>NW_027466200.1:10000-667500 GCF_046127955.1 Nelusetta ayraudi | reverse complement strand
AACTAAATAAGAAACTGAACGACCAGGAGGAACTTACACTTAAGTATATCAAACAAACCCACTATGAAAATGGACCCCGTGCTAAAAAACTCTTAGCCTGGAGACTTAAAAAACAACAGTCTGGAAGATCCATATATAAAGTAAAGGACCCGGTCACCAACCAGATGTGTTATAAGCCAGAAGCAATACATAAGTCTTTTGAATCATACTTCAGGAATTTATACACTCAACCCGAATTAGCAGAAGCAGTAATAGTCAATCAATTTTTTGAAATCCCTAGACCTGCCATCTGTTGTCACAGAACGAAATAAGTGCTTAACTACAGAGATTACAAATGCAGAGGTCGACAAGGCAATTTCTAAACTGAAAACAAGCAAAGCAGCCGGGGGAGATGGACTACCAGCAGAATGGTATAAGACTTTTAGGGACTCTGTGACCCCACTGCTATTTATTAAATTGTTTTAACTATGTCTGAAAAGGTGGCGAGACCCCACCATCTTGGAAACAGGCCATATTATCTGTAATACTGAAACCAGGGAAAGATAGGACAGATTGCAGCTCATACAGACCTATCTCAGTTTTAAACACTGATTATAAAATTTTCACTTCAATTATTGTCAACACACTAGAAAATATTATCCCTAACCTAATTGACACGGACCAGACAGGTTTTGTTAAAACTAGACAAACACAAGACAATGTTAGGCGAGCTATACATCTGTTACATATAATGAGCAAAGGAAACACAATGTCCTTAGCAATTAGCTTTGACACAGAAAAAGCTTTTGACTCTGTTCTATGGGAATTTTTATACCTGGTCCTGCAACGTTTTGGCTTTAACAATACAGTTATAAAATGTTTAAAATTCACCTGTGGCCCGGATCAGAATAAATGGCAGTCTTTCAGGTACAATCCGTTTGGAGAGGGGTTGCTGACAGGGCTGCCCACTGAGCCCCATCTTGTTTGCTCTATTTATAGAGCTACTTGTTCAAAAGATTAGGGAAGACCCAGAAATCACGGGAATACTATTCAAGGGGAAAGAATATAAGACATGTTTATATGCAGATGACATCCTGGTGACTTTATCCGACCCGGATACCAGTCTCCCTAAATTAATGCCCTCCTTCGACCAATGTGGTTAATATTCGGGATACAAATTGAACATAGAGAAAACTCAAACTCTTACTTTGAATTACATACCTCAAGAAAACATACGTAAGTCCTTTAAATTTAAATGGAAAACCAGAATTTTGAAATACCTAGGTCTTCATATTCCCAAGACCCCCAAAGATTTATATAGTGTAAACTACGGTAGAATCACAACCAAAATTAAAAATGATCTGGACAGTTGGACTCCCCTAGTACTTGATTTTTACAACCAAATAGATACTTAAAAAATGGTTATTTTACCACAATTGTTATTTCTACTCCAATCGCTACCTGTAGAAATACCCAATAAGAAATTCAGTGAATGGAATCGGATCATTTCTAGATTCATATGGCAGAACAAGAAACCAAGGGTACGCTACAAAACATTACACTTAACAGGGAGGGATGTCACTCCCATGCTTGGAGGACTACTATAAAGCAGCACAACTGCAGTATATAGTCTACTGGTGCAGGGCGGGTTACGATGCAAAATGGAAGGAGCTAGAATTTGACCAACTAGATATCCCACTTCAATCTCTGCTGGGTGACAAAGCTTTCAAGACTATATACTCTAATAATCTATGTGATGTTATAAAAACTCCCCTAAATATTTGGTACAAAGAGATGAGCAAAGCGCACCTGGAAAAAAAATCTCGGTTATTAAGATGGGTCGAACATGATAGAGTATTCTTGTGTTATTCTTTATCTTGGTTTATATTGTATGATCACTAGTAGCACGTGTAAACTGTTAGAATCCTAGGCTAACATATACGCATCGTATTTCACTTTGTTTTATGGCCTGCCACTGATGTGCTCATCCTCTCCCTGTACAGGATATGAGCTGTGAAATCGGTCAACTATCGTATAGTCGTTGGTTTGTCTCTCTCTGTTCTCCTCCCTGTTCTTTCCTTATCTTATCCCCTCCCAGTCCTGTGTATAAGAGACCTTCTTCCTCCTTCCCACCTCGCACTCGCACTCCCATTTTACTGTGTTTTGTGCCTCGGAGCTCCGATCCCTTTTTTTATTGTTTGTTCATTAAATTACTTATTATCCCAGTATTCCTCTTCGCTCTTTTCCACAACAATTTGGCGTCACAAACAGGATTGCTGGAGACCCGTCAGTGGAACTCTGGGACGTTGAGGGCCCGGGACCAGGAACGGAGGAAACTCCTCGTTCCCCCTCTACCTCGAACCAAGCATTCAGAGATGAGAGGATCGGCGTCTAAGAGTGGATCTGATCGGCTTCACGTCTATCCAAGCGAACCTGGAAAGGAAGTGCTGATTCAGAGATCGGGTGAGAAGTAATTGTTCTTGTCTCAGACATATCAGTGACCAGTGGGTTGTTTTCCTTGTCGTCTACGAACGGTCCCGGGGCAGGACGGAGCGCATACGTTAACCGTGCCTGTCAGGTCGGTGTTGATTCTGAATCAACACTGAAATTCCCACTCCACAAGTGAGCCGGAAGCTTCTGGTAGGTAAACTACCAGAGGGGTGAGTTTTTTCTCCACCTTTTTGCTCCAGAGTAAGAAAAAGGGGTGCACGGGGACGCCTGTGTATTTTCTGACTTGGAATTTTGTGAAAACTTAGTGAAAAGTCAGAGTAATAAGTCTAACTAGACAGTGCTGGGGAAGAACCAGAGCAAAGTGGCTGCTGCTGTTCCCCAGGGGGGACCAATTGTGGACGACATGAGGAAAAAATATGGTCCAGATTGTCTTGACATGTTGGGAATTTGGGTTGAAAAGTATGATTTCCCAGCAGGGGGATCACTGAGTTTGGAGGAATTGAGAAACCTCCGGGATAAATTGAAGATAGCAGAGGGAAAGGTTACAAAAAAGAAAAAAACAAACAAATATGCAATTCAGATCATCAAAGATCATGAAAGGTGTTTTTCATTTTGGAAAACTGAAGCAGAAGTCAGGGACAGGAAACAAGTAAAAAAAACAAAAACAAACGTGTGAACAGCGCTGGGCGCTGGAGCACAGGGGTGACAGAGATAACGGCAGAGGGTGCACACACTCACACACACTCCCAGGAGGAGGGAGAAAAGGAGCCGCTCACACACGAGCATTCAAATGCACCAAATCGTCTGTATCCTTCTCTTACAGGCCCGAAGGACCCTCTCCTGGACATGCCTGTCTTCCCTCCTCCCGCCTGCCCTCATCCAACGCTACCACCGTACAACCCTGCGCACTCCAGCACCGACGCCGCAGCGTCGCCACGTTCATCAGGACTGCCGTCAACCAAACGGCCAGCCTCATCACTGCTTTCAGACAAGGGCTGCTCCCCCAGATCGCCAAAGCAGTTAACACAAGCTGCTGCGTGGGGATTGAAGATGCCCGGCTGACAGAGGTCCGACGTCATGCAGTGCACGCTGAGAGGCTTCTGCAGGAGGCCAGCGATGCAGAGGACAAGAAGATAAAGCGTGCCTCCCTCACCATGATGAAGCTCCTCAGTGACACGGCGAGACGGCCCTACAGGAACAACGACAACCGACGAAGGGCGACTAGCGGAGACAGAGGCGAAAAGGGGGCGTGCCACATCTGCGGCCGAATGGGTCACTGGGCCAGAGAATGCCCTGACAAAGGAAGACACCGCGGGCAGAACCATGCCCACCGCAGCCAAGAGAGTGATCGCGAGGGCCGGAAAAGAGGATCCAACTCAGAGCAGCTGAGGGGGGAGAGTGGAGTGCGGGACACGGCATGGACCCGGCGAGACGGACCCCCGGCCTACAGCGTCTTCGCAGGGAAGTGATGCACACACACACATGCAACACGCTTCTTGCAATGAAGAAATGCTTGCTGTCCCCTCTAACTTCCCTTTCCCCTGCAGACACGTACACTGATTCATATTCTGATGTTGATTATTCGGAAACGTATACTGATTTACATGTTGATGATGATTTTTCTTCTGACAATGATTTAGGTTCGACTGATTGCTCTCAGCCTGACGGTGAGACATGCATTGACACTGACACAAAGTTCGAGGTAGATTTACGTGACCAAATTTTGAGCACCATTGACAGGTTTAGAGCGTCGTCACGTGCCGCCTCCTCCCACATACACGTTGTATAAAGAAGCTGCTTTTGAGAAACTGCCGCGGGTCACTTTTAGAATCATGGGTAAAAATATCATGTTCCTAGCCGATAGCGGAGCAACATTGTCGTTCCTTCGTGTAGAAGAACTTCCCCAGTGTAAAAAAAAAAAGTGGGAGATATGTTTATTCTGTCGGAGCAGCTGGAACGAAGAAGAGAGAGCCTCTCACCACTCCACTTACTTGTATTGACTACGGCGACGAGACATGCACATCACAAAACCAAATTAAACACAGCTTTGTATTGTCAGAAGTGTGTCCGATGAATTTGTTGGGAAGAGATTTGCTTCTAGCCATGGGCATGAATCTCATCTCCACCCCCGACGGGTTGATTGTTGCCAGGTCGTTATCTTCCTCGACCTTGGCTATCAGTGGTTGCTTCCCCTCGAGGCCCCAGAAGAATTGATAGTGGCGGCTAACGATAAGGTGCCGGGTGATGCTCACTTCATGAAAGCTCCCAATTTGCACTGCACAGCCAGTGCAACTCGTGAAAGAAAGAGTGTGTTTGAGAGTCAGTTTTTTTTTTTTTTTTTTTTTTTCCCAAGCGTGAATGATGACCTCTTTGTTTCTCCGTTGTTTTTGGGCCCCCAACGATGCGTTGCCTCTGTTTCACTTACACCAGAGCAGAGTGCATTTCTTTTTTTTCTGTCCGTGGGTCTACCCCACACATTTCACTTTCCAAGAATCCAGGCGATGAGTGGAAGGAGCTAGGTCCGTTTTTGACGAAATGCCTGTCGACCAAAGACTGGCACCGAAAGGAGCGGGGACAATTTTACTCCCCCACCCTGAATGTGCATAAGACTGATTTTCCACTGGAAACACAGGCTCTTCGCTGTCTGCACCTGACAGAGACACGTGACAGCGAGCGCCACAACACGAGTTTTGCATGTTTCACTGACACATCGCAGCTGCCCGAGGAACTGAGTGAGGTTCCCTCCTCACTGTGGGCTGCTCACAAATACGATGTGGGACTGATCAAAGGTGCCGAACCGGTGAAGATCACACCCAAAAGTGATATTCGGCCCAACCAGCCGCAATATCCTCTGAAGCCAGAAGCTGTTGAAGGGATCACTCCTGTTTTTGATTCTCTTCTCGAAGCAGGTGTCATTGTCCCATGCCCCGACTCGCCAGTGCGCACGCCCATGTTCCCTGTAAAAAAGGCCAGAGTTCCTCCTCAACGTGATGACTGGAGGTTTGTTCAACATTTGAGAGCAGTTAACGCTGCTGTCCACGCCAGGGCACCGAACGTGCCCAACCCACACACGACTGCCTAGCAGAGCTAGACACAATTTTCTCCCCCCGACCTGACCTGACCTGACGAACCCCTTGCTAATGCTGATTTTGTTTTCTACGCAGATGGTTCAGCATTCCGGGACGACAAAGGCGCCAACAGAGTTGGTTACGCAGTTGTCTCCGACTCGGAGGTCATCTGCTCTGACTCCCTTCCATGTCACCTCTCAGCACAAGGGGCAGAGCTGGTTGCGCTAACTGAAGCGTGTAAATTTGCAGAGGGCAAGTCTGTCACAATCTACACAGACTCCCGTTATGCGTTTGGTGTCGTTCATGACTTTGGGGCACTGTGGAAATGCAGGGACTTCCTCAAGTCAGACGTCTGCCAAAACATTTATTTTCACATTTTGCTAAATTGACGCACGGTTTAGACCATGTGTCAAAAGGGGGGATGTTGGAATTAATTAATCAATTTTGGTTCACTAGAGGGTTTTCAGTCGTAGCACAGAAGCATTGTGAAGCGTGTTTAATCTGCCAGTGGAGTTGTTACAACACCTCAGTTATTGCTTTTGCCACTTCGATCTCCAGCTGTGTATCGGGGAGCCCCTTCACATTTAGGCCATCCATGTTCAGCACAAACTCTTCTCACATTTCTTGCAGAGGAACCTCTTGTCCTGCCACTTTCCAGCGATGTCCGCTCAGAAACTTGTGAGGATGCCTTGCCTTGTCTTGCCATGTGAAAAATGATTTCCGAGTAGGGTTCCAGAGACATTTACAATGAACAATTAGCTTTTCTCCTACAACCAGTGAGCAAATCTGCAGCGCTCTGCCTGAGTCAACACGGGCCTCTAACTTGCTGATCTCGTACCTCCGTCCAAAGACCAGGGTAAAACGCACTGTTTTTTGTCTTTGTGTTTTAGTGATTTTATTTTTTGTTCTTCAAACTATAAAAATAGAATCAAGCCATTTTCAAATTTTCTTGTATTTAATATCACACAGTTAAAAGGAAAAATGTCTCATATTTCATATTTGGTTTTTTTTCATTGTAAAACGAAAAACAAATTAGCGTCCGTTTTTGGTTTTTCAATCCAATGACCAAAACATACTCGGACCATAATGGACTTATTGGTGATTTTATTTATGAGTCAAATAATGCAGCCACGTTCTTAAAATGAAAAAGCATTTCTGCTGTTGCTTTTTCATTTGGATTATGGTAACTGTCTGCTTCCACACTCCAGTGGTTCTGCACATTAGTATAAATAGAGTGATTCTCTATCATGACATCACAGGACGGCGGCACACTGACTCATTCCATGAACCTGGACACTGATGATCCAGACTTTGGACCAGATGAGCCAACAGGCCACAGTGGAAACGGGTCAGAACATGGGACTGGCTGCTGAAAGTATACAGGTAGGTGGCGCTGTCATCCCAAGTTGTGTGGTGTGGAGGATCGGGGCCAAAGTTCCAGATGCTCACAGATGTGACTGTGGATTCAGGAGGAGTGTTTGAAGGCTGGACTCCCAACAGTGATTGGCTGCTGAGGACCTCTCAATCACAATCAGGTTTTTTAGTGGCTGTGAGATTGAAAGTGAGATTGCATTGTCCAGGGAGGAGGACAGCAGTCAGTCATGTTTCACCTCCAGTCAACACGCAGTGGTTCACGTGAAGGTCCAAGAGGCCTACAGACCTACACAGAGTCTGGATGTGGCAGCACAGTGGCATCATTGTCTTTGTTCTGTTGTTTGGTCATTGTGATCCAATGTAATGTGAGAGAAGGACGAGTGCAGTTCTATTGGAGTGAGTTGCTTACAAATACAGATTGCACAATTTCTATCCCAATTGTTAAGTGGGAAAGAGACCTGTCTCTCCAGCCTCACTCTAATTTCTGGAGAACAATCTGCCTGAACACCTTTTCACTGATAAAACAACCTATTCTACAATTAATACATTTTAAAGTACTCCACAGGATCCACTACACCGGGCAGCGGATGTTTCAGATGGGCATGACCGCCTCTCAGACCTGCTCACACTGCACAGTTAATGTCCCAGATTATTACCTACACGCTGTATGGCATTGCCCACCAGTAAATAAATTCTGGCACGTAGTATGCAATGATCTATCAGCACAGGTTGGTTACAACATCACAGCCACTCCTTCTTTTTGTCTCTTAGGGGACCTCAGTGATATCAAATCAGATAAGGCAGAATCTCGCATGCTGATCACCTCCTTATCTATCGCTAAGAAAACAATCCTCACAAACTGGAAAACAAAACAACACCTGCACATTGCACAATATAGCAACTTACTGTTAGATCACACCTCCTTGGTAGGAATGTCTGCTTCATCCTATAACTAACTAGTAATCAATCAATAGCTGAGGCTGCTGGTTGATGTGGGCAGCCGTGGTCGTGCTGCCGCGGGCCGGGTGCGGTCTGGTGGGGGGGGGGGGGCTGGGCGTGGGGGTTGGGCTGCTTTGCGGGTTGGTGGGGGGTCGGGGGTTGGGTGCCCCGGCGGGGGATGTCTACCACGCGGGGGGCTGGGCCTGATGGTTGGTGGGTGGTGCTCAGGGGGTGGTGCTCCGGGGGGGGGTCCCTGGCTCTGGTCTGGGGGCCCCCTTGTTGGTGGGAGGGCTGGTCCGTCCCTGTGTCTGGGGACTGGCGCTGGATCGTACGCGGTGGGGTCGCATGCCTGGGGTGGGGCTGCGCGTTCGCCGGCTACCGCTCCTGTGTGCCCGGGTGGTGCCTTCTGCCCCACCTTCGCCCTCCCTCTCCCTGGTCGCTGCCGCTGCCCCGGGGCCCTCGGGCGGTGGGGGGTGGGCCCCCTTTGGCTCCTGGATCCCTGTGGTGTCCCCGGCCCCGATGTCGCTGAGGGGGCGCCCTGACCGGGAGTCCCCCCTAGTCACATAATAGGTGTATTTTTTTTATTATTTTTTTTTTTTCCCTACATTTTTAATTAATTTATTTATTTTCTTCTGTTTTGGGGGATTTGTGTCTTGGGTGGTCGCTGCCCGGCCTTCTGGCCGGGCGCCGCGGGGGACTCGATGTGGGCGGCGACTGGGTCCCCGGTGGGCCTGCCCCCAGTACGGTCTCCTCACCCTTGCTATGGGGCACCGACTGCACCCTCGTTGGCGAGGACCTGGCCCCCGCACAGTCAATGACCCACTGACATTATCACGAGAGCTTTGGATGAGGGTCTCCATCGCCCTGCTCAGCAGCAGTGTGGTTGCCCCAGGGCCTTACCACCCCTCCATTTTAAACGCACCATAGCTCAACACACCAGCAAGTGCACATATACACACACTGACACCCCTACACACAGTGGGGTCGGCCTGCTAGCGGGGGCGGGATCCGGCATCTTTCCCACCCTGGATGGACCCTGTGCGGTCCGGTGCCCCTGGGGTGCGAGACCGGCTGGGCTTATGGGGACCTCGCCACTTGCGGCGGAGTCCCCCTTCCCCCAATCCAGGGACCGGGCCACTGCCCGGGTGGTCCCCCTGCGCCGCTTGGGGGCGGCTGGGCGGCGACGACCCGAGTTTTCTTTATCTTTTTATTTTATGTATGTATTTATTTATTTTCTTCTTTTACAGGGCACAGGGGGAAGAAGGGGGACTCTCGCTTGGGGGCCCGCTTTGCCGGCGTTGGGGACGGGGGTGGGGCTGTCCCCTGGCGCCGGGGGGTCCCGGGGCGGTGGGGGCGGCTGGGGGGGTGGGGGGTGGAGGGGGGCGGTCGATGCGCCATACTGGGTCCGTGGGGGGGGGCCTCTGGGTGCCCGGGCCTGCTTTGGGTACCGATCCTCCCGGTGGGTGAAGGGGCTGGGTCCTGTCACTGATGATGAAAATCAGTGTGTAGTTCAAACTTTGTGCGTCTTTGTGTTCAGTTTTTCTGCTGTAGTTGTGCTTTTCTTTTCATTCCAGATGAATTCCACTCAATTTCCTTTTCAAACCATGTAGGTGTTGAGTGAGCTGCAGTGCCCCCTGGCTGCAAGCTTCATACTGTGACTCTGCCGACCGAGGTAAAAAACCAACAAACTCTGACACTTTGCTGAGGACCTCCTGGAGGAGCTGAAGGTGCAGAACCTTCTCAGGCCTCTCTGAGGAGGAACTTGCGGCTGTCGGTCCTCTGCTGCCCCCTGCTGGTCACACAGGCCTCTTACACCTCCGTTCGTCTGTTCAGCACATATTTAATTTTTTAATGGCTCTATAAACGTCACTGATGAGACGATTTTATGATTCCTGCAGTTAAAATTTTTTAATTCCAAATCTGCAAAAAGCTTCAGATCAATGAAGACAGAGTTGATTAAAATGATTTCAAAATTGACCCGTTTGAGAAAAGCTGCACTGTGGCATTGTTTGCATGTTGTTTTAGCTCTCAGTTGCTTCATTTCGCATTTTTCTTAAAAGCTTTGTTTAGTGGTCCATTGTGGTCAATGGGACACTGAACATCCGCTTTGTGTGCCCGAGTTTTAAGAGGATCAGGTGCGGACATTTTAGCATTTAAAATATGATGGCTTATTAGCATAGGTACGTAGTACCTCACCTGTCCGTTCTTTTTACAGTGCTTCCTGAACACCTCACCGGCACACTACAGCCGCCTGCTAGCACAAAGCTGCGCAGAGCCTCCTCGTTGTTCTCCTCACCTGGAGGACGCTTGGTGATCAAGACCTGTGGCCCAAAACTCGGTCCTATAAGATAAGTGCAGGAACACTGCCGCTTCGCCCGCACTTGATTGTGCTAGCCGCCCCGTACAGACGGTGGACGGTGCATGTTGCTTCCGTCCTGCCTTGGTTTTACTTGTTGTTTTTCCGTTCTCGCGTTGTTTGTCTTCGTTTGCTTACGTCGCCACTGCTGACCCTCAGACAGCAGACGTTACACTATCAAGTCGCCGGTCCAGCTACAGTGGTGTGCGTGTTTTTAATTGCATTGTTTGTTTGTTTTTCTTGCTATTTCAGTACATGTGACTTTGGTTCCTCCCCCGTTTGGCCCCCTCATCGGTAAGCCTCAGTTTCTACACCAAGAATAAGGAGCTCAGTAGCTCTGTTTTAAGTGTTGGTCTGTTTGTTCCTTTTATTTTTAAATGTTGAATAAAAGTTAGTTTGATATTTTAAACATTCTGAACCACGTCTCCTACTCCTTCCTCGTAGAACTTACCTGTGTGCCTAATTATTACTTTTGTGTTTAGTAGAACTCCCTGGGTGGAATTCCCAGGGTGGCGTTGTCGGTTCCTTTTCATTTTGTTAAATTCCCAATATTAAATCTTGCTTTATCAGATAGCCATAACCACTCTCATCGCCACAGGATATTTGAGTCAACTGAGTCAAACTGTCATGTCTACTTCCCAGTCTCAATAAACATGTTCACTACTGCTTTGTGCGAGCTTCTTAAATGGAGGTTTGTCTGGGTTTTTCCCTTTTTAGAAGCAAGCCACATATTTTGTGTCTTTCCACCACAAGACATTGGCTTTTGTCACTCTCTTTGTCGTATTGGGAAAAAGTGGCATATCGGACTTTCCCGCCGCGAGTCGCTCGTCAACATACTGCTGTGAAAGAGGGGTGATGTCACAGAACGCGAGGTGCATTTAGGTGCTACTGCGTAAAACTAAAAGATTTTCCTGGGCAAATATTCATTTGACAGACGTAAACGAAGTGAAATATGACTTCAATTTAAGTTTGTTTTAGTTTGTTTTTATAAACACACAAAAAAGTTTGAGTTAGTTATCGTTTTTGAAAAAAGTTCTTGACTTCTACTTTAGAGATATTGATGACGAGTTGTTGTATATAAACGGTGTGACTATGTGGTTCGGCAAGCGGTGGTGCTGTCTGTACATAGCTTAGCAAACGGATAGCGCTAGCACCCCCTTTCAATGCCAGAGTGAAAAGATCCATACGGAGTGTTATGACCCACGGGTGGGTCTAGGTGCCTCTATCTTTGTGTCTGTGTGTGTGTGTGTGTGTGTGTGTATGTGTGAGAGAGAGTGGATGACGCCTTGCAGGTGCGGTCCTGGATGTCGGCTGCTGATTGGACGCGCCACGGCTGAGAAGGAGGAGCAGTCGAGCCAGCCTGACGGTCGTCCCTCCTCCGCTCCCAACTCTGCAGTTAGTCACTTCTGAAATGGTGTTAGAGCACGCAGCCGTAGGTAGTGATGGCCGATCGAGGCTTTGTTGAAGCTTCGACACTTGTTTCAAAAAATGGTTCATTACTCGAGGCTTCAATGACACAGTGCTCGAGGAGGTCATCTAGTGCTCAATAAAATGAAGTGCAATGGAAACGTGTTCATTGTTTCATAGGTTGTTTGGGATTTGATTCGCCATGCATTCTTGTTGGACAACACTACATGCTTGTATGGTTCAATGCTGATACAATAAAATAAAAATGAAAAATAAAGACAATGTCTCTTTTTTGGCACGACTGATTGTAGTAGACTATAGCTCTTATACTGAGCCTCACAGTTTGTGCAATGAATTATATTATATCCTAAAACAAGACTAAATAGCCCATAGTTTAAAAATATGTTCAATAGTAAGTGTTCAGTGCGTCAGATGTCAAATGTGATCTATTTAAAATGTAGAATAGATGAGCTAAATAACACATATATAATACACATTGATGGGAATTGAACCATCGCCTCAGTCTTGCAAGTCCAAGATTGTCATAATGTACCACAAACCCAAATCACACTCCCTTTTTTTCATCTAAGCTGTTTGAGTAGCGTTAGCACACCGTGGTTCCTCATCAACTACAGGCCTACACTTCAAATAATTATGAGAAAAATCCAACGTAAAGAGAGCACTTCCATTAGGAAATAGTCAACATGAAATTTCGTCCTCTACTGACACCTGCTGGTCAAATTGAATAGTTGCAAATATTGTGAAGAAATTGTCATCTAATTCTAATCCTAAACAATATGGCCATTCCAAGTGAAGTATTAAGACAATTAATCAGGTTTGTACTGCTTGATTGAACACATTCATCCCGTTCCAGTGCACTAAAACCCACTTCCCTTCAGGACCGTGTCAGCGAAGCCAAAACTTCCTTGAGTGACGCTGTTTCCCAGCATGCAATGCGAGCTAGCGATTCACAATACTATTTCATCACAAACATGGATGTAAAAAATAAAAAGGGAAAAAGGGAAAAATGAAACTTCAGGAACAGCAACCATTGCAATACAAGCAGAACTGGGCCGAAGTTTTATATTATGTACACCATAATACAGCCTTCTGGTGGACAAGCCATACTATTTAAGCCGTGTCTTCCTATGGTACTTCCGTGGGTGGAAGCTCGTCGTAGAGGTCACGTGCTGGTTGCGAGTCAATCCACCGATCACCTCGGGGCCCTTGCAGGGTATCTGATTCAAGTGAGTATATAGGAAATATGGTTCAATGTATTCAGTCGTAACAAGAGAAGCTTGCTGGCAAAAATAATGCACTACAAGTGAGTGTCACACTTTTTTTTTTGTTTTGTATGAGCATTTAAAAAAAACAACATAATAATATGGATTTTGACCATGTATGTTTTGGAGTTCAATGAAAGAGGTTAATATATATATATATATATATATATATATATATAGTCAGCTGCTTTCAGTTGACATATTAAATCTATTATGATATGGAACGATAGTTCATAATGTACGTGTTACTTGCTTTGCAGATAAGGTGTACCCTATTTCTTGTGCTCCTGGTTATTTTAAAAGGCAGACAAGAACATTGTTTGCTGTTGGAGGGCTACAACAACACTTCGATGCTACGCTTTGTGCCGTCGCTACGGACCCCAAAATCTCGTTCTTGTTGGATTCGGGTTCTGCGCAGACTGGTGGGAGAGTTTGTGTACAGGTTATGCAAAGGAACGGTGTCTTCAGTTATACACACGCTCATTAAAGTGCCGACCGTGGAGGAAGCTGGTGCCGCTGCACGCCGTTTCCAGCAGAATAACAGCGAAATTACCAAAATAAAAACAAATCAGGAAAACATGTCTTTGCTGTGCTTTTATTTACAAAGTTAAAATTCTTCTAACTTATAAAAAATGTGAACGAAAAGGTAGAAATATAAATACGAAGGAATACGTATTTGTTCAAGGGTGCGCAAAGCCGGAGCCCTGCATTTGCTGCGCTACCCTTTTTAAAAAGGTCTCCGTTGCGCGTTATTTTAATATGTCCATCTATTTTAGAAGAGAATGCATCGCCCCGGTCTCATCCTCTCTCCAAATGTCTGTTTTGTTAGACGCGCGGCTCGTGCCATTCATTTCAATGGAAGCGGAAGCGCCACGAAGCGGAAGCGCCACGAAGCGGAGCGCCGACGAATTTCGCGAGCGAGGCTCCAACTGGTTCACACCAGACGCGAACAGCTCCGCGATGGTCGACAAGCGCTTCTGCTCAGCTGCAGTCTTTTTTTCACTCCCACTTGAGCTTCTTTTTTTTTTCTTTAAAAAAAATTAGATAAAAAAAATCATTTTCATCATCGCCCCCCCTCGCCCCGTAGCCAGCCTGCTCCGTAGCTTACTTTTGTGTGTGTGTGTGTGTGTGTGTGTGTGTGTGTGTGTGTGTGTGTGTGTGTGTGTAAATAAATAGAAACACGCACTCAGGTGTCCATCTCAAGACAAGACCTCTTTCATAATGATCATTGACCGGCATCTCTAGGATCAAACAGACGTATTTTGATCAAGTCTTCCTCTGTGTGTGTGTGTGTGTGTGTGTGTGTGTGTGTGTGTGTGTGTGTGTTTAATCTCTCTCGCACTCTGATATAATGTACTGACAAATATAACATACAAATATGATATATGATCGAATTTGTCATTCGTTTTTTATTTTGAAATTAGTTTATTTTGAAAATTCACCGGATTTTCTCGTTTTTATTGAGCGACTTCCTGTACTGTAGACGAGGATCGCTCGCGGCTCGCGCACGAAATAGAGCAGACGCCGAAACAACAAATGCATGCCGCGAGCCGCGCGCCTGTTCGCGTCTACTGTGAACCACCACATTGATTAACGTGGGCGCCGAATGGAAGCGTTCGGCGGCGCTTCACTTCCACGTCCAGTGAACTGACGTTAAATGCATGGCGCGATCCGCGAGGGGAGCCGCGCGCCTGTTCGCGTCTGGTGTGAACTACTACATTGATTAACATGGGCGCCGAATGGAAGCGCTCGGCGGCGCTTCGCGGCGTTTCGTGGCGCTTCCGCGTCCAGTGTGAACCGGGCGTTACTCGCTCGGAAAAATGTGTCGCCTGAGCCTCTGCCCCCTCCGTGCCCATTGGCGGAGGGACGGCTCATTGAAAAAAAAAAAAAAAAAAAAATCGGTGTTCCTTCGGCGCGCCTGGGAAACTCTGAAATTATGAATAACTTAAGCTTGTTTTTGTCCCATTTGCCTGCATCAGCCCGTCATGATATTGTTAAATTAATTGAGAGCCACCCACTATTGTTTTCTGACCACCCCCGCCGTACGTCAGTTTTGCACCATGACATAGAAGTAGAGGGACATGCCACAACTAAGCAGCACGCACACAGAGTCATTATTGGGAAGTTAAGAAAGAAGCTTTGGCTCTCCTTCTGACAGTGCCCATCTTGATGTTCATTTGGGGTCAGGTTTTTACAGACTATAATGCCCTCGTAGATGCGGTGGTCTCTGCCCCTGCAAGACTTCAATCTCCAGATTTGCCACAGGAAGGGGGGTTGATAATGTTTTGGCAGGTGCATTATGACGTGGGCTAGCTGCGGAATTCTTATTTCGGGGGAACTGAGGTTTTTCTTGTTTAGTTTTGTTTGTAGGTATGTTAATAGGGTTTAGTTTTGAAGGGAGGGGGTGATATGACCCACAGGTGGGTCTAGATGCCTCTATGTTTGTGTGTGTGTGTGTGTGTGTGTGTGTGTGTGTGTGAGAGTGGATGACGCCTTGCAGGTGCGGTCCTGGATGTCGGCTGCTGATTGGACGCACCACGGCTGAGAAGGAGGAGCAGTCGAGCCAGCCTGACGGTCATCCCTCCTCCGACCTCTCAATCACAATCAGGTTTTTTAGTGGCTGTGAGATTGAAAGTGAGTGAACATCATTAAATAAAGAGATCCTGCAGGGTCCCAATTTGACAAGTACACTGCTAGGTTTGCTGCTTCGTTTTCGCCAAGGCCCTGTAGCATTCATGACTGACATTGAGGGAACGTTTCATCAAGTAAGAGTTTCCAACCAGGATGTAAACTTCTTACGCTTCCTCTGGTGGCCAGATGGGGACATTACAAAGGACCTACAAGAGCACAGGATGCTGGTCCACATCTTTGGGGCAGTGTCATCCCCAAGCTGTGCTTCATTCGACGACAATCAGCATGACTTCCCAGCCGAGGTTATAAACACTGTTGGTCAAAATTTCTACGTGGATGATTGTCTAAAGGCCGTCAGCACGGTGGAACAAGCAATACATGTGTACCAGCAGCTAACAGACCTGTGCGGTAGAGGTGGATTTAAGCTCAATAAGTGGGTGAGCAATCATCGCTCGGTGCTGGCCGCCATTCCTGAAGAGCAGAGAGCTAAAGAGGTAAAAACACTTAACCTTGACAGAGACCAGCTCCCTATGGAGAGGGCCCTTGGAGCTCAGTGGGATGTACAGCAAGATACATTCACATTCAGCATCAGAACCAAGCTGGGATGGGATGAGGAAATCCCTCAGGTCATGGTACATCCCATATATAGTTTTTCAAGCGCCAAACTACAACAAAGGAACTCATCTATAACAAAACTACAACCTTGTAAGGGCAAAACCTACTTGTTTTAATTCTGATTAATAAACTAAAGCTTATTCGATTATCATTATGTTGTTTTTTTTAAACGCTCATACAAAACAAAAAAAGTGGAGGGAGAGTAGTCTGAATCGGGTTCTGGAGCATTGCTCCACCTCATCCACCGCAATCATTAGCGTCACATCCACTTGTAGTGCATAATTTCCGCCAACAAGCTTCTCCTGTTACGACTGCACATGTTGACCCATATTTTCTGTTCACTCGCTCACCCGTATCAGGTGATACCCTGCAAGGGTAACCATTGGCTCTTGTCTTAGACCTTCCCCGAGGTGGTTGGTGGGGTGACCCACCCAGCACGTGACCTCTACGATGAGCTCCCACCCACTAAAGTGCCATAGGAGGACACGGATTAAATAGTATGGCTTGTCCACCAGAAGGCTGTATTTTGGTGTACATAATATAAAACTTCGGCCCAGTTCTGCTTGTATTGCAATGGTTGGTGTTCCTGAAGTTTCATTTTTCGTCCCTTTTTATTTTTTACATTCATGTTTGTGATGAAATAGTATTGTGAATCGCTAGCTCGCATTGCATGCTGGGAAACAGCGTCACTCAAGGAAGTTTTGGCTTCGCTGACACGGTCCTGAAGGGAAGTGGGTTTTAGTGCACTGGAACGGGATGAATGTGTTCAATCAAGCAGTACAAACCTGATTAATTGTCTTAATACTTCACTTGGAATGGCCATATTGTTTAGGATTAGAATTAGATGACAATTTCTTCACAATATTTGCAACTATTCAATTTGACCAGCAGGTGTCAGTAGAGGACGAAATTTCATGTTGACTATTTCCTAATGGAAGTGCTCTCTTTACGTTGGATTTTTCTCATAATTATTTGAAGTGTAGGCCTGTATCTGCACACAATTTGGAATTCGTCCCAGCGCCCTGAGCTGTAAATTTGGACGGTGTAAAATGAAAATGGCCATCTGCAGCAGAATGAACGTGAGATTGCATTGTCCAGGTAGGAGGACAGCAGTCAGTCATGTTTCACCTCCAGTCAACACGCAGTGGTTCACATGAAGGTCCAAGAGGCCTACAGACCTACACTGAGTCTGGACGTGGCAGTACAGTTGGATCATTGTGTTTGTTGTGTTGTTTGGTCATTGTGATCCAATGTAATGTGAGAGAAGGACGAGTGCAGTTATATTGGAGTGAGTTATTTAGAGTGTAATAGAAGTTATAATGCAGAGTCTGTTTTTATGAAATGTTCTATCACCTGGCATCCATCCATCCATCCATCCATCCATCCATCTTCTACTGCCGTATCCGGAGTCAGGTCTCGGGGGCAGCAGCCTCAGCAGAGACCCCCAGACTTCCCTGGACCCAGTCACCTCCTCCAGCTCCTCCAGTGGGACCCCAAGGCTTCCCAGTCCAGCCCAGAGACCTGGTCAGCACCACTCTGACTCCCTGAGTCCCTGCTGCTCAGGTGAGGCTTCAAAGATCTGGCTGCACCTGATTGGACGGTCGTGGAGGATCTCCTTGGTCTTCTTGGTCTTCTTGGTCTCCAGCTGTTTGACCTCATGCTCTCTGTTGACCTCCTCACTCAGTCCCTCAGTGATGTAGAGCTCAGTGTAGATGCTGTTGAGGAGAGTATGACTTCCTGCTTCTTCACCTTCAGTCACACGTTCACATCTCCTCTCCAGACTGATCTTCTGCTGCTGTAGAAGCTCCTGCAGACCACCAACCTCTGGAGCTGAGAGAAGGTTGGAGAAGAAAACATCAGTGTGACAGTGTGAGCATCATTTTCTGTCCACGACTTGAAGCTGAAAGCATCCAAACTCCATTTTTCAGCTGATGTGGTGAAGCTGCTGTTGTCTGACTGTTTGCTCTAAATGTCCTCCAGTGGATCTTCTCACTAGAGGTCCTGACCACGGTTATAATAGTTAACGAAAACGAACAAAATAACGAAAACTTCAATTGAAAAAAACAATTGTCACGTTCCCAGGGGTTAGGATTTTGGTACCTGCCTCGTTGGGGTTTTGAAGCGAGCAGAGCTGAGACCATAAGGGTGACGTAGCAACGTTCAGGACACTGATTGGCCAAAGGCAGTCTTTCACGAAAGTCCAAAACCGCCATTTTTAAATGCCTCGCGTGTGGATTTTTACATTAACACGTATTAAGAACTGAAAAGCTTATGAAACTGTACCATGGGTGAACAAAGAACTACAGACGTTTCTGTTCTCTGTGGCCGAAGAAAAAGCACAATGCAGACAGTTGTGCAGAAAGTTTAGTGTTAGCTAAAATATCGGGCACACAGACGTACTTATTATGTATACATTTCTTTCCATTGTAACAGGTCACTACAAGATCTGCAATCCATTACCTAGAATTGGTTTTCCTTAAACTGATGTACAGGATTACTAATCTGACTTTGATGGGCAAATTTGACAACAGAATACAATTATGAAGCACTAAAACACAGGACCACAAAAAAAAAAATTAAATGCATGATGAAATAATGATATGCTTTGTTAAATGAAATAAAATGGCATTTTCAACTAAGTAATAAAATAGTCGGTGGTGCAGTGGTTAGCGCTGCCGCCTCACAGCAAGAAGGTCGTGGGTTCGATTCCGGGGCCTGGACCTGGGACCTTTCTGTGTGGAGTTTGCATGTTCTCCCTGTGTCTGTGTGGGTTCTCTGCGGGTTCTCCGGCTTCCTCCCACACTCCAAAAACATGCATGTGAGGTCAATTGAACGTTCTAAATTGTCCGTAGGTGTGCATGTGAGTGTGAATGGTTGTTTGTCTCTATGTGGCCCTGCGATGAACTGGCGACTTGTCCAGGGTGTCACCCTGCCTTCGCCCTAAGACAGCTGGAATAGGCTCCAGCAGACCCCCGTGACCCTGAATAGGAATAAGCGGGTATAGAAGATGAATGAATGAAATCTTTATTGAATGAATGACACATTTTATTTCACTCGTGGTTTATGTAATTATTATTTTTTGCTCCATAGCTTTCATGATTCAGCATTACATGTTAAGCGTGATGAATTGCATGAAAAGAGAGAGCACTCGCTGATAAATTAACATGGTGTGCTGTTTAATTCCACGAGGACGACAAAATATTTGCAAATTTGTGTTAGCTACACACATCGACAGGTGCAAGAGAAAGGGAGGAACTTTCAAGATCGTTGAGTTTTTTTTAATTTTTTTTTTAGTTCTGATGAAATAAATAGACCAATCATTTCATTACTTTGTCTGCTTTCCAAAGAGGTTATTCATTAAAAAAATATGTGTGGCAGTGCTGTTATGGTCCATAGAGAGTTGCTTCAAAGAATTATCATTTATTATTCAGTGGCACATTGCTCACTTGTTTAATACACAAATAATAGTATATTATTATAATAATACTATTTTATTAATAAAATAATAATAATAATAATAATAATAATAATAATAATAATAATAATAATAATCATCATCATTATTATTTATAAAATTTCCAAACAACAATCGTCAGTTGTTCCGTAAAAAATACATTGATATCCATGTTGAATTTTGTACGGTTCGTGAGCGCGCACGTCTGTCAGTGACGGTCTCCACACTGACACAACTGCGCATGCTCTATTATCCCATCAATGCGGAAGTCAAAAAGTTTTTGGGCGCCATGCGCTGGGTGAGCAACTTCATTGAAAGGAATGGGACGCCGTCTTGGACTCTGGGGGCTTGCCGCACTGTCACGCAGGTTGTGACGTTGCGGGCCTTCGACGCACAGGTATGACGTGAATGATTGACAGCTACCATTCGTTCCCGTTAGCGAGAGGATTAAAAACAAACAGACGCCATAATGGCATCAAAAAGGACTTCCAGCGGTGCGGAAAAACGGAAGGAAAAGAAAACTGATCAAGAAAAACTTGCAAAGGGGAAAGGTAAGTTATTTGTTTGTGATGTGGGCTGGAGAGGTGGAGGGGAAACGCCGTTGTCCCCCCCCAAGTTTGTTTATTTGTCCTGCTAGCCAGCTAGCTAGCTAGCGTCGGATAAACGTTAGCTGGCTGGCTAATATTTGTTCGTCATGAATCAGCGTTTTTGTTTGTTTTATGAAAGTTGACCATGTCCTGCCATGTTGGCCTATCCTGCCATGGGAATGACTGATTGACTCCACACCCGTTTATTCACATTCTAACAGGGAGGGAGGGACGGAGGGCATGTTGTAGTTGTTGTTGTAGTCAGTCCCCTGTTATTGTTCAGTTCACATATTTGACTCTTAATGTTATTTTAGCCTTAACTTGATGAATTTACTAAGCTTAGTTTGTATTTTGTAGGCCCTTAATTAGAAATGTGCTACTGTTTTATAATTCAAAGAAATATTTTATGGAAATACTTTATTTGGCATGGTGTTGACTATTTTAGACTGTTGTGGCAGTGGGTCATTTATCTTAGTTTTATTACTTTAACTAGTACAGTGTGTAAAGTAATGCCAAAAACTCTTAAAAATGACAGTTTTGTAATTGGGTAAAAGCTTTAAAGGGACACTGCAACCATAATGTTTAATTTAAAAACAAATGAATTTTTAATTTTCCTATATTACTGCAACATCACTGTAATAATAAAATAGGAAAATGCGCTTCTGATCTATTTTGCTTGATGATCTAATGAGCTTTGTCTCTGCAGGAGCAATTCTAAAATATGTTGGCGCTTCAGACATTGAGCCAGAGGGATCTCCAGAACATCCTGACCAGGAAGCTCCAGGACCAACACGTTCCTCAGAACCTCCTTCTGTCCAGGTGAATAATGTGTGTTATTCTTAGTAGCTAAGCTGATAAGTGTGGGACAAAACTAAGGCAATTAAGAATTATTTTGATTGTTGTTTTGCTTTTTAGTGTTGCACTTGTTGGTTTGTTGGATTTTCTTATTTAAAGTAAGCATTTTTTTTTTTATGAATACTCTATCTGTTGTATTTATTGACATATAGAGGATTCTTTTCCTAGTATTATAGTGTTTGTTTGTTTTTAAATCAGTTTAACTTGCCTGAGTTGCTCAACTGAAGATGTTTAATTTTACCTGTAGCCTGTTTTGCTCACGAGGTGTAATAGATTGTGGAATCTTAGTAGACCTTAGTAGACGCACGCTGCTGAGAGTGGCAGCGATCAGCTCCGATGACCATGGTGCTTGTAAATAAGGCAAATGCGCCATCTAGTGGGATGCAGCATGTTTATTCGTGTTGGAGCAATGACAAGTACGACTAACAAAACAAAAGATGCACAGGGTAAAAAAAAAAATAATCATAAACTCAAGCCCAACAAAGATAACAGATGGGCATAACTGTAACATTACATAGTAATGATTACTAGTACTACCAAAATTTCTCTATTTTACTTTTCAACTCGAACTATTCATCCCCCTTTTTCAGCAGCCATTAAGACAAAAGGATGACACTTATGCATTGCATCAAACTGTGATGCACAAAATCAATTAAATTAAATCAAAACAATAAATAAAGTGTGCATTAAACAGGGGGCAGTGCAATACAGTACAGGACTCAACTGATATAGTGCAGTTAGGCAGTATAGCCTATAACAGCTGTTCAGCATCCATAGTAATCCACAGTCAGTGCCATAATCATCCAGTCAGTGTCATATTCATCCATAGTCAGTATAATATATATGATATCGCGCAGACCCTCGTCCTCCACCACATTAATTGGCCTGCAAGCCGTAGCCACACCCATTTAGCCCCCGCTGTTGAAAGGTGGCGTGTGGTGGACGCGGCCAGTGGTCTCCGTGCCACACCATCCAACGTGGTTTGCTTTACCTCAGAAGGGGGCGGAGGGCTCTCCGCGTCAGCTGTATGCTTCGCAGACAAGTGAAACGTAAGACTGCTCCTACTCCGGTGGAAACTAAATACAGCTTTACAGTAAATGCATATCACTTTTGTCCTGTCAAGACTGCCATCTGGCAGGGTTTTGAAGTGGAACTTTCCATTTACAATTGACGCCTTATCCATGTTAGTCCTTCCTAGTGCTCATCTACGCTCAGTGTCTTTTTCTTTTTTTTGTTGTGCTTACAAGCCGGCTGCAAGCGTGTGACTGTGTGCTGTGAGTCAATTCATTTCCCGTTTCCACAATCTACGGAGCGGCCAAAGGTTCAAAAAGCACTTTAATGAATTAATTGAATTAATTAACTATGTGGCAGGTGGGTTTGCCCCCACCTTCACGTCATCAATCACACCTGCGCCGGAGTGCAATCTTTGCGTCCCTCAGTGCGTTTACATGGTACTAGAGAAATTTGAATTATTGCCTTCGTCCGATTATGATCGGAGTTTGAGAACTCCGATTGGAATCGGAGAACTCCGATTGAGACACCCAGATAATGCGATTGGAATTCAAATTTCTCGGCCATGTATACGCCTTAGTCGGATTATTAACTGGACAACGCAAGTGCGCACGCGCCACCGCAGAACTACGTCGTCTAACAAAACAGACGGCGTGAAACAACCAGCAAACGCGAATAAGAATGTTGACATTTGGAGAGAGGATGAGACCGGGGCGATGCTTTCTCTTCTAAAAGAGATGGACATATTAAAATAACACACAACAGAGACCTTTTTTAAAAGGGTAGCGCAGCAAATGCAGGGCCTCGGCTTTGCGCAGCCCTGAACAAATACGTATTCCTTCGTATTTATATTTCTACCTTTTCGTTCACATTTTTTGTAAGTTAGAAGAATTTCAACTTTGTAAATAAAAGCACAGCAAAGAGATGTTTTTCTGATTTGTTTTTATTTCGATAATTTCGCGGTTATTCTGCTGGAAACGGCGTGCAGCGGCACAAGCTTCCTCCACGGTCGGCACTTTAATGAGCGTGTATAACTGAAGACACCGTTCCTTTGCAAAACCTGTACACAAACTCTCCCACCAGTCTGCGCAGAACCCGCATCCAACAAGAACGAGAGTTTGGTGTCCGTGGCGACGGCACAAAGCGTAGCATTGAAGACATTGTGTTGTTGTAGCCCTCCAACAGCAAACAACGTTCTTGTCTCATGGTTATCTTTTAAGATAACCATGAGACAAGAAATAGGGTACAGCTTATCTGCAAAGTAAGTAACACATACATTATGAACTATCATTCTATATCATAATGATGTAATATGTCAACCGAAAGCAGCTGACCAGCTGAAAAGGCTCACTCCACCCCCTACTGTTGGGAGGAGGACACGTTCCCGTCAGTAATTCAAATTTCTCAGCTGCATGTATAGGGGGACAAGGTGAGAACTCCGATTGGACGAGAAAACCGAATTATTGCTTAGTCCGATTAAGCTCTTCCTGCAACTCCCCAGGTGGCATTGTCAGGCAACCCCCCCCCAATTTTCCTTTATACCCAGCATCTGAATTGTCTCCACATCCGCCAGACCCTCCCCCTCGCCACATCTAGTCTTTTTTTGATAGGCTGCCCTCGCTATTAACCTCCCTCTCATCACAGCTTTAATTGTGTCCCACAGTATGGTAGTGTCTACTGGACTATCTATGTTCTCCTCCATAGAGCATTTAATCTCTTTCTTAACCTCCTCCAGTGTTTTTGGATTATTTAGCATACCCACATTTAATCTCCAAAGTGTGTTTTTCTTCCTCTTATTTAGACAAATAATAAGGTAATTAATACTGTGTCAGTACAAGTCAGTCGTTCCTATTTTACATTCCTCTATTCTGTATCTGTCTGTAATGTTAATAAAAAAAATAGTCCTCTGTAACGGGTGGAGGTCTCTCCAAACATCAAACGTCCCGAGTTCTGCTAGAGAGACGTTGACAAGTTTCGACAGGCGGGTCTGACTTCTGTTGCCATTAGTTGTGTCGAGTTTAGCTTTTAAATCATGTTGATTTAGCTCTTGCTGAGAGAGATGTGTTTCCTGTAGATCAGGCATGGCCAAACGACGGCGTGTCTCTGTCCGGCCCGCGTGAAGGCAGTCAAAAATCTAACCTAACTTAGAAATGACACTTGAACCTGCAATGAGTATTTTAGTCGTTCTAAATGAGTCCAACGTTAGAAAAAAAGGAGCGACCCGGACTTCCCACAGTCTCTTTTCTATTAACATGGGAATTCAATTTTAATAGTTTGTCAACTAAAAACACTGGTCATACTAGAACATCCCTACCAGCTTTCTTCATTTTATTCTCTGAATTTAATCAAAGAATCTTTGAAACTCTTGTAGCTTTTCTCTGGCTCGTGTCGCTGCTGATGCGTAGCCCCTCCAGGATCCCTCCTTGCACTGCCACTCCGTCGTAGTGCGGGGCACCGAGTGCCGCAGGCCCCTCCGCACCCGTCGCCACCGCCGTCTTCTCCGCCAGGCCGCGTCTCGCCAATTCCTCCTTTACCTCCTCTGCGCTGTTGTAGGTTCGAGTTCCCGTATCCCAGTGGGTCCTCATCTTGGTGAATGGCGTCTGGAACCGGATGCCCTTCTCCTTCAGGATTCTTTTAGCAGTGTTGTACTCCTTTCTCTTTTGGACCCTCTCTGTCGCGTAATCGTGATGGAATGACGGTACTTTCTTCCCCAGTTCTATTTTCTTTGTCCATAGCTCTCTCAGGACCCTCTCTTTGGTAGTAAATTCCAGAAAGTTAACAATGATGGGTCTCGGTTGGGCACCGTCCGCTGGCTTCTGTGCAAATGAGCGGTGTGCTCTCTGAATTTGGAAATTAAAATCTGCTGGCAGGTGCAGTTTGCTTTTCAGCAGGTCTTCCACAAACTTGGCCACAGATTCTCCCTCCTCTCCTTCAGTGACTCCATAGATACGTAGGTTGTTTCTCCTCGGCCTGGACTCCAGGTCAGTTAACTTGTCCTGAAGAGCTTTTTGTTCTCTCAGTGATATGACCAGAGCGTCATTAGCTTCCTGTGCCCAACGTTCTAGCTTTTCAATCCGCGACTCAGCCTGGTTGATCTTGCCGGTCTGGAGCTCCTGTTCAGTGATGACTTTCGCAAGTTGTTGATTTATTTCGTCTTTGAAGTCGTCCAAGTCTTTTTCCACGTCGTTCCTCAGTGTTTCTCCAAACGTGCGAAGGACCTCTTTTGATTCCGTTTTTAAATCCTGTATCTCCTTGCTAATAATTTCTATGTCCGAGCCCTTTTTCGCGTCGTTAGTCACGAGGAGTTCGTTTCGCCATCTCTCTCTGTTTCAGAGCAAGCTGGTAGTTCCGCCATATTGTCTGTTACCGTGTTTCTGTTTTGGTTGAATGGAGTTTTCCTTCCCATTCCAACGTTCCCCTGATCACTTTGTAGTTAATATGATATCTGACAATAGTTATTCAAGTTTTCGGGGAGTTTTTACCCTGGACGGTCGAGAGCCCTGGTGTCGCGCAGTCTACCGCTTTATGGCCAAACCAGAAGTCCCTTCCCTCTAGCCTTTTCAAGGGGGAGGTGGCTAGACTCGGCTCTTGTGGGACGAGAAGCAGAAGGCCTGTCCGATCGGGGGGGAAGATGAGATGACATTTTTGTGGGTCAACACAAACTCATCTGCGAGGACAGCAGCCTTGGACAATGACGACACTTTCTGTTCATTCAAGAACATTACCACCTTCTCTGGCAAAGAGTCTTTAAAATCTTCTAAAAGAACGAGCTCACGGAGTGACTCAAAGTCATTTTTGACATCATTAGCTGCACACCATTTATCAAAGAGGTTGCTTTTCTCCCATGCAAACTCGACAAAGGTTTGACCACTAGATTTTCTATGGTTCCTAAATTTTTGCCGGTAGGGCTCAGGAACAAGCTCATAAGCAGGAAAAATTGCTTCCTTTACAACATCATATTGCAGGCTGTCTTCTAAGAAAAGAGCAGACACCAACTCCTGTGCTTTTCCCACCCGCTTGCATTGGAGAAGGACAGGCCACGTGTCTCTTGGCCAGTTGAGTGGCGAAGCTATTCGCTCCAAGGCACTGAAGTATGAATCAACTTCTGCCTCACGAAATGCTGGCACCAGAAAAATGTTTTTACTGGGGCTGGGCAACGATTAAAAATTTTAATCGCAATTAATCGCATGATTTACCTGATCAATCACGATTAATCACGTCGTATACGCAAAAGCCAATAATGAATTTAAAAGAAGTCTTTCATACACTTTAATTTAAATGTTCTGCCATATAAACAAAAGCACCATAACATTTATCGTGCAAACACTTAACATCAGCACTTTACACAGAAACATTTTTAATGTAAATCTAAAGTTAAAAAAAATGCAAATACAAAATTAAAGCTTATTGCCAATGCCAGGGCATTACTGTTATCCTGTTCCTTATGAAAAATAAAAAAAATCTACCTACAAAATCCTGAGCCACAATAATAACAGGCAATTTCTGAGGTAACAGCAGAAACATTTTTCTTTTATCAGGGAGCAGCATAACCAGTCTGCGTTCCCTTGCAAATGTCCCAGTTAGAAAGGGTGAGGCACAAAAACGTTCACTTTTGGGTTTTTCTTCACAGGGGACTAGAATGTAAAGTCCACATTTATACTGGAGTTCCTTTGGAGAATCTCACTCAACTCAGTGCAGTTTGTCAGTTCCTGGAACTTGACGGCCAGTTATTTTAAATGTACTGCCATATGAATTAAAGTGCCATAACATTTACTGTGCAAACACACTTTTAACATCAGCGTTTTTGAACAATTAGCAGCTAAGAAAAAAAAAAATAGTGTAAATTTAAACTCAACTTAAACAATGTTATCAAAGCAATACAAAATTAAAGCTGTAAGCAGCGTTTGCGGGACTGAGCCCACCTGGCCACTGCCTGCTGTGACGTCCGCCACCTGGCCACGAGCCCCCGACACCCGCCAACGCTTCCCAACGCCTGGCGATTCCGCCCTGAAACCCGCCGATGCCCCATTATTGACGCCGACGCCTGCTGATGACACATCAAGCACTGACTTGACATTACTGACTTCACATTTAGAAACATTTGATTTCTAAATTTGATTGATTACTATATCATTTTGGAGATAATAAGCCTTAAAGTTGGCTTTTTGTTTTGTTTTGCGACAGCTCCAATATTCCATTTTTACTGTACAATAACATCAAATTGCTCCATAAGCTCTGGCAATGGTTGGTACAGTTGACCTCAGGACAACCTTGAATATATCTTCTCTTAATATTCTTGAATATTCTCACTTAATGTACCAGCTCCTTCCTGTAGACATGATATATACAGTTAGTTATTCTTTGTTTGACGCAAGTGTTATATTAAGTTCCTACTATCTGTACCGGTACTTCTTGTTAATTTGAAATAAACACTAACAGCATAATGTCAAAACAAAAACCGAACAAGTCAAACAGGAGCAGATCAGAAAACAAGGAGGCTTTGTACTAAAATATGGATAAAATATAAACAGGGAGTTGTCTAATGTCGTCAAGGAAGCCAACATTACGTTACCTGATGATCAGCATGTTGACTCAGAAAATCCTCAGGCTCCTGCTGCGACATTTCATTTGGGGCGACGATTGTGACTTCACTGCTGGTCCCGTGAGAAACTCAAATCGGTCCTTCACGTTTGTGTTGCGTGGCATGGGTTAGGACATTGAGAGGCATTATAGTGTGGTTATGTGCACCAAATCGGACTCGGCTTCTAGCTCGATAGCCGCGCATAATTTATGCAAACGCAATGCTCTGTTTATGTGAACTCACGGAGTCCGACTCCGTGCACGTGCTCATCTCGACTCGATGGATTTATGAGCTTGATGACAAGTGTCACAAGTGTGTATTTTGTATTGGATTGATGTACTGCAATTCTAGTCATGTGAACAAGCAATTAGCATTCCTAGTTATATGTGGCATGACGAAATACTGTACTACCAAGTTTGTATTGCAGTATCTTCAGTTTATGGGGTAGAGGGTGCTCAAATTGGATTGATTGAAGATGTAGTTTAGGTACAATTTGCTTGTTTTTATCAAAATTTAAGTTGATTGCAGTTCAAGGTGGCACAATCCTATCAGATGTTGTCATTTGGTCACGAAGAACACTGGTATTTGATGATTATTACCATAAGTACCACCATGTTGCAGGCATTGTGGTTACAAGTTTCACTCCAATTTTGATTGTTGTCTGTATGACTAGCAATCCGTTGAGCTGTCTAGGGTTATCATTCAGATAAGGTGTCACAACTTTTAATTGCATGGGAACTTTGGGATCCATGGCAGATGGGCATTGTAAAAAAAACGGATCTTGAGTCGGAAGGCTAGCTTGTCCTAATTGTGACCTTAATATGATGATTTTTTTTTCCCTGCCAGATTGAGGAGAAATGAAATGGACATCCAAACCGGGGCCAATAATGGATGAGCTGGATGATGTCACAGTATCAATTTTAAATGGTATGTCATGTGTAGGTATGAAAAAAATTCCATTACTGTGATTTGTCCGCTAAGTAATTAAAATAACTGTATGCTGACACTGATTTCAAAAATAAGTATTTTACAAATTTGAGACAAAATGTCTAAACTAAATTGCATTTACAATTAATTCTGATAACAGAAATTGGCACAAAACAAACTTGGTTTGACTTGTCAAGTTGAATTAAATTCATTAGTGAAAAAATGTATGAGTTGTTAAGTGTAAAAGGTTTGTTAATGATTGGACTGTCTTTATAGCTGCCAACATCGATGAAGTCTTGCTCCACACCCTCAGTCGTGATGATTTGAGAGACCTTTTTCCTGGACCAGAACACTTTCTCAGGAGGAAACGGATTTGGGCCCTTATTAGTGTAGATGTGATTGGTTACCTACTTTGCTCTGAAAACATCGAGCATAACACTTTTTTTTTTTTTTTTTTTTCCTAATTGGGTCTATTGTTTCTCTCTTGTTCATAATGTTTTGGATCTGGTTTCCTCTCGGCTGAGAATTCCACCGTACCAGACAAGACTGCACCGAATGAAGCCAGGAACTGTGTCTTCATTCTGCATCCATTTGACTGATTTACTGATTTGTCTCCTCCATTTCATCAGCCAAAGATGGTCTGACAGCACAGGCCAGACATTATCAGACCCTGCAGGAGCTGTACAAGAAACCAAAACCCAACCAAGATGCTGTCTCCCAAATTCTTGACCTGCAGTTTCAAGCAAGAAGATCCTTCATTGATAGTGATGTTCTGAAAGAACAGGACAAGGCCAACAAAGATCCTGGATGCATATCCATGTGTCAAGGATCTTTATCGTGTAAGTGATTAACTTGTTTTGGTTTATGATGAAAAGCAAGCATTTTTGCAGATTTTAACATTGACTTGCATTATAGGCGATGAATGAGCTGCGGCGCATTCTGGATAAGGGCAACAGAAAATTCATTGATGAACTAAAAAAAGAGATGGGAAGACTTCTGCACCAATGTGTAATTTTATGGTGTTTGGAAAAAAAATGAAGTGATGAAGCCACGCATAACGCTGGATGTAGGTGAGTGGGACATGCCAGTGAGGCACTGCTTCATGTCATTCAGGTGAAAGTTTGTTCGCATTTTCTCACATTCAACACTTCATAGTTCCATGCATGGATGTGGCGTTTCCTTCTTCTTTTTCTTTAGCCAACAGAAGATCCCACAATGTACTCGCAGAAGAGGTCTTTCTGCACTCCTGTGTTGCTGTTTGATGGGACCCGCTGTCTCATCTGTCTTGGAGCCACTCCCGCCACCACGCTTGCCAAGGAAGACTTGAGTGACGGTCTGCTTCATCTGATGGGTTACTACTATGCCCTGCACCTCACATATTCAAAAGTGTGTGGCAACCCTTCTCTCTGTCATTCAGACAGAAGTGCTACAGGACACTATCCATGAGTGAGACACCACAGCCTCATACAAAAAAGACCATGGTAGAATGGAAAGATTTTATTGGGGAGTAGAGCTGTGTACTAGGCATAGGTAGTGATACACTCTCCTGGTAGTTGTAACTTGAGGGTGGGTGGAGTCTGTTGGAACAAACATGTTATCAGTATATATCAACACTATATGCTGTCCCCATGCTGTTTTTTTGTTTTTTTTTGTGTAACTGAGTGTCAGGGAATCTGAATCAATATTCAATAATGATGACGGTGAATATTGTAACAATTGTTACTTGCGTTCTAGAAATGATTGCTTGAGATTGTTTTAAGATGCAATGCCTTAGTGACGTTTTTATTACAAGGCAGTGAAGGCACTGTCAGCAATTTAAGTGAATAAATAGTTGTTGACAATATTAATTCTGTTTGCTGAATTATTTTTTTTTGGGGGGGAGTGGGCGTAGGGGGGGTGGATGCTTTGTCTCATTTTGAGAAAAAAAAAGCTAATATTGTGAACACTTAAATTAAGAAGAATTGCACTGTTAGTAGGTCTGGTTTTAAGATCTTTTCATTCAAATTAAGAAAGAAGCAAACGTGAAAAAAGAATTGAGAAGCTAGTATCAAGTTTATTTGACTTAGTACAGTCCTTGGAATGAGTGCTTTACTGTTTATTTCAAGAGTTTTTCCATTCTTCAAATGCCTAGATATATCGTCTTATTTTAAGAAATCTTACCAAGTCTAAATATCTTACTGCATTGGCAGATAATTTGACCTGTTTCTAGCCTGTTCTTTCTCAAATTAAGTGTTTGTTTCTTAGATATATTTTGCAGTGTGTGGACACCGAGGGGAGCTCTAGAATTGGCTCATTCAACCGACCAACAAGCCAATCAGCAGCGGCGTCACAGGCCCTCCTCCTTCTTTGTTCTCTCTCTCACTTTGACTTCTGCACTGGACAGCCAGGTTTGTGGAGGGAAGGTTGGAACAAGGTAAGGACGGGGTACCCCATATATTCATGTACGTAGAGTCACTAAGTCTTAAACTCACCAGGTTTGTATCGCTTATCGATAACCCTAATGCCATACAAGTCTATGAGGGTCAAAGGTCAACTTTGTCCTAAGGGACATGGGGCTACTTTCAGGTTCATCAGGATCCTCCTGGACACACCCACGCCAAATTTGGGGCTTCTAGCCCATGAGGAACCCCAAAACCCTCACTCTAATTCCAGCCTCATCGCTAAACCCTAATGCAGTGCAAGTCTATGAAGGTCAAAGCTCAACTTTGTCCGAGAGACATCAAGTGTTTTTTCATGAATCATTCATAAATGTTAAGAGTTTGCTTTGTGGAGAATTCACAATAAAAATACATTGACACTGTCAAGATGGACTCAAGCACTATTATTGAACTATACTGTATTTTTTGAGTGATGTGAAGCTTTTGGCAAGCGCTGCGCAAAGGAGGCCCATTTGTTTTTGTTTTTTTGAAGGGGGCCCAAAATTCCTGGCGGCGCCCCTGAGCGGGCATCTCCAGCACCAAGGCAGTGGAGCTGCCGGCCACGAGAGAAGAATTAACCAGTCCATTGAAACCATTTGTTTGGTCTAGTTAGTGGCAACAGTCCTTTGAGGATCTTAAGTGCCTTCTCAGCTGTAACCCTTTCGTGTCTGCTCCAAATTTTTCCTCATTGGCTAGAAGCCCCAAATCTAGCGTGGGCGCTTCTTGGGGGCTCCTGATGAAAAAGCAAGTGGCCCCATGTCTCTAGGACAAAGTTGAAAATTCACCCCATAGACTTGCATTGAATTAGGGTTAACAATAAGGCTGAAACTAGGGTTAGGGTTAGGGTTAGCTGAAATTAGGGTTAGGGTTTCGGGGTTCCTCAAGTACTAGAAGCCCCAAATTTGGCGTGGGCGCTTCTTGGGGGCTCCTGATGAAAAAGCAAGTGGCCCCATGTCTCTAGGACAAAGTTGAAAATTCACCCCATAGACTTGCATTGAATTAGGGTTAACAATAAGGCTGAAACTAGGGTTAGGGTTAGGGTTAGCTGAAATTAGGGTTAGGGTTTCAGGGTTCCTCAAGTACTAGAAGCCCCAAATTTGGCGTGGGTGCTTCTTGGGGGCTCCTGATGAAAAAGCAAGTGGCCCCATATCTGTAGGACAAAGTTGAAAATTCACCCCATAGACTTGTATGGCATTAGGTTTAGGGTCCAAGAGTACACATACACATTTTCTTTTGCTTTATTGATTTAAGCTCATCGTCTCCAGCTGCAAAGGTACAGAAACCTTTCTGTGTTTTGATGTCGTGTGTGAGAAAACATCACTTTTTTCTGTAAACTTGTGTTATCATTGTCCTTCATTGGAAATGACACAATCTTTCATTTCATTGTTCAGATGCCGAACACCAAGTATTCCGTCGCTCTCTGGCCATGAAACGACGCCTGGAGCAAAAACGGGATTGGACACCTTTTCCACCTCGGAAGGACTATGAACGTCGTGAGTACTTCCACGTTCATGATTTCATGTTCTGCCTGTGTTGTTATGTTGTATTCCAAATAAATCTTACAAAAACATATTTAGATTTTTCTTTTTTGTCAATTTACACAGGGCGCGGTACTGGTCAGCGACCTGGGTGTGAAGATGGCCCGTTTTGCTCCTGACTGACAAAACAGTGCAAGTTCGTTCTTAAGGCCCAGCAACCAGACAAGAAGGTATGGGTCGTGATTTTGTCAAGCCACGAGTTTCTTTCTGTTTTTGTTCCGGTGGTGGGAGACTCACATCTCTGTCCACTTGTGGATGGTTTTGTGTTCTCGCCCCGGGCAACAACCTTGAACACGGGCTTGTAACAGACTCCGCCCAGGATTTTGCTGCGCTACTGGCAACTGTGTTGGACCGCTGGCCCAAGGTTTGTTTATCTGCTGTGACAAACAAATTTGAACACATGAACGTCATCGCCACTTTGTTTTATCAATATCAAGTAATTCCATGATCCATAGTTCAATAACAAGAATATTCATGAATTTATTTTGCATTTTTATGTTTGTTTGGGGTTTTTTATATACAACTATTTTGTAGGTGTTTGTGCTTGACTTTCCACATCGCCTGACTGTCAAGCCAGAACTACAAACAGCGCTACGTCAAGTATATCATCGTGTTGCTGCACGCATGGGTGTGTAAAATACATATTTTTGTTGTATTTTTTTCTCTTCAGTGACACTGTGCTAACAGATATTTCTTAGAATTGTGTGATTACACAATTGATTATGTGACACTTCTTCCAGGTTTAACATTTGTGTATATGGCCGATCACCTCCCCCTTCGTCAGCTGTACATGGTGGTGTTATGATGGTGTAAGTTTTGCCTTCTTCAGCCTTACTTGCTCTTCATTTGATATGACAAATATGTGTTAACATGTTGTTTTCTGTTCAGGTGCACCTCAGGACTGATTTTGGTGGAGCGTCTGCATGCTGCATGCTCCATCAGCTCGCACCCCCTTCACCTAGGCCAGGGGTGTTGTGCCACAACCAATCATCGCCCAGGGTGTCTCCCAGAGTGGTTGTGACAGGTCCTGTCCACATGCCAGTGTATGGACCCGCTCCTGAATGGACTCTTGTTGGACAGGAGGTTGAGGTAACCTGTTCATCCCTCTTTTTTTTTTTTCTTCCCCCAATCGTGTATTTGTCAAACAGTGCAACTTTTTATTTTAAAAATGAACACTTATCCTAAGTTGACTCTGATTTCCTCTCCTCTTTTTTTTTATAGACAGTACCAACAGCTGTTGAGACTGCATTTCACACAGACATCCCGTCCAATCCCGTGTGGTTCAGTGAGGCTGTGCTGCTGGACCACATGGAGACCGTCGTGGAGTCATCTGGCAGGGTTTCCCCAGCTGCCACGGTAACATTCACACAATTATTCATACACTTATCAACTAGGGGTGGGTGAAAAAAAAAATCAATATTGCAATATATTGTTGTGCTTTCTGTCGCAATAAATAATCGATACACTGACGGCAAATATCAATATTTTTTTTCAAACACCACCTGTCCACCTGTCCCGGGAAAGATAAAATCTCTCCCGGGACACAATTTGTCCCGTTTTTTAGGGAAAATGACAAAACCTCACTTAATTTCCGTCTGTGGTCTAGATAGGGTTGCCAACCCTCCCGTAAAATACGCGATTGTCCCATATTTGCAAATAAAAAGCCTGTCCCGTAATGAACTGATGGGGGACGCACTTCACTTTGTCCCGTATATTTTGGGGACGCGGTTATTTATTTATTTATTTTGTCTGCATCATTTTTTATTGATTTTCAGAATCGGGGCAGTGAAAGTATTTTTTTCCCTCTCTCATCTTCCCGTCGGTTTGTATATCCCAAGTCCCCAAGTTGAGATAAGACAAGTTGCTACTGACTTTACATTACCAGAAAGCACTGTCCTTGTTTACATGAAAGTTATTAATGTTCATGCACTTTAATATGTTTGCTTGTGCAGTGCACGTTTGTTTGTACATTATACAAAGTTTTGGAATAAATGCAAGATCACAGGCATTTTCCTTTTTATGGGTATTTTTTTCTTTTTCAGTCACATATCGTCTGCAAAATTTCAAAGATATCGAAGATATCGTGTGTCGTGATGTTGTCATTATCGTGGGCCAAATATCGTCACAGTATGGAATCGTGGGTTAGCCGTATCGCCCCACCCCTATTATCAACACAAGATCACATATGTACAGTACATGTACAGTTTAATTAGTGTGTTACTTTGTTTATGAATTCATTTCTTTATGTTCTTCCAGATGTCCAGCCTGAGACGTCGATCAGCACGCGTTGCCTCAAAAACCAAAACAAACAAGTGACATGTTGGTATTTGGGATATGTGTATTTCATTGTGTGCATCTTTGTGATAGGACAATAAATGCAGTTCTTTAAACGTTACTTTGTGTCCTTGTATTTGCAGGTGTGGGCAACACGTTCAACTGTCCACATGACTGAGTCTGCCTCCAGCAATGTCACAGCAGTGCAGCAGGTTTGTACTTATTCATTTCCACTTCATCACCTGTGTGTGTTTTCTAGGCTTTACACCGATCTTATCGGCTGTATCGGATCGGCCGATATTTGGCATTTTTAGAAACGTTCATGATCGGGCGTCATGTCATGAATCACCGATCAATGACGTCATGGTCGTGTTGAAACTTTTTTAATCTGTCTCATTTCCTCCAAAGTAGTTTCACAGCATCGACATGTTTATTTGTTTGTATCCGAGAGCTAATGATTCATGATTCAAAAACCTTCATTTTCGTCTTCGTGCCTCTTCCTGTTTTGAGTACTGTCGCTATGTGACGGACAATAAAGTTTCTTTGAATCTTCACGAAAGCAACATCCATGGGCGACACAAACAAACGTGTCGGAGGTGTGGAAGTTTTTCAAAGTGAGACAAACAGACATAGCACAAGCTATCTGCAATATATGCAACACTACAGTACCTAGCGGGGGAACTTTGGTAAAAAATTTCAACACCACAAATTTAATCAGGCACTTGGAAAAGATACACACAGAGGAGCATGTCGAGTTTAAGAAACGCAGCGCGGAGAAAGAAAAAGAAAAGCAAACTCTGAAACGGATGCTAAAGCAAACAACTTTAGACGGTGCTCGTGAGAAGGCAAGGGGTGTACAGAAACAAGTATTTATTGCCCCTAACGTGATCGGATCGGTGATCGGTGATCGGTTTATTTAAACTCACTGATAGGTGATCGGCACAAAAATCGTGATCGTGTAAAGCCTAGTGTTTTCCTTTCTTTGTTTATTGGCATAAAATCACATCTTTCTTATTTTAATCAGGTGGAGGCGACGCCGCAGATGACCAGAGCTGTGCCCGTGGTTCCTGTGGCTCCCGTGGTTTCCAGCACCAAGCCAGAGGAGGCCAGCACCGTCCAGGAGGCAACACAGAAGATCAACTAAGCTAAGGAGGCTTTTCTTTCTTCTTCTGTTGCCTCTGACTGCTCCGCTCGTTCTACGCCTCGCACATGTGATTTGTGATCCATCATCAGTTCGTACTAGTGAAGATGCAGTGGCAGATCATGGCACTGGTATTAGATTAGCCAAGGTTCTGCATGGTTCTTTTCATCAAGGCGAAACCGGTCACGGTTTAAAATTCCAGCACCAGCTGGCAACAGTGAGTCACTTCAGAAGAGCAAAACTCCTCACTTTGACATGGATAATTCTGACGTAGAGTTTGTCAGTGCTGTGACCAATGAAGAGTGTAACTTCTCTCCCCTTGATGTTGATGTTTGTTTAGACCTTTGCAAAAACTTGAAGATTCATTTGGACCGTGCGAGTTTTCCAATTTCTGATTGCAAAGGCCCATTAGGTTCGCCGTGTACAAATGAGAATGTAGAGGCTGATGGAAACTGCTTCTTCAGAGCCATCAGTCAAGCTGTGACTGGTTTATAGACACAGAAGTGGAAATTCAGGTTGCAGCAGATTGTTTACGATTAGATGTGTACACTTTTATCGATGGTCATGGGTTGAAGTACAGCTCTTGCAAGAAACAATTCTCACATTGTATATATTTATGGATGTATTTGTTTTATATAGAAGCAGTTACCATAATCCAAATTAAAATAAGAATATAATAACAGAAATGCTTTTTCATTTTAAGAACAAAGCTGCATTATTTGACTCATAATTAAAATCATTAATAAATATTCCTATATGCATTTTCCTTTTCTTATTCGTGTCGCACCTTTTATGACACAATCAAAAAGAAAACTGAGGGCATTGCTTTTTAATTTTCGTGGTCCTGCCCTGCACAAGAGTTACCACAACTCGAAAACGAAATCGCAATCTCAAAGTAAGCGCGCGGCGCAGGAAAGTGACGTCAGCAGCTCTCCACCTCCGCTGTGGGTATGGCGGTATGACGCCAAGTGTCATTTGCCTCCTGTTATGTGTGAATTCTAATGTTTGTGAATTTAATAAATGTATATATATACTGTATATTTAAAAAAACAAAAAACAAAACAAAAAAAAGGTATAGCGGTATGACACTACTTTGCCATCGTTACTTTTCACGTCATTGAAGTTGCCGGTAATCGAGATTTAAATCGCCGAAAAACGTGGACCACTGACGGATCTCGTTGGTCGGACAGATTTGAGCATGGCGCACATCGACACAATTGTTCAAACCCTGCTGGATTTAGCTTCCCAGGTGGAGTTGAATAGTGTATCTGAATCTGATGCTCGGGACCGAGTTGAGCAGGTATTCTGCCGTCCCAGATACGGACGCAAACAAGGTTGCCCTAGCCAACCTGTTGTCAGTTATGGAACACCTTGATGCACCAGCACAACATCAAAGCTAAAGCTATTTGTTACATGGGTGGAGTAACAGCTGTTCGGCGTCGGCCACCAGTCCATCCGTCGCAGGATGCGATGTAACGGATCATTGCTTCCGTTCGGCGTCGGCCACCAGTCCATCCGACGAAGGATGCGAAGCAACAGATCAATCCGTCGACTGGTGGCAGATGCTGGTGCGAGATCTGTCAGTGGTCCACGTTTTTCGCCGATTTAAATCTCGATTACCGGCAACTTCAATGACGTGAAAGAAGTAACGATGGCAAAGTGGTGTCATACCGCCATACCTTTTTTTTCTTTTCTTTTCTTTTCTTTTTAAATAAAAAGATATATATATATATATATATATATATATATATATATATATATATATATATATATAGATATATATATATATAGATATATATATATACATATATATGTATGTATATATATAAATATATATATATATATCTTTATTAAATTCACAAACATTAGAATTTACACATAACAGGAGGCAAATGACACTTGGCGTCATACCGCCATACCCACAGGTGGAGAGCTCACTTTCCTGCGCCGCGCGCTTACTTTGAGATTGCGATTTCGTTTTCGAGTTGTGGTAACTCTTGTGCAGGGCAGGACCACGAAAATTAAAAAGCAATGCCCTCAGTTTTCTTTTTGATTGTGTCATAAAAGGTGCGACACGAATAAAAAAATGAAAATGCATATAGGAATATTTATTAATGATTTTAATTATGAGTCAACTAATGCAGTTTTGTTCTTAAAATGAAAAAGCATTCTGCTATTGCTTTTTCATTTTTGAATTTTACATTTCATATTGAATTTTGGTAACTCTTTGCTGGTGCATGTTTTGAAAATTAAATCTCAAATGTGTTTTCCTTTTTCATTTGAATTAAGTACAAGAATGAGCAGTCTTGCAGAAGAAAATGAAAATGCAGATTGAATGACTTATTAACCATTTTAATTATGAGTCAAATAATGCAGCTTCGTTCTTAAAATTTAAAAGCATTTCTGCTATTGCATTTTTATTTGGATTATGGTAACTATCTGCTTCCATAGTTACACTTGTGTTACAGAATAGTAAATGCTTCAGCAGAGTTTTATGAGGGTGTTTTTCTTTTTTTGTTGAAAGTGAAAATGTTGTTTTGAAAATGACTGCTTACAGGTCCATCTGTTTACTCTAACCAAGCATTCAGAACGAGGTGTCCAACACCGGTTTAATTTTTCAGGAATTGTTGACTTTAAAGAATCACGTTAATGTTCATTAATTCATGGAAGTGAAGAATAATTAAAGTAAATCTTAAAGTAACCTTGTGCTTCTGTGTTTCTCAATGTTTCAACAACATAGTTAAGTTCTTTCACATGGCTACTTTTATTTAACAGCTCTTTGCACACACGACCTTCAGGTCAAAAAGTAAATTCAGTAAATAGCATCACCGTAAGGATTGCGTAATAATAGAAACAAAGGAGTGCAGTAAATAACCGATATCCCTGTGTATTTTTAAAAGGAACACTAGAGATTTAACAACACACAAAATAACAGGAGGTTCACAACAATTTAGTGTCCATTCTCTGGATAGGGTCAGGGGGAGGCGCACTGCAGTGGAATAAGTGTCCATCCTGTGGAGAGGGTCGGGTGGTTTAGAGAGATGCAGTGATGGCCTCTCTTAGGTGCAAATACAAGTTCACAGCCTGATACGGATCTGTTGGTGGAGCAAGATGGGACTCAGCCATAAAGATGATACAGAGTTCATAAATATCTGGATTACATGGTACAGCCAGCCGAAAGACACATTCATTTTTGCACAGTTGAATGTGTTCATCTTCAACAGGGGAGAGAAAATCTGTTGTTCGGTAAAGTTCAGGAACAGCATGCATCACATTAGGCCGACCGCTGGGGACGTTCAGGTTTCTTGATGGCCTGATGTTGTGTGCATTCCACACCTGTGCAGTGTCATCCAACTCATCCTGTAGAAAATGTATACATTTAGGAAGAGCTGTGCCAGCAGAACAGAAATAAAACACTAAATTACAGCATTCACACATGAGCAACCCCACCCTCTCCCTCCCTCCCTGTCTCTGTTCATCCCTCCCTCCCCCCTCTTTCTCCCCATCTCTTATCCTCTCTATTTCTACCCTTCTGTTCCATCTCTCTCCCCTTCCATCTCTGTTCCTTTCCCTTTTCTACCCCTTCTCTTTAGCATTCTTTTTCCTTTCCTCCCGTCTCTGTCTGTCTGTCTTCCCAACACCCACTTTCCCGTTTCTGTCCTCCCTCCCCTCTCTCTCACTCACATACACATGCGCACAAAATGAAAATAAAACATTATTCATGAACTCACCTGTATGGAGGCCCATACAACAAAACTGGAGGAGACTTTTGTCCAGAAACTCGCCATCAAAATGCCTGTTGTCTCTGAGGTCTGATAACAAGGCTAACCAGAACTCCATGCGCTGGCCACGCAGGAAACCCCACCAATATTCAGTTCTTTGATTGGCGGTGCTGGCCCCCTCCAAGTAACTATCGAGGGTGTCGTCTGGTTGAACAGGGACGAGGAAACGCTGGAAGCCTCTAAAATGGCCATTTTCGGTTCCAAGGTCGCCTCGAACAACTCTAGGGCACCCCCCAAAACGCTGTACCGCTTCTATGTAGCACCCTCCAATTACTTTTGGGTCACTACTTGTTGTGCAAGCATTGAGCCAGATTATTTTTCTTGAAAAGCCATCGATACATCCATTCACACAAATACCATATGGCTTCAGTTCATCATATGAGTCCAGGTGCCAGATGAAGTTGAGAAGTTTGAGAAGTAATTCCTCCGTCTGAGCCGCCCCGCTTGCCTTAATGACACTCCTCTTGGATCCAGCTCCTTCAAAACCAAACGCACAGACTCTTTTCTCACACGCAGTCCATTTTCTCTGCATTTAGCATACATCCACCTGTACCCGTGAAGCTGCCCGGGGTAATGTAGCTGGTTGCTAATGGATTCAAAGAGGATCGCCAGGTCGGAATAGGCTTTGCGTGGCACGAGTCCCCTTGGAATGTACAGCTGCATCCCACTCTAGACTGATCAAACCCGACAAAGAAAACAAATCCTGAGTCACTAAATATTAAGAAGATGATTAAAAGGATTGGTATGTTTGATGTATGGAGGGATTTTCATCCATCCACTAAACAATTGACTTTTTACTCTCACCCTCATTCAGTTTACTCGAGGATCGATTATTTCTTTATGTTCTGAACAGACAGACACAGGGTTTTAGATTGTAGAATTGCTGTTAGCGACATATCAGATCACTCAGGTGTATATGTGAAAATAAATGTAGGTGTCCCACACAAAAACACTATTTGGAGACTCAACACCTCCCTATTAAATTACACCTGATTTGAAGATTACATTAGGAAAGAAATTAAGGAATATACAGACCTTAACGGTAGCACAGTGACGTCACAGAGTATTTTATGGGATGCTGGAAAAGCAGTATTGCGTGGGAAGATTACAAGTTGGGAAAAAAGAAAAACTTAAACACCTTAACGACTTGACAAGTAAATTAGACTCACTGGAACGGAAGCATGTAGAGACTAACGACCCCACCTTATTGGAACAAATAACCGTAGTAAAATCAGTACTAAATAAGAAACTGAACGACCAGGAGGAACTTACACTTAAGTATATCAAACAAACCCACTATGAAAATGGACCCCGTGCTAAAAAACTCTTAGCCTGGAGACTTAAAAAACAACAGTCTGGAAGATCCATATATAAAGTAAAGGACCCGGTCACCAACCAGATGTGTTATAAGCCAGAAGCATTACAGTCTTTTGAATCATACTTCAGGAATTTATACACTCAACCCAAATTAGCAGAAGCAGTAACAGTCAATCAATTTTTTGAAATCCCTAGACCTGCCATCTGTTGTCACAGAACAAAATAAGTGCTTAACTACAGAGATTACAAATGCAGAGGTCGACAAGGCAATTTCTAAACTGAAAACAAGCAAAGCAGCCGGGGGAGATGGACTACCAGCAGAATGGTATAAGACTTTTAGGGACTCTGTGACCCCACTGCTATTTATTAAATTGTTTTAACTATGTCTTAAAAGGTGGCGAGACCCCACCATCTTGGAAACAGGCCATATTATCTGTAATACTGAAACCAGGGAAAGATAGGACAGATTGCAGCTCATACAGACCTATCTCAGTTTTAAACACTGATTATAAAAGTTTCACTTCAATTATTGTCAACACACTAGAAAATATTATCCCTGACCTAATTGACACGGACCAGACAGGTTTTGTTAAAAATAGACAAACACAAGACAATGTTAGGCGAGCTATACATCTGTTCCATATAATGAGCAAAGGAAACACAATGTCCTTAGCAATTAGCTTTGACACAGAAAAAGCTTTTGACTCTGTTCTATGGGAATTTTTATACCTGGTCCTGCAACGTTTTGGCTTTAACAATACAGTTATAAAATGTTTAAAATTCACCTGTGGCCCGGATCAGAATAAATGGCAGTCTTTCAGGTACAATCCGTTTGGAGAGGGGTTGCTGACAGGGCTGCCCACTGAGCCCCATCTTGTTTGCTCTATTTATAGAGCTACTTGTTCAAAAGATTAGGGAAGACCCAGAAATCATGGGAATACTATTCAAGGGGAAAGAATATAAGACATGTTTATATGCAGATGACATCCTGGCGACTTTATCCGACCCGGATACCAGTCTCCCTAAATGAATGCCCTCCTTCGACCAATGTGGTTCATATTCGGGATACAAATTGAACATATAGAAAACTCAAACTCTTACTTTTAATTACATACCTCAAGAAAACATACGTAAGTCCTTTAAATTTAAATGGAAAACCAGAATTTTCAAATACCTAGGTCTTCATATTCCCAAGACCCCCAAAGATTTATATAGTGTAAACTACGGTAGCATCACAACCAAAATTAAAAATGATCTGGACAGTTGGACCCCCCTAGTACTTGATTTTTACAACCGAATAGATACTTAAAAAATGGTTATTTTACCACAATTGTTATTTCTACTCCAATCGCTACCTGTAGAAATACCCAATAAGAAATTCAGTGAATGGAATCGGATCATTTCTAGATTCATATGGCAGAACAAGAAACCAAGGGTACGCTACAAAACATTACACTTAACAGGGATGGATGTCACTCCCATGCTTGGAGGACTACTATAAAGCAGCACAACTGCAGTATATAGTCTACTGGTGCAGGGCGGGTTACGATGCAAAATGGAAGGAGCTAGAATTTGACCAACTAGATATCCCACTTCAATCTCTGCTGGGTGACAAAGCTTTCAAGACTATATACTCTAATAACCTATGTGATGTTATAAAAACTCCCCTAAATATTTGGTACAAAGTGATGAGCAAAGCGCACCTGGAAAAAAAAATCTTGGTTATTAAGATGGGTCGAACATGATAGAGTATTCTTGTGTTATTCTTTATCTTGGTTTATATTGTATGATCACTAGTAGCACGTGTAAACTGTTAGAATCCTAGGCTAACATATACGCATCGTATTTCACTTTGTTTTATGGCCTGCCACTGATGTGCTCGTCCTCTCCCTGTACAGGATATGAGCTGTGAAATCGGTCAACTATCGTATAGTCGTTGGTTTGTCTCTCTCTGTTCTCCTCCCTGTTCTTTCCTTATCTTATCCCCTCCCAGTCCTGTGTATAAGAGACCTTCTTTCTCCTTCCCACCTCGCACTCGCACTCCCATTTTACTGTGTTTTGTGCCTCGGAGCTCCGATCCCTTTTTTTATTGTTTGTTCATTAAATTACTTATTATCCCAGTATTCCTGCATCGGCATCTTCGCTCTTTTCCACAACAATTTGGCGTCACGAACAGGATTGCTGGAGACCTGTCAGTGGAACTCTGGGACGTTGAGGGCCCGGGACCAGGAACGGAGGAAACTCCTCGTTCCCCCTCTACCTTGAACCAAGCATTCAGAGATGAGAGGATCGGCGTCTAAGAGTGGATCTGATCGGCTTCACGTCTATCCAAGCGAACCTGGAAGGGAAGTGCTGATTCAGAGATCGGGTGAGAAGTAATTGTTCTTGTCTCAGACATATCAGTGACCAGTGGGTTGTTTTCCTTGTCGTCTACGAACGGTCCCGGGGCAGGACGGAGCGCATACGTTAACCGTGCCTGTCAGGTCGGTGTTGATTCTGAATCAACACTGAAATTCCCGCTCCACAAGTGAGCCGGAAGCTTCTGGTAGGTAAACTACCAGAGGGGTGAGTTTTTTCTCCACCTTTTTGCTCCAGAGTAAGAAAAAGGGGTGCACGGGGACGCCTGTGTATTTTCTGACTTGGAATTTTGTGAAAACTTAGTGAAAAGTCAGAGTAATAAGTCTAGCTAGACAGTGCTGGGGAAGAACCAGAGCAAAGTGGCTGCTGCTGTTCCCCAGGGGGGACCAATTGTGGACGACATGAGGAAAAAATATGGTCCAGATTGTCTTGACATGTTGGGAATTTGCGTTGAAAAGTATGATTTCCCAGCAGGGGGATCACTGAGTTTGGAGGAATTGAGAAACCTCCGGGATAAATTGAAGATTGCAGAGGGAAAGGTTACAAAAAAGAAAAAAACAAACAAATATGCAATTCAGATCATCAAAGATCATGAAAGGTGTTTTTCATTCTGGAAACCTGAAGCAGAAGTCAGGGACAGGAAACAAGTAAAGAAAACAAAAACAAACGTGTGAACAGCGCTGGGCGCTGGAGCACAGGGGTGACAGAGATAACGGCAGAGGGTGCACACACTCACACACACTCCCCAGAGGAGGGAGAAAAGGAGCCGCTCACACACGAGCATTCAAATGCACCAAATCGTCTGTATCCTTCTCTTACAGGCCCGAGGGACCCTCTCCTGGACATGCCTGTCTTCCCTCCTCCCGCCTGCCCTCATCCAACGCTACCACCGTACAACCCTGCGCACTCCAGCACCGACGCCGCAGCGTCGCCACGTTCATCAGGACTGCCGTCAACCAAACGGCCAGCCTCATCACTGCTTTCAGACAAGGGCTGCTCCCCCAGATCGCCAAAGCAGTTAACACAAGCTGCTGCGTGGGGATTGAAGATGCCCGGCTGACAGAGGTCCGACGTCATGCAGTGCACGCTGAGAGGCTTCTGCAGGAGGCCAGCGATGCAGAGGACAAGAAGATAAAGCGTGCCTCCCTCACCATGATGAAGCACCTCAGTGACACGGCGAGACGGCCCTACAGGAATAACGACAACCGACGAAGGGCGACTAGCGGAGACAGAGGCGAAAAGGGGGCGTGCCACATCTGCGGCCGAATGGGTCACTGGGCCAGAGAATGCTCTGACAAAGGAAGACACCGCGGGCAGAACCATGCCCACCGCAGCCAAGAGAGTGATCGCGAGGGCCGGAAAAGAGGATCCAACTTAGAGCAGCTGAGGGGGGAGGGTGGAGTGCGGGACACGGCATGGACCGGGCGAGACGGACCCCCGGCCTACAGCGTTTTCGCAGGGAAGTGATGCACACACACACATGCAACACGCTTCTTGCAATGAAGAAATGCTTGCTGTCCCCTCTAACTTCCCTTCCCCTGCTGACAAATACACTGATTCATATTCTGATGTGGATTATTCGGAAACGTATACTGATTTACATGTTGATGCTGATTTTTGTTCTGACAATGATTTAGGTTCGACTGATTGCTCTCAGCCTGACGGTGAGACATGCATTGACACTGACACAGAGTTCGAGGTTGATTTATGTGACCAAATTTTGAGCACCATTGACAGGTTTAGAGCGTCGTCACGTGCCGCCTCCTCCCACATACACGTTGTATAAAGAAGCTGCTTTTGAGAAACTGCCGCGGGTCACTTTTAGAATTATATGTAATATATGTTTATTCTGTCGGGGCAGCTGGAACGAAGAAGGGAGAGCCTCTCACCACTCCACTTACTTGTATTGACTACGGCGACGAGACATGCACATCACAAAAATAAATTAAACACAGCTTCGTATTGTAAGAAGTCTGTCAGATGAATTTGTTGGGAAGAGATTTGCTTCTAGCCCTGGGCATGAATCTCATCTCCACCCCCGACGGGTTGATTGTTGCCAGGTCATTATCTTCCTCGACCTTGGCTCAAATTCCTAAGCCTCTCTTGCATGTCTACCAGTGGTTGCTTCCCCTCAAGGCCTCAGAAGAATTGATAGTGGCGGCTAACGATAAGGTGCCGGGTGATGCTCACTTCATGAAAGCTCCTAATTTGCACTGCACAGCCAGTGTGACGAATGAAAGAAACAGTGTGTTTGAGAGTCAGTTTTTATTTTTTATTTTATTTTTTTTTTCAAGCGTGAATGATGGCCTTTTTGTTTCTATGTTGTTTTGGGGCCCCCAACGATGCGTTGCGTCTGTTTCACTCACACCAGAGCAGAGTGCATTTCTTTTTTTTCTGTCCGTGGGTCTACCCCACACATTTCACTTTCCAAGGGTCCAGGCGATGAGTGGAAGGACCTAGGTCCGTTTTTGACAAAATGCCTGTCGACCAAAGACTGGCACCGAAAGGAGCGGGGACATTTTTACTCCCCCACCCTGAATGTGCATAAGACTGATTTTCCACTGGAAACACAGGCTCTTCGCTGTCTGCACCTGACAGAGACACGTGACAGCGAGCGCCACAACACGAGTTTTGCATGTTTCACTGACACATCGCAGCTGCCCGAGGAACTGAGTGAGGTTCCCTCCTCACTGTGGGCTGCTCACAAATACGATGTGGGTCTGATCAAAGGTGCCGAACCGGTGAAGATCACACCCAAAAGTGATATTTGGCCCAACCCGCCGCAATATCCTCTGAAGCCAGAAGCTGTTGAAGGGATCACTCCTGTTTTTGATTCTCTTCTCGAAGCAGGTGTCATTGTCCCATGCCCCGACTCGCCAGTGCGCACGCCCATGTTCCCTGTAAAAAAAGGCCAGAGTTCCTCCTCAACGTGATGACTGGAGGTTTGTTCAAGATTTGAGAGCAGTTAACGCTGCTGTCCACGCCAGGGCACCGAACGTGCCCCACCCACACACAACTGCATAGCAGAGCTAGACACAATTTTCTCCCCCCGACCTGACCTGACTGACGAACCCCTTGCTAATGCTGATTTTGTTTTCTACACAGATGGTTCAGCGTTCCAGGACGACAAAGGCGCCAACAGAGTTGGTTACGCAGTTGTCTCCGACTCGGAGGTCATCTGTTCTGACTCCCTTCCATGTCACCTCTCAGCACAAGGGGCAGAGCTGGTCGCGCTAACTGAAGCATGCAAATGTGCTGCGGGCAAGTCTGTCACAATCTACATAGACTCCCGTTATGTGTTTGGTGTCGTTCATGACTTCAGGGCACTGTGGAAATGCAGGAACTTCCTCAAGTCAGACGGGAAGCCGGTGTTTAAATCATGTGCTTATTGCTGACCTCTTGCGAGCCATACTTTTGCCCTCCCAAATAGCAGTGTGTAAATGTTCTGCTCACACTAACCTTCGTGACCCTGTTTCCCAAGGCAATGCCAGAGCTGACGCGGCAGCAAAGTCCGCTGCAAGGCAGCCTGCACCCTCGTCGGCCCCGATGATGACAGCCTCATTTGAGGAGGCTGATGCATCACTGGCTGAGATGCAGTCCCTTGCCACAGCGAAGGAGAAGGCGGCTTGGCGCTCCGCCGGCGCATGCTGGAACCACGTTACTGACATTTGGGTAGGACCAAACGGTAACCCGTGTCTGCCAAAACATTTATTTTCACATTTCGCTAAATTGACGCATGGGTTAGACCATGTGTCAAAAGGGGGGATGTTGGAATTAATTAATCAATTTTGGTTCACTAGAGGGTTTTCAGTCGTAGCACAAAAGCATTGTGAAGCGTGTTTAATCTGCCTCTCACAAAATGCAGGACGACCAGTCAAGATGGCAGCAATAGCAGCACACCCGGCTCCAACCAGACCGTTTGAACATGTCATGATGGACTTTATCGAATTGACACCGTCAGCAGGGAAAAAGTATTGTCTGGTCATGGTTGATATGTGGTCGAAATGGGTCGAAGCGTTTCCCAGCACCACACAATCAGCCAACGACGTGGCCAAGGCCTTGCTGACTGAGATAATTCCCAGATGGGGAATTCCAAACAAAATATCCAGTGATAATGGGACACATTTCACAAACGAGGCGCTTAATTAAATCAGGAAACTGTTTGGCATTGACCTCAGGAAACATTGTGCTTATCACCCTGCCAGTGGTGGGGCGGTAGAGCGTGAGAACGGGACGTTAAAAAGCAAATTAGCCAAATGTTGTGCCGACACTGGCCTGCCGTGGCCAAAAGCTCTTCCCATTGTCCTGATGTACATGAGAATGAGGAGACGCGCACGCGTTAATCTCAGTCCTTTTGAAGTTTTGTTTGCAGCTCCTCCCCAGATTGGGATGACTACCGGAGGAAAGGCACTCCCCTCCACGGCCTTGTGTGAAGATACAATACTAACCTATTGTTCCAACCTTGCATCCGCTCTAGCAGACGTAAGGCGCCAAGTGTCTGCTGTTTTGCCTCAGGCTGCGACGGGACCGCTGCACTGCCTGAAGCCTGGCGACTACGTCCGGTTGAAGGACCTCCGGAGAAAGAGCTGGAGAGCAAGTCGCTGGCTGGGGCCGTTCCAAGTGCTCCTGGTGACGCAAACCGCCGTCAAGGTTGCCGAGAGGGCCACCTGGATCCACGCGAGCCGAGGCAAGCGAGTCGTCGCCGGGGAGCGGACGAGGGCACTTCAGAGGGAGGAGGAGAGCCACGGGCCGGATCATCCCCCTTTCGCTGTAGGACGCCGAGGACGCCAAGGACGCCGGGAGCTGACGAGTGAAAGGTGAATCAAAACGTTTCACTCCAACGAAAGCAGCAAGATGGAACGTCCAGTGTCATGGCACCTTTTCCGCCAGCCAGGCTTTTGCGGCCTACGGGGCACGCTGGCCTACCTGGCCCTCATCAGCTGGATCATCGTTTTCACAATCTGGTGCTTCGAACGCACGGAGAGTTTCCGAGGAGAAGGTGGCAACGCCACCATCACTGCCTCCGGCACTCCTGTTCCAGCACACCCTGCTGTTTCACCTGCCTTTTCACCTCGCACAACACCTTACAGTACACCTCACATGAACATCAGTGTTGGGCAGCCAGGACGGGCTGACCGACCCAAAAGATGGGCCACAACTGACATGCTCACTCATTCCCTGAAGACTCCTGCACACCCGTACGCAACCAATCTCTGGTGGCATTACGCAAACTCTGCAGCACGAGCTCAAGGACATGTGAACTGTTTTGTTTGTTCCCGCATGACGCGATGTGGGGAAGTAATGTTCCTGACGATTTCAAAGTGTTTCCAGAATCTGCCAAAGTTGCTCTTTTACTGTTCCCCTGGACAGGGGTGGGAAAACTTATTTTATTCGCCGATACACTTCACTACCGTTTATTGCAGTTGACAAACTTGACACTGAATGCTACCTCGTCCATTAGCCAGGAGCTAAATGCTATTCGTCTAATGGTCCTTCAGAATTGTATGGTGCTAGACCTACTCACTGCACCCCAGGGTGGTGTTTGTCACATTGTAGGCACGTCTTGCTGTACGTACATTCCAGATAATGCTGCAGATGGCGGAGCAATCTCCAAGGCTTTAGATAGCCTCAAGAAACTTTCTGCTGCCGAGATGTCTGACCAAGGCGCCCCAGACGGGGATTGGTGGTCATGGCTCTCTCTAGGTCAATGGAAAGTGTGGTTAATAAAGCTGCTCGTTCCCGTAATCGCTATTCTCATTGTCATTTCGGTTATCACCTGCTGTTTTGTTCCTCTGATCAAGCGTTGTGTCAACAAGGTGCTCACTTCTGATCTGACTGGCTGATAGACAGCCAACACGCACAATCAGTTTGACATGTCAGAAAGGATGTTTGTGAATGTTAACGGATTGCCAGATGCGTGGGGCTTCAGCTGCCCTTATCCTGGTTGTGATTTCAACAACACCTACAACGATGTGTTTGCAGAGTACCCAGAACTTCCAGATCTCATCATTGAGGATGACGATGTCGATGACATTGACTCTGTGTAAAATACAGCACAGACGCAATGTCAGAGTTTTAGTAGTGGTTTTTAGCATACATAACAATAGCTTATAGGTTAATGTTTAAAGAGAGTTATTTTTAGTACAACTGTAAGTTCGTATTACCATGTGCCTTGCAGATTCCTGCCTTTGTGATCACGGGAAGTGTAACAGGCCAAGTTATGATGTTTGTGTCTAAAGCCAATGGTGGACATGAATTGATGTCTGTGTGGATGTTTTCACTCTTGTGTCCTGTGATCAAGAATGATCAAAAGGGGGGAATGTAATGGGAAATATGTATTCTTGGGTTATTCTTTATTATGTTGTATTCTGTGTCATATGATCACTAGTAGCACGTGTAATCTGTTCGTTTCATAGTATAACCTTCTCGAGACATTCTCCTCGTGGTCCACCAGAGGAGGCTGTAAATGTGTCAGCTTGTGCTGATTCTCTGTGCTTTGTTTTCCTCTTCTTCCCTTCCTTATCTCTTCCCCTCCCAGTCCAGTGTATAAGAGACCTTCTTCCTCCTTTCCTCCTCGCACTCGCACTCCCATTTTACTGTGTTTTGTGCCTCGGAGCTCCGATCCCCTTTTTATTGTTTGTTCATTAAATTACTTATTATCCCAGTATTCCTGCATCGGCATCTTCGCTCTTTTCCACAACAGCGGGTGATTCATAAATATGTCATTTCTTATTAATTAGCCCATAAGTGTTGTACACCAGTGTGACACCAAATGCTTGTTGCTGACAGCAGTGAAGAAATTACACTCTAGTGGTTCTGCACATTAGTATAAATAGAGTGATTCTCTATCATTACATCACAGGATGGCGGCACTCTGACAGATTCCATGAACCTGGACACTGATGATCCAGACTCCGGTCCAGATGACACAACAGGCCACAGTGGAAACGGGTCAGAGCATGGACTGGCTGCTGAAAGGATACAGGTAGGTGGCGCTGTCATCCCAAGTTGTGTGGTGTGGAGGATCAGGGCCAAAGTTCCAGATGCTCACAGATGTGACTGTGGATTCAGGAGGAGTGTTTGAAGGCTGGACTCCCAACAGTGATTGGCTGCTGAGGACCTCTCAATCACAATCAGGTTTTTTAGTGGCTGTGAGATTGAAAGTGAGTGAACATCATTAAATAAAGAGCTCCTGCAGGGTCCCAATTTGACAAGTACACTGCTAGGTGTGCTGCTTCGTTTTCGCCAAGGCCCTGTAGCATTCATGACTGACATTGAGGGAACGTTTCATCAAGTAAGAGTTTCCAACCAGGATGTAAACTTCTTACGCTTCCTCTGGTGGCCAGATGGGGACATTACAAAGGACCTACAAGAGCACAGGATGCTGGTCCACATCTTTGGGGCAGTGTCATCCCCAAGCTGTGCTTCATTCGACGACAATCAGCATGACTTCCCAGCCGAGGTTATAAACACTGTTTGTCAAAATTTCTACGTGGATGATTGTCTAAAGGCCGTCAGCACGGTGGAACAAGCAATACATCTGTACCAGCAACTAACAGACCTGTGCGGTAGAGGTGGATTTAAGCTCAATAAGTGGGTGAGCAATCATCGCTCGGTGCTGGCCGCCGAACTCCAACAAAGGAACTCATCTATAACAAATCTACAACCTTGTAAGGGCAAAACCTACTTGTTTTAATTCTGATTAATAAACTAAAGCTTATTCGATTATCATGATGTTGTTTTTTTAAACGCTCATACAAAACAAAAAAAGTGGAGGGAGAGTAGTCTGAATCGGGTTCTGGAGCATTGCTCTACCTCATACATCGTACTCATGAGCGTCACATCCACTTGTAGTGCATTATTTCTGCCAGCAAGCTTCTCCTGTTACGACTGCCCACGTTGACCTATATTTTCTGTTCACTCGCTCACCCGTATCAGGTGATACCCTGCAAGTGTAACAATTGGCTCTTGTCTTAGACCTTCCCCGAGGTGGTTGGTGGGGTGACCCACCCAGCACGTGACCTCTACGACAAGCTTCCACCCACGGAAGTGCCATAGGAAGACACGGATTAAATAGCTTGTCCACCAGAAGGCTGTATTATGGTGTACATAATATAAAACTTCTGCCCAGTTCTGCTTGTATTGCAATGGATGGTGTTCCTGAAGTTTCATTTTTCGTCCCTTTTCATTTTTTACATCCATGTTTGTGATGAAATAGTATTGTGAATCGCTAGCTCGCATTGCATGCTGGGAAACAGCGTCACTCAAGGAAGTTTTGGCTTCGCTGACACGGTCCTGAAGGGAAGTGGGTTTTAGTGCACTGGAACGGGATGAATGTGTTCAATCAAGCAGTACAAACCTGATTAATTGTCTTAATACTTCACTTGGAATGGCCATATTGTTTAGGATTAGAATTAGATGACAACTTCTTCATAATATTTGCAACTATTCAATTTGACCAGCAGGTGTCAGTAGAAGACGAAATTTCATGTTGACTATTTCCTAATGGAAGTGCTCTCTTTACGTTGGATTTTTCTCATAATTATTTGAAGTGTAGGCCTGTATCTGCACACAATTTGGAATTCGTCCCAGCGCCCTGAGCTGTAAATTTGGATTGTGTAAAATGAAAATGGCCATCTGCAGCAGAATGAAAGTGAGATTGCATTGTCCAGGTAGGAGGACAACAGTCAGTCATGTTTCACCTCCAGTCAACACCCAGTGGTTCACATGAAGGTCCAAGAGGCCTACAGACCTACACTGAGTCTGGACGTGGCAGTACAGTTGGATCATTGTCTTTGTTGTGTTGTTTGGTCATTGTGATCCAATGTAATGTGAGAGAAGGACGAGTGCAGTTATATTGGAGTGAGTTTTTTAGAGTGTAATAGAAGTTATAATGCAGAGTCTGTTTTTATGAAATGTTCTATCACCTGGCATCCATCCATCCATCCATCCATCCATCCATCCATCCATCTTCTACTGCCGTATCCGGAGTCAGGTCTCGGGGGCAGCAGCCTCAGCAGAGACCCCCAGACTTCCCTGGACCCAGTCACCTCCTCCAGCTCCTCCAGTGGGACCCCAAGGCTTCCCAGTCCAGCCCAGAGACCTGGTCAGCACCACTCTGACTCCCTGAGTCCCTGCTGCTCAGGTGAGGCTTCAAAGATCTGGCTGCACCTGATTGGACGGTCGTGGAGGATCTCCTTGGTCTTCTTGGTCTTCTTGGTCTCCAGCTGTTTGACCTCATGCTCTCTGTTGACCTCCTCACTCAGTCCCTCAGTGATGTAGAGCTCAGTGTAGATGCTGTTGAGGAGAGTTTGACTTCCTGCTTCTTCACCTTCAGTCACACGTTCACTTCTCCTCTCCAGACTGATCTTCTGCTGCTGTAGAAGCTCCTGCAGACCACCAACCTCTGGAGCTGAGAGAAGGTTGGAGAAGAAAACATCAGTGTGACAGTGTGAGCATCATTTTCTGTCCACGACTTGAAGCTGAAAGCATCCAAACTCCATTTTTCAGCTGATGTGGTGAAGCTGCTGTTGTCTGACTGTTTGCTCTAAATGTCCTCCAGTGGATCTTCTGACTGGAGGTCCTGACCACGGTTATAATAGTTAACGAAAACGAACAAAATAACGAAAACTTCAATTGAAAAAAACAATTGTCACGTTCCCAGGGGTTAGGATTTTGGTACCTGCCTCGTTGGGGTTTTGAAGCGAGCAGAGCTGAGACCATAAGGGTGACGTAGCAACGTTCAGGACACTGATTGGCCAAAGGCAGTCTTTCACGAAAGACCAAAACAGCCATTTTTAAATGCCTCGCGTGTGGATTTTTACATTAACACGTATTAAAAACTGAAAAGCTTATGAAACTGTACCATGGGTGAACAAAGAACTACAGACGTTTCTGTTCTCTGTGGCCGAAGAAAAAGCACAATGCAGACAGTTGTGCAGAAAGTTTAGTGTTAGCTAAAATATCGGGCACACAGACGTACTTATTATGTATATATTTCTTTCCATTGTAACAGGTCACTACAAGATCTGCAATCCATTACCTAGAATTGGTTTTCCTTAAACTGATGTACAGGATTACTAATCTGACTTTGATGGGCAAATTTGACAACAGAATACAATTATGAAGCACTAAAACACAGGACCACAAAACAATTAAATAGGTGTGCATGTGAGTGTGAATGGTTGTTTGTCTCTATGTGGCCCTGCGATGAACTGGCGACTTGTCCAGGGTGTCACCCTGCCTTCGCCCTAAGACAGCTGGGATAGGCTCCAGCAGACCCCCGTGACCCTGAATAGGAATAAGCGGGTATAGAAGATGAATGAATGAAATCTTTATTGAATGAATGACACATTTTATTTCACTCGTGGTTTATGTAATTATTATTTTTTGCTCCATAGCTTTCATGATTCAGCATTACATGTTAAGCGTGATGAATTGCATGAAAAGAGAGAGCACTCGCTGATAAATTAACATGGTGTGCTGTTTAATTCCATGAGGACGACAAAATATTTGCAAATTTGTGTTAGCTACACGCATCGACAGGTGCAAGAGGTGCAAGAGAGGAACTTTCAGGGAGGAACTTTCAAGATTGTTCAGTTTTTGTTTTTTATTTTTTTTTTTTAGTTCTGATGAAATAAATAGACCAATCATTTCATTACTTTGTCTGCTTTCCAAAGAGGTTATTAATTAAAAAAATATGTGTGGCAGTGCTGTTATGGTCCATAGAGAGTTGCTTCAAAGAATTATCATTTATTATTCAGTGGCACATTGCTCACTTGTTTAATACACAAATAATAGTATATTATTATAATAATACTATTTTATTGTTGTTATTATTATTATTATTATTATTATTATTATTATTATTATTATTATTATTAATATAATAATAATAATAATAATAATAATAATAATAATAATAATAATAATAAAGGGTTTGGGAGCCATGCGCTGGGTGAGCAACTTCATTGAAAGGAATGGGACGCCATCTTGAACTCTGGGGGCTTGCCGCACTGTCACGCAGGTTGTGACGTAGCGGGCCAGCGACGCACAGGTATGATGTGAATGATTGACAGCTACCATTCGTTCCCGTTAGCGAGAGGATTAAAAACAAACAGACACCATAATGGCATCAAAAAGGACTTATCCCAGCGGTGCGGACAAACGGAAGGAAAAGAAAACCGATCAAGAAAAACTTGCAAAGGGGAAAGATAAGATATTTGTTTGTGATGTGGGCTGGAGAGGTGGAGGTGAAACGCTGTTCCCCGCCCCCCCCAAGTTTGTTTATTTGTCCTGCTAGCCAGCTAGCTAGCTTGCGTCGGATAAATGTTAGCTGGCTGGCTAATATTTGTTCGTCATGAATCAGCGTTTTTGTTTGTTTTATGAAAGTTGACCATATCCTGCCATGTTGGCCTATCCTGCCATGGGAATGAGTGATTGACTCCACACCCGTTTATTCACATTCTAACAGGGAGGGCTGGAGGGAGGGCATGTTGTAGTTGTTGTTGTAGTCAGTCCCCTGTTATTGTTCAGTGGAAGTTGTCTCTCACATATTTGACTCTTAATGTTATTTTAGCCTTAACTTAGGATGAATTTACTAAGCTTAGTTTGTATTTTGTAGGCCCTTCATTAGAAATGTGGTACTGTTTTATAATTCAAAGAAATATTTTATGGAAATACTTTATTTGGCATGGTGTTGACTATTTTAGACTGTTGTGGCAGTGGGTCATTTATCTTAGTTTTATTACTTTAACTAGTACAGTGTGTAAAGTAATGCCAAAAACTCTTAAAAATGACAGTTTTGTAATTGGGTAAAAGCTTTAAAGGGACACTGCAACCATAATGTTTAATTTAAAAACAAATGAATTTTTAATTTTCCTATATTACTGCAACATCACTGTAATAATAAAATAGGAAAATGCGCTTCTGATCTGTTTTGCTTGATGATCTAATGAGCTTTGTCTCTGCAGGAGCAATTCTAAAATATGTTGGCGCTCCAGACATTGAGCCAGAGGGATCTCCCGAACATCCTGACCAGGAAGCTCCAGGACCAACACGTTCCTCAGAACCTCCTTCTGTCCAGGTGAATAATGTGTGTTATTCTTAGTAGCTAAGCTGATAAGTGTGGGACGAAACTAAGGCAATTAAGCATTATTTTGATTGTTGGTTTGCTTTTTAGTGTTGCACTTGTTGGTTTGTTGGATTTTCTTATTTAAAGTAAGCATTTTTTTTGATGAATACTCAATCTGTTGTATTTATTGACATATAGAGGATTCTTTTCCTAGTATTATAGCGTTTGTTTGTTTTTAAATCAGTTTAACTTGCCTGAGTTGCTCAACTGAAGATGTTTAATTTTACCTGTAGCCTGTTTTGCTTACGAGGTGTAATAGATTGTGGAATCTTAGTAGACCTTAGGAGACGCACGCTGCTGAGAGTGGCAGCAATCAGCTCCGTAAATAAGGCAAATGCGCCATCTAGTGGGATGCAGCATGTTTATTCGTGTTGGAGCAATGGCAAGTACTACTAACAAAACAAAAGATGCACAGGGTAAGAAAAATAATCATAAACTCAAGCCCAACAAAGATAACAGATGGGCATAACTGTAACATTACATAGTAATGATTACTAGTACTACCAACATTTCTACTACTACAGAGTACTACTACTACTCGAACTTGAACTATTCATCCCCTTTTTTCAGAAGCCATTAAGACAAAAGGATGACACTTATGCATTGCATCAAACTGTGATGCACAAAATAAATTCGATTAAATCAAAACAATAAATAAAGTGTGCATTAAACAGGGGGCAGTGCAATACAGTACAGGACTCAACTGATATAGTGCAGTTAGGCAGTATAGCCTATAACAGCTGTTCAGCATCCATAGTAATCCACAGTCAGTGCCATAATCATCCAGTCAGTGTCATATTCATCCATAGTCAGTATAATATATATGATATCGCGCAGACCCTCAACCTCCACTACATTGCCACACCCATTTAGCCCCCGCTGTTGAAAGTTGGCGTGTGGTGGACGCGGCCAGTGGTCTCCGTGCCACACCATCCAACGTGGTTTGCTTTACCTCAGAAGGGGGCGGAGGGCTCTCCGCGTCAGCTGTATGCTTCGCAGACAAGTGAAACGTAAGACTGCTCCTACTCCGGTGGAAACTAAATACAGCTTTACAGTAAATGCATATCACTTTTGTCCTGTCAAGACTGCCATCTGGCAGGGTTTTGAAGTGGAACTTTCCATTTACAATTGACGCCTTATCCATGTTAGTCCTTCCTAGTGCTCATCTACGCTCAGTGTCTTTTTCTTTTTTTTGTTGTGCTTACAAGCTGGCTGCAAGCGTGTGACTGTGTGCTGTGAGTCAATTCATTTCCCGTTTCCACAATCTACGGAGCGGCCAAAGGTTCAAAAAGCACCGTGTGCGTTAATCGCGCGATAAAAAAAGTTGTCGGCGATAAAGCGCCGTTGACACCCTTACTTTTTATATGAAGAAACGGATCAAATTTTTCCAACCAATTGTTCACCACTTCTTTGAACTTGTGGATGAATGCTGTGCATCCCACATGGAACGCCAACCTTCCTCTGATATTTCCATGCTTAGTTCTTTCTGCCATTTGGCTTTGATGTATCCTGCGTTTGTTGCTGTTCTGTTTCTGAAGGCCCTGATAGATTTTAGAAATGATTTTTCTCTTCATCTTTTTACAGGCTTCGATCAGAATATCTATCACTATATTGTCCTCTCCAGATGATGTTGGTTTGATTCTTTTATCATAGTAATCTCTTAATTGCATGTATCGAAAGAAATCTTTGTTTCCTCGTCCAAATTCCTTTTTCAACTCTCCAAAACTTTTTAAAACCCCCTTGTGAACGAGTGTGCATACTGCAGTTATACCCCTATCTCACTATCGTCTGTATTCAATGTCTGTGGTTCCCGGTTGAAATCTGGGATCAAGAGAAGGCCACATTAGTAGATTCCCTCCATATGGTTTTCTTTTACCATCTTACTCCAGATAGTCGGTGTGTGCTTAATAATTTCATTTTGGCTTTGTTGAGCTGATTTAGTTCTTATGTCTCCTACTAATGCCAGTGTGAGAGTCGTTTCTCCGCCGGCCTCTATCTATTTCCATCGTGCCTGATATTGAGGGCAGCATGTACACACCAAGAACTTTACCTGAGCTGCGGAAAAGTATTGTTTGAGATCAGGCAAGGACGACCCTCCCTCTTCCTTTTGCAGCTGGAGTGTCTTATATCTGATCCTCGGTCTCTTTCCGGCCCAAATAAATCTAGATATGAGTTTGTCCCAGTGTCTGAATTGTGATTCTGGAATCATATGTGGGATGGATTGGAAAAGGTACAGCAGTCTCGGTAGTACATTTATTTTTATCACTTCAATTTGTGTCTCAAAATCCATATTAAAGGCTGACCATTTTCCCAAATCTGTCTTAATATTATTGATAATAGCATTCTAATTGATTTCAAACCTTTTCAAAAGATCTTTTGCCAATAGCACACCCAAATATTTGATAACCTTGGAATTCCATTTGATTTTATATTTTCCTCTAATTTCTCGGCCTGGATGATAATTCAGCGTGAGAATTTGAGTGTTTGCTATGTTTAACTTGTTGCCTGTGTATTTAGCATAGGTTTCTATTATCAACATCAAATGAGGTAAGGTTCTGTCCGGGTCTTGGAGAACCAAAATAATATCATCAGCAAAAAGCCCTGTTAGATGTCCCTGCTCTTACTTGCTCTTACACTTACTTGGTTTACTTGCTTGGTGCTGGCGCTGGCAGCGGATTCCTCCTCCGACGTGGAGCCGCTGGGTCTGTGTTTGCGATTGGTTGGAGGAAGAAATGACCGTAATATTAAGCTACATGATTGGCTATGATGAAAAAGGAAGTGAAACTTTTTCTATCAAACTTTTTATCCACCCCTTTTTTTCCTATCGCAGCACACGTCTATCGATCGATATATATCGTTATCGAATTATCGTCCAGCCCTAGACGGTCCCGTCTAATGTTAGCTTGAGTCTGCCTACCTGTTATAAAACCTGACTGATCCTCATCTATCAAGTCCGGCATAAAACTTTCAAGTCTTTTTGAGATGATTGAAGTAAAGATCTTCTAGTCAACATTTAAGATTGAAATGGGCCTATACGATTCACAAAGTTCCTTATTTTTCCCTTCTTTTGGAATAACTGGAATGACAGCCTCTTTCCATGAGGGAGGCCGTTTGCCCTCTGTCAGAGTCAGATTAAAAGAATTTAGGAGTATCGGGATTAATTCTTCTCCAAATGTTTTATACCACTCACTAGGAAACCCATCACGACCTGGCGCTTTGGTTGATTTTAAGCCTGCTAATGGCAGCATCTATTTTTTTTTTTGGTTATACTGGAAATTAGTTTTCTATTTTGCACATCTCCAATGGCTGGTAGGTCCAATAAGTCAAGGAAGTCTTTCATCTCACAATCTTCTTTAGCCGTGGGTTGGGTATATAGATTTTCATAGTAATCTTAAAAAACCCTCTCTATTTCTTCAGGTTCAAGTAGTAGCTGTTTCGTTAATGGGTCTCTAATTTTACATATTGCATGAGAAGCTTGCTGGGCCTTTATTCCTCTTGCTAAATATTTGGTTGATTTACAGCCTGATTCATAGTGGGTCTGTTTAATGAATTTCAGCTTTTTCTCAACATCTAGCCTCAAGACATTGTCTATTTCCCTTCTGACACCGATTATTTGTTGTAACACTGTATCGTCCTTATTGCTTTTGTGTTGCTGTTCCAGAGTTGTTAATTGGTTTACCAGCTTCTTGTAACCTTCTTCTCAATGTGGCAGGTGGGTTTGCCCCCACCTTCGCGTCATCAATCACACCTGCGCCAGAGTGCAATCTTTGCGTCCCTCAGTGCGTTTACATGGTACTAGAGAAATTTGAATTATTGCCTTCGTCCGATTATGATCGGAGTTTGAGAACGCCGATTGGAATCGGAGAACTCCGATTGAGACACCCAGATAATGTGATTGGAATTCTAATTTCTCGGCCATGTATACGCCTTAGTCGGACTATTAACTGGACAACGCAAGTGCGCACGCGCCACCGCACAACTACGTCGTCTAACAAAACAGACGGCGTGAAACAACCAGCAAACGCGAATAAGAATGTTGACATTTGGAGAGAGGATGAGACCGGGGCGGTGCTTTCTCTTCCAAAAGAGATGGACATATTAAAATTACACACAACAGAGACCTTTTTTAAAAGGGTAGCGCAGCAAATGCAGGGCTCCGGCTTTGCGCAGCCCTGAACAAATACGTATTCGTTCATATTTATATTTCTACCTTTTCGTTCACATTTTTTGTAAGTTAGAAGAATTTCAACTTGTAAATAAAAGCACAGCAAAGAGATGTTTTTCTGATTTGTTTTTATTTCGATAATTTTGCTGTTATTCTGCTGGAAACGGCGTGCAGCGGCACAAGCTTCCCCCACGGTCGGCACTTTAATGAGCATGTGTATAACTGAAGACACCGTTCCTTTGCAAAACCTGTACACAAACTCTCCCACCAGTCTGCGCAGAACCCGCATCCAACAAGAACGAGAGTTTGGGGTCCGTGGCGACGGCACAAAGCGTAGCATCGAAGACATTGTGTTGTTGTAGCCCTCCAACAGCAAACAACGTTCTTGTCTCATGGTTATCTTTTAAGATAACCATGAGCACAAGAAATAGGGTACAGCTTATCTGCAAAGTAAGTAACACGTACATTATGAACTATCATTCTATATCATAATGATGTAATATGTCAACCGAAAGCAGCTGACCAGCTGAAAAGGCTCACTCCACCCCCTACTGTTGGGAGGAGGACACGTTCCCGTCAGTAATTCAAATTTCTCAGCTGCATGTATAGGGGGACAAGGTGAGAACTCCGATTGGACGAGAAAACCGAATTATTGCTTAGTCCGATTAAGCTCTGCATGTAAACGCACTGATTACACCTGCGCCAGAGTGCAGAGTGAAAGCAGCTCTTTTAAAAAGAAGCGCAGGCTGGAGTCAGCACTCTGTCCTCTGGCGTGTCCACGCTGAGAACTCTGTCCTTCGCAGTTCTTAGCATTTCGGCTAGCAATCCCAGAGCGGGCTGGGCCATAAGCACAGCCGGAGGAGGAACCCTGGCGGGTGCCCGTTCATCGGGAGGTGGCGCTGTGTGTGCGTGATCGTTGTGCATTCACCGCTTGGCTGTTAAAGCCGCAGACCCCCCACCCCCTCCTCTTGCGCTACTGGAAGGACGCTGGTCTCAACCCCCTGCCTGGGTGCAGTCGCTCCGTCTTCCTCTGTTTTCGCCATACCCCTCTGTTACTGTTGCAGCGGCGATGTCCTCGCAATCAATTGCCGCACCAGTCTAGCCGGGTAACAGCGGTGTCACCACCACAATGCGGACACTTTTCCTTTGATTTTGGTTTATTTGGTTTAGACAATTCAGTTTGTCTGTTTCTTTTGTTAGCGTAACTACTTTCTTTGGTTGGTTTTCTTTTCTTTGTTTTGTTGTGAAATTTTGGTGAAACTTTGGGTTTTCTGTTGAGTAGCGATTTTGTTATAGTTTGATTTCCTTTTTTAGTTCATTAATATCTTGTTCCCCAGTGATCGTTACCTTTTTGTTTTGGGTTTTGGTCCTGTGTGTGTGTGTGTGTGTGTGTGTGTGTGTGTGTGTTAATTGTAACCCCCATTGCACGTCTACCCATCCTAGGGAGAAGGATCCCTCCTCTGCGTCTCTCTCAGAGGTTTCTTCTTTTTTGCTTTTAAGGGTGTTTTTTTTTTTTTTTCAAAGTTTTTCCTCACCCGATGCGAGCGTTTAGGGGTAGAGGGGGGCTGCACTTACATGTATATAGTTCATTGACGTGTATATAGTTCTTTTCACGTCAACATTTTAGATTAGACATTCTTTGTTGTTCAAAATTTCAATGAGTTTTATACATTTCTTTGTGTTCTATTAAAATTCTTTGTGTTCTGCTAATCACTGTCTCAGTTCGTCATTTAAAATTTTGAAAAATTCACTACAATGCAAATACAATATTGTTCAGTATTCATATTATTTAAAAGTTCTTTTATTAAACTTGGATACTGGTTTATACATCTCATGTGAAAATGCGAACACTTTCTCAGTCGCGAGTCCATGAGATGGTGTTACAGTGAAAACACCATCCTGGATGGAAATAAACATCCTTGTCAAATTTACCAAAACTATTTTAGTAAAATAAAAATGTCAAAACTAACTGTACTGTACCATCAAGAAAAAAACAAATGCTGATCTAAATAAACAAAAAAGGTAAGCAGGTGTCACAGTTCATCGTTGGCATCGGCGGGTGTCGGGGGACATCATCAAGTGTCGGGAGCATTGGAGGTCATCACAGGCATCACAGCAGGCGACAGCCAGTCCTGAGCTCAGAGATAATACCAATGTTTCCACATTAATGAAAACCAATCACATCGCTCATGCAATTACATATGTGAGCTCAAAGTAAGCACAGTCAACTGTTTGTCTCCTCTTTTTTTTCTCTTTCTCTGTCTCCATCCTCTCTGCCTCTCTCTCTCTCTCCATCCTCCCTCTCTCTCTCCATCCTCTGTCTCTCTCTCTCCATCCTCTGTCTCTCCACCCTCTATCTCGCTCTCTCTCCATCCTCTCTCTCTCTCTCTCCATCCTCTGTCTCTCCATCCTCTGTCTCTCTCTCCCTCTCCATCCTCCCTCTCTCTCTCCATCCTCTGTCTCTCTCTCTCCATCCTCTGTCTCTCCACCCTCTATCTCGCTCTCTCTCCATCCTCTATCTCTCTCTCTCTCCATCCTCTGTCTCTCCATCCTCTGTCTCTCTCTCTCTCTCTCCATCCTCTGCCTCTCTCTCTCTCCATCCACTCCCTCCTTCAAGTCGATTCTTCCACTGCCACGGATGAAAGCATGTCGTATTAAACTTGCCACTGGGTCGTTGTGATTGTGGAGGAACTGGCCGCTGCGGTTCAAGATAACCACTTCATTATGCCAGTTTTTTCTCTGCCCAGTTTGTCTGTGAGAAGTTCATAGTGTTGCTCCCAGTTTGGGACGGGTAATTGCACTCACAGTGGCTCTCTCTCACTCCATCCTCTGTCTGTCTCTCTCCATCCTCTGTCTCTCTCTCTCTCTCCATCCTCTGTCTATCTCTCTCCATCCTCTGTCTCTCTCTCTCTCTCTCCATCCTCTTTCTCTCTCTCCATCCTCTGTCTCTCTCTCTGTCTCTCTCCATCCTCTGTCTCTCTCTCACTCTCTCTCTCTCTCAATTCCATGTCTTGAGTTTATTCTCCATATTGTCCCTGGGATGATCTTTGGCTGACATAATCTTTCTCCACAACTACAAGCCCTCACGAGCCTTTGTCTCCAGCACCGCACCCAGGGCTCCACCACTGCAACCCGGTCCCCCACTCGCACCAGGGGGGCCCAGTCTGAGGCCGTTGTTGTCATTGCAGTGTGCCGCCCCACATTGGATGAGCTGTCACCAGGCCTCCCTGTTGGTTGCATTTGCCTCCCTTGTCTGAAGGTAAACTTTAAATTCCATTTCTTGAGTTTATTCTCCATGTTGTCCCTGGGATGATCGACAGCTGACTAAATCTTGTTCCAGAACTACAAGCCCTCACCAGCATGTGACTCCAGGCCACCGCGGGACTCCATCCAGGGCTCTACCACTGCAACCCGGACCCCCACTCCCACCAGGGGTGCCCAGCCATAGGCAGTGGTTGTCATTGCAGTGGGCGGCGCCCTCTCGATCAAGCTTTCCCCAGGCCACCCTGTCGGTTGCATTTACCTCCCATGTCTTAAGGTAAACTTTAAATTACATTTCTTGACTTTATTCTCCATATTGGCCCTGACATAATCTTTGGCTGACATAATCTTTCTCCAGAACTACAAGCCCTCACGAGCCTTTGTCTCCAGCACCGCACCCAGGGCTCCAGCACTGCAACTCGGTCCCCCACTCGCACCAGGGGGGCCCAGCCTGAGGGCGATTTTGTCATTGCAGTGTGCCACCCCACATCGGACGAGCTGTCACCAGGCCTCCCTGTTGGTTGCCTTTGCCTCCCTTGTCTGAAGGTAAACTTTAAATTCCCTTTCTTGAGTTTATTCTCCATATTGTCCCTGGGATGATCTACGGCTGACTTAATCTTGCTCCAGAAATACAAACCCTCACCAGCATGTGACACCAGGCAACCCGGGGACTCCAGCCAGGGCTCCAGCACTGCAGCCCAGTCCCCGACTCGCACCAGGGGTACCCACCCTTCAGCGGTGGTTGTCGTTGCAGTGGGCGGCGCCCTCTCGATCAAGCTTTCCCCAGGCCACCCTGTTGGTTGCATTTGCCTCCCTTGTCTGAAGGTAAACTTTAAATTCCATTTCTGGAGTTTATTCTCCATATTGTCCCTGGGATGATCTTCAGCTGACTTAATCTTGCTCCAGAACTACAAGCCCTCACCAGCATTTGTCTTCACCACCGCACCCAGAGCTCTGGCCTGCAACCCGGTCACCCACTCGCACCAGGGGGGCCCAGCCTGAGGCCGAGTTTGTCATTGCAGTGTGCCGTCCCATGTCGGACGACCTGTCATCAGGTCTCCCTGTTGGTTGCATTTACCTCCCTTGTCTGAAGGTAAACTTTAAATTACATTTCTTGAGTTTATTCTCCATATTGTCCCTGGGATGATCTTTGGCTGAAATAATCTTTCTCCAGAACTACAAGCCCTCACCAGCCTTTGTCTTCAGCACCGCACCAGGAGTTCCGCCAGTGCAACCTCGGTCCCCCACTCGCACCAGGGGGGCCCAGCCTGAGGCCGAGGTTGTCATTGCAGTGTGCCGTCCCACATTGGACGCTTTCACCAGGCCTCCCTGTTGGTTGCATTTGCCTCCCTTGTCTGAAGGTAAACTTTAAATTACATTTCTTGAGTTTATTCTCCATATTGTCCCTGGGATGATCTACGGCTGACTTAATCTTGCTCCAGAACTACAAGCCCTCACCAGCATGTGACTCCAGGCCACCCCGGGACTCCAGCCAGGGCTCCAATACTACTGCCAGGTCCCCCACTCGCACCAGGGGTGCCCAGCCTTAGGCGGTGGTTGTCGTTGCAGTGGGCGCGCCCTCTCAATCAATCTTTCCCCAGGCCACCCTGTTGGTTGCATTTACCTCCCATGTCTTAAGGTAAACTTTAATTACATTTCTTGAGTTTATTCTCCATATTGTCCCTGGGATGATCTTTGGCTGACATAATCTTTCTCCAGAACTACAAGCCCTCACCAGCCTTTGTCTTCAGCGCCGCACCAGGAGTTCCGCCAGTGCAACCCGGTCCCCCACTCAAACTAGGGGGGCCCAGTGGGAGGGGGATTTTGTCATTGCAGTGTGCCGTCCCACATCGGACGCGCTGTCACCAGGCCTCCCTGTTGGTTGCATTTCCCTCCCTTGTCTGAAGGTAAACGTTAAATTCCATTTCTTGAGTTTATTCTCCATATTGTCCCTGGGATGATCTTTGGCTGACATAATCTTTCTCCAGAACTACAAGCCCTCACGAGCCTTTGTCTCCAGCACCGCACCCAGGGCTCCAGCACTGCAACTCGGTCCCCCACTCGCACCAGGGGGGCCCAGCCTGAGGCCGATTTTGTCATTGCAGTGTGCCGCCCCACATCGGACAAGCTGTCACCAGGCCTCCCTGTTGGTTGCCTTTGCCTCCCTTGTCTGAAGGTAAACTTTGGTGAAACAACAGAGAAGCATTTATAGAGCGTCGTTGCCACCTACTGGCATCTTTCGGTAGTGTTTCTGTTGTAATTTTGAAGCGAACTTTATAGCGGAAGTAAGACACGGAAAACACACTGCCAGCGTTTTCTTATGTGCACTCGTTCCTGTAAACATCACGTGTTTTTGGTTGCATCGTCGGTACGTGTTTTTGTTTTGTATTTGCTTGTCTTTTGTGTGCAGTTGTCAAATATTTGTAAGTATATATATTTTGTATGTATGCAAATTTTGATTATATATTTTCTTGTACCTTTTAGTTTTACATTTTTCTTCGACAATAAACCTGTGGACAACGCATCGCAAGTCTCCAGAGTCTTGACCGGGGAGAAGGGTTATCTAAACTGTCATGAGGACAGCGCAATAATCTTTCTCCAGAACTACAAGCCCTCACCAGCCTTTGTCTTCAGCACCGCACCAGGAGTTCCGGCAGTGCAACCCGGTCCCCCACTCTCACCAGGGGTGCCCAGCCATAGGCAGTGGTTGTCGTTGCAATGGACGGCACCCTCTCGATCAAGCTTTCCCCAGGCCTCCTTGTTGGTTGCATTTGCCTCCCCTGTCTTAAGGTAAACTTTAAATTACATTTCTTGACTTTTTTCTCCATATTGTCCCTGGGATGATCTACGGCTGACTTAATCTTGCTCCAGAAATACAAACCCTCACCAGCTTGTGACACCAGGCAACCCCGGGACTCCAGCCAGGGCTCCAGGACTGCTGCCCGGTCCCCCACTCTCACCAGGGGTGCCCAACCTTCGGCGATGGTTGTCGTTGCAGTGGGCGGCGCCCTCTCGATCAAGCTTTCCCCAGGCCTCCCTGTTGGTTGCATTTGCCTCCCTTGTCTGAAGGTAAACTTTAAATTCCCTTTCTTGAGTTTATTCTCCATATTGTTCCTGGGATGATCTACGGCTGACTTAATCTTGCTCCAGAAATACAAAGCCTCACCAGCATGTGACACCAGGCAACCCCGGGACTCCAGCCAGGGCTCCAGCACTGCTGCCCGGTCCCCCACTCTCACCAGGGGTGCCCAACCTTCGGCGGTGGTTGTCGTTGCAGTGGGCGTCGCCCTCTCGATCAAGCTTTCCCCATGCCTCCCTGTTGGTTGCATTTGCCTCCCTTGTCTGAAGGTAAACTTTAAATTCCATTTCTTGAGTTTATTCTCCATATTGTCCTTGGGATGATTCTTGGCTGACATAATCTTTCTCCAGAACTACAAGCCCTCACCAGCCTTTATCTTCACCATCGCACCCAGAGCTCTGTCCTGCAACCCGGTGAGCCACTCGCACCAGGGGGGCCCAGCCTGAGGCCGAGTTTGTCATTGCATTGTGCCGTCCCATGTCGGACGACCTGTCATCAGGCCTCCCTGTTGGTTGCATTTGACTCCCTTGTCTGAAGGTAAACTTTAAATTCCATTTCTTGAGTTTATTGTCCATATTGTCCCTGGGATGATCTTTGGCTGACATAATCTTTCTCCAGAACTACAAGCCCTCACCAGCATGTGACTCCAGGCCACCCTGGGGCTCCAGCCAGGGCTCCAGCACTGCTGTCCGGTCCCCCACTCTCACCAGGGGTGCCCAACCTTCGGCGGTGGTTGTCGTTGCAGTGGGCGTCGCCCTCTCGATCAAGCTTTCCCCAGGCCTCCCTGTTGGTTGCATTTGCCTCCCTTGTCTGAAGGTAAACTTTAAATTCCATTTCTTGAGTTTATTCTCCATATTGTCCCTGGGATGATCTTTGGCTGACATAATCTTTCTCCAGAACTACAAGCCCTCACCAGCCTTTGTCTTCACCACCGCACCAGGAGTTCCGGCAGTGCAACCTCGGTCCCCCACTCGCACCAGGGGGGCCCGGCCTGAGGCCGAGGTTGTCATTGCAGTGTGCCGTCTCACATCGGACGCGCTGTCACCAGGCCTCCCTGTTGGTTGCATTTGCCTCCCTTGTCTGAAGGTAAACTTTAAATTGCCTTTCTTGAGTTTATTCTCCATATTGTCCCTGGGATGATCTACGGCTGACTTAATCTTGCTCCAGAAATACAAACCCTCACCAGCATGTGACACCAGGCAACCCTGGGACTCCAGCCAGGGCTCCAGCACTGCTGCCCGGTCCCCCACTCTCACCAGGGGTGCCCAGCCTTAGGCGGTGGTTGTCGTTGCAGTGGGCGGCGCCCTCTCAATCAATCTTTCCCCAGGCCACCCTGTTGGTTGCATTTACCTCCCATGTCTTAAGGTAAACTTTAATTACATTTCTTGAGTTTATTCTCCATATTGTCCCTGGGATGATCTTTGGCTGACATAATCTTTCTCCAGAACTACAAACCCTCACCAGCCTTTGTCTTCAGCGCCGCACCAGGAGTTCCGCCAGTGCAACCCGGTCCCCCACTCAAACTAGGGGGGCCCAGTGGGAGGGGGATTTTGTCATTGCAGTGTGCCGTCCCACATCGGACGCGCTGTCACCAGGCCTCCCTATTGGTTGCATTTCCCTCCCTTGTCTGAAGGTAAACGTTAAATTCCATTTCTTGAGTTTATTCTCCATATTGTCCCTGGGATGATCTTTGGCTGACATAATCTTTCTCCAGAACTACAAGCCCTCACGAGCCTTTGTCTCCAGCACCGCACCCAGGGCTCCAGCACTGCAACTCGGTCCCCCACTCGCACCAGGGGGGCCCAGCCTGAGGGCGATTTTGTCATTGCAGTGTGCCGCCCCACATCGGACAAGCTGTCACCAGGCCTCCCTGTTGGTTGCCTTTGCCTCCCTTGTCTGAAGGTAAACTTTGGTGCAACAACAGAGAAGCATTTATAGAGCGTCGTTGCCACCTACTGGCATCTTTCGGTAGTGTTTCTGTTGTAATTTTGAAGCGAACTTTATAGCGGAAGTAAGACACGGAAAACACACTGCCAGCGTTTTCTTATGTGCACTCGTTCCTGTAAACATCACGTGTTTTTGGTTGCATCGTCGGTACGTGTTTTTGTTTTGTATTTGCTTGTCTTTTGTGTGCAGTTGTCAAATATTTGTAAGTATATATATTTTGTATGTATGCAAATTTTGATTATATATTTTCTTGTACCTTTTAGTTTTACACTTTTCTTCGACAATAAACCTGTGGACAACGCATCGCAAGTCTCCAGAGTCTTGACCGGGAAGAAGGGTTATCTAAACTGTCATGAGGACAGCGCAATAATCTTTATCCAGAACTACAAGCCCTCACCAGCCTTTGTCTTCAGCACCGCACCAGGAGTTCCGGCAGTGCAACCCGGTCCCCCACTCTCACCAGGGGTGCCCAGCCATAGGCGGTGGTTGTCGTTGCAGTGGACGGCACCCTCTCGATCAAGCTTTCCCCAGGCCTCCTTGTTGGTTGCATTTGCCTCCCTTGTCTGAAGGTAAACTTTAAATTCCCTTTCTTGAGTTTATTCTCCATATTGTTCCTGGGATGATCTACGGCTGACTTAATCTTGCTCCAGAAATACAAAGCCTCACCAGCATGTGACACCAGTCAACCCCGGGACTCCAGCCAGGGCTCCAGGACTGCTGCCCGGTCCCCCACTCTCACCAGGGGTGCCCAACCTTCGGCGATGGTTGTCGTTGCAGTGGGCGGCGCCCTCTCGATCAAGCTTTCCCCAGGCCTCCCTGTTGGTTGCATTTGCCTCCCTTGTCTGAAGGTAAACTTTAAATTCCCTTTCTTGAGTTTATTCTCCATATTGTTCCTGGGATGATCTACGGCTGACTTAATCTTGCTCCAGAAATACAAAGCCTCACCAGCATGTGACACCAGGCAACCCCGGGACTCCAGCCAGGGCTCCAGCACTGCTGCCCGGTCCCCCACTCTCACCAGGGGTGCCCAACCTTCGGCGGTGGTTGTCGTTGCAGTGGGCGTCGCCCTCTCGATCAAGCTTTCCCCATGCCTCCCTGTTGGTTGCATTTGCCTCCCTTGTCTGAAGGTAAACTTTAAATTACATTTCTTGAGTTTATTCTCCATATTGTCCTTGGGATGATCCTTGGCTGACATAATCTTTCTCCAGAACTACAAGCCCTCACCAGCCTTTATCTTCACCATCGCACCCAGAGCTCTGTCCTGCAACCCGGTGAGCCACTCGCACCAGGGGGGCCCAGCCTGAGGCCGAGTTTGTCATTGCATTGTGCCGTCCCATGTCGGACGACCTGTCATCAGGCCTCCCTGTTGGTTGCATTTGACTCCCTTGTCTGAAGGTAAACTTTAAATTCCATTTCTTGAGTTTATTCTCCATATTGTCCCTGGGATGATCTTTGGCTGACATAATCTTTCTCCAGAACTACAAGCCCTCACCAGCATGTGACTCCAGGCCACCCTGGGGCTCCAGCCAGGGCTCCAGCACTGCTGCCCGGTCCCCCACTCTCACCAGGGGTGCCCAACCTTCGGCGGTGGTTGTCGTTGCAGTGGGCGTCGCCCTCTCGATCAAGCTTTCCCCAGGCCTCCCTGTTGGTTGCATTTGCCTCCCTTGTCTGAAGGTAAACTTTAAATTCCATTTCTTGAGTTTATTGTCCATATTGTCCCTGGGATGATCTTTGGCTGACATAATCTTTCTCCAGAACTAAAAGCCCTCACCAGCCTTTGTCTTCACCATCGCACCCAGAGCTCTGGCCTGCACCCCGGTCACCCACTCGCACCAGGGGGGCCCAGCCTGAGGCCGAGTTTTTCATTGCAGTGTGCCGTCCCATGTCGGACGACCTGTCATCAGGCCTCCCTGTTGGTTGCATTTGCCTCCCTTGTCTGAAGGTAAACTTTAAATTATATTTCTTGACTTTATTCTCCATATTGTCCCTGGGATGATCTTTGGCTGACATAATCTTGCTCCAGAACTACAAGCCCTCACCAGCCTTTGTCTTCACCACCGCACCAGGAGTTCCGGCAGTGCAACCTCGGTCCCCCACTCGCACCAGGGGGGCCCGGCCTGAGGCCGAGGTTGTCATTGCAGTGTGCCGTCTCACATCGGACGCGCTGTCACCAGGCCTCCCTGTTGGTTGCATTTGCCTCCCTTGTCTGAAGGTAAACTTTAAATTCCCTTTCTTGAGTTTATTCTCCATATTGTCCCTGGGATGATCTACGGCTGACTTAATCTTGCTCCAGAAATTCAAACCCTCACTAGCATGTGACTCCAGGCCACCCTGGGGCTCCAGCCAGGGCTCCAGCACTGCTGCCCGGTACCCCACTCTCACCAGGGGGGCCCAGCCTTAGGCGGTGGTTGTCGTTGCAGTGGGCGGCGCCCTCTCAATCAAGCTTTCCCCAGGCCACCCTGTTGGTTGCATTTACCTCCCATGTCTTAAGGTAAACTTTAATTACATTTCTTGAGTTTAGTCTCCATATTGTCCCTGGGATGATCTTTGGCTGACATAATCTTTCTCCAGAACTACAAGCCCTCACCAGCCTTTGTCTTCAGCGCCGCACCAGGAGTTCCGCCAGTGCAACCCGGTCCCCCACTCAAACTAGGGGGGCCCAGTGGGAGGGGGATTTTGTCATTGCAGTGTGCCGTCCCACATCGGACGCGCTGTCACCAGGCCTCCCTGTTGGTTGCATTTCCCTCCCTTGTCTGAAGGTAAACGTTAAATTCCATTTCTTGACTTTATTCTCCATATTGTCCCTGGGATGATTTTTGGCTGACATAATCTTTCTCCAGAACTACAAGCCCTCACGAGCCTTTGTCTCCAGCACCGCACCCAGGGCTCCAGCACTGCAACTCGGTCCCCCACTCGCACCAGGGGGGCCCAGCCTGAGGGCGATTTTGTCATTGCAGTGTGCCGCCCCACATCGGACGAGCTGTCACCCGGCCTCCCTGTTGGTTGCCTTTGCCTCCCTTGTCTGAAGGTAAACTTTGGTGAAACAACAGAGAAGCATTTATAGAGCGTCGTTGCCACCTACTGGCATCTTTCGGTAGTGTTTCTGTTGTAATTTTGAAGCGAACTTTATAGCGGAAGTAAGACACGGAAAACACACTGCCAGCGTTTTCTTATGTGCACTCGTTCCTGTAAACATCACGTGTTTTTGGTTGCATCGTCGGTACGTGTTTTTGTTTTGTATTTGCTTGTCTTTTGTGTGCAGTTGTCAAATATTTGTAAGTATATATATTTTGTATGTATGCAAATTTTGATTATATATTTTCTTGTACCTTTTAGTTTTACACTTTTCTTCGACAATAAACCTGTGGACAACGCATCGCAAGTCTCCAGAGTCTTGACCGGGGAGAAGGGTTATCTAAACTGTCATGAGGACAGCGCAATAATCTTTCTCCAGAACTACAAGCCCTCACCAGCCTTTGTCTTCAGCACCGCACCAGGAGTTCCGGCAGTGCAACCCGGTCCCCCACTCTCACCAGGGGTGCCCAGCCATAGGCGGTGGTTGTCGTTGCAGTGGGCGGCACCCTCTCGATCAAGCTTTCCCCAGGCCTCCTTGTTGGTTGCATTTGCCTCCCCTGTCTTAAGGTAAACTTTAAATTACATTTCTTGACTTTTTTCTCCATATTGTCCCTGGGATGATCTACGGCTGACTTAATCTTGCTCCAGAAATACAAACCCTCACCAGCTTGTGACACCAGGCAACCCCGGGACTCCAGCCAGGGCTCCAGGACTGCTGCCCGGTCCCCCACTCTCACCAGGGGTGCCCAACCTTCGGCGATGGTTGTCGTTGCAGTGGGCGGCGCCCTCTCGATCAAGCTTTCCCCAGGCCTCCCTGTTGGTTGCATTTGCCTCCCTTGTCTGAAGGTAAACTTTAAATTCCCTTTCTTGAGTTTATTCTCCATATTGTTCCTGGGATGATCTACGGCTGACTTAATCTTGCTCCAGAAATACAAAGCCTCACCAGCATGTGACACCAGTCAACCCCGGGACTCCAGCCAGGGCTCCAGCACTGCTGCCCGGTCCCCCACTCTCACCAGGGGTGCCCAACCTTCGGCGGTGGTTGTCGTTGCAGTGGGCGTCGCCCTCTCGATCAAGCTTTCCCCATGCCTCCCTGTTGGTTGCATTTGCCTCCCTTGTCTGAAGGTAAACTTTAAATTACATTTCTTGAGTTTATTCTCCATATTGTCCCTGGGATGATCTTTGGCTGACATAATCTTTCTCCAGAACTACAAGCCCTCACCAGCCTTTGTCTTCAGCACCGCACCAGGAGTTCCGCCAGTGCAACCTCGGTCCCCCACTCGCACCAGGGGGGCCTAGTCTGAGGCCGAGGTTGTCATTGCAGTGTGCCGTCCCACATCGGACGCGCTGTCACCAGGCCACCCTGTTGGTTGCATTTGCCTCCCTTGTCTGAAGGTAAACTTTAAATTCCCTTTCTTGAGTTTATTCTCCATATTGTCCCTGGGATTATCTACGGCTGACTTAATCTTGCTCCAGAACTACAAGCCCTCACCAGCATGTGACTCCAGGCCACCCTGGGGCTCCAGCCAGGGCTCCAGCACTGCTGTCCGGTCCCCCACTCTCACCAGTGGTGCCCAGCCTTAGGCGGTGGTTGTCGTTGCAGTGGGCGTCGCCCTCTCGATCAAGCTTTCCCCAGGCCTCCCTGTTGGTTGCATTTGCCTCCCTTGTCTGAAGGTAAACTTTAAATTACATTTCTTGGTTTCCGGTTCCGGTTTTGAGGGAATGGCTGCTTAATTCGATAGCTCCCGACGAGAGTATTTAAAATAGCCTCAAAGTGAATTAACAAACCAGCGAAGTGCACAACAACGAGTGTCAAGGGGAACAAATGACGTCCAAAAAATCCCGAAAAGGTAAAAAGTCAACTGCCGAGCGGCTCGAAGAGTATGATTTGCAGTTAGCAGAAGAAGCTAGCGCCGCTAGCTCCCCAGGGCTCGGCCGCGACGCTCCCGCCGCGCCTAGCTACGAGGAAGCTGGATTGGACTCCGAGGACGACCATGTAAACTTGACGTTGATACTAAAGGAGCTGAGAGCCGTCGGAAGAGAGGTTAAAGAATTCAGAAAGGACACCAAACAACAACTGCAGGACATTCGAGGCGAATTGGACAAGACCAATCTGAGGCTCTGCGAGGTGGAAACAAGGGTCGCTAACCACGAAGATAAGCTACAAAACTCCGATGATTTACTCGCTGAGATGATAACAATGCAGGAAAAACTTCAAAATAAACTATTGTCCTTGGATTCCTATTCGAGGAGAGAGACTCTCAGACTATACGGTGTTCCGGAGGGAGTTGAGACTGGAGCCACATCTATGATTCAATTTGTGGAGAAGATGCTCAGGGAGAATCTCAACATCCCTCCAACAACAGCGTTACAGATCCAGACAGCATATCGGGCGTTATCGTCTCCCCCACCGAACGGCTCTCAGCCCAGATCAATCGTAGTCAAATTTCTGTGTTTTACAGTAAAGGAAGAAGTGCTTAGACTGGCTTGGCAGAAAAAGTTTTTTTTGTGGAACAACAACAGGATAAATCTCGACCACGATCACCCTCCGGAGATCATGGCCATGCGAAAGGAGTACGCGGAGGTGCGGAGGATTCTAAAAGAGAAGAATCTGCGGTTCCGGACCATCTACCCTGCCCGCTTGAAGGTGTTCTTTGAAGAAGGGACAAAAATCTACAACACGGTGGAGGATGCGACGGCGGACCTGGCCACTCGGGGGCTTCAGGTGGAAATCATCGAACCGCCGGCGACCCTCAGAGAGAAACTACAGCGGTGGTCGTCGTGGCGGAGCGCGGGGAGGCGGCGCGTGCGGGGGAGCGGAGGACCGGCAGGATACAAAGAGAGGCTGCAAGTATTCAGACGGGAAGAAAACTAGAGTGATTTAAAATCAAATGTTGTAGAAGTGGACTGTACGTTGAAATATAATTCATGTCGGGTAAAAATGGGTGGGAATTTTCTTTTGTTGGGGTGGATCACGGTTGAAGGCCCCCTAGCTCAGGGAGTTAATAGGGGTTCTCCTTCAGAGACTAAGGGAAGTGGTGGATTTATTTCACTGCTGGAGCTGTGGCTGGGAGCATTCATGCTTCAGTTCTGTTTGTTTCCTTTTCCTTTTTTCCTACTTTTTTCATGGGGGGTTACCTGCTGTTGCTATCTTTTTGTTGAGTGTGTAATTTGTTCATCCACATGTTTGAGGATCCAGTGAAGATTATTTCTTTTAATGTCAATGGGGTTCTGAATGTGATTAAGTTGAGTAAGATATTGTCCAAACTGAAAAAAGAAAGGGCCCAAATAGCTCTACTTCAGGAGACACACATGAACCAAACTGATAATTTACGGTTGAAAAGAAAGGGTTTTAAACACGTCTTCTCTTCCTCTGTCAAACATAAGCATAAAAGAGGAGTGGCTATACTAATCTCTGGTTCACTCAACTATGAACATATCTCGGAAACCAGCGACGACGAAGGCAGATTTGTCAGGATTACAGGGAGGATAGAGGGATCGGAAATTACAATACTCAATGTATACGCTCCTCCTGGGAGTGACTGGGTATTTTACAGGAAAATGTTCGATTTAATGGTTGGCTCCCAGGGTACAGTCATCTGTGGTGGGGACTTTAATCTCAGACTTAATCCCAAAATAGATTCCTCTAATTCAACTAATCAAGATACTCCACTTACAAAAAAGGTTAACCTGTATTTGGAAGAATTGGGAATAATTGATGTATGGAGAGAGCTGCACTCATTAACTAGAGACTATACACACTATTCAGGCTCATTCAAAGTCTATGCTAGGCTTGATTATTTTTTTATGTTTAAGGTGGATACATTTAAGGTTAGAGAATGTGAAATTTTAACAAGGGACATATCAGACCACAGCCCTATCTCTCTCTCCCTTCAGGTGACTAGGAAAAAACGTAACACCCTATGGAAATTTAACTCGTATATATTTAATGACACTGACGTGGTATCTAAAATTAAGGAAAACTTAAAAGAATTTCTGAAAATTAACAACACTGGGGAGGTGTCACCAGCCATTGTATGGGATACACTTAAAGCTGTAATGAGGGGTAAACTGATTTCCCTCACCTCTTATTTAAAGAAAATGAAAGGCCAGAAACTAACAGAATTGCAGGCCAAACTAAAGGTAAAACAATGTGAAGATGTAAACAATCCAATTTCTACGATAAAACAGGAAATTAGGAAAATTCAAGGTGAAATTAATGATATCTACACACAGGAGGCCCAGAAGAACTTAATCTTCTTAAAGCAGAGATATTATGAGATAGGAGGAAAATCAACAAAATACTTGGCGTACAAATTGCGTAAACAACAGGAAGATAGTACAATATATAGGATTGAGAATCCTAAAACGAACAAAATTGAAACTAAAATGGAAAAGATTCAGGAATGTTTTGAGGCTTTCTATAGAGGCCTTTATTCGGAATCTAGCGTTTCTGAGGAGAAAGACATCAATGCTTTTCTTAACTCACTGGATCTACCGTCATTATTGGACTCTCAAAATGTGCTTCTAATAAAACCTATTACAGTAGAGGAAGTCAATGCCTCTATCACCAGACTGAAGGTTGGAAAGGCAGTGGGACCAGATGGCTACAACGCCCAGTGGTATCGAAACCTCAGGTCAGAACGAGTCCCACTTCTCCAGCAGACATTCAACTACATTTTACAAGAGGGAGTAATCCCGCCCTCCTGGAGAGAGGCAACTATCTCAGTCATCCCGAAAGAGGGCAAAGATAAAACAAAATGCGGGAATTACCGTCCAATCAGTGTCCTCAATTTAGATTATAAATTATTCACCTCTATTCTCGCCCGCAGATTGGAGAAGCTTCTGCCTGAACTCATCAATTTAGACCAGACTGGTTTTATTCAGCGTAGACAAACAACCGATAACATCAGAAGAATACTACACACTATAGGACAAATACAAAAAGATAAAATTCCAGCAATTATTGAGAGTCTAGATGTGGAGAAAGCTTTTGATTCTGTCAGATGGTCTTTCTTATACAAGGTGTTGGGGAAGTTTGGCTTCCAAGAAAAATTCATTAGGGTGATCCAAGCGCTCTATGATAGACCCTCAGCCCGTATCAAGGTTAACGGTGACCTTTCTGGGTCCTTTAACTTAAGTCGTGGGTGCAGACAGGGTTGTCCAATTTCACCACTCCTTTTCAACCTATTCATTGAAACCCTGGGCCAATCAATAAGACAAAATGAAAACATCAGAGGTATTGTAATGTCAGGAGTCGAACACAAGGTGGCGATGTTTGCAGATGATGTGTTGGTTTGCTTGGGGGAGCCGGAGGGATCATTTAACGAACTGATGTCTACATTGACTGACTTTGGCTATCTTTCGGGATACAAAGTTAATATCTCGAAGACCCAGGTGATGACGTTAAATTTCACAGCTCCGTCTTCCCTACTAAACAAATATAAGGTAAACTGGGAAAATGAGAGCATAAAATATTTAGGGATATATTTGACCAGGGATCTTTCCGAACTCTTCCGGGCAAATTACCTACCAATATCTTCAACGATAAAAGCAGACCTGCACAGATGGAATCTGGTGCCTTTTCTAAGCTTTAGTTCAAGAATAATTGCCATCAAAATGAATGTACTTCCTCGACTACTCTATTTATTTAGGAATTTACCTGTTGAAGTAAGTGAGGAACAATTCCGTGATTGGGACAAATGGATTTCCAGGTTTGTTTGGCAGGGTCAGAAACCAAGAATCAAATATTCTACGCTGCAACTAGCTAAGGAAGCTGGGGGGATGGGTCTCCCCTGTCTCAAAAACTATTACTATGCCGCTCAGATCATCCCCCTCCTATACTGGAGCAACGAACCTTATACAGCCATCTGGAAGGAGTTGGAGTCCAAACTGTCTGACTCTTTTCCAATTCAAGCCGTAATTGCAGATGTGGGCCTAATGCGTAAGCTGCAGGAGCTTGGGAACCCATGGCTGTCCCACACTCCACTAACCTGGCAGAAGGTGATTAATAAATGCGACTTACACCGAATGTTGAGGGTGTTTAGATGGTTTGCTTTTGACTCTGATTTTACTCCCAACAGACAAGACTCTAGCTTTAAATCGTGGTCAAGGCATGGTCTTACAACTTTCTTGTCACTCACCAAAAACAACATTGTTCACAGCTTTGATGTTCTGCATGAGAAACACGGATTGCAATGAATTGATTTTCATAGATATCTGCAGCTACGCTCCTACATCAATTGCGAATGTAAAATGACAGGCCTCTCAGATGTTGAATCAGAATTTTTCCACATCCTGAAAAATGCCTTGACAATGACCCCACCAACCTCCATTTCTAAATTGTACACAGCCATATGCCATGCCTCCAAGAACAATACTCTTTACATAAAAGTTAAATGGGAAAAGGAGACTGGGATGAAGATCTCTGAGGAGACTTGGGGTAACATATGGACATTTCAATGGTCAACATCCAATTCCATGGCCTGGAGAGAACATTGCTGGAAGAACATCATCAGATATTTTAGGACACCACAACAGGAAAAATATAAAGGCACCAACTTGTCATGTTGGAGGCAATGTGGAACGACGGTAGCGAACCACTACCATATCTTTTGGGACTGCCCCAAACTTAAAGGGTTCTGGAAGGATATTCAATCTTCATTAAGCACAGTCTTTAATACCCAAATAACTCTCAATTTTGAAGCCTTATACCTAGGTCATGTTACTTTTTTGAAATACAGGCAAGAGATTAAGCTATTGCAATTGCTTTTGATGGCAAGTAAAAAGACCATTACTAGGAGATGGCTAACCCAGACACTACCTACTCTAGATGACTGGTTTGGAACCATCCTGGAGGTTTTTAGGATGGAAAAATTGACCTTTCAATTGAGAATTCAGCAAGACAGGTTCTACCAAATCTGGAATAAATGGATTTTGTTTATTACCCCAATGAGAGCAGATTTTTTGTGATCTTACTGGTTTTTGTTTGTGTGGTTAATTACTATTATTATTTTTCTACTTTTTGCGGCAGCAGCTGTGGGTTGACCCTCCGGTTCTTGTTGTTGTTCACCGTTCTTGTGAACTATTCATCTCATAAAATTTAAGTTGTATCAAAATTTTGTTACAAAGCTGTATTTGCCATTCCACCGGTACAGGTTTTAAGAATAAGTTTGATGTTTCCCAGGAATGCAAGTTACCAGGACTTAAACAAAAAATGGAAAGACTTTAATCTGTATCATCTTTTATCTTGTTGTAATGTGCAATTTCTCTGTCTTTTCCAAATAAAGAAAGAATCTAAAAAAAAAAAAAAAAAATGACATTTCTTGAGTTTATTCTCCATATTGTCCCTGGGATGATCTTTCACCCTCACCAGTGGTGCCCAGCCTTAGGCGGTGGTTGTCGTTTGCAGTGGGCGTCGCCCTCTCGATCAAGCTTTCCCCAGGCCTCCCTGTTGGTTGCATTTGCCTCCCTTGTCTGAAGGTAAACTTTAAATTACATTTCTTGAGTTTATTTTCCATATTGTGCCTGGGATGATCTTTGGCTGACATAATCTTTCTCCAGAACTACAAGCCCTCACCAGCCTCTGTCTTCAGCACCGCACCCAGGGCTCTAGCACTGCAACCCGGTCCCCCACTCACACTAGGGGTGCCCAGCCTGAGGGCAATTTTGTCATTGCAGTGTGCCGTCCCATGTCGGACGACCTGTCATTAGGCCTCCCTGTTGGTTGCATTTGCCTCCCTTGTCTGAAGGTAAACTTTAAATTCCATTTCTTGAGTTTATTCTCCATATTGTCCCTGGGATGATCTTTGGCTGACTTAATCTTGCTCCAGAACTACAAGCCCTCACCAGCATGTGACTCCAGGCCAACCTGGGGCTCCAGCCAGGGCTCCAGCACTGCTGCCCGGTCCCCCACTCTCACCAGGGGTGCCCAGCCTTAGGCGGTGGTTGTCGTTGCAGTGGGCGTCGCCCTCTCGATCAAGCTTTCCCCAGGCCTCCCTGTTGGTTGCATTTGCCTCCCTTGTCTGAAGGTAAACTTTAAATTACATTTCTTGAGTTTATTCTCCATATTGTCCCTGGGATGATCTTTGGCTGACATAATCTTTCTCCAGAACTACAAGCCCTCACCAGCCTCTGTCTTCAGCACCGCACCCAGAGCTCCAGCACTGCAACCCGGTCCCCCACTCACACTAGGGGGGCCCAGCCGGAGGGCGATTTCGTCATTGCAGTGTGCCGCCCCACATCGGACGAGCTGTCACCATGCCTCCCTGTTGGGTGCATTTGCCTCCCTTGTCTGAAGGTAAACTTTAAATTCCATTTCTTGATTTTATTCTCCATATTGTGCCTGGGATGATCTACGGCTGACTTAATCTTTCTCCAGAACTACAAGCCCTCACCAGCATGTGATTCCAGGCCACCCTGGTGCTCCAATCAGGGCTCCAGCACTGCTGCCCGGTCCCCCACCCTCACCAGGGGTGCCCAGCCTTAGGCGGTTGTTGTCGTTGCAGTGGGCGTCGCCCTCTCGATCAAGCTTTCCCCAGGCCTCCCTGTTGGTTGCATTTGCCTCCCTTGTCTGAAGGTAAACTTTAAATTACATTTCTTGTGTTTATTCTCCATATTGTCCCTGGGATGATCTTTGGCTGACATGATCTTTCTCCAGAACTACAACCCCTCACCAGCCTTTGTCTTCACCATCGCACCCAGAGCTCTGGCCTGCAACCCGGTCAGCCATTGGCACCAGGGAGGCCCAGCCTGAGGCCGAGTTTGTCATTGCAGTGTGCCGTCCCATGTCGGACGCGCTGTCATCAGGCCTCCTTGTTGGTTGCATTTGCCTCCCTTGTCTGAAGGTAAACTTTAAATTCCCTTTCTTGAGTTTATACTCCATATTTTCCCTGGGATGATCTACGGCTGACTTAATCTTGCTCCAGAACTAAAAGCCCTCACCAGCATGTGACTCCAGGCCACCCTGGGGCTCCAGCCAGGGCTCCAGCACTGCTGCCCGGTCCCCCACTCTCACCAGGGGTGCCCAGCCTTAGGCGGTGGTTGTCGTTGCCGTGGGCGTCGCCCTCTCGATCAAGCTTTCCCCAGGCCTCCCTGTTGGTTGCATTTGCCTCCCTTGTCTGAAGGTAAACTTTAAATTCCATTTCTTGAGTTTATTCTCCATATTTTCCCTGGGATGATCTTTGGCTGACTTAATCTTGCTCCAGAACTACAAGCCCTCACCAGCCTTTGTCTTCACCATCGCACCCTGAGCTCTGGCCTGCAACCCGGTCAGCCACTGGCACCAGGGGGGCCCAGCCTGAGGCCGAGTTTGTCATTGCAGTGTGCCGTCCCATGTCGGACGCGCTGTCACCAGGCCTCCCTGTTGGTTGCATTTGCCTCCCTTGTCTGAAGGTAAACTTTAAATTCCATTTCTTGAGTTTATTCTCCATATTTTCCCTGGAATGATCTTTGGCTGACTTAATCTTGCTCCAGAACTACAAGCCCTCACCAGCCTTTGTCTTCACCATCGCACCCTGAGCTCTGGCCTGCAACCCGGTCAGCCACTGGCACCAGGGGGGCCCAGCCTGAGGCCGAGTTTGTCATTGCAGTGTGCCGTCCCATGTCGGACGCGCTGTCACCAGGCCTCCCTGTTGGTTGCATTTGCCTCCCTTGTCTGAAGGTAAACTTTAAATTCCATTTCTTGAGTTTATTCTCCATATTGTCCCTGGGATGATCTTTGGCTGACATAATCTTTCTCCAGAACTACAAGCTCTCACCAGCCTTTGTCTTCAGCACCGCACCAGGATTTCTGCCAGTGCAACCTCGGTCCCCCACTCGCACCAGGGGGGCCCAGCCTGAGGCCGAGGTTGTCGTTGCAGTGTGCCGTCCCACATTGGACGCGCTGTCACCAGCGCGTCCAATGTGGGGAGACAAGGGAGGCATTTGCCTCCCTTGTCTGAAGGTAAACTTTAAATTCCCTTTCTTGAGTTTATTCTCCATATTGTCCCTGGGATGATCTTTGGCTGACATAATCTTTCTCCAGAACTACAAGCCCTCACCAGCCTTTGTCTTCACCATCGCACCCAGAGTTTTGGCCTGCAACCCGGTCAGCCACTCGCACCAGGGGGGCCCAGCCTGAGGCCGAGGTGGTCATTGCAGTGTGCCGTCCCATGTCGAACGACCTGTCATCAGGCCTCCCTGTTGGTTGCATTTGCCTCCCTTGTCTGAAGGTAAACTTTAAATTACATTTCTTGAGTTTATTCTCCATATTGTCCCTGGGATGATCTTTGGCTGACATAATCTTTCTCCAGAACTACAAGCCCTCACCAACTTCTGTCTTCACCATCGCACCCAGAGCTACAGCACTGCAACCCGGTCCCCCACTCACACTAGGGGGGCCCAGCCTGAGGCCGAGTTTGTCATTGCAGTGTGCCGTCCCATGTCGGACGACCTGTCTTCTAGCCTCCCTGTTGGTTGCATTTGCCTCCCTTGTCTGAGGGTAAACTTCAAATTCCATTTCTTGAGTTTATTCTCCATATTGTCCCTGGGATGATCTTTGGCTGACATAATCTTTCTCCAGAACTACAAGCCCTCACAAGCCTTTGTCTTCAGCACCGCACCAGGAGTTCCGCCAGTGCAACCTCGGTCCCCCACTCGCACCAGGGGGGCCCAGCCTGAGGCCGAGGTTGTCATTGCAGTGTGCCGTCCCATGTCGAACGTGCTGTCACCAGGCCTCCCTTTTGGTTGCATTTACCTCCCTTGTCTGAAGGTAAACTTTAAATTACATTTCTTGAGTTTATTCTCCATATTGTGCCTGGGATGATCTTTGGCTGACATAATCTTGCTCCAGAACTACAAACCCTCACAAGCCTTTGTCTCCAGCACCACACCCAGGGCTCCAGCACTGCTGCCCGGTCACCCACTCACACCAGGGGGGCCCAGCCTGAGGCTGATTTTGTCATTGCAGTGTGCCGTCCCACATCGGACGCGCTGTCACCAGGCCTCCCTGTTTGTTGCATTTGCCTTCCTTGTCTGAAGGTAAACTTTAAATTCCATTTCTTGAGTTTATTCTCCATATTGTGCCTGGGATGATCTACGGCTGACTTAATCTTGCTCCAGAACTACAAGCCCTCACCAGCATGTGACTCCAGGCCAGACCGGGGCTCCAGCCAGGGCTCCAGTACTGCTGCCCGGTCCCCCACTCTCACCAGGGGTGCCCAGCCTTAGGCGGTGGTTGTCGTTGCAGTGGGCGTCGCCCTCTCGATCAAGCTTTCCCCAGGCCTCCCTGTTGGTTGCATTTGCCTACCTTGTCTGAATGTAAACTTTAAATTCCATTTCTTGAGTTTATTCTCCATATTTTCCCCTGGGATGATCTTTGGCTGACATAATCTTTCCCCAGAACTACAAGCCCTCACCAGCCTTTGTTTTCAGCACCGCACCCAGAGCTCTAGCACTGCAACCCGGTCCCCTACTCACACTAGGGGGGCCCACCCTAAGGGCGATTTTGTCATTGCAGTGTGCCGCCCCACATCGGACGAGCTGTCCCCAGGCCTCCCTGTTGGTTGCATTTGCCTCCCTTGTCTGAAGGTAAACTTTAAATTCCATTTCTTGAGTTTATTCTCCATATTGTCCCTGGGATGATCTACGGCTGACTTTATCTTGCTCCAGAACTACAAGCCCTCACCAGCATGTGACTCCAGGCCAGACCGGGGTTCCAGCCAGGGCTCTAGCACTGCTGCCCGGTCCCCCACCCTCACCATGGGTGTCCAGCCTTAGGGGGTGGTTGTCGTTGCAGTGGGCGTCGCCCTCTCGATCAAGCTGTCCCCAGGCCTCCCTGTTGGTTGCATTTGCCTCCCTTGTCTGAAGGTAAACTTTAAATTCCATTTCTTGAGTTTAGTCTCCATATTGTCCCTGGGATGATCTTTGGCTGACTTAATCTTGCTCCAGAACTACAAGCCCTCACAAGTCTTTGTCTCCAGCACCACACCCAGGGCTCCAGCACTGCAACCCGGTCCCCCACTCACACCGGGGGGGCCCAACCTGAGGCTGATTTTGTCATTGCAGTGTGCCGTCCCATGTCGGACGCGCTGTCACCAGGCCTCCCTGTTGGTTGCATTTGCCTCCCTTGTCTGAAGGTAAACTTTAAATTACATTTCTTGAGTTTATTCTCCATATTGTCCCTGGGATGATCTTTGGCTGACATAATCTTTCTCCAGAACTACAAGCCCTCACCAGCATGTGACTCCAGGCCACCCTGGGGCACCAGCCAGGGCTCCAGCATTGCTGCCCGGTCCCCCACTCTCACCAGGGGTGCCCAGCCTTAGGCGGTGGTTGTCGTTGCAGTGGGCGTCGCCCTCTCGATCAAGCTTTCCCCAGGCCTCCCTTGTCTGAAGGTAAACTTTAAATTCCATTTCTATAGTTTATTTTCCATATTGTCCCTGGGATGATCTTTGGCTGACATAATCTTTCTCCAGAACTACAAGCCCTCACCAGCCTCTGTCTTCAGCACCGCACCCAGAGCTCCAGCACTGCAACCCGGTCCCCCACTCACACTAGGGGTGCCCAGCCTGAGGGCGATTTTGTCATTGCAGTGTGCCGTCCCATGTCGGACGACCTGTCATCAGGCCTCCCTGTTGGTTGCATTTGCCTCCCTTGTCTGAAGGTAAACTTTAAATTCCATTTCTTGAGTTTATTCTCCATATTGTCCCTGGGATGATCTTTGGCTGACATAATCTTGCTCCAGAACTACAAGCCCTCACAAGCCTTTGTCTTCAGCACCGCACCAGGAGTTCCGCCAGTGCAACCTCGGACCCCCACTCTCACCAGGGGGGCCCAGCCTGAGGCCGAGGTTGTCATTGCAGTGTGCCGTCCCACATCGGACGCGCTGTCACCAGGCCTCCCTGTTGGTTGCATTTGCCTCCCTTGTCTGAAGGTAAACTTTAAATTCCATTTCTTGAGTTTATTGTCCATATTGTCCCTGGGATGATCTTTGGCTGACATAATCTTTCTCCAGAACTACAAGCCCTCACCAGCCTCTGTCTTCACCATCGCACCCAGAGCTCCAGCACTGCAACCCGGTCCCCCACTCACACTAGGGGGGCCTAGCCTGAGGGCGATTTTGTCATTGCAGTGTGCCGCCCCACATCAGACGAGCTGTCACCATGCCTCCCTGTTGGTTGCATTTGCCTCCCTTGTTTGAAGGTAAACTTTAAATTACATTTCTTGAGTTTATTCTCCATATTGTCCCTGGGATGATCTTTGGCTGACATAATCTTTCTCCAGAACTACAAGCCCTCACCAGCTTCTGTCTTCACCATCGCACCCAGAGCTACAGCACTGCAACCCGGTCCCCCACTCACACTAGGGGGGCCCAGCCTGAGGCCGAGTTTGTCATTGCAGTGTGCCGTCCCATGTCGGACGACCTGTCATCAGGCCTCCCTGTTGGTTGCATTTGTCTCCCTTGTCTGAAGGTAAACTTTAAATTACATTTCTTGAGTTTATTCTCCATATTGTCCCTGGGATGATGTGGTGAATTCTTCTGGTGGATTCAGGTGATGTAGATGTTGAAGGAGTCTTCACTGACACAGACTTAGTTGGTTAAAAACTGGTTTATTTCAAAGAAGTCAAGAGTCAGACAGGCACCATGGAAAGCCTGGGGATGTCTCTGGGCCAGATGTGAGAAACTCCGATGATCCTTTGTTCACATCACCTCTTATACCCCCAGCAACCAGGGAGGAAGATACAGGAAGTGGAGGAGGATGTATGCATTCCATAGTTGCACCCCCAATGGCCATCTGGTTTCAATTTGGTGGACCTTGGCAACGACAAGACCATATATGGACCCTAACATCCTTAGGGAAGGAGTGCCACAGCGGGTTCACCGCTGAGTTCACATCAGGCCATACACATAAGATCACATGAGGACATATGCATAGATTCAGATACTACAATGATCTTTGGCTGACTTAATCTTGCTCCAGAACTACAAGCCCTCACCAGCCTCTGTCTTCAGTACCGCACCCAGAGCTCCAGCACTGCAACCCGGTCCCCCATCACACTAGATGTGCCCAGCCTGAGGGCGATTTTGTCATTGCAGTGTGCCGTCCCATGTCGGACGACCTGTCATCAGGCCTCCCTGTTGGTTGCATTTGCCTCCCTTGTCTGAAGGTAAACTTTAAATTACATTTCTTGAGTTTATCCTCCATATTGTCCCTGGGATGATCTTTGGCTGACATAATCTTGCTCCAGAACTACAAGCCCTCACCAGCCTTTGTCTTCACCATCGCACCCAGAGCTCTGGCCTGCAACCCGGTCACCCACTTGCACCAGGGGGGCCCAGCCTGAGGCCGAGTTTGTCATTGCAGTGTGCCGTCCCATGTCGGACGCGCTGTCACCAGGCCTCCCTGTTAGTTGCATTTGCCTCCCTTGTCTGAGGGTAAACTTTAAATTCCCTTTCTTGAGTTTATACTCCATATTGTCCCTGGGATGATCTACGGCTGACTTAATCTTGCTCCAGAACTACAAGCCCTCACCAGCATGTGACTCCAAGCCACCCTGGGGCTCCAACCAGGGCTCCAGCACTGCTGCCCGGTCCCCCACTCTCACCAGGGGTGCCCAGCCTTAGGCGGTGGTTGTCGTTGCAGTGGGCGTCGCCCTCTCGATCAAGCTTTCCCCAGGCCTCCCTGTTGGTTGCATTTGCCTCCCTTGTCTGAAGGTAAACTTTAAATTCCCTTTCTTGAGTTTATTCTCCATATTTTCCCTGGGATGATCTACGGCTTACTTAATCTTGCTCCAGAACTACAAGCCATCACCAGCATGTTACTCCAGGCCACCCTGGGCCTCCAGCCAGGGCTCCAGCACTGCTGCCCGGTCCCCCACTCTCACCAGGGGTGCCCAGCCTTAGGCGGTGGTTGTCGTTGCAGTGGGCGTCGCCCTCTCGATCAAGCTTTCCCCAGGCCTCCCTGTTGGTTGCATTTGCCTCCCTTGTCTGAAGGTAAACTTTAAATTCCCTTTCTTGAGTTTATTCTCCATATTGTCCCTGGGATGATCTACGGCTTACTTAATCTTGCTCCAGAACTACAAGCCATCACCAGCATGTTACTCCAGGCCACCCTGGGCCTCCAGCCAGGGCTCCAGCACTGCTGCCCGGTCCCCCACTCTCACCAGGGGTGCCCAGCCTTAGGCGGTTGTTGTCGTTGCAGTTGACGTCGCCCTCTCGATCAAGCTTTCCCCAGGCCTCCCTGTTGGTTGCATTTGCCTCCCTTGTCTGAAGGTAAACTTTATATTCCATTTCTTGAGTTTATTTTCCATATTGTCCCTGGGATGATCTTTGGCTGACATAATCTTGCTCCAGAACTACAAGCCCTCACAAGCCTTTGTCTCCAGCACCACACCCAGGGCTCCAGCACTGCAACCCGGTCCCCCACTCTCACCAGGGGTGCCCAGCCTTAGGCGGTTGTTGTCGTTGCAGTGGGCGTCGCCCTCTCGATCAAGCTTTCCCCAGGCCTCCCTGTTGGTTGCATTTGCCTACCTTGTCTGAAGGTAAACTTTAAATTCCATTTCTTGAGTTTATTCTCCATATTGTCCCTGGGATGATCTTTGGCTGACATAATCTTGCTCCAGAACTACAAGCCCTCACAAGCCTTTGTCTCCAGCACCACACCCAGGGCTCCAGCACTGCAACCCGGTCCCCCACTCACACCAGGGGGGCCCAGCCTGAGGCTGATTTTGTCATTGCAGTGTGCCGTCCCACATCGGACGCGCTATCACCAGGCCTCCCTGTTGGATGCATTTGCCTCCCTTGTCTGAAGGTAAACTTTAAATTCCATTTCTTGAGTTTATTTTCCATATTTTCCCTGGGATGATCTTTGGCTGACATAATCTTTCTCCAGAACTACAAGCCCTCACCAGCCTTTGTCTTCACCATCGCACCCAGAGCTCTGGCCTGCAACCCGGTCAGCCACTCGCACCAGGGGGGCCCAGCCTGAGGCTGATTTTGTCATTGCAGTGTGCTGTCCCATGTCGGACGCGCTGTCACCAGGCCTCCCTGTTGGTTGCATTTGCCTCCCTTGTCTGAAGGTAAACTTTAAATTCCATTTCTTGAGTTTATTCTCCATATTGTGCCTTGGATGATCTACGGCTGACTTAATCTTGCTCCAGAACTACAAGCCCTCACCAGCATGTGACTCCAGGCCACACCGGGGCTCCAGCCAGGGCTCCAGCCAGGGCTCCAGCACTGCTGCCCAGTCCCCCACGGTGCCCAGCCTTAGGCGGTGGTTGTCGTTGCAGTGGGCGACGCCCTCTCGATCAAGCTTTCCCCAGGCCTCCCTGTTGGTTGCATTTGCCTCCCTTGTCTGAAGGTAAACTTTAAATTCCCTTTCTTGAGTTTATTCTCCATATTGTGCCTGGGATGATCTTCGGCTGACTTAATCTTGCTCCAGAACTATAAGCCCTCACTAGCATGTGACTCCAGTCCACTTCGAGGCTCCAGCCAGGGCTCCAGCCAGGGCTCCAGCACTGCTGCCCATTCCCCCACCCTCACCAGGGGTGCCCAGCCTTAGGCGGTGGTTGTCGTTGCAGTGGGCGACGCCCTCTCGATCAAGCTTTCCCCAGGCCTCCCTGTTGGTTGCATTTGCCTCCCTTGTCTGAAGGTAAACTTTAAATTCCATTTCTTGAGTTTATTCTCCATATTGTGCCTGGGATGATCTTTGGCTGACATAATCTTTCTCCAGAACTACAAGCCCTCGCCAGCCTCTGTCTTCAGCACCGCACCCAGAGCTCCAGCACTTTAACCCGGTCCCCCACTCACACCAGGGGGGCCCAGCCTGAGGCTGAGTTTGTCATTGCAGTGTGCTGTCCCATGTCGGACGCGCTGTCACCAGGCCTCCCTGTTGGTTGCATTTGCCTCCCTTGTCTGAAGGTAAACTTTAAATTCCCTTTCTTGAGTTTATACTCCATATTGTCCCTGGGATGATCTACGGCTGACTTAATCTTGCTCCAGAACTACAAGCCCTCACCAGCATGTGACTCCAAGCCACCCTGGGGCTCCAACCAGGGCTCCAGCACTGCTGGCCGGTCCCCCACTCTCACCAGGGGTGCCCAGCCTTAGGCGGTGGTTGTCGTTGCAGTGGGCGTCGCCCTCTCGATCAAGCTTTCCCCAGGCCTCCCTGTTGGTTGCATTTGCCTCCCTTGTCTGAAGGTAAACGTTAAATTCCCTTTCTTGAGTTTATTCTCCATATTGTCCCTGGGATGATCTACGGCTGACATAATCTTTCTCCAGAACTACATGCCCTGACCAGCCTTTGTCTTCACCATCGCACCCAGAGCTCTGGCCTGCAACCCGGTCAGCCACTCACACCAGGGGCGCCCAGCCTGAGGCTGATTTTGTCATTGCACTGTGCCGTCCCACATCGGACGCGCTATCACCAGGCCTCCCTGTTGGTTGCATTTGCCTCCCTTGTCTGAAGGTAAACTTTAAATTCCCTTTCTTGAGTTTATTCTCCATATTGTCCCTGGGATGATCTACGGCTGACTTTATCTTGCTCCAGAACTACAAGCCCTCACCAGCATGTGACTCCAGGCCAGACCGGGGTTCCAGCCAGGGCTCTAGTACTGCTGCCCGGTCCCCCACTCTCACCAGGGGTGCCCAGCCTTAGGCGGTGGTTGTCGTTGCAGTGGGCGTCGCCCTCTCGATCAAGCTTTCCCCAGGCCTCCCTGTTGGTTGCATTTGCCTCCCTTGTCTGAAGGTAAACTTTAAATTCCATTTCTTGAGTTTATTCTCCATATTTTCCCCTGGGATGATCTTTGGCTGACATAATCTTTCCCCAGAACTACAAGCCCTCACCAGCCTTTGTTTTCAGCACCGCACCCAGAGCTCTAGCACTGCAACCCGGTCCCCTACTCACACTAGGGGGGCCCACCCTAAGGGCGATTTTGTCATTGCAGTGTGCCGCCCCACATCGGACGAGCTGTCCCCAGGCCTCCCTGTTGGTTGCATTTGCCTCCCTTGTCTGAAGGTAAACTTTAAATTCCATTTCTTGAATTTATTCTCCATATTGTCCCTGGGATGATCTATGGCTGACTTTATCTTGCTCCAGAACTACAAGCCCTCACCAGCATGTGACTCCAGGCCAGACCGGGGTTCCAGCCAGGGCTCTAGCACTGCTGCCCGGTCCCCCACCCTCACCATGGGTGTCCAGCCTTAGGGGTTGGTTGTCGTTGCAGTTGGCGTCGCCCTCTCGATCAAGCTGTCCCCAGGCCTCCCTGTTGGTTGCATTTGCCTCCCTTGTCTGAAGGTAAACTTTAAATTCCATTTCTTGAGTTTAGTCTCCATATTGTCCCTGGGATGATCTTTGGCTGACTTAATCTTGCTCCAGAACTACAAGCCCTCACAAGTCTTTGTCTCCAGCACCACACCCAGGGCTCCAGCACTGCAACCCGGTCCCCCACTCACACCGGGGGGGCCCAACCTGAGGCTGATTTTGTCATTGCAGTGTGCCGTCCCATGTCGGACGCGCTGTCACCAGGCCTCCCTGTTGGTTGCATTTGCCTCCCTTGTCTGAAGGTAAACTTTAAATTCCATTTCTTGAGTTTATTCTCCATATTGTCCCTGGGATGATCTTTGGCTGACATAATCTTTCTCCAGAACTACAAGCCCTCACCAGCATGTGACTCCAGGCCACCCTGGGGCACCAGCCAGGGCTCCAGCACTGCTGCCCGGTCCCCCACTCTCACCAGGGGTGCCCAGCCTTAGGCGGTGGTTGTCGTTGCAGTGGGCGTCGCCCTCTCGATCAAGCTTTCCCCAGGCCTCCCTGTTGGTTGCATTTGCCTCCCTTGTCTGAAGGTAAACTTTAAATTCCATTTCTTGAGTTTATTCTCCATATTGTCCCTGGGATGATCTTTGGCTGACATAATCTTTCTCCAGAACTACAAGCCCTCACCAGCTTCTGTCTTCACCATCGCACCCAGAGCTACAGCACTGCAACCTGGTCCCCCACTCACACTAGGGGGGCCCAGCCTGAGGCCGAATTTGTCATTGCAGTGTGCCGTCCCATGTCGGACGACCTGTCATCTAGCCTCCCTGTTGGTTGCATTTGCCTCCCTCGTCTGAAGGTAAACTTTAAATTCCATTTCTTGAGTTTATTTTCCATATTGTCCCTGGGATGATCTTTGGCTGACATAATCTTGCTCCAGAACTACAAGCCCTCACCATTCTTTGTCTTCACCATCGCACCCAGAGCTCTGGCCTGCAACCCGGTCACCCACTCGCACCAAGGGGGCCCAGCCTGAGGCCGAGTTTGTCATTGCAGTGTGCCGTCCCATGTCGGACGCGCTGTCACCAGGCCTCCCTTTTGGTTGCATTTGCCTCCCTTGTCTGAAGGTAAACTTTAAATTACATTTCTTGAGTTTATTCTCCATATTGTGCCTGGGATGATCTTTGACTGACATAATCTTGCTCCAGAACTACAAACCCTCACAAGCCTTTGTCTCCAGCACCACACCCAGGGCTCCAGCACTGCTGCCCGGTCACCCACTCACACCAGGGGGGCCCAGCCTGAGGCTGATTTTGTCATTGCAGTGTGCCGTCCCACATCGGACGCGCTGTCACCAGGCCTCCCTGTTGGTTGCATTTGCCTCCCTTGTCTGAAGGTAAACTTTAAATTCCATTTCTTGAGTTTATTCTCCATATTGTGCCTGGGATGATCTACGGCTGACTTAATCTTGCTCCAGAACTACAAGCCCTCACCAGCATGTGACTCCAGGCCAGACCGGGGCTCCAGCCAGGGCTCCAGTACTGCTGCCCGGTCCCCCACTCTCACCAGGGGTGCCCAGCCTTAGGCGGTGGTTGTCGTTGCAGTGGGCGTCGCCCTCTCGATCAAGCTTTCCCCAGGCCTCCCTGTTGGTTGCATTTGCCTACCTTCTCTGAATGTAAACTTTAAATTACATTTCTTGAGTTTATTCTCCATATTTTCCCCTGGGATGATCTTTGGCTGACATAATCTTTCTCCAGAACTACAAGCCCTCACCAGCCTTTGTCTTCAGCACCGCACCCAGAGCTCCAGCACTGCAACCTCGGTCCCCTACTCACACTAGCGGGGCCCACCCTAAGGGCGATTTTGTCATTGCAGTGTGCCGCCCCACATCGGACGAGCTGTCCCCAGGCCTCCCTGTTGGTTGCATTTGCCTCCCTTGTCTGAAGGTAAACTTTAAATTCCCTTTCTTGAGTTTATTCTCCATATTGTCCCTGGGATGATCTACGGCTGACTTTATCTTGCTCCAGAACTACAAGCCCTCACCAGCATGTGACTCCAGGCCAGACCGGGGTTCCAGCCAGGGCTCTAGCACTGCTGCCCGGTCCCCCACTCTCACCAGGGGTGCCCAGCCTTAGGCGGTGGTTGTCGTTGCAGTGGGCGTCGCCCTCTCGATCAAGCTTTCCCCAGGCCTCCCTGTTGGTTGCATTTGCCTCCCTTGTCTGAAGGTAAACTTTAAATTACATTTCTTGAGTTTATTCTCCATATTTTCCCCTGGGATGATCTTTGGCTGACATAATCTTTCCCCAGAACTACAAGCCCTCACCAGCCTTTGTTTTCAGCACCGCACCCAGAGCTCTAGCACTGCAACCCGGTCCCCTACTCACACTAGGGGGGCCCACCCTAAGGGCGATTTTGTCATTGCAGTGTGCCGCCCCACATCGGACGAGCTGTCCCCAGGCCTCCCTGTTGGTTGCATTTGCCTCCCTTGTCTGAAGGTAAACTTTAAATTCCATTTCTTGAGTTTATTCTCCATATTGTCCCTGGGATGATCTACGGCTGACTTTATCTTGCTCCAGAACTACAAGCCCTCACCAGCATGTGACTCCAGGCCAGACCGGGGTTCCAGCCAGGGCTCTAGCACTGCTGCCCGGTCCCCCACCCTCACCATGGGTGTCCAGCCTTAGGGGTTGGTTGTCGTTGCAGTGGGCGTCGCCCTCTCGATCAAGCTTTCCCCAGGCCTCCCTGTTGGTTTCATTTGCCTCTCTTGTCTGAAGGTAAACTTTAAATTCCATTTCTTGAGTTTAGTCTCCATATTGTCCCTGGGATGATCTTTGGCTGACTTAATCTTGCTCCAGAACTACAAGCCCTTACAAGTCTTTGTCTCCAGCACCACACCCAGGGCTCCAGCACTGCAACCCGGTCCCCCACTCAAACCGGGGGGGCCCAACCTGAGGCTGATTTTGTCATTGCAGTGTGCCGTCCCATGTCGGACGCGCTGTCACCAGGCCTCCCTGTTGGTTGCATTTGCCTCCCTTGTCTGAAGGTAAACTTTAAATTCCATTTCTTGAGTTTATTCTCCATATTGTCCCTGGGATGATCTTTGGCTGACATAATCTTTCTCCAGAACTACAAGCCCTCACCAGCATGTGACTCCAGGCCACCCTGGGGCACCAGCCAGGGCTCCAGCACTGCTGCCCGGTCCCCCACTCTCACCAGGGGTGCCCAGCCTTAGGCGGTGGTTTTCGTTGCAGTGGGCGTCTCCCTCTCGATCAAGCTTTCCCCAGGCCTCCCTGTTGGTTGCATTTGCCTCCCTTGTCTGAAGGTAAACTTTAAATTACATTTCTTGAGTTTATTCTCCATATTGTCCCTGGGATGATCTTTGGCTGACATAATCTTTCTCCAGAACTACAAGCCCTCACCAGCTTCTGTCTTCACCATCGCACCCAGAGCTACAGCACTGCAACCTGGTCCCCCACTCACACTAGGGGGGCCCAGCCTGAGGCCGAGGTTGTCATTGCAGTGTGCCGCCTCACGTCGGACGAGCTGTCACCAGGCCTCCCTGTTGGTTGCATTTGCCTCCCTTGTCTGAAGGTAAACTTTAAATTCCATTTCTTGAGTTTATTCTCCATATTGTCCCTGGGATGATCTTTGGCTGACTTAATCTTGCTCCAGAACTACAAGCCATCACAAGTCTTTGTCTCCAGCACCACACCCAGGGCTCCAGCACTGCAACCCGGTCCCCCACTCACACCGGGGGGGCCCAACCTGATGCGGATTTTGTCATTGCAGTCTGCCGTCCCATGTCGGACGCGCTGTCACCAGGCCTCCCTGTTGGTTGCATTTGCCTCCCTTGTCTGAAGGTAAACTTTAAATTCCATTTCTTGAGTTTATTCTCCATATTGTCCCTGGGATGATCTTTGGCTGACATAATCTTTCTCCAGAACTACAAGCCCTCACCAGCCTTTGTCTTCACCATCGCACCCAGAGCTCTGGCCTGCAACCCGGTCAGCCACTCGCACCAGGGGGTCTAGCCTGAGGCCTAGTTTTTCATTGCAGTGTGCCGTCCCATGTCGGACGTGCTGTCACCAGGCCTCCCTGTTGGTTGCATTTGCCTCCCTTGTCTGAAGGTAAACTTTAAATTCCATTTCTTGAGTTTATTCTCCATATTGTCCCTGGGATGATCTTTGGCTGACATAATCTTTCTCCTGAACTACAAGCCCTCACCAGCATGTGACTCCAGGCCACCCTGGGGCTCCAGCCAGGGCTCCAGCACTGCTGCCCGGTACCCCACTCTCACCAGGGGGGCCCAGCCTGAGGCCGAGGTTGACATTGCAGTGTGCCGTCCCACATCGGACGCGCTGTCACCATGCCTCCCTGTTGGTTGCATTTGCCTCCCTTGTCTGAAGGTAAACTTTAAATTCCATTTCTTGAGTTTATTCTCCATATTGTCCCTGGGATGATCTTTGACTGACATAATCTTTCTCCAGAACTACAAGCCCTCACCATCCTCTGTCTTCACCATCGCACCCAGAGCTCCAGCACTGCAACCCGGTCCCCCACTCTCACTAGGGGGGCCCAGCCTGAGGGCGATTTTGTCATTGCAGTGTGCCGCCCCACATCGGACGAGCTGTCACCAGGCCTCCCTGTTGGTTGCATTTGCCTCCCTTGTCTGAAGGTAAACTTTAAATTCCCTTTCTTCAGTTTATTCTCCATATTGTCCCTGGGATGATCTTTGGCTGACTTAATCTTGCTCCAGAACTACAAGTCCTCACCAGGATGTGACTCCAGGCCACCCCGGGGCTCCGGCCAGGGCTCCAGCACTGCTGCCCAGTCCCCCACCCTCACCAGGGGTGCCCAGCCTTAGGCGGTGGTTGTCGTTTCAGTGGGCGACGCCCTCTCGATCAAGCTTTCCCCAGGCCTCCCTGTTGGTTGCATTTGCCTCCCTTGTCTGAAGGTAAACTTTAAATTACATTTCTTGAGTTTATTCTCCATATTGTCCCTGGGATGATCTTTGGCTGACATAATCTTTTTCCAGAACTACAAGCCCTCACCAGCCTTTTTCTTCACCATTGCACCCAGAGCTCTGGCCTTTGTTGTGATTCTATATTTAGTTTAATGCATTATAGCAGTGAGAGTTAGTATATTAGCAAATATTGTATGTATGTGTTAGAAGTATTATAGTTAGTTAAATGTTTAAATGTAATGAATGTCAATACATGTAGTCCTCTTATAATCATTTGCCCATTCTTATCAGTACCATTCAGAACCTCGGAGTAAAGACAGATACTGTTTGACTGATTAAGCCTCAGGAACAGTGACCTGGGGTGATCAAAGTGGGGGTGAGCACAGAAACTGCATTTGTTACCCCCCATAAAGTTTGTGACCCTTTCAGGCACGGGAACACAAACTTTTCACCTCAGGGTTTTATGGCAGGAAAGTTTCCAGCAGACCAGATCGAGAGGAGGATGGACTATTTGGCTCCCGGCCAAATAAGGACTTGTTTCCTGCCACAGATTAGCCTAAAACGGGGAAGGCTACACCATCAGACAGCCAATAGGAGGACGACATGGAAGAAGACATCTACATATTTTATTACTGTTTGTTTCTGTATTTAAGATGGCGTAAGGGACAGATAGATCAGACTTGGCATCTGATAACACATTGTTGTTGTTAGGGTTAAGCCTCCGGAGCTCTGTACCAAGTATCTTGTTTTTTCTGTTACTAAAACTTCTTAAGATTTCATTTGTCTACTATTCTCTTCATTCAACGAACACGCGGTTTGGTAGCATAAGATTGGATAAAAGAACCAAACCAACACAGTGGGCGTCGCCCTCTCGATCAAGCTTTCCCCAGGCCTCCCTGTTGGTTGCATTTGCCTCCCTTGTCTGAAGGTAAACTTTATATTCCATTTCTTGAGTTTATTTTCCATATTGTCCCTGGGATGATCTTTGGCTGACATAATCTTGCTCCAGAACTACAAGCCCTCACCAGCCTTTGTCTTCACCATCGCACCCAGAGCTCTGGCCTGCAACCCAGTTAGCCACTCGCACCAGGGGTTCCAGTCTGAGGCCGAGGTTGTCATTGCAGTGTGCCGTCCCATGTCGGACGCGCTGTCACCAGGCCTCCCTGTTGGTTGCATTTGCCTCCCTTGTCTGAAGGTAAACTTTAAATTCCATTTCTTGAGTTTATTCTCCATATTGTCCCTGGGATGATCTTTGGCTGACTTAATCTTGCTCCAGAACTACAAGCCCTCACCAGCCTTTGTCTTCACCATCGCACCCAGAGCTCTGGCCTGCAACCCGGTCACCCACTTGCACCAGGGGGGCCCAGCCTGAGGCCGAGTTTGTCATTGCAGTGTGCCGTCCCATGTCGGACGCGCTGTCACCAGGCCTCCCTGTTGGTTGCATTTGCCTCCCTTGTCTGAAGGTAAACTTTAAATTCCATTTCTTGAGTTTATTCTCCATATTGTCCCTGGGATGATCTTTGGCTGACATAATCTTTCTCCAGAACTACAAGCCCTCACCAGCCTTTGTCTTCACCATCGCACCCAGAGCTCTAGCCTGCAACCTTGTCACCCACTCGCACCAAGGGGGCCCAGCCTGAGGCCGAGTTTGTCATTGCAATGTGCTGTCCCATGTCGGACGCGCTCTCACCAGGCCTCCCTGTTGGTTGCATTTGCCTCCCTTGTCTGAAGGTAAACTTTAAATTCCCTTTCTTGAGTTTATTCTCCATATTGTCCCTGGGATGATCTACGGCTGACTTAATCTTGCTCCAGAACTACAAGCCCTCATCAGCCTTTGACTTCAGCACCGTACCAGGATTTCTGCCAGTGCAACCTCGGTCCCCCACTCGCACCAGGGGGGCCCAGCCTGAGGCCGAGGTTGTCATTGCAGTGTGCCGTCCCATGTCGGACGCGCTGTCACCAGGCCTCCCTGTTGGTTGCATTTGCCTCCCTTGTCTTAAGGTAAACTTTAAATTCCATTTCTTGAGTTTATTCTCCATATTGTCCCTGGGATGATCTTTGGCTGACATAATCTTTCTCCAGAACTACAAGCCCTCAGCAGCCTTTGTCATCACCATCGCACCCAGAGCTCTGGCCTGCAACCCGGTTAGCCACTCGCACCAGGGGTTCCAGTCTGAGGCCGAGGTTGTCATTGCAGTGTGCCGTCCCATGTCGGACGCGCTGTCACCAGGCCTCCCTGTTGGTTGCATTTGCCTCCCTTGTCTGAAGGTAAACTTTAAATTCCATTTCTTGAGTTTATTCTCCATATTGTCCCTGGGATGATCTACGGCTGACTTAATCTTGCTCCAGAACTACAAGCCCTCACCAGCCTTTGTCTTCACCATCGCACCCAGAGCTCTGGCCTGCAACCTGGTCACCCACTTGCACCAGGGGGGCCCAGCCTGAGGCCGAGTTTGTCATTGCAGTGTGCCGTCCCATGTCGGACGCGCTCTCACCAGGCCTCCCTGTTGGTTGCATTTGCCTCCCTTGTCTGAAGGTAAACTTTAAATTACATTTCTTGAGTTTATTCTCCATATTGTCCCTGGGATGATCTTTGGCTGACATAATCTTGCTCCAGAACTACAAGCCCTCACCAGCCTTTGACTTCAGCACCGTACCAGGATTTCTGCCAGTGCAACCTCAGTCCCCCACTCGCACCAAGGGGGCCCAGCCTGAGGCCGAGTTTGTCATTGCAATGTGCTGTCCCATGTCGGACGCGCTGTCACCAGGCCTCCCTGTTGGTTGCATTTGCCTCCCTTGTCTGAAGGTAAACTTTAAATTCCCTTTCTTGAGTTTATTCTCCATATTGTCCCTGGGATGATCTACGGCTGACATAATCTTTCTCCAGAACTACAAGCCCTCACAAGCCTTTGTCTCCAGCACCACACCCAGGGCTCCAGCACTGCAACCCGGTCCCCCACTCTCACCAGGGGGGCCCAGCCTGAGGCTGATTTTGTCATTGCACTGTGCCGTCCCACATCGGACGCGCTATCACCAGGCCTCCCTGTTGGTTGCATTTGCCTCCCTTGTCTGAAGGTAAACTTTAAATTCCCTTTCTTGAGTTTATTCTCCATATTGTCCCTGGGATGATCTTTGGCTGACTTAATCTTGCTCCAGAACTACAAGCCCTCACCAGCCTTTGTCTTCACCATCGCACCCAGAGCTCTGGCCTGCAACCCGGTCACCCACTCGCACCAGGGGGGCCCAGCCTGAGGCCGAGTTTGTCATTGCAGTGTGCCGTCCCATGTCGGACGCGCTGTCACCAGGCCTCCCTGTTGGTTGCATTTGCCTCCCTTGTCTGAAGGTAAACTTTAAATTCCATTTCTTGAGTTTATTCTCCATATTGTCCATGGGATGATCTTTGGCTGACTTAATCTTTCGCCAGAACTACAAGCCCTCACCAGCCTTTGTCTTCATCACCGTACCAGGATTTGTGCCAGTGCAACCTCGGTCCCCCACTCGCACCAGGGGGGCCCAGCCTGAGGCCGAGGTTGTCATTGCAGTGTGCCGTCCCACATCGGACGCGCTGTCACCAGGCCTCCCTGTTGGTTGCATTTGCCTCCTTTGTCTGAAGGCAAACTTTAAATTACCTTTCTTGTGTTTATTCTCCATATTGTCCCTGGGATGATCTACGGCTGACTTAATCTTACTCCAGAACTACAAGCCCTCACCAGCATGTGACTCCAGGCCACCCTGGGGCTCCAGCTAGGCCTCCAGCACTGCTGCCCGGTCCCCCACTTTCACCAGGGGTTCCCAGACTTAGGCGGTGGTTGTCGTTGCAGTGGGCGTCGCCCTCTCGATCAAGCTTTCCCCAGGCCTCCCTGTTGGTTGCATTTGCCTCCCTTGTCTGAAGGTAAACTTTAAATTACATTTCTTGAGTTTATTCTCCATATTGTCCCTGGGATGATCTTTGGCTGACATAATCTTTCTCCAGAACTACAAGCCCTCACCAGCCTTTGTCTTCACCATCGCACCCAGAGCTCTGGCCTGCAACCTTGTCACCCACTCGCACCAAGGGGGCCCAGCCTGAGGCCGAGTTTGTCATTGCAATGTGCTGTCCCATGTCGGACGCGCTGTCACCAGGCCTCCCAGTTGGTTGCATTTGCCTCCCTTGTCTGAAGGTAAACTTTAAATTCCCTTTCTTGTGTTCATTCTCCATATTGTCCCTGGGATGATCTACGGCTGACTTAATCTTACTCCAGAACTACAAGCCCTCACCAGCATGTGACTCCAGGCCACCCTGGGGCTCCAGCCAGGCCTCCAGCACTGCTGCCCGGTTCCCCACTTTCACCAGGGGTTCCCAGACTTAGGCGGTGGTTGTCGTTGCAGTGGGCGTCGCCCTCTCGATCAAGCTTTCCCCAGGCCTCCCTGTTGGTTGCATTTGCCTCCCTTGTCCGAAGGTAAACTTTAAATTACATTTCTTGAGTTTAGTCTCCATATTGTCCATGGGATGATCTTTGGCTGACATAATCTTTCTCCAGAACTACAAGCCCTCACCAGCCTTTGTCTTCACCATCGCACCCAGAGCTCTGGCCTGCAACCCGGTCAGCCACTCGCACCAGGGGGGCCCAGCCTGAGGCCGAGTTTGTCATTGCAGTGTGCTGTCCCATGTCGGACGCGCTGTCACCAGGCCTCCCTGTTGGTTGCATTTGCCTCCCTTGTCTGAAGGTAAACTTTAAATTCCATTTCTTGAGTTTATTCTCCATATTGTCCCTGGGATGATCTACGGCTGACTTAATCTTACTCCAGAACTACAAGCCCTCACCAGCATGTGACTCCAGGCCACCCTGGGGCTCCAGCTAGGGCTCCAGCACTGCTGCCCGGTCCCCCACTTTCACCAGGGGTTCCCAAACTTAGGCGGTGGTTGTCGTTGCAGTGGGCGTCGCCCTCTCGATCAAGCTTTCCCCAGGCCTCCCTGTTGGTTGCATTTGCCTCCCTTGTCTGAAGGTAAACTTTAAATTCCATTTCTTGAGTTTATTCTCCATTTTGTGCCTGGGATGATCTTTGGCTGACTTAATCTTGCTCCAGAACTACAAGCCCTCACAAGTCTTTGTCTCCAGCACCACACCCAGGGCTCCAGCTTTGCAACCCGGTCCCCCACTCACACCAGGGGGGCCCAGCCTGAGGCTGATTTTGTCATTGCATTGTGCCGTCCCACATCGGACGCGCTGTCCCCAGGCCTCCCTGTTGGTTGCATTTGCCTCCCTTGTCTGAAGGTAAACTTTAAATTCCATTTCTTGAGTTTATTCTCCATATTGTCCCTGGGATGATCTTTGGCTGACATAATCTTTCTCCTGAACTACAAGCCCTCACCAGCCTTTGACTTCAGCACCGCACCAGGAGTTCCGCCAGTGCAACCTCGGTCCCCCACTCGCACCAGGGGGGCCCAGCCTTAGTCCGAGGTTGTCATTGCAGTGTGCCGTCCCACATCGGACGCGCTGTCTCCAGGCCTCCCTGTTGGTTGCATTTGCCTCCCTTGTCTGAAGGTAAACTTTAAATTCCATTTCTTGAGTTTATTCTCCATATTGTCCCTGGGATGATCTACGGCTGACATAATCTTTCTCCAGAACTACAAGCCCTCACCAGCCTTTGTCTCCAGCACCACACCCAGAACTCTGGCCTGCAACCCGGTCAGTCACTCGCACCAGGGGCGCCCAGCCTGAGGCCGAGTTTGTCATTGCAGTGTGCCCAGAACTACAAGCCCTCACCAGCCTTTGTTTTCACCATCGCACCCAGAGCTCTGGCCTGCAACCCGGTCAGCCACTCGCACCAGGGGGGCCCAGCTTGAGGCCGAGTTTGTCATTGCAGTGTGCTGTCCCATGTCGGACGCGCTGTCACCAGGCCTCCCTGTTGGTTGCATTTGCCTCCCTTGTCTGAAGGTAAACTTTAAATTCCATTTCTTGAGTTTATTCTCCATATTGTCCCTGGGATGATCTACGGCTGACTTAATCTTGCTCCAGAACTACAAGCCCTCACCAGCATGTGACTCCAGGCCACCCTGGGGCTCCAGCCAGGGCTCCAGCACTGCTGCCCGGTCCCCCACTCTCACCAGGGGTGCCCAGCCTTAGGCGGTGGTTGTCGTTGCAGTGGGCGTCGCCCTCTCGATCAAGCTTTCCCCAGGCCTCCCTGTTGGTTGCATTTGCCTCCCTTGTCTGAAGGTAAACTTTAAATTCCATTTCTTGAGTTTATTCTCCATATTGTCCCTGGGATGATCTTTGGCTGACATAATCTTTCTCCAGAACTACAAGCCCTCACCAGCCTTTGTCTTCACCATCGCACCCAGAGCTCTGGCCTGCAACCCGGTTAGCCACTCGCACTAGGGGTTCCAGCCTGAGGCCGAGGTTGTCATTGCAGTGTGCCGTCCCATGTCGGACGACCTGTCACCAGGCCTCCCTGTTGGTTGCATTTGCCTCCCTTGTCTGAAGGTAAACTTTAAATTACATTTCTTGAGTTTATTCTCCATATTGTCCCAGGGATGATCTTTGGCTGACTTAATCTTGCTCCAGAACTACTAGCTTTCACCAGCCTTTGTCTTCACCATCGCACCCAGAGCTCTGGCCTGCAACCCGGTCCCCCACCCTCACCAGGGGGGCCCAGCCTGATGCCGAGTTTGTCATTGCAGTGTGCCGTCCCATGTCGGACGCGCTGTCACCAGGCCTCCCTGTTGGTTGCATTTGCCTCCCTTGTCTTAAGGTAAACTTTAAATTCCATTTCTTGAGTTTATTCTCCATATTGTCCCTGGGATGATCTTTGGCTGACATAATCTTTCTCCAGAACTACAAGCCCTCACCAGCCTTTGTCTTCACCATCGCACCCAGAGCTCTGGCCTGCAACCCAGTTAGCCACTCGCACCAAGGGTTCCAGTCTGAGGCCGAGGTTGTCATTGCAGTGTGCCGTCCCATGTCGGACGCGCTGTCACCAGGCCTCCCTGTTGGTTGCATTTGCCTCCCTTGTCTGAAGGTAAACTTTAAATTCCATTTCTTGAGTTTATTCTCCATATTGTCCCTGGGATGATCTTTGGCTGACTTAATCTTGCTCCAGAACTACAAGCCCTCACCATCCTTTGTCTTCACCATCGCACCCAGAGCTCTGGCCTGCAACCCGGTCACCCACTTGCACCAGGGGGGCCCAGCCTGAGGCCGAGTTTGTCATTGCAGTGTGCCGTCCCATGTCGGACGCGCTCTCACCAGGCCTCCCTGTTGGTTGCATTTGCCTCCCTTGTCTGAAGGTAAACTTTAAATTACATTTCTTGAGTTTATTCTCCATATTGTCCCTGGGATGATCTTTGGCTGACATAATCTTTCTCCAGAACTACAAGCCCTCACCAGCCTTTGTCTTCACCATCGCACCCAGAGCTCTAGCCTGCAACCTTGTCACCCACTCGCACCAAGGGGGCCCAGCCTGAGGCCGAGTTTGTCATTGCAATGTGCTGTCCCATGTCGGACGCGCTCTCACCAGGCCTCCCTGTTGGTTGCATTTGCCTCCCTTGTCTGAAGGTAAACTTTAAATTCCCTTTCTTGAGTTTATTCTCCATATTGTCCCTGGGATGATCTACGGCTGACTTAATCTTGCTCCAGAACTACAAGCCCTCACCAGCCTTTGACTTCAGCACCGTACCAGGATTTCTGCCAGTGCAACCTCGGTCCCCCACTCGCACCAGGGGGGCCCAGCCTGAGGCCGAGGTTGTCATTGCAGTGTGCCGTCCCATGTTGGACGCGCTGTCACCAGGCCTCCCTGTTGGTTGCATTTGCCTCCCTTGTCTTAAGGTAAACTTTAAATTCCATTTCTTGAGTTTATTCTCCATATTGTCCCTGGGATGATCTTTGGCTGACTTAATCTTGCTCCAGAACTACAAGCCCTCACCAGCCTTTGACTTCAGCACCGTACCAGGATTTCTGCCAGTGCAACCTCGGTCCCCCACTCGCACCAGGGGGGCCCAGCCTGAGGCCGAGGTTGTCATTGCAGTGTGCCGTCCCATGTCGGACGCGCTGTCACCAGGCTTCCCTGTTGGTTGCATTTGCCTCCCTTGTCTGAAGGTAAACTTTAAATTCCATTTCTTGAGTTTATTCTCCATATTGTCCCTGGGATGATCTACGGCTGACTTAATCTTGCTCCAGAACTACAAGCCCTCACCAGCCTTTGACTTCAGCACTGTACCAGGATTTCTGCCAGTGCAACCTCGGTCCCCCACTCGCACCAGGGGGGCCCAGCCTGAGGCCGAGGTTGTCATTGCAGTGTGCCGTCCCATGTCGGACGCGCTGTCACCAGGCTTCCCTGTTGGTTGCATTTGCCTCCCTTGTCTGAAGGTAAACTTTAAATTCCCTTTCTTGAGTTTATTCTCCATATTGTCCCTGGGATGATCTACGGCTGACTTAATCTTGCTCCAGAACTACAAGCCCTCACCAGCCTTTGACTTCAGCACCGTACCAGGATTTCTACCAGTGCAACCTCGGTCCCCCACTCGCACCAGGGGTTCCAGTCTGAGGCCGAGGTTGTCATTGCAGTGTGCCGTCCCATGTCGGACGCGCTATCACCAGGCCTCCCTGTTGGTTGCATTTGCCTCCCTTGTCTGAAGGTAAACTTTAAATTCCATTTCTTGAGTTTATTCTCCATATTGTCCCTGGGATGATCTACGGCTGACTTAATCTTGCTCCAGAACTACAAGCCCTCACCAGCCTTTGTCTTCACCATCGCACCCAGAGCTCTGGCCTGCAACCCGGTCACCCACTTGCACCAGGGGGGCCCAGCCTGAGGCCGAGTTTGTCATTGCAGTGTGCCGTCCCATGTCGGACGCGCTCTCACCAGGCCTCCCTGTTGGTTGCATTTGTCTCCCTTGTCTGAAGGTAAACTTTAAATTACATTTCTTGAGTTTATTCTCCATATTGTCCCTGGGATGATCTTTGGCTGACATAATCTTTCTCCAGAACTACAAGCCCTCACCAGCCTTTGTCTTCACCATCGCACCCAGAGCTCTGGCCTGCAACCTTGTCACCCACTCGCACCAAGGGGGCCCAGCCTGAGGCCGAGTTTGTCATTGCAATGTGCTGTCCCATGTCGGACGCGCTGTCACCAGGCCTCCCTGTTGGTTGCATTTGCCTCCCTTGTCTGAAGGTAAACTTTAAATTCCCTTTCTTGAGTTTATTCTCCATATTGTCCCTGGAATGATCTTTGGCTGACTTAATCTTTCTCCAGAACTACAAGCCCTCACCAGCCTTTGTCTTCAGCACCGCACCAGGATTTCTGCCAGTGCAACCTCGGTCCCCCACTCGCAAAACTTTAAATTCCATTTCTTGAGTTTATTCTCCATATTGTCCATGGGATGATCTTTGGCTGACATAATCTTTCTCCAGAACTACAAGCCCTCACCAGCCTTTTTCTTCAGCACCGCACCAGGATTTCTGCCAGTGCAACCTCGGTCCCCCACTCACACCAGGGGGGCCCAGCCTGAGGCCGAGGTTGTCATTGCAGTGTGCCGTCCCACATCGGACGCGCTGTCACCAGGCCTCCCTGTTGGTTGCATTTGCCTCCCTTGTCTGAAGGTAAACTTTAAATTCCATTTCTTGAGTTTATTCTCCATATTGTCCCTGGGATGATCTTTGGCTGACATAATCTTTCTCCAGAACTACAAGCCCTCACCAGCCTTTGTCTTCAGCACCGCACCAGGATTTCTGCCAGTGCAACCTCGGTCCCCCACTCGCACCAGGGGGGCCCAGCCTGAGGCCGCGGTTGTCATTGCAGTGTGCCGTCCCACATCGGACGCGCTGTCACCAGGCCTCCCTGTTGGTTGCATTTGCCTCCCTTGTCTGAAGGTAAACTTTAAATTCCCTTTCTTGAGTTTATTCTCCATATTGTCCCTGGGATGATCTTTGGCTGACATAATCTTTCTCCAGAACTACAAGCCCTCACCAGCCTTTGTCTCCAGCACCACACCCAGGGCTCCAGCACTGCAACTCGGTCCCCCACTCACACCAGGGGTGCCCTGCCTGAGGCTGATTTTGTCATTGCAGTGTGCCGTCCCATGTCGGACGCGCTGTCACCAGGCCTCCCTGTTGGTTGCATTTGCCTCCCTTGTCTGAAGGTAAACTTTAAATTCCATTTCTTGAGTTTATTCTCCATATTGTGCCTGGGATGATCTCCGGCTGACTTAATCTTGCTCCAGAACTACAAGCCCTCACCAGCATGTGACTCCAGGCCAGACCAGGGCTCCAGCCAGGGCTCCAGCACTGCTGCCCGGTCCCCCACCCTCACCAGGTGTGTCCAGCCATAGGGGGTGGTTGTCGTTGCAGTGGGCGTCGCCCTCTCGATCAAGCTTTCCCCAGGCCTCCCTGTTGGTTGCATTTGCCTCCCTTGTCTGAAGGTAAACTTTAAATTCCATTTCTTGAGTTTATTCTCCATATTGTCCCTGGGATGATCTTTGGCTGACATAATCTTTCTCCAGAACTACAAGCCCTCACCAGCCTTTGTCTTCACCATCGCACCCAGAGCTCTGGCCTGCAACCTTGTCACCCACTCGCACCAAGGGGGCCCAGCCTGAGGCCGAATTTGTCATTGCAATGTGCTGTCCCATGTCGGACGCGCTGTCACCAGGCCTCCCAGTTGGTTGCATTTGCCTCCCTTGTCTGAAGGTAAACTTTAAATTCCATTTCTTGAGTTTATTCTCCATATTGTCCCTGGGATGATCTTTGGCTGACATAATCTTTTTCCAGAACTACAAGCCCTCACCAGCCTTTGTCTTCAGCACCGCACCAGGAGTTCTGCCAGTGCAACTTCGGTCCCCCACTCACACCAGGGGGGCCCAGCCTGAGGCCGAGGTTGTCATTGCAGTGTGCCGTCCCATGTCGGACGCGCTGTCACCAGGCCTCCCTGTTGGTTGCATTTGCCTCCCTTGTCTTAAGGTAAACTTTAAATTCCATTTCTTGAGTTTATTCTCCATATTGTCCCTGGGATGATCTTTGGCTGACATAATCTTTCTCCAGAACTACAAGCCCTCAGCAGCCTTTGTCATCACCATCGCACCCAGAGCTCTGGCCTGCAACCCGGTTAGCCACTCGCACCAGGGGTTCCAGTCTGAGGCCGAGGTTGTCATTGCAGTGTGCCGTCCCATGTCGGACGCGCTGTCACCAGGCCTCCCTGTTGGTTGCATTTGCCTCCCTTGTCTGAAGGTAAACTTTAAATTCCATTTCTTGAGTTTATTCTCCATATTGTCCCTGGGATGATCTACGGCTGACTTAATCTTGCTCCAGAACTACAAGCCCTCACCAGCCTTTGTCTTCACCATCGCACCCAGAGCTCTGGCCTGCAACCCGGTCACCCACTTGCACCAGGGGGGCCCAGCCTGAGGCCGAGTTTGTCATTGCAGTGTGCCGTCCCATGTCGGACGCGCTCTCACCAGGCCTCCCTGTTGGTTGCATTTGTCTCCCTTGTCTGAAGGTAAACTTTAAATTCCATTTCTTGAGTTTATTCTCCATATTGTCCCTGGGATGATCTTTGGCTGACATAATCTTTCTCCAGAACTACAAGCCCTCACCAGCCTTTGTCTTCACCATCGCACCCAGAGCTCTAGCCTGCAACCTTGTCACCCACTCGCACCAAGGGGGCCCAGCCTGAGGCCGAGTTTGTCATTGCAATGTGCTGTCCCATGTCGGACGCGCTGTCACCAGGCCTCCCTGTTGGTTGCATTTGCCTCCCTTGTCTGAAGGTAAACTTTAAATTCCCTTTCTTGAGTTTATTCTCCATATTGTCCCTGGAATGATCTTTGGCTGACTTAATCTTTCTCCAGAACTAAAAGTCCTCACCAGCCTTTGTCTTCAGCACCGCACCAGGATTTCTGCCAGTGCAACCTCGGTCCCCCACTCGCAAAATTTTAAATTCCATTTCTTGAGTTTATTCTCCATATTGTCCATGGGATGATCTTTGGCTGACATAATCTTTCTCCAGAACTACAAGCCCTCACCAGCCTTTTTCTTCAGCACCGCACCAGGATTTCTGCCAGTGCAACCTCGGTCCCCCACTCACACCAGGGGGGCCCAGCCTGAGGCCGAGGTTGTCATTGCAGTGTGCCGTCCCACATCGGACGCGCTGTCACCAGGCCTCCCTGTTGGTTGCATTTGCCTCCCTTGTCTGAAGGTAAACTTTAAATTCCATTTCTTGAGTTTATTCTCCATATTGTCCCTGGGATGATCTTTGGCTGACATAATCTTTCTCCAGAACTACAAGCCCTCACCAGCCTTTGTCTTCAGCACCGCACCAGGATTTCTGCCAGTGCAACCTCGGTCCCCCACTCGCACCAGGGGGGCCCAGCCTGAGGCCGCGGTTGTCATTGCAGTGTGCCGTCCCACATCGGACGCGCTGTCACCAGGCCTCCCTGTTGGTTGCATTTGCCTCCCTTGTCTGAAGGTAAACTTTAAATTCCCTTTCTTGAGTTTATTCTCCATATTGTCCCTCGGATGATCTTTGGCTGACATAATCTTTCTCCAGAACTACAAGCCCTCACCAGCCTTTGTCTCCAGCACCACACCCAGGGCTCCAGCACTGCAACTCGGTCCCCCACTCACACCAGGGGTGCCCTGCCTGAGGCTGATTTTGTCATTGCAGTGTGCCGTCCCATGTCGGACGCGCTGTCACCAGGCCTCCCTGTTGGTTGCATTTGCCTCCCTTGTCTGAAGGTAAACTTTAAATTCCATTTCTTGAGTTTATTCTCCATATTGTGCCTGGGATGATCTCCGGCTGACTTAATCTTGCTCCAGAACTACAAGCCCTCACCAGCATGTGACTCCAGGCCAGACCAGGGCTCCAGCCAGGGCTCCAGCACTGCTGCCCGGTCCCCCACCCTCACCAGGTGTGTCCAGCCATAGGGGGTGGTTGTCGTTGCAGTGGGCGTCGCCCTCTCGATCAAGCTTTCCCCAGGCCTCCCTGTTGGTTGCATTTGCCTCCCTTGTCTGAAGGTAAACTTTAAATTCCATTTCTTGAGTTTATTCTCCATATTGTCCCTGGGATGATCTTTGGCTGACATAATCTTTCTCCAGAACTACAAGCCCTCACCAGCCTTTGTCTTCACCATCGCACCCAGAGCTCTGGCCTGCAACCTTGTCACCCACTCGCACCAAGGGGGCCCAGCCTGAGGCCGAGTTTGTCATTGCAATGTGCTGTCCCATGTCGGACGCGCTGTCACCAGGCCTCCCAGTTGGTTGCATTTGCCTCCCTTGTCTGAAGGTAAACTTTAAATTCCATTTCTTGAGTTTATTCTCCATATTGTCCCTGGGATGATCTTTGGCTGACATAATCTTTTTCCAGAACTACAAGCCCTCACCAGCCTTTGTCTTCAGCACCGCACCAGGAGTTCTGCCAGTGCAACCTCGGTCCCCCACTCACACCAGGGGGGCCCAGCCTGAGGCCGAGGTTGTCATTGCAGTGTGCCGTCCCATGTCGGACGCGCTGTCACCAGGCCTCCCTGTTGGTTGCATTTGCCTCCCTTGTCTTAAGGTAAACTTTAAATTCCATTTCTTGAGTTTATTCTCCATATTGTCCCTGGGATGATCTTTGGCTGACATAATCTTTCTCCAGAACTACAAGCCCTCAACAGCCTTTGTCATCACCATCGCACCCAGAGCTCTGGCCTGCAACCCGGTTAGCCACTCGCACCAGGGGTTCCAGTCTGAGGCCGAGGTTGTCATTGCAGTGTGCCGTCCCATGTCGGACGCGCTGTCACCAGGCCTCCCTGTTGGTTGCATTTGCCTCCCTTGTCTGAAGGTAAACTTTAAATTCCATTTCTTGAGTTTATTCTCCATATTGTCCCTGGGATGATCTACGGCTGACTTAATCTTGCTCCAGAACTACAAGCCCTCACCAGCCTTTGTCTTCACCATCGCACCCAGAGCTCTGGCCTGCAACCCGGTCACCCACTTGCACCAGGGGGGCCCAGCCTGAGGCCGAGTTTGTCATTGCAGTGTGCCGTCCCATGTCGGACGCGCTGTCACCAGGCTTCCCTGTTGGTTGCATTTGTCTCCCTTGTCTGAAGGTAAACTTTAAATTACATTTCTTGAGTTTATTCTCCATATTGTCCCTGGGATGATCTTTGGCTGACATAATCTTTCTCCAGAACTACAAGCCCTCACCAGCCTTTGTCTTCACCATCGCACCCAGAGCTCTAGCCTGCAACCTTGTCACCCACTCGCACCAAGGGGGCCCAGCCTGAGGCCGAGTTTGTCATTGCAATGTGCTGTCCCATGTCGGACGCGCTGTCACCAGGCCTCCCTGTTGGTTGCATTTGCCTCCCTTGTCTGAAGGTAAACTTTAAATTCCCTTTCTTGAGTTTATTCTCCATATTGTCCCTGGAATGATCTACGGCTGACTTAATCTTGCTCCAGAACTACAAGCCCTCACCAGCCTTTGACTTCAGCACCGTACCAGGATTTCTGCCAATGCAACCTCAGTCCCCCACTCGCACCAAGGGGGCCCAGCCTGAGGCCGAGTTTGTCATTGCAATGTGCTGTCCCATGTCGGACGCGCTGTCACCAGGCCTCCCTGTTGGTTGCATTTGCCTCCCTTGTCTGAAGGTAAACTTTAAATTCCCTTTCTTGAGTTTATTCTCCATATTGTCCCTGGGATGATCTACGGCTGACATAATCTTTCTCCAGAACTACAAGCCCTCACAAGCCTTTGTCTCCAGCACCACACCCAGGGCTCCAGCACTGCAACCCGGTCCCCCACTCTCACCAGGGGGGCCCAGCCTGAGGCTGATTTTGTCATTGCACTGTGCCGTCCCACATCGGACGCGCTATCACCAGGCCTCCCTGTTGGTTGCATTTGCCTCCCTTGTCTGAAGGTAAACTTTAAATTCCATTTCTTGAGTTTATTCTCCATATTGTCCCTGGGATGATCTACGGCTGACTTAATCTTGCTCCAGAACTACAAGCCCTCACCAGCCTTTGTCTTCACCATCGCACCCAGAGCTCTGGCCTGCAACCCGGTCACCCACTTGCACCAGGGGGGCCCAGCCTGAGGCCGAGTTTGTCATTGCAGTGTGCCGTCCCATGTCGGACGCGCTCTCACCAGGCCTCCCTGTTGGTTGCATTTGTCTCCCTTGTCTGAAGGTAAACTTTAAATTCCATTTCTTGAGTTTATTCTCCATATTGTCCCTGGGATGATCTTTGGCTGACATAATCTTTCTCCAGAACTACAAGCCCTCACCAGCCTTTGTCTTCACCATCGCACCCAGAGCTCTAGCCTGCAACCTTGTCACCCACTCGCACCAAGGGGGCCCAGCCTGAGGCCGAGTTTGTCATTGCAATGTGCTGTCCCATGTCGGACGCGCTGTCACCAGGCCTCCCTGTTGGTTGCATTTGCCTCCCTTGTCTGAAGGTAAACTTTAAATTCCCTTTCTTGAGTTTATTCTCCATATTGTCCCTGGAATGATCTTTGGCTGACTTAATCTTTCTCCAGAACTACAAGCCCTCACCAGCCTTTGTCTTCAGCACCGCACCAGGATTTCTGCCAGTGCAACCTCGGTCCCCCACTCGCAAAACTTTAAATTCCATTTCTTGAGTTTATTCTCCATATTGTCCATGGGATGATCTTTGGCTGACATAATCTTTCTCCAGAACTACAAGCCCTCACCAGCCTTTTTCTTCAGCACCGCACCAGGATTTCTGCCAGTGCAACCTCGGTCCCCCACTCACACCAGGGGGGCCCAGCCTGAGGCCGAGGTTGTCATTGCAGTGTGCCGTCCCACATCGGACGCGCTGTCACCAGGCCTCCCTGTTGGTTGCATTTGCCTCCCTTGTCTGAAGGTAAACTTTAAATTCCATTTCTTGAGTTTATTCTCCATATTGTCCCTGGGATGATCTTTGGCTGACATAATCTTTCTCCAGAACTACAAGCCCTCACCAGCCTTTGTCTTCAGCACCGCACCAGGATTTCTGCCAGTGCAACCTCGGTCCCCCACTCGCACCAGGGGGGCCCAGCATGAGGCCGCGGTTGTCATTGCAGTGTGCCGTCCCACATCGGACGCGCTGTCACCAGGCCTCCCTGTTGGTTGCATTTGCCTCCCTTGTCTGAAGGTAAACTTTAAATTCCCTTTCTTGAGTTTATTCTCCATATTGTCCCTGGGATGATCTTTGGCTGACATAATCTTTCTCCAGAACTACAAGCCCTCACCAGCCTTTGTCTCCAGCACCACACCCAGGGCTCCAGCACTGCAACTCGGTCCCCCACTCACACCAGGGGTGCCCTGCCTGAGGCTGATTTTGTCATTGCAGTGTGCCGTCCCATGTCGGACGCGCTGTCACCAGGCCTCCCTGTTGGTTGCATTTGCCTCCCTTGTCTGAAGGTAAACTTTAAATTCCATTTCTTGAGTTTATTCTCCATATTGTGCCTGGGATGATCTCCGGCTGACTTAATCTTGCTCCAGAACTACAAGCCCTCACCAGCATGTGACTCCAGGCCAGACCAGGGCTCCAGCCAGGGCTCCAGCACTGCTGCCCGGTCCCCCACCCTCACCAGGTGTGTCCAGCCATAGGGGGTGGTTGTCGTTGCAGTGGGCGTCGCCCTCTCGATCAAGCTTTCCCCAGGCCTCCCTGTTGGTTGCATTTGCCTCCCTTGTCTGAAGGTAAACTTTAAATTCCATTTCTTGAGTTTATTCTCCATATTGTCCCTGGGATGATCTTTGGCTGACATAATCTTTCTCCAGAACTACAAGCCCTCACCAGCCTTTGTCTTCACCATCGCACCCAGAGCTCTGGCCTGCAACCTTGTCACCCACTCGCACCAAGGGGGCCCAGCCTGAGGCCGAGTTTGTCATTGCAATGTGCTGTCCCATGTCGGACGCGCTGTCACCAGGCCTCCCAGTTGGTTGCATTTGCCTCCCTTGTCTGAAGGTAAACTTTAAATTCCATTTCTTGAGTTTATTCTCCATATTGTCCCTGGGATGATCTTTGGCTGACATAATCTTTTTCCAGAACTACAAGCCCTCACCAGCCTTTGTCTTCAGCACCGCACCAGGAGTTCTGCCAGTGCAACCTCGGTCCCCCACTCACACCAGGGGGGCCCAGCCTGAGGCCGAGGTTGTCATTGCAGTGTGCCGTCCCACATCTGACGCGCTATCACCAGGCCTCCCTGTTGGTTGCATTTGCCTCCCTTGTCTGAAGGTAAACTTTAAATTCCCTTTCTTGTGTTTATTCTCCATATTGTCCCTGGGATGATCTACGGCTGACTTAATCTTACTCCAGAACTACAAGCCCTCACCAGCATGTGACTCCAGGCCACCCTGGGGCTCCAGCTAGGGCTTCAGCACTGCTGCCCGGTCTCGCACTTTCACCAGGGGTTCCCAAACTTAGGCGGTGGTTGTCGTTGCAGTGGGCGTCGCCCTCTCGATCAAGCTTTCCCCAGGCCTCCCTGTTGGTTGCATTTGCCTCCCTTGTCTGAAGGTAAACTTTAAATTCCATTTCTTGAGTTTAGTCTCCACATTGTCCCTGGGATGATCTTTGGCTGACATAATCTTTCTCCAGAACTACAAGCCCTCACAAGCCTTTGTCTCCAGCACCACACCCAGGGCTCCAGCACTGCAACCCGGTCCCCCACTCAACCCAGGGGGGCCCAGCCTGAGGCTGATTTTGTCATTGCACTGTGCCGTCCCACATCGGACGCGCTATCACCAGGCCTCCCTGTTGGTTGCATTTGCCTCCCTTGTCTGAAGGTAAACTTTAAATTCCATTTCTTGAGTTTATTCTCCATATTGTCCCTGGGATGATCTACGGCTGACTTAATCTTGCTCCAGAACTACAAGCCCTCACCAGCATGTGACTCCAGGCCAGACCAGGGCTCCAGCCAGGGCTCCAGCACTGCTGCCCGGTCCCCCACCCTCACCAGGTGTGTCCAGCCATAGGGGGTGGTTGTCGTTGCAGTGGGCGTCGCCCTCTCGATCAAGCTTTCCCCCGGCCTCCCTGTTGATTGCATTTGCCTCCCTTGTCTGAAGGTAAACTTTAAATTACATTTCTTGAGTTTATTCTCCATATTGTCCCTGGGATGATCTTTGGCTGACATAATCTTTCTCCAGAACTACAAGCCCTCACCAGCCTTTGTCTTCACCATCGCACCCAGAGCTCTGGCCTGCAACCATGTCACCCACTCGCACCAAGGGGGCCCAGCCTGAGGCCGAGTTTGTCATTGCAATGTGCTGTCCCATGTCGGACGCGCTGTCACCAGGCCTCCCAGTTGGTTGCATTTGCCTCCCTTGTCTGAAGGTAAACTTTAAATTCCATTTCTTGAGTTTATTCTCCATATTGTCCCTGGGATGATCTTTGGCTGACATAATCTTTCTCCACAACTACAAGCCCTCACCAGCCTTTGTCTTCAGCACCGCACCAGGAGTTCCGCCAGTGCAACCTCGGTCCCCCACTCACACCAGGGGGGCCCAGCCTGAGGCCGAGGTTGTCATTGCAGTGTGCCGTCCCACATCTGACGCGCTATCACCAGGCCTCCCTGTTGGTTGCATTTGCCTCCCTTGTCTGAAGGTAAACTTTAAATTCCCTTTCTTGTGTTTATTCTCCATATTGTCCCTGGGATGATCTACGGCTGACTTAATCTTACTCCAGAACTACAAGCCCTCACCAGCATGTGACTCCAGGCCACCCTGGGGCTCCAGCCAGGCCTCCAGCACTGCTGCCCGGTCCCCCACTTTCACCAGGGGTTCCCAGACTTAGGCGGTGGTTGTCGTTGCAGTGGGCGTCGCCCTCTCGATCAAGCTTTCCCCAGGCCTCCCTGTTGGTTGCATGTGCCTCCCTTGTCTGAAGGTAAACTTTAAATTCCATTTCTTGAGTTTATTCTCCATATTTTCCCTGGGATGATCTTTGGCTGACTTAATCTTGCTCCAGAACTACAAGCCCTCACCAGCCTTTGTCTTCACCATCGGACCCTGAGCTCTGGCCTGCAACCCGGTCTGCCACTGGCACCAGGGGGGCCCAGCCTGAGGCCGAGTTTGTCATTGCAGTGTGCCGTCCCATGTCGGACGCGCTGTCACCAGGCCTCCCTGTTGGTTGCATTTGCCTCCCTTGTCTGAAGGTAAACTTTAAATTCCATTTCTTGAGTTTATTCTCCATATTGTCCCTGGGATGATCTACGGCTGACATAATCTTTCTCCAGAACTACAAGCCCTCACCAGCCTTTGTCTTCAGCACCGCACCAGGATTTCTGCCAGTGCAACCTCGGTCCCCCACTCGCACCAGGGGGGCCCAGCCTGAGGCCGAGGTTGTCGTTGCAGTGTGCCGTCCCACATCGGACGCGCTGTCACCAGTCCTCCCTGTTGGTTGCATTTGCCTCCCTTGTCTGAAGGTATACTTTAAATTCCCTTTCTTGAGTTTATTCTCCATATTGTCCCTGGGATGATCTTTGGCTGACATAATCTTTCTCCAGAACTACAAGCCCTCACCAGCCTTTGTCTTCACCATCGCACCCAGAGCTTTGGCCTGCAACCCGGTCACCCACTCGCACCAGGGGGGCCCAGCCTGAGACCGAGGTTGTCATTGCAGTGTGCCGTCCCATGTCGAACGACCTGTCATCTAGCCTCCCTGTTGGTTGCATTTGCCTCCCTTGTCTGAAGGTAAACTTTAAATTCCATTTCTTGAGTTTATTCTCTATATTGTCCCTGGGATGATTTTTGGCTGACATAATCTTTCTCCAGAACTACAAGCCCTCACCAGCCTTTGTCTTCAGCACCGCACCAGGATTTCTGCCAGTGCAACCTCGGTCCCCCACTCGCACCAGGGGGGCCCAGCCTGAGGCCGCGGTTGTCATTGCAGTGTGCCGTCCCACATCGGACGCGCTGTCACCAGTCCTCCCTGTTGGTTGCATTTGCCTCCCTTGTCTGAAGGTAAACTTTAAATTCCCTTTCTTGAGTTTATTCTCCATATTGTCCCTGGGATGATCTTTGGCTAACATAATCTTTCTCCAGAACTACAAGCCCTCACCAGCCTTTGTCTCCAGCACCACACCCAGGGCTCCAGCACTGCAACTCGGTCCCCCACTCACACCAGGGGTGCCCTTCCTGAGGCTGATTTTGTCATTGCAGTGTGCCGTCCCATGTCGGACGCGCTGTCACCAGGCCTCCCTGTTGGTTGCATTTGCCTCCCTTGTCTGAAGGTAAACTTTAAATTCCATTTCTTGAGTTTATTCTCCATATTGTGCCTGGGATGATCTCCGGCTGACTTAATCTTGCTCCAGAACTACAAGCCCTCACCAGCCTTTGTCTTTAGCACCGCATCAGGAGTTCCGCCAGTGCAACCTTGGTCCCCCACTCGCACCAGGGGGGCCCAGCTTGAGGCAGAGGTTGTCATTGCAGTGTGCCGTCCCTCATCGGACGCGCTGTCACCAGGCCTCCCTGTTGGTTGCATTTGCCTCCCTTGTCTGAAGGTAAACTTTAAATTCCATTTCTTGAGTTTATTCTCCATATTGTCCCTGGGATGATCTACGGCTGACTTAATCTTGCTCCAGAACTACAAGCCCTCACCAGCCTTTGTCTTCAGCACCGCACCAGGAGTTCCGTCAGTGCAACCTCGGTCCCCCACTCACACCAGGGGGGCCCAGCCTGAGGCCGAGGTTGTCATTGCAGTGTGCCGTTCCACATCGGACGCGCTGTCACCAGGCCTCCCTGTTGGTTGCATTTGCCTCCCTTGTCTGAAGGTAAACTTTAAATTCCATTTCTTGAGTTTATTCTCCATATTGTCCCTGGGATGATCTTTGGCTGACATAATCTTTCTCCAGAACTACAAGCCCTCACCAGCTTCTGTCTTCACCATCGCACCCAGAGCTACAGCACTGCAACCCGGTCCCCCACTCACACTAGGGGGGCCCAGCCTGAGGCCGAGTTTGTCATTGCAGTGTGCCGTCCCATGTCGGACGACCTGTCTTCTAGCCTCCCTGTTGGTTGCATTTGCCTCCCTTGTCTGAGGGTAAACTTCAAATTCCATTTCTTGAGTTTATTCTCCATATTGTCCCTGGGATTATCTTTGGCTGACATAATCTTTCTCCAGAACTACAAGCCCTCACAAGCCTTTGTCTTCAGCACCGTACCAGGAGTTCCGCCAGTGCAACCTCGGTCCCCCACTCGCACCAGGGGGGCCCAGCCTGAGGCCGAGGTTGTCATTGCAGTGTGCCGTCCCATGTCGGACGCGCTGTCACCAGGTCTCCCTTTTGGTTGCATTTGCCTCCCTTGTCTGAAGGTAAACTTTAAATTACATTTCTTGAGTTTATTCTCCATATTGTGCCTGGGATGATCTTTGGCTGACATAATCTTGCTCCAGAACTACAAACCCTCACAAGCCTTTGTCTCCAGCACCACACCCAGGGCTCCAGCACTGCTGCCCGGTCACCCACTCACACCAGGGGGGCCCAGCCTGAGGCTGATTTTGTCATTGCAGTGTGCCGTCCCACATCGGACGCGCTGTCACCAGGCCTCCCTGTTGGTTGCATTTGCCTCCCTTGTCTGAAGGTAAACTTTAAATTACATTTCTAGAGTTTATTCTCCATATTGTCCCTGGGATGATCTTTGGCTGACCTAATCTTTCTCCAGAACTACAAGCCCTCACCAGCATGTGACTCCAGGCCACACCGGGGCTCCAGCCAGGGCTCCAGCACTGCTGCCCGGTCCCCCAGCCTCACCAGGTGTGCCCAGCCTTAGGCGGTGGTTGTCGTTGCAGTGGGCGTCGCCCTCTCGATCAAGCTTTCCCCAGGCCTCCCTGTTGGTTGCATTTGCCTCCCTTGTCTGAAGGTAAACTTTAAATTCTATTTCTTGAGTTTATTCTCCATATTGTGCCTGGGATGATCTACGGCTGACTTAATCTTGCTCCAGAACTACAAGCCCTCACCAGCATGTGACTCCAGGCCAGACCGGGGCTCCAGCCAGGGCTCCAGTACTGCTGCCCGGTCCCCCACTCTCACCAGGGGTGCCCAGCCTTAGGCGGTGGTTGTCGTTGCAGTGGGCGTCGCCCTCTCGATCAAGCTTTCCCCAGGCCTCCCTGTTGGTTGCATTTGCCTACCTTGTCTGAATGTAAACTTTAAATTACATTTCTTGAGTTTATTCTCCTTATTTTCCCCTGGGATGATCTTTGGCTGACATAATCTTTCCCCAGAACTACAAGCCCTCACCAGCCTTTGTCTTCAGCACCGCACCCAGAGCTCCAGCACTGCAACCCGGTCCCCTACTCACACTAGGGGGGCCCACCCTAAGGGCGATTTTGTCATTGCAGTGTGCCGCCCCACATCGGACGAGCTGTCCCCAGTCCTCCCTGTTGGTTGCATTTGCCTCCCTTGTCTGAAGGTAAACTTTAAATTCCCTTTCTTGAGTTTATTCTCCATATTGTCCCTGGGATGATCTACGGCTGACTTTATCTTGCTCCAGAACTACAAGCCCTCACCAGCATGTGACTCCAGGCCAGACCGGGGTTCCAGCCAGGGCTCTAGTACTGCTGCCCGGTCCCCCACTCTCACCAGGGGTGCCCAGCCTTAGGCGGTGGTTGTCGTTGCAGGGGGCGTCGCCCTCTCGATCAAGCTTTCCCCAGGCCTCCCTGTTGGTTGCATTTGCCTCCCTTGTCTGAAGGTAAACTTTAAATTACATTTCTTGAGTTTATTCTCCATATTTTCCCCTGGGATGATCTTTGGCTGACATAATCTTTCCCCAGAACTACAAGCCCTCACCAGCCTTTGTTTTCAGCACCGCACCCAGAGCTCTAGCACTGCAACCCGGTCCCCTACTCACACTAGGGGGGCCCACCCTAAGGGCGATTTTGTCATTGCAGTGTGCCGCCCCACATCGGACGAGCTGTCCCCAGGCCTCCCTGTTGGTTGCATTTGCCTCCCTTGTCTGAAGGTAAACTTTAAATTCCATTTCTTGAGTTTATTCTCCATATTGTCCCTGGGATGATCTACGGCTGACTTTATCTTGCTCCAGAACTACAAGCCCTCACCAGCATGTGACTCCAGGCCAGACCGGGGTTCCAGCCAGGGCTCTAGCACTGCTGCCCGGTCCCCCACCCTCACCATGGGTGTCCAGCCTTAGGGGTTGGTTGTCGTTGCAGTGGGCGTCGCCCTCTCGATCAAGCTGTCCCCAGGCCTCCCTGTTGGTTGCATTTGCCTCCCTTGTCTGAAGGTAAACTTTAAATTCCATTTCTTCAGTTTAGTCTCCATATTGTCCCTGGGATGATCTTTGGCTGACTTAATCTTGCTCCAGAACTACAAGCCCTTACAAGTCTTTGTCTCCAGCACCACACCCAGGGCTCCAGCACTGCAACCCGGTCCCCCACTCAAACCGGGGGGGCCCAACCTGAGGCTGATTTTGTCATTGCAGTGTGCCGTCCCATGTCGGACGCGCTGTCACCAGGCCTCCCTGTTGGTTGCATTTGCCTCCCTTGTCTGAAGGTAAACTTTAAATTCCATTTCTTGAGTTTATTCTCCATATTGTCCCTGGGATGATCTTTGGCTGACATAATCTTTCTCCAGAACTACAAGCCCTCACCAGCATGTGACTCCAGGCCACCCTGGGGCACCAGCCAGGGCTCCAGCACTGCTGCCCGGTCCCCCACTCTCACCAGGGGTGCCCAGCCTTAGGCGGTGGTTGTCGTTGCAGTGGGCGTCTCCCTCTCGATCAAGCTTTCCCCAGGCCTCCCTGTTGGTTGCATTTGCCTCCCTTGTCTGAAGGTAAACTTTAAATTACATTTCTTGAGTTTATTCTCCATATTGTCCCTGGGATGATCTTTGGCTGACATAATCTTTCTCCAGAACTACAAGCCCTCACCAGCTTCTGTCTTCACCATCGCACCCAGAGCTACAGCACTGCAACCTGGTCCCCCACTCACACTAGGGGGGCCCAGCCTGAGGCCGAGTTTGTCATTGCAGTGTGCCGTCCCATGTCGGACGACCTGTCATCTAGCCTCCCTGTTGGTTGCATTTGCCTCCCTCGTCTGAAGGTAAACTTTAAATTACATTTCTTGAGTTTATTCTCCATATTGTCCCTGGGATGATCTTTGGCTGACATAATCTTTCTCCAGAACTACAAGCCCTCACAAGCCTTTGTCTTCAGCACCGCACCAGGAGTTCCGCCTGTGCAACCTCGGTCCCCCCCTCGCACCAGGGGGGCCCAGCCTGAGGCCGAGGTTGTCATTGCAGTGTGCCGCCTCACGTCGGACGAGCTGTCACCAGGCCTCCCTGTTGGTTGCATTTGCCTCCCTTGTCTGAAGGTAAACTTTAAATTCCATTTCTTGAGTTTATTCTCCATATTGTCCCTGGGATGATCTTTGGCTGACTTAATCTTGCTCCAGAACTACAAGCCCTCACAAGTCTTTGTCTCCAGCACCACACCCAGGGCTCCAGCACTGCAACCCGGTCCCCCACTCACACCGGGGGGGCCCAACCTGAGGCGGATTTTGTCATTGCAGTCTGCCGTCCCATGTCGGACGCGCTGTCACCAGGCCTCCCTGTTGGTTGCATTTGCCTCCCTTGTCTGAAGGTAAACTTTAAATTCCATTTCTTGAGTTTATTCTCCATATTGTCCCTGGGATGATCTTTGGCTGACATAATCTTTCTCCAGAACTACAAGCCCTCACCAGCCTTTGTCTTCACCATCGCAACCAGAGCTCTGGCCTGCAACCCGGTCAGCCACTCGCACCAGGGGGTCTAGCCTGAGGCCTAGTTTTTCATTGCAGTGTGCCGTCCCATGTCGGACGTGCTGTCACCAGGCCTCCCTGTTGGTTGCATTTGCCTCCCTTGTCTGAAGGTAAACTTTAAATTCCATTTCTTGAGTTTATTCTCCATATTGTCCCTGGGATGATCTTTGGCTGACATAATCTTTCTCCTGAACTACAAGCCCTCACCAGCATGTGACTCCAGGCCACCCTGGGGCTCCAGCCAGGGCTCCAGCACTGCTGCCCGGTACCCCACTCTCACCAGGGGGGCCCAGCCTGAGGCCGAGGTTGACATTGCAGTGTGCCGTCCCACATCGGACGCGCTGTCACCATGCCTCCCTGTTGGTTGCATTTGCCTACCTTGTCTGAAGGTAAACTTTAAATTCCATTTCTTGAGTTTATTCTCCATATTGTCCCTGGGATGATCTTTGGCTGACATAATCTTGCTCCAGAACTACAAGCCCTCACAAGCCTTTGTCTCCAGCACCACACCCAGGGCTCCAGCACTGCAACCCGGTCCCCCACTCACACCAGGGGGGCCCAGCCTGAGGCTGATTTTGTCATTGTAGTGTGCCGTCCCACATCGGACGCGCTATCACCAGGCCTCCCTGTTGGTTGTATTTGCCTCCCTTGTCTGAAGGTAAACTTTAAATTCCATTTCTTGAGTTTATTTTCCATATTTTCCCTGGGATGATCTTTGGCTGACATAATCTTTCTCCAGAACTACAAGCCCTCACCAGCCTTTGTCTTCACCATCGCACCCAGAGCTCTGGCCTGCAACCCGGTCACCCACTCGCACCAGGGGGGCCCAGCCTGAGGCTGATTTTGTCATTGCAGTGTGCTGTCCCATGTCGGACGCGCTGTCACCAGGCCTCCCTGTTGGTTGCATTTGCCTCCCTTGTCTGAAGGTAAACTTTAAATTCCATTTCTTGAGTTTATTCTCCATATTGTGCCTTGGATGATCTACGGCTGACTTAATCTTGCTCCAGAACTACAAGCACTCACCAGCATGTGACTCCAGGCCACACCGGGGCTCCAGCCAGGGCTCCAGCCAGGGCTCCAGCCAGGGCTCCAGCACTGCTGCCCAGTCCCCCACTCTCACCAGGGGGGCCCAGCCTTAGGCGGTGGTTGTCGTTGCAGTGGGCGACGCCCTCTCGATCAAGCTTTCCCCAGGCCTCCCTGTTGGTTGCATTTGCCTCCCTTGTCTGAAGGTAAACTTTAAATTCCCTTTCTTGAGTTTATTCTCCATATTGTCCCTGGGATGATCTTTGGCTGACTTAATCTTGCTCCAGAACTATAAGCCCTCACTAGCATGTGACTCCAGGCTACTTCGGGGCTCCAGCCAGGGCTCCAGCCAGGGCTCCAGCACTGCTGCCCAGTCCCCCACCCTCACCAGGGGTGCCCAGCCTTAGGCGGTGGTTGTCGTTTCAGTGGGCGACGCCCTCTCGATCAAGCTTTCCCCAGGCCTCCCTGTTGGTTGCATTTGCCTCCCTTGTCTGAAGGTAAACTTTAAATTACATTTCTTGAGTTTATTCTCCATATTGTCCCTGGGATGATCTTTGGCTGACATAATCTTTTTCCAGAACTACAAGCCCTCACCAGCCTTTTTCTTCACCATTGCACCCAGAGCTCTGGCCTTTGTTGTGATTCTATATTTAGTTTAATGCATTATAGCAGTGAGAGTTAGTATATTAGCAAATATTGTATGTATGTGTTAGAAGTATTATAGTTAGTTAAATGTTTAAATGTAATGAATGTCAATACATGTAGTCCTCTTATAATCATTTGCCCATTCTTATCAGTACCATTCAGAACCTCGGAGTAAAGACAGATACTGTTTGACTGATTAAGCCTCAGGAACAGTGACCTGGGGTGATCAAAGTGGGGGTGAGCACAGAAACTGCATTTGTTACCCCCCATAAAGTTTGTGACCCTTTCAGGCACGGGAACACAAACTTTTCACCTCAGGGTTTTATGGCAGGAAAGTTTCCAGCAGACCAGATCGAGAGGAGGATGGACTATTTGGCTCCCGGCCAAATAAGGACTTGTTTCCTGCCACAGATTAGCCTAAAACGGGGAAGGCTACACCATCAGACAGCCAATAGGAGGACGACATGGAAGAAGACATCTACATATTTTATTACTGTTTGTTTCTGTATTTAAGATGGCGTAAGGGACAGATAGATCAGACTTGGCATCTGATAACACATTGTTGTTGTTAGGGTTAAGCCTCCGGAGCTCTGTACCAAGTATCTTGTTTTTTCTGTTACTAAAACTTCTTAAGATTTCATTTGTCTACTATTCTCTTCATTCAACGAACACGCGGTTTGGTAGCATAAGATTGGATAAAAGAACCAAACCAACACAGTGGGCGTCGCCCTCTCGATCAAGCTTTCCCCAGGCCTCCCTGTTGGTTGCATTTGCCTCCCTTGTCTGAAGGTAAACTTTAAATTACATTTCTTGAGTTTATTCTCCATATTGTCCCTGGGATGATCTTTGGCTGACATAATCTTTTTCCAGAACTACAAGCCCTCACCAGCCTTTTTCTTCACCATTGCACCCAGAGCTCTGGCCTTTGTTGTGATTCTATATTTAGTTTAATGCATTATAGCAGTGAGAGTTAGTATATTAGCAAATATTGTATGTATGTGTTAGAAGTATTATAGTTAGTTAAATGTTTAAATGTAATGAATGTCAATACATGTAGTCCTCTTATAATCATTTGCCCATTCTTATCAGTACCATTCAGAACCTCGGAGTAAAGACAGATACTGTTTGACTGATTAAGCCTCAGGAACAGTGACCTGGGGTGATCAAAGTGGGGGTGAGCACAGAAACTGCATTTGTTACCCCCCATAAAGTTTGTGACCCTTTCAGGCACGGGAACACAAACTTTTCACCTCAGGGTTTTATGGCAGGAAAGTTTCCAGCAGACCAGATCGAGAGGAGGATGGACTATTTGGCTCCCGGCCAAATAAGGACTTGTTTCCTGCCACAGATTAGCCTAAAACGGGGAAGGCTACACCATCAGACAGCCAATAGGAGGACGACATGGAAGAAGACATCTACATATTTTATTACTGTTTGTTTCTGTATTTAAGATGGCGTAAGGGACAGATAGATCAGACTTGGCATCTGATAACACATTGTTGTTGTTAGGGTTAAGCCTCCGGAGCTCTGTACCAAGTATCTTGTTTTTTCTGTTACTAAAACTTCTTAAGATTTCATTTGTCTACTATTCTCTTCATTCAACGAACACGCGGTTTGGTAGCATAAGATTGGATAAAAGAACCAAACCAACACAGTGGGCGTCGCCCTCTCGATCAAGCTTTCCCCAGGCCTCCCTGTTGGTTGCATTTGCCTCCCTTGTCTGAAGGTAAACTTTAAATTCCATTTCTTGAGTTTATTCTCCGTATTGTCCCTGGGATGATCTTTGGCTGACATAATCTTTCTCCTGAACTACAAGCCCTCACCAGCCTTTGTCTTCAGCACCGCACCAGGAGTTCCGCCAGTGCAACCTCGGTCCCCCACTCGCACCAGGGGGGCCCAGCCTGAGGCTGATTTTGTCATTGCAGTGTGCCGTCCCACATCGGACGCGCTATCACCAGGCCTCCCTGTTGGTTGCATTTGCTTCCCTTGTCTGAAGGTAAACTTTAAATTCCATTTCTTGAGTTTATTCTCCATATTGTCCCTGGGATGATCTTTGGCTGACTTAATCTTGCTCCAGAACTACAAGCCCTCACCAGCCTTTGTCTCCAGCACCACACCCAGAGCTCTGGCCTGCAACCCGGTCAGTCACTCGCACCAGGGGCGCCCAGCCTGAGGCCGAGTTTGTCATTGCAGTGTGCCCAGAACTACAAGCCCTAACCAGCCTTTGTCTTCACCATCGCACCCAGAGCTCTGGCCTGCAACCCGGTCAGCCACTCGCACCAGGGGGGCCCAGCTTGAGGCCGAGTTTGTCATTGCAGTGTGCCGTTCCATGTCGTACGCGCTGTCACCAGGCCTCCCTGTTGGTTGCATTTGCCTCCCTTGTCTGAAGGTAAACTTTTAATTCCCTTTCTTGAGTTTATTCTCCATATTGTCCCTGGGATGATCTACGGCTGACTTAATCTTGCTCCAGAACTACAAGCCCTCACCAGCATGTGACTCCAGGCCATCCCGGGGCTCCAGCCAGGCCTCCAGCACTGCTGCCCGGTCCCCCACTCTCACCAGGGGTGCCCAGCCTTAGGCGGTGGTTGTCGTTGCAGTGGGCGTCGCCCTCTCGATCAAGCTTTCCCCAGGCCTCCCTGTTGGTTGCATTTGCCACCCTTGTCTGAAGGTAAACTTTAAATTACATTTCTTGAGATTATTCTCCATATTGTCCCTGGGATGATCTACGGCTGACATAATCTTTCTCCAGAACTACAAGCCCTCACCAGCCTTTGTCTTCACCATCGCACCGAGAGCTCTGTCCTGCAACCCGGTCAGCCACTCGCACCAGGGGGGCCCAGCCTGAGGCCGAGTTTGTCATTGCATTGTGCCGTCCCTTTTCGGACGACCTGTCATCAGGACTCCCTGTTGGTTGCATTTGCCTCCCTTGTCTGAAGGTAAACTTTAAATTACATTTCTTGAGTTTATTCTCCATATTGTTCCTGGGATGATCTTTGGCTGACTTAATCTTGCTCCAGAACTACAAGCCCTCACAAGACTTTGTTTCCAGCACCACAACCAGGGCTCCAGCACTGCAACCCGGTCTCCCACTCACACCAGGGGGGCCCAGCCTGAGGCTGATTTTGTCATTGCAGTGTACCGTCCCACATCGGACGCGCTATCACCAGGCCTCCCTGTTGGTTGCATTTGCCTCCCTTGTCTGAAGGTAAACTTTAAATTAAATTTCTTGAGTTCATTCTCCATATTGTCCCTGGCATGATCTTTGGCTGACATAATCTTTCTCAAGAACTACAAGCCCTCACCAGCCTTTGTCTTCACCATCGCACCCAGAGTTCTGGCTTGCAACCTTGTCACCCACTCGCACCAAGGGGGCCCAGCCTGAGGCCGAGTTTGTCATTGCAATGTGCTGTCCCATGTCGGACGCGCTGTCACCAGGCCTCCCTGTTGGTTGCATTTGCCTCCCTTGTCTGAAGGTAAACTTTAAATTCCCTTTCTTGAGTTTATTCTCCATATTGTCCCTGGGATGATCTACGGCTGACTTAATCTGGCTCCAGAACTACAAGCCCTCACCAACCTTTGTCTTCAGCACCGCACCAGGAGTTCCGCCAGTGCAACCTTGGTCCCCCACCCTCACCAGGGGTGTCCAGCCTTAGGGGGTGGTTGTCGTTGCAGTGGGCGTCGCCCTCTTGATCAAGCTTTCACCAGGCCTCCCTGTTGGTTGCATTTGCCACCCTTGTCTGAAGGTAAACTTTAAATTCCCTTTCTTGAGTTTATTCTCCATATTGTCCCTGGGATGATCTACGGCTGACTTAATCTGGCTCCAGAACTACAAGCCCTCACCAGCATGTGACTCCAGGCTACCCTGGGGCTCCAGCCAGGGCTCCAGCACTGCTGCCCGGTCCCCCACTCTCACCAGGGGGGCCCAGCCTTAGGCGGTGGTTGTCGTTGCAGTGGGCGTCGCCCTCTCGATCAAGCTTTCCCCAGGCTTCCCTGTTGGTTGCATTTGCCTCCCTTGTCTGAAGGTAAACTTTAAATTACATTTCTTGAGTTTATTTTCCATATTGTCCCTGGGATGATCTTTGGCTGACATAATCTTTCTCCAGAACTACAAGCCCTCACCAGCCTTTGTCTTCACCATCACACCCAGAGCTCTGGCCTGCAACCCGGTCCCCCACTCGCACCAAGGGGGCCCAGCCTGAGGCCGAGTTTGTCATTGCAGTGTGCCGTTCCATGTCGTACGCGCTGTCACCAGGCCTCCCTGTTGTTTGCATTTGCCTCCCTTGTCTGAAGGTAAACTTTAAATTACATTTCTAGAGTTTATTCTCCATATTGTCCCTGGGATGATCTTTGGCTGACCTAATCTTTCTCCAGAACTACAAGCCCTCACCAGCATGTGACTCCAGGCCACACCGGGGCTCCAGCCAGGGCTCCAGCACTGCTGCCCGGTCCCCCAGCCTCACCAGGTGTGCCCAGCCTTAGGCGGTGGTTGTCGTTGCAGTGGGCGTCGCCCTCTCGATCAAGCTTTCCCCAGGCCTCCCTGTTGGTTGCATTTGCCTCCCTTGTCTGAAGGTAAACTTTAAATTACATTTCTTGACTTTATTCTCCATATTGTCCCTGGGATGATCTTTGGCTGACATAATCTTTCTCCAGAACTAAAAGCCCTCACAAGCCTTTGTCTCCAGCACCACACCCAGGGATCCAGCACTGCAACTCGGTCCCCCACTCACACCAGGGGTGCCCAGCCTGAGGCTAATTTTGTCATTGCAGTGTGCCGTCCCATGTCGGACGCGTTGTCACCAGGCCTCCCTGTTGGTTGCATTTGCCTCCCTTGTCTGAAGGTAAACTTTAAATTACATTTCTTGAGTTTATTCTCCATATTGTCCCTGGGATGATCTTTGGCTGACATAATCTTTCTCCAGAATTACAAGCCCTCACCAGCCTTTGTCTTCACCATCGCACCCAGAGCTCTGGCCTGCAACCCGGTCAGCCACTCGCACCAGGGGGGCCCAGCCTGAGGCCGAGTTTGTCATTGCAGTGTGCCGTCCCACATCGGACGCGCTATCACCAGGCCTCCCTGTTGGTTGCATTTGCCTCCCTTGTCTGAAGGTAAACTTTAAATTCCATTTCTTGAGTTTATTCTCCATATTGTGCCGGAGATGATCTACGGCTGACTTAATCTTGCTCCAGAACTACAAGCCCTCACCAGCATGTGACTCCAGGCCAGACCGGGGCTCCAGCCAGGGCTCTAGCACTGCTGCCCGGTCCCCCACCCTCACCAGGGGTGTCCAGCCTTAGGGGGTGGTTGTCGTTGCAGTGGGCGTCGCCCTCTCGATCAAGCTTTCCCCAGTCCTCCCTGTTGGTTGCATTTGCCTCCCTTGTCTGAAGGTAAACTTTAAATTACATTTCTTGAGTCTATTTTCCATATTGTCCCTGGGATGATCTTTGGCTGACATAATCTTGCTCCAGAACTACAAGCCCTCACCATTCTTTGTCTTCACCATCGCACCCAGAGCTCTGGCCTGCAACCCGGTCAGCCACTCGCACCAAGGGGCCCCAATCTGAGGCCGAGTTTGTCATTGCAGTGTGCCGTCCCATGTCGGACGCGCTGTCACCAGGCCTCCCTGTTGGTTGCATTTGCCTCCCTTGTCTGAAGGTAAATTTTAAATTACATTTCTTGAGTTTATTCTCCATATTGTCCCTGGGATGATCTTTGGCTGACATAATCTTGCTCCAGAACTACAAGCCCTCACAAGCCTTTGTCTTCAGCACCGCACCAGGAGTTCCGCCAGTGCAACCTCGGTCCCCCACTCGCACCAGGGGGGCCCAGCCTGAGGCCGAGGTTGTCATTGCAGCTTTCCGTTCCACGTCGGACGAGCTGTCACCAGGCCTCCCTGTTGGTTGCATTTGCCTCCCTTGTCTGAAGGTAAACTTTAAATTCCATTTCTTGTGTTTATTCTCCATATTGTCCCAGGGATGATCTTTGGCTGACTTAATCTTGTTCCAGAACTACAAGCCCTCACAAGTCTTTGTCTCCAGCACCACAACCAGGGCTCCAGCACTGCAACCCGGTTCCCCACTCACACCAGGGGGGCCCAGCCTGAGGCTGATTTTGTCATTGCAGTCTGCCGTCCCATGTCGGACGCGCTGTCCCCAGGCCTCCCTGTTGGTTGCATTTGCCTCCCTTGTCTGAAGGTAAACTTTAAATTCCATTTCTTGTGTTTATTCTCCATATTGTCCCTGGGATGATCTTTGGCTGACATAATCTTTCTCCAGAACTACAAGCCCTCACCAGCCTTTGTCTTCACCATCGCACCCAGAGCTCTGGCCTGCAACCCGGTCAGCCACTCGCACCAGGGGGGCCCAGCCTGAGGCTGAGTTTGTCATTGCAGTGTGCCCAGAACTACAAGCCCTCACCAGCCTTTGTCTTCACCATCGCACCCAGAGCTCTGGCCTGCAACCCGGTCACCCACTCGCACCAGGGGGGCCCAGCCTGAGGCCGAGTTTGTCATTGCAGTGTGCTCTCCCATGTCGGACGCGCTGTCACCAGGCCTCCCTGTTGGTTGTATTTGCCTCCCTTGTCTGAAGGTAAATTTTAAATTCCATTTCTTGAGTTTATTGTCCATATTGTCCCTGGGATGATCTACGGCTGACTTAATCTTGCTCCAGAACTACAAGCCCTCACCAGCATGTGACTCCAGGCCACCCTGGGGCTCCAGCCAGGGCTCCAGCACTGCTGCCCGGTCCCCCACTCTCACCAGGGGTGCCCAGCCTTAGGCGGTGGTTGTCGTTGCAGTGGGCGTCGCCCTCTCGATCAAGCTTTCCCCAGGCCTCCCTGTTGGTTGCATTTGCCTCCCTTGTCTGAAGGTAAACTTTAAATTCCATTTCTTGAGTTTATTCTCCATATTGTCCCTGGGATGATCTTTGGCTGACATAATCTTTCTCCAGAACTACAAGCCCTCACCAGCTTCTGTCTTCACCATCGCACCCAGAGCTACAGCACTGCAACCCGGTCCCCCACTCACACTAGGGGGGCCCAGCCCTAGGCCGAGTTTGTCATTGCAGTGTGCCGTCCCATGTCGGACGACCTGTCATCAGGCTTCCCTGTTGGTTGCATTTGCCTCCCTTGTCTGAGGGTAAACTTCAAATTCCATTTTTTGAGTTTATTCTCCATATTGTCCCTGGGATGATCTACGGCTGACATAATCTTTCTCCAGAACTACAAGCCCTCACAAGCCTTTGTCTCCAGCACCACACCCAGGGCTCCAGCACTGCAACTCGGTCCCCCACTCACACCAGGGGTGCCAAGCCTGAGGCTGATTTTGTCATTGCAGTGTGTCGTCCCACATCGGACGCGCTGTCACCAGGCCTCCCTGTTGGTTGCATTTGCCTCCCTTGTCTGAAGGTAAACTTTAAATTCCCTTTCTTGTGTTTATTCTCCATATTGTCCCTGGGATGATCTTTGGCTGACATAATCTTTCTCCAGAACTACAAGCCCTCACCAGCCTTTGTCTTCACCATCGCACCCAGAGCTCTGGCCTGCAACCCGGTCAGCCACTCGCACCAGGGGGCCCAGCCTGAGGCCTAGTTTTTCATTGCAGTGTGCCGTCCCATGTCGGACGTGCTGTCACCAGTCCTCCCTGTTGGTTGCATTTGCCTCCCTTGTCTGAAGGTAAACTTTAAATTCCATTTCTTGAGTTTATTCTCCATATTGTCCCTGGGATGATCTTTGGCTGACATAATCTTTCTCCTGAACTACAAGCCCTCACCAGCATGTGACTCCAGGCCACCCTGGGGCTCCAGCCAGGGCTCCAGCACTGCTGCCCGGTACCCCACTCTCACCAGGGGGGCCCAGCCTGAGGCTGATTTTGTCATTGCAGTGTGCCGTCTCACATCGGACGCGCTGTCACCAGGCCTCCCTGTTGGTTGCATTTGCCTCCCTTGTCTGAAGGTAAACTTTAAATTCTATTTCTTGAGTTTATTCTCCATATTGTGCCTGGGATGATCTACGGCTGACTTAATCTTGCTCCAGAACTACAAGCCCTCACCAGCATGTGACTCCAGGCCAGACCGGGGCTCCAGCCAGGGCTCCAGTACTGCTGCCCGGTCCCCCACTCTCACCAGGGGTGCCCAGCCTTAGGCGGTGGTTGTCGTTGCAGTGGGCGTCGCCCTCTCGATCAAGCTTTCCCCAGGCCTCCCTGTTGGTTGCATTTGCCTACCTTGTCTGAATGTAAACTTTAAATTACATTTCTTGAGTTTATTCTCCTTATTTTCCCCTGGGATGATCTTTGGCTGACATAATCTTTCCCCAGAACTACAAGCCCTCACCAGCCTTTGTCTTCAGCACCGCACCCAGAGCTCCAGCACTGCAACCCGGTCCCCTACTCACACTAGGGGGGCCCACCCTAAGGGCGATTTTGTCATTGCAGTGTGCCGCCCCACATCGGACGAGCTGTCCCCAGGCCTCCCTGTTGGTTGCATTTGCCTCCCTTGTCTGAAGGTAAACTTTAAATTCCCTTTCTTGAGTTTATTCTCCATATTGTCCCTGGGATGATCTACGGCTGACTTTATCTTGCTCCAGAACTACAAGCCCTCACCAGCATGTGACTCCAGGCCAGACCGGGGTTCCAGCCAGGGCTCTAGTACTGCTGCCCGGTCCCCCACTCTCACCAGGGGTGCCCAGCCTTAGGCGGTGGTTGTCGTTGCAGTGGGCGTCGCCCTCTCGATCAAGCTTTCCCCAGGCCTCCCTGTTGGTTGCATTTGCCTCCCTTGTCTGAAGGTAAACTTTAAATTACATTTCTTGAGTTTATTCTCCATATTTTCCCCTGGGATGATCTTTGGCTGACATAATCTTTCCCCAGAACTACAAGCCCTCACCAGCCTTTGTTTTCAGCACCGCACCCAGAGCTCTAGCACTGCAACCCGGTCCCCTACTCACACTAGGGGGGCCCACCCTAAGGGCGATTTTGTCATTGCAGTGTGCCGCCCCACATCGGACGAGCTGTCCCCAGGCCTCCCTGTTGGTTGCATTTGCCTCCCTTGTCTGAAGGTAAACTTTAAATTCCATTTCTTGAGTTTATTCTCCATATTGTCCCTGGGATGATCTACGGCTGACTTTATCTTGCTCCAGAACTACAAGCCCTCACCAGCATGTGACTCCAGGCCAGACCGGGGTTCCAGCCAGGGCTCTAGCACTGCTGCCCGGTCCCCCACCCTCACCATGGGTGTCCAGCCTTAGGGGTTGGTTGTCGTTGCAGTGGGCGTCGCCCTCTCGATCAAGCTGTCCCCAGGCCTCCCTGTTGGTTGCATTTGCCTCCCTTGTCTGAAGGTAAACTTTAAATTCCATTTCTTGAGTTTAGTCTCCATATTGTCCCTGGGATGATCTTTGGCTGACTTAATCTTGCTCCAGAACTACAAGCCCTCACAAGTCTTTGTCTCCAGCACCACACCCAGGGCTCCAGCACTGCAACCCGGTCCCCCACTCACACCGGGGGGGCCCAACCTGAGGCTGATTTTGTCATTGCAGTGTGCCGTCCCATGTCGGACGCGCTGTCACCAGGCCTCCCTGTTGGTTGCATTTGCCTCCCTTGTCTGAAGGTAAACTTTAAATTCCATTTCTTGAGTTTATTCTCCATATTGTCCCTGGGATGATCTTTGGCTGACATAATCTTTCTCCAGAACTACAAGCCCTCACCAGCATGTGACTCCAGGCCACCCTGGGGCACCAGCCAGGGCTCCAGCACTGCTGCCCGGTCCCCCACTCTCACCAGGGGTGCCCAGCCTTAGGCGGTGGTTGTCGTTGCAGTGGGCTTCGCCCTCTCGATCAAGCTTTCCCCAGGCCTCCCTGTTGGTTGCATTTGCCTCCCTTGTATGAAGGTAAACTTTAAATTACATTTCTTGAGTTTATTCTCCATATTGTCCCTGGGATGATCTTTGGCTGACATAATCTTTCTCCAGAACTACAAGCCCTCACCAGCTTCTGTCTTCACCATCGCACCCAGAGCTACAGCACTGCAACCTGGTCCCCCACTCACACTAGGGGGTGCCCAGCCTGAGGCCGAGTTTGTCATTGCAGTGTGCCGTCCCATGTCGGACGACCTGTCATCTAGCCTCCCTGTTGGTTGCATTTGCCTCCCTCGTCTGAAGGTAAACTTTAAATTCCATTTCTTGAGTTTATTTTCCATATTGTCCCTGGGATGATCTTTGGCTGACATAATCTTGCTCCAGAACTACAAGCCCTCACCATTCTTTGTCTTCACCATCGCACCCAGAGCTCTGGCCTGCAACCCGGTCACCCACTCGCACCAAGGGGGCCCAGCCTGAGGCCGAGTTTGTCATTGCAGTGTGCCGTCCCATGTCGGACGCGCTGTCACCAGGCCTCCCTTTTGGTTGCATTTGCCTCCCTTGTCTGAAGGTAAACTTTAAATTACATTTCTTGAGTTTATTCTCCATATTGTGCCTGGGATGATCTTTGGCTGACATAATCTTGCTCCAGAACTACAAACCCTCACAAGCCTTTGTCTCCAGCACCACACCCAGGGCTCCAGCACTGCTGCCCGGTCACCCACTCACACCAGGGGGGCCCAGCCTGAGGCTGATTTTGTCATTGCAGTGTGCCGTCCCACATCGGACGCGCTGTCACCAGGCCTCCCTGTTGGTTGCATTTGCCTCCCTTGTCTGAAGGTAAACTTTAAATTCCATTTCTTGAGTTTATTCTCCATATTGTCCCTGGGATGATCTTTGGCTGACATAATCTTTCTCCAGAACTACAAGCCCTCACCAGCATGTGACTCCAGGCCACCCTGGGGCACCAGCCAGGGCTCCAGCACTGCTGCCCGGTCCCCCACTCTCACCAGGGGTGCCCAGCCTTAGGCGGTGGTTGTCGTTGCAGTGGGCGTCTCCCTCTCGATCAAGCTTTCCCCAGGCCTACCTGTTGGTTGCATTTGCCTCCCTTGTCTGAAGGTAAACTTTAAATTACATTTCTTGAGTTTATTCTCCATATTGTCCCTGGGATGATCTTTGGCTGACATAATCTTTCTCCAGAACTACAAGCCCTCACCAGCTTCTGTCTTCACCATCGCACCCAGAGCTACAGCACTGCAACCTGGTCCCCCACTCACACTAGGGGGGCCCAGCCTGAGGCCGAGATTGTCATTGCAGTGTGCCGTCCCATGTCGGACGACCTGTCATCTAGCCTCCCTGTTGGTTGCATTTGCCTCCCTCGTCTGAAGGTAAACTTTAAATTACATTTCTTGAGTTTATTCTCCATATTGTCCCTGGGATGATCTTTGGCTGACATAATCTTTCTCCAGAACTACAAGCCCTCACAAGCCTTTGTCTTCAGCACCGCACCAGGAGTTCCGCCTGTGCAACCTCGGTCCCCCCCTCGCACCAGGGGGGCCCAGCCTGAGGCCGAGGTTGTCATTGCAGTGTGCCGCCTCACGTCGGACGAGCTGTCACCAGGCCTCCCTGTTGGTTGCATTTGCCTCCCTTGTCTGAAGGTAAACTTTAAATTCCATTTCTTGAGTTTATTCTCCATATTGTCCCTGGGATGATCTTTGGCTGACTTAATCTTGCTCCAGAACTACAAGCCCTCACAAGTCTTTGTCTCCAGCACCACACCCAGGGCTCCAGCACTGCAACCCGGTCCCCCACTCACACCGGGGGGGCCCAACCTGAGGCGGATTTTGTCATTGCAATCTGCCGTCCCATGTCGGACGCGCTGTCACCAGGCCTCCCTGTTGGTTGCATTTGCCTCCCTTGTCTGAAGGTAAACTTTAAATTACATTTCTTGAGTTTATTCTCCATATTGTCCCTGGGATGATCTTTGGCTGACATAATCTTTCTCCTGAACTACAAGCCCTCACCAGCCTTTGTCTTCACCATCGCACCCAGAGCTCTGGCCTGCAACCCAGTCAGCCACTCGCACCAGGGGGTCTAGCCTGAGGCCTAGTTTTTCATTGCAGTGTGCCGTCCCATGTCGGACGTGCTGTCACCAGGCCTCCCTGTTGGTTGCATTTGCCTCCCTTGTCTGAAGGTAAACTTTAAATTCCATTTCTTGAGTTTATTCTACATATTGTCCCTGGGATGATCTTTGGCTGACATAATCTTTCTCCTGAACTACAAGCCCTCACCAGCATGTGACTCCAGGCCACCCTGGGGCTCCAGCCAGGGCTCCAGCACTGCTGCCCGGTACCCCACTCTCACCAGGGGGGCCCAGCCTGAGGCCGAGGTTGACATTGCAGTGTGCCGTCCCACATCGGACGCGCTGTCACCATGCCTCCCTGTTGGTTGCATTTGCCTCCCTTGTCTGAAGGTAAACTTTAAATTCCATTTCTTGAGTTTATTCTCCATATTGTCCCTGGGATGATCTTTGACTGACATAATCTTTCTCCAGAACTACAAGCCCTCACCATCCTCTGTCTTCACCATCGCACCCAGAGCTCCAGCACTGCAACCCGGTCCCCCACTCTCACTAGGGGGGCCCAGCCTGAGGGCGATTTTGTCATTGCAGTGTGCCGCCCCACATCGGACGAGCTGTCACCAGGCCTCCCTGTTGGTTGCATTTGCCTCCCTTGTCTGAAGGTAAACTTTAAATTCCCTTTCTTCAGTTTATTCTCCATATTGTCCCTGGGATGATCTTTGGCTGACTTAATCTTGCTCCAGAACTACAAGCCCTCACCAGGATGTGACTCCAGGCCACCCCGGGGCTCCGGCCAGGGCTCCAGCACTGCTGCCCGGTCCCCCACTCTCACCAGGGGTGCCCAGCCTTAGGCGGTGGTTGTCGTTGCAGTGGGCGTCGCCCTCTCGATCAAGCTTTCCCCAGGCCTCCCTGTTGGTTGCATTTGCCTCCCTTGTCTGTAGGTAAACTTTAAATTCCATTTCTTGAGTTTATTCTCCATATTGTCCCTGGGATGATCTTTGGCTGACATAATCTTTCTCCAGAACTACAAGCCCTCACCAGCCTTTGTCTTCACCATCGCACCCAGAGCTCTGGCCTGCAACCCGGTCACCCACTCGCACCAGGGGGGCCCAGCCTGAGGCCGAGTTTGTCATTGCAGTGTGCCGTCCCATGTCGGACGCGCTGTCACCAGGCCTCCCTGTTAGTTGCATTTGCCTCCCTTGTCTGAAGGTAAACTTTAAATTCCCTTTCTTGAGTTTATACTCCATATTGTCCCTGGGATGATCTACGGCTGACTTAATCTTGCTCCAGAACTACAAGCCCTCACCAGCATGTGACTCCAAGCCACCCTGGGGCTCCAACCAGGGCTCCAGCACTGCTGCCCGGTCCCCCACTCTTACCAGGGGTGCCCAGCCTTAGGCGGTGGTTGTCGTTGCAGTGGGCGTCGCCCTCTCGATCAAGCTTTCCCCAGGCCTCCCTGTTGGTTGCATTTGCCTCCCTTGTCTGAAGGTAAACTTTAAATTCCCTTTCTTGAGTTTATTCTCCATATTGTCCCTGGGATGATCTACGGCTGACTTAATCTTGCTCCAGAACTACAAGCCCTCACCAGCATGTTACTCCAGGCCACCCTGGGCCTCCAGCCAGGGCTCCAGCACTGCTGCCCGGTCCCCCACTCTCACCAGGGGTGCCCAGCCTTAGGCGGTTGTTGTCGTTGCAGTGGACGTCGCCCTCTCGATTAAGCTTTCCCCAGGCCTCCCTGTTGGTTGCATTTGCCTCCCTTGTCTGAAGGTAAACTTTATATTCCATTTCTTGAGTTTATTTTCCATATTGTCCCTGGGATGATCTTTGGCTGACATAATCTTGCTCCAGAACTACAAGCCCTCACAAGCCTTTGTCTCCAGCACCACACCCAGGGCTCCAGCACTGCAACCCGGTCCCCCACTCACACCAGGGGGGCCCAGCCTGAGGCTAATTTCTTCATTGCAGTGTGCCGTCCCACATCGGACGCGCTATCACCAGGCCTACCTGTTGGTTGCATTTGCCTCCCTTGTCTGAAGGTAAACTTTAAATTCCCTTTCTTGAGTTTATACTCCATATTGTCCCTGGGATGATCTACGGCTGACTTAATCTTGCTCCAGAACTACAAGCCCACACCAGCATGTGACTCCAAGCCACCCTGGGGCTCCAACCAGGGCTCCAGGACTGCTGCCCGGTCCCCCACTCTCACCAGGGGTGCCCAGCCTTAGGCGGTGGTTGTCGTTGCAGTGGGCGTCTCCCTCTCGATCAAGCTTTCCCCAGGCCTCCCTGTTGGTTGCATTTGCCTCCCTTGTCTGAAGGTAAACTTTAAATTACATTTCTTGAGTTTATTCTCCATATTGTCCCTGGGATGATCTTTGGCTGACATAATCTTTCTCCAGAACTACAAGCCCTCACCAGCCTCTGTCTTCAGCACCGCACCCAGAGCTCCAGCACTGCAACCCGGTCCCCCATCACACTAGATGTGCCCAGCCTGAGGGCGATTTTGTCATTGCAGTGTGCCGTCCCATGTCGGACGACCTGTCATCAGGCCTCCCTGTTGGTTGCATTTGCCTCCCTTGTCTGAAGGTAAACTTTAAATTCCATTTCTTGAGTTTATCCTCCATATTGTCCCTGGGATGATCTTTGGCTGACATAATCTTGCTCCAGAACTACAAGCCCTCACAAGCCTTTGTCTTCAGCACCGCACCAGGAGTTCCGCCAGTGCAACCTCGGTCCCCCACTCGCACCAGGGGTGCCCAGCCTGAGGCCGAGGTTGTCGTTGCAGTGGACGTCGCCCTCTCGATCAAGCTTTCCCCAGGCCTCCCTGTTGGTTGCATTTGCCTCCCTTGTCTGAAGGTAAACTTTAAATTACATTTCTTGAGTTTATTCTCCATATTGTCCCTGGGATGATCTTTGGCTGACTTAATCTTGCTCCAGAACTACAAGCCCTCACCAGCCTCTGTCTTCAGCACCGCACCCAGAGCTCCAGCACTGCAACCCGGTCCCCCACTCACACTAGGGGTGCCCAGCCTGAGGGCGATTTTGTCATTGCAGTGTGCCGTCCCATGTCGGAAGACCTGTCATCAGGCCTCCCTGTTGGTTGCATTCGCCTCCCTTGTTTGAAGGTAAACTTTAAATTCCATTTCTTGAGTTTATTCTCCATATTGTCCCTGGGATGATCTTTGGCTGACATAATCTTGCTCCAGAACTACAAGCCCTCACAAGCCTTTGTCTTCAGCACCGCACCAGGAGTTCCGCCAGTGCAACCTCGGTCCCCCACTCGCACCAGGGGGGCCCAGCCTGAGGCCGAGGTTTTCATTGCAGTGTGCCGTCCCACATCGGACGCGCTGTCACCAGGCCTCCCTGTTGGTTGCATTTGCCTCCCTTGTCTGAAGGTAAACTTTAAATTCCATTTCTTGAGTTTATTCTCCATATTGTCCCTGGGATGATCTTTGGCTGACTTAATCTTGCTCCAGAACTATAAGCCCTCACTAGCATGTGACTCCAGGCTACTTCGGGGCTCCAGCCAGGGCTCCAGCCAGGGCTCCAGCACTGCTGCCCAGTCCCCCACCCTCACCAGGGGTGCCCAGCCTTAGGCGGTGGTTGTCGTTTCAGTGGGCGACGCCCTCTCGATCAAGCTTTCCCCAGGCCTCCCTGTTGGTTGCATTTGCCTCCCTTGTCTGAAGGTAAACTTTAAATTACATTTCTTGAGTTTATTCTCCATATTGTCCCTGGGATGATCTTTGGCTGACATAATCTTTTTCCAGAACTACAAGCCCTCACCAGCCTTTTTCTTCACCATTGCACCCAGAGCTCTGGCCTTTGTTGTGATTCTATATTTAGTTTAATGCATTATAGCAGTGAGAGTTAGTATATTAGCAAATATTGTATGTATGTGTTAGAAGTATTATAGTTAGTTAAATGTTTAAATGTAATGAATGTCAATACATGTAGTCCTCTTATAATCATTTGCCCATTCTTATCAGTACCATTCAGAACCTCGGAGTAAAGACAGATACTGTTTGACTGATTAAGCCTCAGGAACAGTGACCTGGGGTGATCAAAGTGGGGGTGAGCACAGAAACTGCATTTGTTACCCCCCATAAAGTTTGTGACCCTTTCAGGCACGGGAACACAAACTTTTCACCTCAGGGTTTTATGGCAGGAAAGTTTCCAGCAGACCAGATCGAGAGGAGGATGGACTATTTGGCTCCCGGCCAAATAAGGACTTGTTTCCTGCCACAGATTAGCCTAAAACGGGGAAGGCTACACCATCAGACAGCCAATAGGAGGACGACATGGAAGAAGACATCTACATATTTTATTACTGTTTGTTTCTGTATTTAAGATGGCGTAAGGGACAGATAGATCAGACTTGGCATCTGATAACACATTGTTGTTGTTAGGGTTAAGCCTCCGGAGCTCTGTACCAAGTATCTTGTTTTTTCTGTTACTAAAACTTCTTAAGATTTCATTTGTCTACTATTCTCTTCATTCAACGAACACGCGGTTTGGTAGCATAAGATTGGATAAAAGAACCAAACCAACACAGTGGGCGTCGCCCTCTCGATCAAGCTTTCCCCAGGCCTCCCTGTTGGTTGCATTTGCCTCCCTTGTCTGAAGGTAAACTTTAAATTCCATTTCTTGAGTTTATTCTCCGTATTGTCCCTGGGATGATCTTTGGCTGACATAATCTTTCTCCTGAACTACAAGCCCTCACCAGCCTTTGTCTTCAGCACCGCACCAGGAGTTCCGCCAGTGCAACCTCGGTCCCCCACTCGCACCAGGGGGGCCCAGCCTGAGGCTGATTTTGTCATTGCAGTGTGCCGTCCCACATCGGACGCGCTATCACCAGGCCTCCCTGTTGGTTGCATTTGCTTCCCTTGTCTGAAGGTAAACTTTAAATTCCATTTCTTGAGTTTATTCTCCATATTGTCCCTGGGATGATCTACGGCTGACTTAATCTTGCTCCAGAACTACAAGCCCTCAACAGCCTTTGTCTCCAGCACCACACCCAGAGCTCTGGCCTGCAACCCGGTCAGTCACTCGCACCAGGGGCGCCCAGCCTGAGGCCGAGTTTGTCATTGCAGTGTGCCCAGAACTACAAGCCCTAACCAGCCTTTGTCTTCACCATCGCACCCAGAGCTCTGGCCTGCAACCCGGTCAGCCACTCGCACCAGGGGGGCCCAGCTTGAGGCCGAGTTTGTCATTGCAGTGTGCTGTCCCATGTCGGACGCGCTGTCACCAGGCCTCCCTGTTGGTTGCATTTGCCTCCCTTGTCTGAAGGTAAACTTTAAATTCCATTTCTTGAGTTTATTCTCCATATTGTCCCTGGGATGATCTACGGCTGACTTAATCTTGCTCCAGAACTACAAGCCCTCACCAGCATGTGACTCCAGGCCACCCTGGGGCTCCAGCCAGGGCTCCAGCACTGCTGCCCGGTCCCCCACTCTCACCAGGGGTGCCCAGCCTTAGGCGGTGGTTGTCGTTGCAGTGGGCGTTGCCCTCTCGATCAAGCTTTCCCCAGGCCTCCCTGTTGGTTGCATTTGCCTCCCTTGTCTGAAGGTAAACTTTAAATTCCATTTCTTGAGTTTATTCTCCATATTGTCCCTGGGATGATCTTTGGCTGACATAATCTTTCTCCAGAACTACAAGCCCTCACCAGCCTCTGTCTTCAGCACCGCACCCAGAGCTCCAGCACTGCAACCCGGTTCCCCACTCTCACTAGGGGGGCCCAGCCTGAGGGCGATTTTGTCATTGCAGTGTGCCGCCCCACATCGGACGAGCTGTCACCAGGCCTCCCTGTTGGTTGCATTTGCCTCCCTTGTCTGAAGGTAAACTTTAAATTCCCTTTCTTGAGTTTATTCTCCATATTGTCCCTGGGATGATCTACGGCTGACTTAATCTTGCTCCAGAACTACAAGCCCTCACCAGCATGTGACTCCAGGCCATCCCGGGGCTCCAGCCAGGCCTCCAGCACTGCTGCCCGGTCCCCCACTCTCACCAGGGGTGCCCAGCCTTAGGCGGTGGTTGTCGTTGCAGTGGGCGTCGCCCTCTCGATCAAGCTTTCCCCAGGCCTCCCTGTTGGTTGCATTTGCCACCCTTGTCTGAAGGTAAACTTTAAATTACATTTCTTGAGATTATTCTCCATATTGTCCCTGGGATGATCTACGGCTGACATAATCTTTCTCCAGAACTACAAGCCCTCACCAGCCTTTGTCTTCACCATCGCACCGAGAGCTCTGGCCTGCAACCCGGTCAGCCACTCGCACCAGGGGGGCCCAGCCTGAGGCCGAGTTTGTCATTGCATTGTGCCGTCCCTTTTCGGACGACCTGTCATCAGGACTCCCTGTTGGTTGCATTTGCCTCCCTTGTCTGAAGGTAAACTTTAAATTACATTTCTTGAGTTTATTCTCCATATTGTGCCTGGGATGATCTCCGGCTGACTTAATCTTGCTCCAGAACTACAAGCCCTCACCAGCATGTGACTCCAGGCCAGACCAGGGCTCCAGCCAGGGCTCCAGCACTGCTGCCCGGTCCCCCACCCTCACCAGGTGTGTCCAGCCATAGGGGGTGGTTGTCGTTGCAGTGGGCGTCGCCCTCTCGATCAAGCTTTCCCCAGGCCTCCCTGTTGGTTGCATTTGCCTCCCTTGTCTGAAGGTAAACTTTAAATTCCATTTCTTGAGTTTATTCTCCATATTGTCCCTGGGATGATCTTTGGCTGACTTAATCTTTCTCCAGAACTACAAGCCCTCACCAGCCTTTGTCTTCAGCACCGCACCAGGATTTCTGCCAGTGCAACCTCTGTCCCCCACTCGCACCAGGGGGGCCCAGCCTGAGGCCGAGGTTGTCATTGCAGTGTGCCGTCCCACATCGGACGCGCTGTAACCTGGCCTCCCTGTTGGTTGCATTTGCCTCCCTTGTCTGAAGGTAAACTTTAAATTCCATTTCTTGAGTTTATTCTCCATATTGTTCCTGGGATGATCTTTGGCTGACTTAATCTTTCTCCAGAACTACAAGCCCTCACCAGCCTTTGTCTTCAGCACCGCACCAGGATTTCTGCCAGTGCAACCTCTGTCCCCCACTCGCACCAGGGGGGCCCAGCCTGAGGCCGAGGTTGTCATTGCAGTGTGCCGTCCCACATCGGACGCGCTGTAACCTGGCCTCCCTGTTGGTTGCATTTGCCTCCCTTGTCTGAAGGTAAACTTTAAATTCCATTTCTTGAGTTTATTCTCCATATTGTCCCTGGGATGATCTTTTGCTGACATAATCTTTCTCCAGAACTACAAGCCCTCACAAGACTTTGTTTCCAGCACCACAACCAGGGCTCCAGCACTGCAACCCGGTCTCCCACTCACACCAGGGGAGCCCAGCCTGAGGCTGATTTTGTCATTGCAGTGTACCGTCCCACATCGGACGCGCTATCACCAGGCCTCCCTGTTGGTTGCATTTGCCTCCCTTGTCTGAAGGTAAACTTTAAATTAAATTTCTTGAGTTCATTCTCCATATTGTCCCTGGGATGATCTTTGGCTGACATAATCTTTCTCAAGAACTACAAGCCCTCACCAGCCTTTGTCTTCACCATCGCACCCAGAGTTCTGGCTTGCAACCTTGTCACCCACTTGCACCAAGGGGGCCCAGCCTGAGGCCGAGTTTGTCATTGCAATGTGCTGTCCCATGTCGGACGCGCTGTCACCAGGCCTCCCTGTTGGTTGCATTTGCCTCCCTTGTCTGAAGGTAAACTTTAAATTCCCTTTCTTGAGTTTATTCTCCATATTGTCCCTGGGATGATTTACGGCTGACTTAATCTGGCTCCAGAACTACAAGCCCTCACCAACCTTTGTCTTCAGCACCGCACCAGGAGTTCCGCCAGTGCAACCTTGGTCCCCCACCCTCACCAGGGGTGTCCAGCCTTAGGGGGTGGTTGTCGTTGCAGTGGGCGTCGCCCTCTTGATCAAGCTTTCACCAGGCCTCCCTGTTGGTTGCATTTGCCACCCTTGTCTGAAGGTAAACTTTAAATTCCCTTTCTTGAGTTTATTCTCCATATTGTCCCTGGGATGATCTACGGCTGACTTAATCTGGCTCCAGAACTACAAGCCCTCACCAGCATGTGACTCCAGGCTACCCTGGGGCTCCAGCCAGGGCTCCAGCACTGCTGCCCGGTCCCCCACTCTCACCAGGGGGGCCCAGCCTTAGGCGGTGGTTGTCGTTGCAGTGGGCGTCGCCCTCTCGATCAAGCTTTCCCCAGGCTTCCCTGTTGGTTGCATTTGCCTCCCTTGTCTGAAGGTAAACTTTAAATTACATTTCTTGAGTTTATTTTCCATATTGTCCCTGGGATGATCTTTGGCTGACATAATCTTTCTCCAGAACTACAAGCCCTCACCAGCCTTTGTCTTCACCATCACACCCAGAGCTCTGGCCTGCAACCCGGTCACCCACTCGCACCAAGGGGGCCCAGCCTGAGGCCGAGTTTGTCATTGCAGTGTGCCGTTCCATGTCGTACGCGCTGTCACCAGGCCTCCCTGTTGGTTGCATTTGCCTCCCTTGTCTGAAGGTAAACTTTAAATTACATTTCTAGAGTTTATTCTCCATATTGTCCCTGGGATGATCTTTGGCTGACCTAATCTTTCTCCAGAACTACAAGCCCTCACCAGCATGTGACTCCAGGCCACACCGGGGCTCCAGCCAGGGCTCCAGCACTGCTGCCCGGTCCCCCAGCCTCACCAGGTGTGCCCAGCCTTAGGCGGTGGTTGTCGTTGCAGTGGGCGTCGCCCTCTCGATCAAGCTTTCCCCAGGCCTCCCTGTTGGTTGCATTTGCCTCCCTTGTCTGAAGGTAAACTTTAAATTCCATTTCTTGACTTTATTCTCCATATTGTCCCTGGGATGATCTTATGCTGACATAATCTTTCTCCAGAACTAAAAGCCCTCACAAGCCTTTGTCTCCAGCACCACACCCAGGGATCCAGCACTGCAACTCGGTCCCCCACTCACACCAGGGGTGCCCAGCCTGAGGCTAATTTTGTCATTGCAGTGTGCCGTCCCATGTCGGACGCGTTGTCACCAGGCCTCCCTGTTGGTTGCATTTGCCTCCCTTGTCTGAAGGTAAACTTTAAATTACATTTCTTGAGTTTATTCTCCATATTGTCCCTGGGATGATCTTTGGCTGACATAATCTTTCTCCAGAATTACAAGCCCTCACCAGCCTTTGTCTTCACCATCGCACCCAGAGCTCTGGCCTGCAACCCGGTCAGCCACTCGCACCAGGGGGGCCCAGCCTGAGGCCGAGTTTGTCATTGCAGTGTGCCGTCCCACATCGGACGCGCTATCACCAGGCCTCCCTGTTGGTTGCATTTGCCTCCCTTGTCTGAAGGTAAACTTTAAATTCCATTTCTTGAGTTTATTCTCCATATTGTGCCGGGGATGATCTACGGCTGACTTAATCTTGCTCCAGAACTACAAGCCCTCACCAGCATGTGACTCCAGGCCAGACCGGGGCTCCAGCCAGGGCTCTAGCACTGCTGCCCGGTCCCCCACCCTCACCAGGGGTGTCCAGCCTTAGGGGGTGGTTGTCGTTGCAGTGGGCGTCGCCCTCTCGATCAAGCTTTCCCCAGGCCTCCCTGTTGGTTGCATTTGCCTCCCTTGTCTGAAGGTAAACTTTAAATTACATTTCTTGAGTCTATTTTCCATATTGTCCCTGGGATGATCTTTGGCTGACATAATCTTGCTCCAGAACTACAAGCCCTCACCATTCTTTGTCTTCACCATCGCACCCAGAGCTCTGGCCTGCAACCCGGTCAGCCACTCGCACCAAGGGGCCCCAATCTGAGGCCGAGTTTGTCATTGCAGTGTGCCGTCCCATGTCGGACGCGCTGTCACCAGGCCTCCCTGTTGGTTGCATTTGCCTCCCTTGTCTGAAGGTAAATTTTAAATTACATTTCTTGAGTTTATTCTCCATATTGTCCCTGGGATGATCTTTGGCTGACATAATCTTGCTCCAGAACTACAAGCCCTCACAAGCCTTTGTCTTCAGCACCGCACCAGGAGTTCCGCCAGTGCAACCTCGGTCCCCCACTCGCACCAGGGGGGCCCAGCCTGAGGCCGAGGTTGTCATTGCAGCTTTCTGTTCCACGTCGGACGAGCTGTCACCAGGCCTCCCTGTTGGTTGCATTTGCCTCCCTTGTCTGAAGGTAAACTTTAAATTCCATTTCTTGTGTTTATTCTCCATATTGTCCCAGGGATGATCTTTGGCTGACTTAATCTTGTTCCAGAACTACAAGCCCTCACAAGTCTTTGTCTCCAGCACCACAACCAGGGCTCCAGCACTGCAACCCGGTTCCCCACTCACACCAGGGGGGCCCAGCCTGAGGCTGATTTTGTCATTGCAGTCTGCCGTCCCATGTCGGACGCGCTTTCCCCAGGCCTCCCTGTTGGTTGCATTTGCCTCCCTTGTCTGAAGGTAAACTTTAAATTCCATTTCTTGTGTTTATTCTCCATATTGTCCCTGGGATGATCTTTGGCTGACATAATCTTTCTCCAGAACTACAAGCCCTCACCAGCCTTTGTCTTCACCATCGCACCCAGAGCTCTGGCCTGCAACCCGGTCAGCCACTCGCACCAGGGGGGCCCAGCCTGAGGCTGAGTTTGTCATTGCAGTGTGCCCAGAACTACAAGCCCTCACCAGCCTTTGTCTTCACCATCGCACCCAGAGCTCTGGCCTGCAACCCGGTCACCCACTCGCACCAGGGGGGCCCAGCCTGAGGCCGAGTTTGTCATTGCAGTGTGCTCTCCCATGTCGGACGCGTTGTCACCAGGCCTCCCTGTTGGTTGCATTTGCCTCCCTTGTCTGAAGGTAAACTTTAAATTCCATTTCTTGAGTTTATTCTCCATATTGTCCCTGGGATGATCTTTGGCTGACATAATCTTTCTCCAGAACTACAAGCCCTCACCAGCTTCTGTCTTCACCATCGCACCCAGAGCTACAGCACTGCAACCCGGTCCCCCACTCACACTAGGGGGGCCCAGTCCTAGGCCGAGTTTTTCATTGCAGTGTGCCGTCCCATGTCGGACGACCTGTCATCTGGCTTCCCTGTTGGTTGCATTTGCCTCCCTTGTCTGAGGGTAAACTTCAAATTCCATTTCTTGAGTTTATTCTCCATATTGTCCCTGGGATGATCTACGGCTGACATAATCTTTCTCCAGAACTACAAGCCCTCACAAGCCTTTGTCTCCAGCACCACACCCAGGGCTCCAGCACTGCAACTCGGTCCCCCACTCACACCAGGGGTGCCAAGCCTGAGGCTGATTTTGTCATTGCAGTGTGTCGTCCCACATCGGACGCGCTGTCACCAGGCCTCCCTGTTGGTTGCATTTGCCTCCCTTGTCTGAAGGTAAACTTTAAATTCCCTTTCTTGTGTTTATTCTCCATATTGTCCCTGGGATGATCTTTGGCTGACATAATCTTTCTCCAGAACTACAAGCCCTCACCAGCCTTTGTCTTCACCATCGCACCCAGAGCTCTGGCCTGCAACCCGGTCAGACACTCGCACCAGGGGGCCCAGCCTGAGGCCTAGTTTTTCATTGCAGTGTGCCGTCCCATGTCGGACGTGCTGTCACCAGTCCTCCCTGTTGGTTGCATTTGCCTCCCTTGTCTGAAGGTAAACTTTAAATTCCATTTCTTGAGTTTATTCTCCATATTGTCCCTGGGATGATCTTTGGCTGACATAATCTTTCTCCTGAACTACAAGCCCTCACCAGCATGTGACTCCAGGCCACCCTGGGGCTCCAGCCAGGGCTCCAGCACTGCTGCCCGGTACCCCACTCTCACCAGGGGGGCCCAGCCTGAGGCCGAGGTTGTCATTGCAGTGTGCCGTCCCACATCGGACGCGCTGTCACCATGCCTCCCTGTTGGTTGCATTTGCCTCCCTTGTCTGAAGGTAAACTTTAAATTCCATTTCTTGAGTTTATTCTCCATATTGTCCCTGGGATGATCTACGGCTGACTTAATCTTGCTCCAGAACTACAAGCCCTCACCAGCATGTGACTCCAGGCCACCCTGGGGCACCAGCCAGGGCTCCAGCACTGCTGCCCGGTCCCCCACTCTCACCAGGGGTGCCCTGCCTTAGGGGGTGGTTGTCGTTGCAGTGGGCTTCGCCCTCTCGATCAAGCTTTCCCCAGGCCTCCCTGTTGGTTGCATTTGCCTCCCTTGTCTGAAGGTAAACTTTAAATTACATTTCTTGAGTTTATTCTCCATATTGTCCCTGGGATGATCTTTGGCTGACATAATCTTTCTCCAGAACGACAAGCCCTCACCAGCCTTTGTCTTCACCATCGCACCCAGAGCTCTGGCCTGCAACCCGGTCACCCACTCACACCAGGGGGGCCCTGCCTGAGGCCGAGTTTGTCATTGCAGTTTGCCGTCCCTTGTCGGACGCGCTGTCACCAGGCTTCCCTGTTGGTTGCATTTGCCTCCCTTGTCTGAAGGTAAACTTTAAATTCCATTTCTTGAGTTTATTCTCCATATTGTCCCTGGGATGATCTTTGGCTGACATAATCTTTCTCCAGAACTACAAGCCCTCACCAGCCTTTGTCTTCACCATCGCACCGAGAGCTCTGGCCTGCAACCCGGTCAGCCACTCGCACCAGGGGGACCCAGCCTAAGGCCGAGTTTGTCATTGGTGTGTGCTCTCCCATGTCGGACGCGCTGTCACCAGGCCTCCCTGTTGGTTGCATTTGCCTCCCTTGTCTGAAGGTAAACTTTAAATTCCATTTCTTGAGTTTATTCTCCATATTGTCCCTGGGATGATCTACGGCTGTCTTAATCTTGCTCCAGAACTACAAGCCCTCACCAGCATGTGACTCCAGGCCACCCTGGGGCTCCAGCCAGGGCTCCAGCACTGCTGCCCGGTCCCCCACTCTCACCAGGGGTGCCCAGCCTTAGGGGGTGGTTGTCGTTCCAGTGGGCGTCGCCCTCTCGATCAAGCTTTCCCCAGGCCTCCCTGTTGGTTGCATTTGCCTCCCTTGTCTGAAGGTAAACTTTAAATTCCATTTCTTGAGTTTATTCTCCATATTGTCCCTGGGATGATCTTTGGCTGACATAATCTTTCTCCAGAACGACAAGCCCTCACCAGCCTTTGTCTTCACCATCGCACCCAGAGCTTTGTCCTGCAACCCGGTCAGCCACTCGCACCAGGGGGGCCCAGCCTGAGGCCGGGTTTGTCATTGCAGTGTGCCGTCCCATGTCGGACGCGCTGTCACCAGGCCTCCCTGTTTGTTGCATTTGCCTCCCTTGTCTGAAGGTAAACTTTAAATTCCATTTCTTGAGTTTATTCTCCATATTGTCCCTGGGATGATCTTTGGCTGACTTAATCTTGCTCCAGAACTACAAGCCCTCATAAGTCTTTGTCTCCAGCACCACACCCAGGGCTCCAGCACTGCAACCCGGTCCCCCACTCACACCGGGGGGGCCCAACCTGAGGCTGATTTTGTCTTTGCTGTCTGCCGTCCCATGTCTGACGCGCTGTCACCAGGCCTCCCTGTTGGTTGCATTTGCCTCCCTTGTCTGAAGGTAAACTTTAAATTCCATTTCTTGAGTTTATTCTCCATATTGTCCCTGGGATGATCTTTGGCTGACATAATCTTTCTCCAGAACTACAAGCCCTCACCAGCCTTTGTCTTCACCATCGCACCCAGAGCTCTGGCCTGCAACTCGGTCAGCCACTCGCACCAGGGGGGCCCAGCCTGAGGCCTAGTTTTTCATTGCAGTGTGCCGTCCCATGTCGGACGTGCTTTCACCAGGCCTCCCTGTTGGTTGCATTTGCCTCCCTTGTCTGAAGGTAAACTTTAAATTCCATTTCTTGAGTTTATTCTCCATATTGTGCCTGGGATGATCTTTGGCTGACATAATCTTTCTCCTGAACTACAAGCCCTCACCAGCATGTGACTCCAGGCCACCCTGGGGCTCCAGCCAGGGCTCCAGCACTGCTGCCCGGTACCCCACTCTCACCAGGGGGGCCCAGCCTGAGGCCGAGGTTGTCATTGCAGTGTGCCGTCCCACATCGGACGCGCTGTCACCATGCCTCCCTGTTGGTTGCATTTGCCTCCCTTGTCTGAAGGTAAACTTTAAATTCCATTTCTTGAGTTTATTCTCCATATTGTCCCTGGGATGTTCTTTGGCTGACATAATCTTTCTCCAGAACTACAAGCCCTCACCAGCCTTTGTCTTCACCATCGCACCCAGAGCTCTGGCCTGCAACCCGGTCAGCCACTCGCACCAGGGGGGCCCAGCCTGAGGCTGAGTTTGTCATTGCAGTGTGCCCAGAACCACAAGCCCTCACCAGCCTTTGTCTTCACCATCGCACCCAGAGCTCTGGCCTGCAACCCGGTCAGCCACTCGCACCAGGGGGGCCCAGCCTGAGGCCGAGTTTGTCATTGCAGTGTGCTCTCCCATGTCGGACGCGCTGTCACCAGGCCTCCCTGTTGGTTGCATTTGCCTCCCTTGTCTGAAGGTAAACTTTAAATTCCATTTCTTGAGTTTATTCTCCATATTGTCCCTGGGATGATCTACGGCTGACTTAATCTTGCTCCAGAACTACAAGCCCTCACCAGCATGTGACTCCAGGCCACCCTGGGGCTCCAGCCAGGGCTCCAGCACTGCTGCCCGGTCCCCCACTCTCACCAGGGGTGCCCAGCCTTACGGGGTGGTTGTCGTTGCAGTGGGCGTCGCCCTCTCGATCAAGCTTTCCCCAGGCCTCCCTGTTGGTTGCATTTGCCTCCCTTGTCTGAAGGTAAACTTTAAATTACATTTCTTGAGTTTATTCTCCATATTGTCCCTGGGATGATCTTTGGCTGACATAATCTTTCTCCAGAACGACAAGCCCTCACCAGCCTTTGTCTTCACCATCGCACCCAGAGCTTTGGCCTGCAACCCGGTCAGCCACTCGCACCAGGGGGGCCCAGCCTGAGGCCGGGTTTGTCATTGCAGTGTGCCCAGAACTACAAGCCCTCACCAGCCTTTGTCTTCACCATCGCACCCAGAGCTCTGGCCTGCAACCCGGTCACCCACTCGCACCAGGGGGGCCCTGCCTGAGGCCGAGTTTGTCATTGCAGTTTGCCGTCCCTTGTCGGACGCGTTGTCACCAGGCTTCCCTGTTGGTTGCATTTGCCTCCCTTGTCTGAAGGTAAACTTTAAATTCCATTTCTTGAGTTGATTCTCCATATTGTCCCTGGGATGATCTTTGGCTGACATAATCTTTCTCCAGAACTACAAGCCCTCACCAGCCTTTGTCTTCACCATCGCACCCAGAGCTCTGGCCTGCAACCCGGTCAGCCACTCGCACAAGGGGGGCCCAGCCTGAGGCTGAGTTTTTCATTGCAGTGTGCCCAGAACTTCAAGCCCTCACCAGCCTTTGTCTTCACCATCGCACCCAGAGCTCTGGCCTGCAACCCGGTCAGCCACTCGCACCAGGGGGGCCCAGCCTGAGGCCGAGTTTGTCATTGCAGTGTGCTCTCCCATGTCGGACGCGCTGTCACCAGGCCTCCCTGTTGGTTGCATTTGCCTCCCTTGTCTGAAGGTAAACTTTAAATTCCATTTCTTGAGTTTATTCTCCATATTGTCCCTGGGATGATCTACGGCTGACTTAATCTTGCTCCAGAACTACAAGCCTTCACCAGCATGTGACTCCAGGCCACCCTGGGGCTCCAGCCAGGGCTCCAGCACTGCTGCCCGGTCCCCCACTCTCACCAGGGGTTCCCAGCCTTAGGGGGTGGTTGTCGTTGCAGTGGGCGTCGCCCTCTCGATCAAGCTTTCCCCAGGCCTCCCTGTTGGTTGCATTTGCCTCCCTTGTCTGAAGGTAAACTTTAAATTCCATTTCTTGAGTTTATTCTCCATATTGTCCCTGGGATGATCTTTGGCTGACATAATCTTTCTCCAGAACGACAAGCCCTCACCAGCCTTTGTCTTCACCATCGCACCCAGAGCTTTGTCCTGCAACCCGGTCAGCCACTCGCACCAGGGGGGCCCAGCCTGAGGCCGGGTTTGTCATTGCAGTGTGCCCAGAACTACAAGCCCTCACCAGCCTTTGTCTTCACCATCGCACCCAGAGCTCTGGCCGCAACCCGGTCACCCACTCGCACCAGGGGGGCCCTGCCTGAGGCCGAGTTTGTCATTGCAGTTTGCCGTCCCTTTTCGGACGCGCTGTCACCAGGCCTCCCTGTTGGTTGCATTTGCCTCCCTTGTCTGAAGGTAAACTTTAAATTCCATTTCTTGAGTTGATTCTACATATTGTTCCTGGGATGATCTTTGGCTGACATAATCTTTCTCCAGAACTACAAGCCCTCACCAGCCTTTGTCTTCAGCACCGCACCAGGATTTCTGCCAGTGCAAACTCGGTCCCCCACTCGCACCAGGGGGGCCCAGCCTGAGGCCGAGGTTGTCATTGCAGTGTGCCGTCCCACATCGGACGCGCTGTCACCAGGCCTCCCTGTTGGTTGCATTTGCCTCCCTTGTCTGAAGGTAAACTTTAAATTCCATTTCTTGAGTTTATTCTCCATATTGTCCCTGGGATGATCTTTGGCTGACATAATCTTTCTCCAGAACTACAAGCCCTCACAAGCCTTTGTCTCCAGCACCACACCCAGGGCTCCAGCACTGCAACCCGGTCCCCCACTCACACCAGGGGGGCCCAGCCTGAGGCTGATTTTGTCATTGCAGTGTGCCGTCCCACATCGGACGCGCTATCACCAGGCCTCCCTTTCGGTTGCATTTGCCTCCCTTGTCTGAAGGTAAACTTTAAATTCCATTTCTTGAGTTTATTCTCCATATTGTGCCTGGGATGATCTACGGCTGACTTAATCTTGCTCCAGAACTATAAGCCCTCACCAGCCTTTGTCTTCACCATCGCACCCAGAGCTCTGGCCTGCTACCCGGTCAGCCACTGGCACCAGGGGGGCCCAGCCTAAGGCCGAGTTTGTCATTGCAGTGTGCCGTCCCATGTCGGACGCGCTGTCATCAGGCCTCCTTTTTGGTTGCATTTGCCTCCCTTGTCTGAAGGTAAACTTTAAATTCCATTTCTTGAGTTTATTCTCCATATTGTCCCTGGGATGATCTTTGGCTGCCATAATCTTTTTCCAGAACTACAAGCCCTCACCAGCCTTTGTCTTCAGCACCGCACCAGGATTTCTGCCAGTGCAACCTCGGTCCCCCACTCGCACCAGGGGGGCCCAGCCTGAGGCCGAGGTTGTCATTGCAGCTTGCCGTTCCACGTCGGACGAGCTGTCACCAGGCCTCCCTGTTGGTTGCATTTGCCTCCCTTGTCTGAAGGTAAACTTTAAATTCCATTTCTTGTGTTTATTCTCCATATTGTCCCAGGGATGATCTTTGGCTGACTTAATCTTGCTCCAGAACTACAAGCCCTCACAAGTCTTTGTCTCCAGCACCACACCCAGGGCTCCAGCACTGCAACCCGGTTCCCCACTCACACCAGGGGGGCCCAGCCTGAGGCTGATTTTGTCATTGCAGTCTGCCGTCCCATGTCGGACGCGCTGTCCCCAGGCTTCCCTGTTGGTTGCATTTGCCTCCCTTGTCTGAAGGTAAACTTTAAATTCCATTTCTTGAGTTTATTCTCCATATTGTCCCTGGGATGATCTTTGGCTGACATAATCTTTCTCCAGAACTACAAGCCCTCACCAGCCTTTGTCTTCACCATCGCACCCAGAGCTCTGGCCTGCAACCTGGTCAGCCACTCGCATCAGGGGGGCCCAGCCTGAGGCCGAGTTTGTCATTGCAGTGTGCTCTCCCATGTCGGACGCGCTGTCACCAGGCCTCCCTGTTGGTTGCATTTGCCTCCCTTGTCTGAAGGTAAACTTTAAATTCCATTTCTTGAGTTTATTCTCCATATTGTCCCTGGGATGATCTACGGCTGACTTAATCTTGCTCCAGAACTACAAGCCCTCACCAGCATGTGACTCCAGGCCACCCTGGGGCTCCAGCCAGGGCTCCAGCACTGCTGCCCGGTACCCCACCCTCACCAGGGGTGCCCAGCCTTAGGGGGTGGTTGTCGTTGCAGTGGGCGTCGCCCTCTCGATCAAGCTTTCCCCAGGCCTCCCTGTTGGTTGCATTTGCCTCCCTTGTCTGAAGGTAAACTTTAAATTCCATTTCTTGAGTTTATTCTCCATATTGTCCCTGGGATGATCTTTGGCTGACATAATCTTTCTCCAGAACGACAAGCCCTCACCAGCCTTTGTCTTCACCATCGCACCCAGAGCTTTGTCCTGCAACCCGGTCAGCCACTCGCACCAGGGGGGCCCAGCCTGAGGCCGGGTTTGTCATTGCAGTGTGCCCAGAACTACAAGCCCTCACCAGCCTTTGTCTTCACCATCGCACCCAGAGCTCTGGCCTGCAACCCGGTCACCCACTCGCACCAGGGGGGCCCTGCCTGAGGCCGAGTTTGTCATTGCAGTTTGCCGTCCCTTGTCGGACGCGCTGTCACCAGGCCTCCCTGTTGGTTGCATTTGCCTCCCTTGTCTGAAGGTAAACTTTAAATTACATTTCTTGAGTTTATTCTCCATATTGTCCCTGCGATGATCTTTGGCTGACATAATCTTTCTCCAGAACTACAAGCCCTCACCAGCCTTTGTCTTCAGCACCGCACCAGGAGTTCCGCCAGTGCAACCTTGGTCCCCCACCCTCACCAGGGGTGTCCAGCCTTAGGGGGTGGTTATCGTTGCAGTGGGCGTCGCCCTCTTGATCAAGCTTTCACCAGGCCTCCCTGTTGGTTGCATTTGCCTCCCTTGTCTGAAGGTAAACTTTAAATTACATTTCTTGAGTTTATTCTCCATATTGTCCCTGGGATGATCTTTGGCTGACATAATCTTTCTCCAGAACGACAAGCCCTCACCAGCCTTTGTCTTCACCATCGCACCCAGAGCTTTGGCCTGCAACCCGGTCAGCCACTCGCACTAGGGGGGCCCAGCCTGAGGCCGGGTTTGTCATTGCAGTGTGCCCAGAACTACAAGCCCTCACCAGCCTTTGTCTTCACTATCGCACCCAGAGCTCTGGCCTGCAACCCGGTCACCCACTCGCACCAGGGGGGCCCTGCCTGAGGCCGAGTTTGTCATTGCAGTTTGCCGTCCCTTGTCGGACGCGCTGTCACCAGGCTTCCCTGTTGGTTGCATTTGCCTCCCTTGTCTGAAGGTAAACTTTAAATTCCATTTCTTGAGTTTATTCTCCATATTGTCCCTGGGATGATCTTTGGCTGACATAATCTTTCTCCAGAACTACAAGCCCTCACCAGCCTTTGTCTTCACCATCGCACCCAGAGCTCTGGCCTGCAACCCGGTCAGCCACTCGCACCAGGGGGACCCAGCCTGAGGCTGAGTTTGTCATTGCAGTGTGCCCAGAACTACAAGCCCTCACCAGCCTTTGTCTTCACCATCGCACCCAGAGCTCTGGCCTGCAACCCGGTCAGCCACTCGCACCAGGGGGGCCCAGCCTGAGGCCGAGTTTGTCATTGCAGTGTGGTCTCCCATGTCGGACGCGCTGTCACCAGGCCTCCCTGTTGGTTGCATTTGCCTCCCTTGTCTGAAGGTAAACTTTAAATTCCATTTCTTGAGTTTATTCTCCATATTGTCCCTGGGATGATCTACGGCTGACTTAATCTTGCTCCAGAACTACAAGCCCTCACCAGCATGTGACTCCAGGCCACCCTGGGGCTCCAGCCAGGGCTCCAGCACTGCTGCCCGGTCCCCCACTCTCACCAGGGGTGCCCAGCCTTAGGGGGTGGTTGTCGTTGCAGTGGGCGTCGCCCTCTCGATCAAGCTTTCCCCAGGCCTCCCTGTTGGTTGCATTTGCCTCCCTTGTCTGAAGGTAAACTTTAAATTACATTTCTTGAGTTTATTCTCCATATTGTCCCTGGGATGATCTTTGGCTGACATAATCTTTCTCCAGAACGACAAGCCCTCACCAGCCTTTGTCTTCACCATCGCACCCAGAGCTTTGTCCTTAAACCCGGTCAGCCACTCGCACCAGGGGGGCCCAGCCTGAGGCCGGGTTTGTCATTGCAGTGTGCCCAGAACTACAAGTCCTCACCAGCCTTTGTCTTCACCATCGCACCCAGAGCTCTGGCCGCAACCCGGTCACCCACTCGCACCAGGGGGGCCCTGCCTGAGGCCGAGTTTGTCATTGCAGTTTGCCGTCCCTTGTCGGACGCGCTGTCACCAGGCCTCCCTGTTGGTTGCATTTGCCTCCCTTGTCTGAAAGTAAACTTTAAATTCCATTTCTTGAGTTTAGTCTCCATATTGTCCCTGGGATGATCTTTGGCTGACATAATCTTTCTCCAGAACTACAAGCCCTCACAAGCCTTTGTCTCCAGCACCACACCCAGGGCTCCAGCACTGCAACCCGGTCCCCCACTCACACCAGGGGGGCCCAGCCTGAGGCTGATTTTGTCATTGCAGTGTGCCGTCCCTCATCGGACGCGCTATCACCAGGCCTCCCTTTCGGTTGCATTTGCCTCCCTTGTCTGAAGGTAAACTTTAAATTCCATTTCTTGAGTTTATTCTCCATATTGTGCCTGGGATGATCTACGGCTGACTTAATCTTGCTCCAGAACTATAAGCCCTCACCAGCATGTGACTCCAGGCCAGACCGGGGCTCCAGCCAGCGCTCCAGCACTGTTTCCCGGTCCCCCACCCTCACCATGGGTGTCCAGCCTTAGGGGGTGGTTGTCGTTGCAGTGGGCGTCACCCTCTCGATCAAGCTTTCCCCAGGCCTCCCTGTTTGTTGCATTTGCCTCCCTTGTCTGAAGGTAAACTTTAAATTACATTTCTTGAGTTTATTCTCCATATTGTCCCTGGGATGATCTTTGGCTGACATAATCTTTCTCCAGAACTACAAGCCCTCACCAGCCTTTGTCTTCACCATCGCACCCAGAGCTCTGGCCTGCAACCTTGTCACCCACTCGCACCAAGGGGGCCCAGCCTGAGGCCGAGTTTGTCAGTGCAATGTGCTGTCCCATGTCGGACGCGCTGTCACCAGGCTTCCCTGTTGGTTGCATTTGCCTCCCTTGTCTGAAGGTAAACTTTAAATTCCATTTCTTGAGTTTATTCTCCATATTGTCCCTGGGATGATCTTTGGCTGACATAATCTTTCTCCAGAACTACAAGCCCTCACCAGCCTTTGTCTTCACCATCGCACCCAGAGCTCTGGCCTGCAACCCGGTCAGCCACTCGCACCAGGGGGGCCCAGCCTGAGGCTGAGTTTGTCATTGCAGTGTGCCCAGAACTACAAGCCCTCACCAGCCTTTGTCTTCACCATCGCACCCAGAGCTCTGGCCCGCAACCCGGTCAGCCACTCGCACCAGGGGGGCCCAGCCTGAGGCCGAGTTTGTCATTGCAGTGTGGTCTCCCATGTCGGACGCGCTGTCACCAGGCCTCCCTGTTGGTTGCATTTGCCTCCCTTGTCTGAAGGTAAACTTTAAATTCCATTTCTTGAGTTTATTCTCCATATTGTCCCTGGGATGATCTACGGCTGACTTAATCTTGCTCCAGAACTACAAGGCCTCACCAGCATGTGACTCCAGGCCACCCTGGGGCTCCAGCCAGGGCTCCAGCACTGCTGCCCGGTCCCCCACTCTCACCAGGGGTGCCCAGCCTTAGGGGGTGGTTGTCGTTGCAGTGGGCGTCGCCCTCTCGATCAAGCTTTCCCCAGGCCTCCCTGTTGGTTGCATTTGCCTCCCTTGTCTGAAGGTAAACTTTAAATTACATTTCTTGAGTTTATTCTCCATATTGTCCCTGGGATGATCTTTGGCTGACATAATCTTTCTCCAGAACGACAAGCCCTCACCAGCCTTTGTCTTCACCATCGCACCCAGAGCTTTGTCCTTAAACCCGGTCAGCCACTCGCACCAGGGGGGCCCAGCCTGAGGCCGGGTTTGTCATTGCAGTGTGCCCAGAACTACAAGCCCTCACCAGCCTTTGTCTTCACCATCGCACCCAGAGCTCTGGCCGCAACCCGGTCACCCACTCGCACCAGGGGGGCCCTGCCTGAGGCCGAGTTTGTCATTGCAGTTTGCCGTCCCTTGTCGGACGCGCTGTCACCAGGCCTCCCTGTTGGTTGCATTTGCCTCCCTTGTCTGAAGGTAAACTTTAAATTCCATTTCTTGAGTTGATTCTACATATTGTCCCTGGGATGATCTTTGGCTGACATAATCTTTCTCCAGAACTACAAGCCCTCACCAGCCTTTGTCTTCAGCACCGCACCAGGATTTCTGCCAGTGCAAACTCGGTCCCCCACTCGCACCAGGGGGGCCCAGCCTGAGGCCGAGGTTGTCATTGCAGTGTGCCGTCCCACATCGGACGCGCTGTCACCAGGCCTCCCTGTTGGTTGCATTTGCCTCCCTTGTCTGAAGGTAAACTTTAAATTCCATTTCTTGAGTTTAGTCTCCATATTGTCCCTGGGATGATCTTTGGCTGACTTAATCTTGCTCCAGAACTACAAGCCCTCACAAGTCTTTGTCTCCAGCACCACACCCAGGGCTCCAGCACTGCAACCCGGTCCCCCACTCACACCGGGGGGGCCCAACCTGAGGCTGATTTTGTCTTTGCAGTCTGCCGTTCCATGTCGGACGCGCTGTCACCAGGCCTCCCTGTTGGTTGCATTTGCCTCCCTTGTCTGAAGGTAAACTTTAAATTCCATTTCTTGAGTTTATTCTCCATATTGTCCCTGGGATGATCTTTGGCTGACATAATCTTTCTCCAGAACTACAAGCCCTCACCAGCCTTTGTCTTCACCATCGCACCCAGAGCTCTGGCCTGCAACCCGGTCAGCCACTCGCACCAGGGGGGCCCAGCCTGAGGCCTAGTTTTTCATTGCAGTGTGCCGTCCCATGTCGGACGTGCTGTCACCAGGCCTCCCTGTTGGTTGCATTTGCCTCCCTTGTCTGAAGGTAAACTTTAAATTCCATTTCTTGAGTTTATTCTCCATATTGTCCCTGGGATGATCTACGGCTGACTTAATCTTTCTCCAGAACTACAAGCCCTCACCAGCATGTGACTCCAGGCCACCCTGGGGCTCCAGCCAGGGCTCCAGCACTGCTGCCCGGTACCCCACTCTCACCAGGGGTGCCCAGCCTTAGGGGGTGGTTGTCGTTGCAGTGGGCGTCGCCCTCTCGATCAAGCTTTCCCCAGGCCTCCCTGTTGGTTGCATTTGCCTCCCTTGTCTGAAGGTAAACTTTAAATTCCATTTCTTGAGTTTATTCTCCATATTGTCCCTGGGATGATCTTTGGCTGACATAATCTTTCTCCAGAACGACAAGCCCTCACCAGCCTTTGTCTTCACCATCGCACCCAGAGCTTTGTCCTGCAACCCGGTCAGCCACTCGCACCAGGGGGGCCCAGCCTGAGGCCGGGTTTGTCATTGCAGTGTGCCCAGAACTACAAGCCCTCACTAGCCTTTGTCTTCACCATCGCACCCAGAGCTCTGGCCGCAACCCGGTCACCCACTCGCACCAGGGGGGCCCTGCCTGAGGCTGAGTTTGTCATTGCAGTTTGCCGTCCCTTGTCGGACGCGCTGTCACCAGGCCTCCCTGTTGGTTGCATTTGCCTCCCTTGTCTGAAGGTAAACTTTAAATTACATTTCTTGAGTTGATTCTACATATTGTCCCTGGGATGATCTTTGGCTGACATAATCTTTCTCCAGAACTACAAGCCCTCACCAGCCTTTGTCTTCAGCACCGCACCAGGATTTCTGCCAGTGCAAACTCGGTCCCCCACTCGCACCAGGGGGGCCCAGCCTGAGGCCGAGGTTGTCATTGCAGTGTGCCGTCCCACATCGGACGCGCTGTCACCAGGCCTCCCTGTTGGTTGCATTTGCCTCCCTTGTCTGAAAGTAAACTTTAAATTCCATTTCTTGAGTTTAGTCTCCATATTGTCCCTGGGATGATCTTTGGCTGACATAATCTTTCTCCAGAACTACAAGCCCTCACAAGCCTTTGTCTCCAGCACCACACCCAGGGCTCCAGCACTGCAACCCGGTCCCCCACTCACACCAGGGGGGCCCAGCCTGAGGCTGATTTTGTCATTGCAGTGTGCCGTCCCTCATCGGACGCGCTATCACCAGGCCTCCCTTTCGGTTGCATTTGCCTCCCTTGTCTGAAGGTAAACTTTAAATTCCATTTCTTGAGTTTATTCTCCATATTGTGCCTGGGATGATCTACGGCTGACTTAATCTTGCTCCAGAACTATAAGCCCTCACCAGCATGTGACTCCAGGCCAGACCGGGGCTCCAGCCAGCGCTCCAGCACTGTTTCCCGGTCCCCCACCCTCACCATGGGTGTCCAGCCTTAGGGGGTGGTTGTCGTGGCAGTGGGCGTCACCCTCTCGATCAAGCTTTCCCCAGGCCTCCCTGTTTGTTGCATTTGCCTCCCTTGTCTGAAGGTAAACTTTAAATTCCATTTCTTGAGTTTATTCTCCATATTGTCCCTGGGATGATCTTTGGCTGACATAATCTTTCTCCAGAACTACAAGCCCTCACCAGCCTTTGTCTTCACCATCGCACCCAGAGCTCTGGCCTGCAACCTTGTCACCCACTCGCACCAAGGGGGCCCAGCCTGAGGCCGAGTTTGTCAGTGCAATGTGCTGTCCCATGTCGGACGCGCTGTCACCAGGCCTCCCTGTTGGTTGCATTTGCCTCCCTTGTCTGAAGGTAAACTTTAAATTCCATTTCTTGAGTTTATTCTCCATATTGTCCCTGGGATGATCTTTGGCTGACTTAATCTTGCTCCAGAACTACAAACCCTCACCAGCCTTTGTCTTCAGCACCGCACCAGGAGTTCCGTCAGTGCAACCTCGGTCACCCACTCACACCAGGGGGGCCCAGCCTGAGGCCGAGGTTGTCATTGCAGTGTGCCGTTCCACATCAGACGCGCTGTCACCAGGCCTCCCTGTTGGTTGCATTTGCCTCCCTTGTCTGAAGGTAAACTTTAAATTCCATTTCTTGAGTTTATTCTCCATATTGTCCCTGGGATGATCTTTGGCTGACATAATCTTTCTCCAGAACTACAAGCCCTCACCACTTCTGTCTTCACCATCGCACCCAGAGCTACAGCACTCCAACCCGGTCCCCCACTCACACTAGGGGGGCCCAGCCTGAGGCCGAGTTTGTCATTGCAGTGTGCCGTCCCATGTCGGACGAGTTGTCACCAGGCCTCCCTGTTGGTTGCATTTGCCTCCCTTGTCTGAAGGTAAACTTTAAATTACATTTCTTGAGTTTATTCTCCATATTGTGCCTGGGATGATCTTTGGCTGACATAATCTTTCTCCAGAACTACAAGCCCTCACCAGCCTTTGTCTTCACCATCGCACCCAGAGCTCTGGCCTGCAACCTTGTCACCCACTCGCACCAAGGGGGCCCAGCCTGAGGCCGAGTTTGTCAGTGCAATGTGCTGTCCCATGTCGGACGCGCTGACACCAGGCCTCCCTGTTGGTTGCATTTGCCTCCCTTGTCTGAAGGTAAACTTTAAATTCCATTTCTTGAGTTTATTCTCCATATTGTCCCTGGGATGATCTTTGGCTGACTTAATCTTGCTCCAGAACTACAAACCCTCACCAGCCTTTGTCTTCAGCACCGCACCAGGAGTTCCGTCAGTGCAACCTCGGTCCCCCACTCACACCAGGGGTGCCCAGCCTGAGGCCGAGGTTGTCATTGCAGTGTGCCGTTCCATGTCGGACGTGCTGTCACCAGGCCTCCCTGTTGGTTGCATTTGCCTCCCTTGTCTGAAGGTAAACTTTAAATTCCATTTCTTGAGTTTATTCTCCATATTGTCCCTGGGATGATCTACGGCTGACTTTATCTTGCTCCAGAACTACAAGCCCTCACCAGCATGTGACTCCTGGCCAGACCGGGGTTCCAGCCAGGCTTCCAGCACTGCTGCCCGGTCCGCCACCCTCACCAGGGGTGTCCAGCCTTAGGGGGTGGTTGTCGTTGCATTGGGCGTCGCCCTCTCTATCAAGCTTTCCCCAGGCCTCCCTGTTGGTTGCATTTGCCTCCCTTGTCTGAAGGTAAACTTTAAATTCCATTTCTTGAGTTTATTCTCCATATTGTCCCTGGGATGATCTTTGGCTGACATAATCTTTGTCCAGAACTACAAGCCCTCACCAGCCTTTGTCTTCACCATCGCACCCAGAGCTCTGGCCTGCAACCCGGTCAGCCACTCGCACCAGGGGGGCCCAGCCTGAGGCCTAGTTTTTCATTGCAGTGTGCCGTCCCATGTCGGACGTGCTGTCACCAGGCCTCCCTGTTGGTTGCATTTGCCTCCCTTGTCTGAAGGTAAACTTTAAATTCCATTTCTTGAGTTTATTCTCCATATTGTCCCAGGGATGATCTTTGGCTGACATAATCTTTCTCCTTAACTACAAGCCCTCACCAGCATGTGACTCCAGGCCACCCTGGGGCTCCAGCCAGGGCTCCAGCACTGCTGCCCGGTCCCCCACTCTCACCAGGGGGGCCCAGCCTGAGGCCGAGGTTGTCATTGCAGTGTGCCGTCCCACATCGGACGCGCTGTCACCATGCCTCCCTGTTGGTTGCATTTGCCTCCCTTGTCTGAAGGTAAACTTTAAATTCCATTTCTTGAGTTTATTCTCCATATTGTCCCTTGGATGATCTTTGGCTGACATAATCTTTCTCCAGAACTACAAGCCCTCACCAGCCTTTGTCTTCACCATCGCACCCAGAGCTCTGGCCTGCTACCCGGTCAGCCACTGGCACCAGGGGGGCCCAGCCTAAGGCCGAGTTTGTCATTGCAGTGTGCCGTCCCACATCGGACGCGCTGTCACCAGGCCTCCCTGTTGGTTGCATTTGCCTCCCTTGTCTGAAAGTAAACTTTAAATTCCATTTCTTGAGTTTAGTCTCCATATTGTCCCTGGGATGATCTTTGGCTGACATAATCTTTCTCCAGAACTACAAGCCCTCACAAGCCTTTGTCTCCAGCACCACACCCAGGGCTCCAGCACTGCAACCCGGTCCCCCACTCACACCAGGGGGGCCCAGCCTGAGGCTGATTTTGTCATTGCAGTGTGCCGTCCCTCATCGGACGCGCTATCACCAGGCCTCCCTTTCGGTTGCATTTGCCTCCCTTGTCTGAAGGTAAACTTTAAATTCCATTTCTTGAGTTTATTCTCCATATTGTGCCTGGGATGATCTACGGCTGACTTAATCTTGCTCCAGAACTATAAGCCCTCACCAGCATGTGACTCCAGGCCAGACCGGGGCTCCAGCCAGCGCTCCAGCACTGTTTCCCGGTCCCCCACCCTCACCATGGGTGTCCAGCCTTAGGGGGTGGTTGTCGTTGCAGTGGGCGTCACCCTCTCGATCAAGCTTTCCCCAGGCCTCCCTGTTTGTTGCATTTGCCTCCCTTGTCTGAAGGTAAACTTTAAATTACATTTCTTGAGTTTATTCTCCATATTGTGCCTGGGATGATCTTTGGCTGACATAATCTTTCTCCAGAACTACAAGCCCTCACCAGCCTTTGTCTTCACCATCGCACCCAGAGCTCTGGCTTGCAACCTTGTCACCCACTCGCACCAAGGGGGCCCAGCCTGAGGCCGAGTTATTCAGTGCAATGTGCTGTCCCATGTCGGACGCGCTGTCACCAGGCCTCCCTGTTGGTTGCATTTGCCTCCCTTGTCTGAAGGTAAACTTTAAATTCCATTTCTTGAGTTTATTCTCCATATTGTCCCTGGGATGATCTTTGGCTGACTTAATCTTGCTCCAGAACTACAAACCCTCACCAGCCTTTGTCTTCAGCACCGCACCAGGAGTTCCGTCAGTGCAACCTCGGTCCCCCACTCACACCAGGGGGGCCCAGCCTGAGGCCGAGGTTGTCATTGCAGTGTGCCGTTCCACATCAGACGCGCTGTCACCAGGCCTCCCTGTTGGTTGCATTTGCCTCCCTTGTCTGAAGGTAAACTTTAAATTCCATTTCTTGAGTTTATTCTCCATATTGTCCCTGGGATGATCTTTGGCTGACATAATCTTTCTCCAGAACTACAAGCCCTCACCAGCTTCTGTCTTCACCATCGCACCCAGAGCTACAGCACTCCAACCTGGTCCCCCACTCACACTAGGGGGGCCCAGCCTGAGGCCGAGTTTGTCATTGCAGTGTGCCGTCCCATGTCGGACGAGTTGTCACCAGGCCTCCCTGTTGGTTGCATTTGCCTCCCTTGTCTGAAGGTAAACTTTAAATTCCATTTCTTGAGTTTATTCTCCATATTGTCCCTGGGATGATCTTTGGCTGACATAATCTTTCTCCAGAACTACAAGCCCTCACCAGCCTTTGTCTTCACCATCGCACCCAGAGCTCTGGCCTGCAACCTTGTCACCCACTCGCACCAAGGGGGCCCAGCCTGAGGCCGAGTTTGTCAGTGCAATGTGCTGTCCCATGTCGGACGCGCTGACACCAGGCCTCCCTGTTGGTTGCATTTGCCTCCCTTGTCTGAAGGTAAACTTTAAATTCCATTTCTTGAGTTTATTCTCCATATTGTCCCTGGGATGATCTTTGGCTGACATAATCTTTTTCCAGAACTACAAGCCCTCACCAGCCTTTGTCTTCAGCACCGCACCAGGAGTTCCGTCAGTGCAACCTCGGTCCCCCACTCACACCAGGGGGGCCCAGCCTGAGGCCGAGGTTGTCATTGCAGTGTGCCGTTCCATGTCGGACGCGCTGTCACCAGGCCTCCCTGTTGATTGCATTTGCCTCCCTTGTCTGAAGGTAAACTTTAAATTCCATTTCTTGTGTTTATTCTCCATATTGTCCCTGGGATGATCTACGGCTGACTTTATCTTGCTCCAGAACTACAAGCCCTCACCAGCATGTGACTCCAGGCCAGACCGGGGTTCCAGCCAGGCTTCCAGCACTGCTGCCCGGTCCGCCACCCTCACCAGGGGTGTCCAGCCTTAGGGGGTGGTTGTCGTTGCATTGGGCGTCGCCCTCTCTATCAAGCTTTCCCCAGGCCTCCCTGTTGGTTGCATTTGCCTCCCTTGTCTGAAGGTAAACTTTAAATTCCATTTCTTGAGTTTATTCTCCATATTGTCCCTGGGATGATCTTTGGCTGACATAATCTTTCTCCAGAACTACAAGCCCTCACCAGCCTTTGTCTTCACCATCGCACCCAGAGCTCTGGCCTGCAACCCGGTCAGCCACTCGCACCAGGGGGGCCCAGCCTGAGGCCTAGTTTTTCATTGCAGTGTGCCGTCCCATGTCGGACGTGCTGTCACCAGGCCTCCCTGTTGGTTGCATTTGCCTCCCTTGTCTGAAGGTAAACTTTAAATTCCATTTCTTGAGTTTATTCTCCATATTGTCCCTGGGATGATCTTTGGCTGACATAATCTTTCTCCAGAACTACAAGCCCTCACCAGCCTTTGTCTTCACCATCGCACCCAGAGCTCTGGCCTGCAACCCGGTCAGCCACTCGCACCAGGGGGGCCCAGCCTGAGGCCTAGTTTTTCATTGCAGTGTGCCGTCCCATGTCGGACGTGCAGTCACCAGGCCTCCCTGTTGGTTGCATTTGCCTCCCTTGTCTGAAGGTAAACTTTAAATTCCATTTCTTGAGTTTATTCTCCATTTTGTCCCTGGGATGATCTTTGGCTGACATAATCTTTTTCCTTAACTACAAGCCCTCATCAGCATGTGACTCCAGGCCACCCTGGGGCTCCAGCCAGGGCTCCAGCACTGCTGCCCGGTACCCCACTCTCACCAGGGGGGCCCAGCCTGAGGCCGAGGTTGTCATTGCAGTGTGCCGTCCCACATCGGACGCGCTGTCACCATGCCTCCCTGTTGGTTGCATTTGCCTCCCTTGTCTGAAGGTAAACTTTAAATTCCATTTCTTGAGTTTATTCTCCATATTGTCCCTGGGATGATCTTTGGCTGACATAATCTTTCTCCAGAACTACAAGCCCTCACCAGCCTTTGTCTTCACCATCGCACCCAGAGCTCTGGCCTGCTACCCGGTCAGCCACTGGCACCAGGGGGGCCCAGCCTAAGGCCGAGTTTGTCATTGCAGTGTGCCGTCCCACATCGGACGCGCTGTCACCAGGCCTCCCTGTTGGTTGCATTTGCCTCCCTTGTCTGAAAGTAAACTTTAAATTCCATTTCTTGAGTTTAGTCTCCATATTGTCCCTGGGATGATCTTTGGCTGACATAATCTTTCTCCAGAACTACAAGCCCTCACAAGCCTTTGTCTCCAGCACCACACCCAGGGCTCCAGCACTGCAACCCGGTCCCCCACTCACACCAGGGGGGCCCAGCCTGAGGCTGATTTTGTCATTGCAGTGTGCCGTCCCACATCGGACGCGCTATCACCAGGCCTCCCTTTCGGTTGCATTTGCCTCCCTTGTCTGAAGGTAAACTTTAAATTCCATTTCTTGAGTTTATTCTCCATATTGTGCCTGGGATGATCTACGGCTGACTTAATCTTGCTCCAGAACTATAAGCCCTCACCAGCATGTGACTCCAGGCCAGACCGGGGCTCCAGCCAGCGCTCCAGCACTGTTTCCCGGTCCCCCACCCTCACCATGGGTGTCCAGCCTTAGGGGGTGGTTGTCGTTGCAGTGGGCGTCACCCTCTCGATCAAGCTTTCCCCAGTCCTCCCTGTTGGTTGCATTTGCCTCCCTTGTCTGAAGGTAAACTTTAAATTACATTTCTTGAGTTTATTCTCCATATTGTCCCTGGGATGATCTTTGGCTGACATAATCTTTCTCCAGAACTACAAGCCCTCACCAGCCTTTGTCTTCACCATCGCACCCAGAGCTCTGGCCTGCAACCTTGTCACCCACTCGCACCAAGGGGGCCCAGCCTGAGGCCGAGTTTGTCAGTGCAATGTGCTGTCCCATGTCGGACGCGCTGTCACCAGGCCTCCTTGTTGGTTGCATTTGCCTCCCTTGTCTGAAGGTAAACTTTAAATTCCATTTCTTGAGTTTATTCTCCATATTGTCCCTGGGATGATCTTTGGCTGACTTAATCTTGCTCCAGAACTACAAACCCTCACCAGCCTTTGTCTTCAGCACCGCACCAGGAGTTCCGTCAGTGCAACCTCGGTCCCCCACTCACACCAGGGGGGCCCAGCCTGAGGCCGAGGTTGTCATTGCAGTGTGCCGTTCCATGTCGGACGCGCTGTCACCAGGCCTCCCTGTTGGTTGCATTTGCCTCCCTTGTCTGAAGGTAAACTTTAAATTCCATTTCTTGAGTTTATTCTCCATATTGTCCCTGGGATGATCTACGGCTGACTTTATCTTGCTCCAGAACTACAAGCCCTCACCAGCATGTGACTCCAGGCCAGACCGGGGTTCCAGCCAGGCTTCCAGCACTGCTGCCGGTCCGCCACCCTCACCAGGGGTGTCCAGCCTTTGGGGGTGGTTGTCGTTGCATTGGGCGTCGCCCTCTCTATCAAGCTTTCCCCAGGCCTCCCTGTTGGTTGCATTTGCCTCCCTTGTCTGAAGGTAAACTTTAAATTACATTTCTTGAGTTTATTCTCCATATTGTCCCTGCGATGATCTTTGGCTGACATAATCTTTCTCCAGAACTACAAGCCCTCACCAGCCTTTGTCTTCAGCACCGCACCAGGAGTTCCGCCAGTGCAACCTTGGTCCCCCACCCTCACCAGGGGTGTCCAGCCTTAGGGGGTGGTTATCGTTGCAGTGGGCGTCGCCCTCTTGATCAAGCTTTCACCAGGCCTCCCTGTTGGTTGCATTTGCCTCCCTTGTCTGAAGGTAAACTTTAAATTACATTTCTTGAGTTTATTCTCCATATTGTGCCTGGGATGATCTTTGGCTGACATAATCTTTCTCCAGAACGACAAGCCCTCACCAGCCTTTGTCTTCACCATCGCACCCAGAGCTTTGGCCTGCAACCCGGTCAGCCACTCGCACCAGGGGGGCCCAGCCTGAGGCCGGGTTTGTCATTGCAGTGTGCCCAGAACTACAAGCCCTCACCAGCCTTTTTTATTCACCATCGCACCCAGAGCTCTGGCCTGCAACCCGGTCAGCCACTCGCACCAGGGGGGCCCAGCCTGAGGCCGAGTTTGTCATTGCAGTGTGCTCTCCCATGTCGGACGCGCTGTCACCAGGCCTCCCTGTTGGTTGCATTTGCCTCCCTTGTCTGAAGGTAAACTTTAAATTACATTTCTTGAGTTTATTCTCCATATTGTCCCTGGGATGATCTACGGCTGACTTAATCTTGCTCCAGAACTACAAACCCTCACCAGCCTTTGTCTTCAGCACCGCACCAGGAGTTCCGTCAGTGCAACCTCGGTCCCCCACTCACACCAGGGGGGCCCTGCCTGAGGCCGGGTTTGTCATTGCACTGTGCCGTCCCATGTCGGACGCGCTGTCACCAGGCCTCCCTGTTTGTTGCATTTGCCTCCCTTGTCTGAAGGTAAACTTTAAATTCCATTTCTTGAGTTTATTCTCCATATTGTCCCTGGGATGATCTTTGGCTGACATAATCTTGCTCCAGAACTACAAGCCCTCACAAGCCTTTGTCTTCAGCACCGCACCAGGAGTTCCGCCTGTGCAACCTCGGTCCCCCACTCGCACCAGGGGGGCCCAGCCTGAGGCCGAGGTTGTCATTGCAGTGTGCCGCCTCACGTCGGACGAGCTGTCACCAGGCCTCCCTGTTGGTTGCATTTGCCTCCCTTGTCTGAAGGTAAACTTTAAATTCCCTTTCTTGAGTTTATTCTCCATATTGTCCCTGGGATGATCTTTGGCTGACTTAATCTTGCTCCAGAACTACAAGCCCTCACAAGTCTTTGTCTCCAGCACCACACCCAGGGCTCCAGCACTGCAACCCGGTCCCCCACTCACACCGGGGGGGCCAAACCTGAGGCTGATTTTGTCTTTGCAGTGTGCCGTCCCATGTCGGACGCGCTGTCACCAGGCCTCCTTGTTGGTTGCATTTGCCTCCCTTGTCTGAAGGTAAACTTTAAATTCCATTTCTTGAGTTTATTCTCCATATTGTCCCTGGGATGATCTTTGGCTGACATAATCTTTCTCCAGAACTACAAGCCCTCACCAGCCTTTGTCTTCACCATCGCACCCAGAGCTCTGGCCTGCAACCCGGTCAGCCACTCGCACCAGGGGGGCCCAGCCTGAGGCCAAGGTTGTCATTGCAGTGTGCCGCCTCACGTCGGACGAGCTGTCACCAGGCCTCCCTGTTGGTTGCATTTGCCTCCCTTGTCTGAAGGTAAACTTTAAATTACATTTCTTGAGTTTATTCTCCATATTGTCCCTGGGATGATCTTTGGCTGACCTAATCTTGCTCCAGAACTACAAGCCCTCACAAGTCTTTGTCTCCAGCACCACACCCAGGGCTCCAGCACTGCAACCCGGTCCCCCACTCACACCGGGGGGGCCCAATCTGAGGCTAATTTTGTCTTTGCAGTCTGCCGTCCCATGTCGGACGCGCTGTCACCAGGCCTCCTTGTTGGTTGCATTTGCCTCCCTTGTCTGAAGGTAAACTTTAAATTCCATTTCTTGAGTTTATTCTCCATATTGTCCCTGGGATGATCTTTGGCTGACATAATCTTTCTCCAGAACTACAAGCCCTCACCAGCTTCTGTCTTCACCATCGCACCCAGAGCTACAGCACTTCAACCCGGTCCCCCACTCACACTAGGGGGGCCCAGCCTGAGGCCGAGTTTGTCATTGCAGTGTGCCGTCCCATGTCGGACGAGTTGTCACCAGGCCTCCCTGTTGGTTGCATTTGCCTCCCTTGTCTGAAGGTAAACTTTAAATTACATTTCTTGAGTTTATTCTCCATATTGTGCCTGGGATGATCTTTGGCTGACATAATCTTTCTCCAGAACTACAAGCCCTCACCAGCCTTTGTCTTCACCATCGCACCCAGAGCTCTGGCCTGCAACATTGTTACCCACTCGCACGAAGGGGGCCCAGCCTGAGGCCGAGTTTGTCAGTGCAATGTGCTGTCCCATGTCGGACGCGCTGACACCAGGCCTCCCTGTTGGTTGCATTTGCCTCCCTTGTCTGAAGGTAAACTTTAAATTCCATTTCTTGAGTTTATTCTCCATATTGTCCCTGGGATGATCTTTGGCTGACTTAATCTTGCTCCAGAACTACAAACCCTCACCAGCCTTTGTCTTCAGCACCGCACCAGGAGTTCCGTCAGTGCAACCTCGGTCCCCCACTCACACCAGGGGGGCCCAGCCTGAGGCCGAGGTTGTCATTGCAGTGTGCCGTTCCATGTCGGACGCGCTGTCACCAGGCCTCCCTGTTGGTTGCATTTGCCTCCCTTGTCTGAAGGTAAACTTTAAATTCCATTTCTTGAGTTTATTCTCCATATTGTCCCTGGGATGATCTACGGCTGACTTTATCTTGCTCCAGAACTACAAGCCCTCACCAGCATGTGACTCCAGGCCAGACCGGGGTTCCAGCCAGGCTTCCAGCACTGCTGCCCGGTCCGCCACCCTCACCAGGGGTGTCCAGCCTTAGGGGGTGGTTGTCGTTGCATTGGGCGTCGCCCTCTCTATCAAGCTTTCCCCAGGCCTCCCTGTTGGTTGCATTTGCCTCCCTTGTCTGAAGGTAAACTTTAAATTCCATTTCTTGAGTTTATTCTCCATATTGTCCCTTGGGATGATCTTTGGCTGACATAATCTTTCTCCAGAACTACAAGCCCTCACCAGCCTTTGTCTTCACCATCGCACCCAGAGCTCTGGCCTGCAACCCGGTCAGCCACTCGCACCAGGGGGGCCCAGCCTGAGGCCTAGTTTTTCATTGCAGTGTGCCGTCCCATGTCGGACGTGCTGTCACCAGGCCTCCCTGTTGGTTGCATTTGCCTCCCTTGTCTGAAGGTAAACTTTAAATTCCATTTCTTGAGTTTATTCTCCATATTGTCCCTGGGATGATCTTTGGCTGACATAATCTTTCTCCAGAACTACAAGCCCTCACCAGCCTTTGTCTTCACCATCGCACCCAGAGCTCTGGCCTGCAACCTGGTCAGCCACTCGCACCAGGGGGGCCCAGCCTGAGGCCTAGTTTTTCATTGCAGTGTGCCGTCCCATGTCGGACGTGCTGTCACCAGGCCTCCCTGTTGGTTGCATTTGCCTCCCTTGTCTGAAGGTAAACTTTAAATTCCATTTCTTGAGTTTATTCTCCATATTGTCCCTGGGATGATCTTTGGCTGACATAATCTTTCTCCTTAACTACAAGCCCTCACCAGCATGTGACTCCAGGCCACCCTGGGGCTCCAGCCAGGGCTCCAGCACTGCTGCCCGGTACCCCACTCTCACCAGGGGGGCCCAGCCTGAGGCCGAGGTTGTCATTGCAGTGTGCCGTCCCACATCGGACGCGCTGTCACCATGCCTCCCTGTTGGTTGCATTTGCCTCCCTTGTCTGAAGGTAAACTTTAAATTCCATTTCTTGAGTTTATTCTCCATATTGTCCCTGGGATGATCTTTGGCTGACATAATCTTTCTCCAGAACTACAAGCCCTCACCAGCCTTTGTCTTCACCATCGCACCCAGAGCTCTGGTCTGCTACCCGGTCAGCCACTGGCACCAGGGGGGCCCAGCCTAAGGCCGAGTTTGTCATTGCAGTGTGCCGTCCCACATCGGACGCGCTGTCACCAGGCCTCCCTGTTGGTTGCATTTGCCTCCCTTGTCTGAAAGTAAACTTTAAATTCCATTTCTTGAGTTTAGTCTCCATATTGTCCCTGGGATGATCTTTGGCTGACATAATCTTTCTCCAGAACTACAAGCCCTCACCAGCCTTTGTCTTCACCATCGCACCCAGAGTTCTGACTTGCAACCTTGTCACCCACTCGCACCAAGGGGGCCCAGCCTGAGGCCGAGTTTGTCATTGCAATGTGCTGTCCCATGTCGTACGCGCTGTCACCAGGCCTCCCTGTTGGTTGCATTTGCCTCCCTTGTCTGAAGGTAAACTTTAAATTCCCTTTCTTGAGTTTATTCTCCATATTGTCCCTGGGATGATCTACGGCTGACTTAATCTTGCTCCGGAACTACAAGCCCTCACCAGCATGTGACTCCAGGCCACACCGGGGCTCCAGCCAGGGCTCCAGCACTGCTGCCCGGTCCCCCACCCTCTCCAGGGGGGCCCATCCTTAGGCGGTGGTTGTCGTTGCAGTGGGCGTCGCCCTCTCGATCAAGCTTTCCCCAGGCCTCCCTGTTGGTTGCATTTGCCTCCCTTGTCTGAAGGTAAACTTTAAATTCCATTTCTTGAGTTTATTCTCCATATTGTCCCTGGGATGATCTTTGGCTGACATAATCTTTCTCCAGAACTACAAGCCCTCACCAGCCTTTGTCTTCACCATCGCACCCAGAGCTCTGGCCTGCAACCCGGTTAGCCACTCGCACTAGGGGTTCCAGCCTGAGGCCGAGGTTGTCATTGCAGTGTGCCGTCCCATGTCGGACGACCTGTCACCAGGCCTCCCTGTTGGTTGCATTTGCCTCCCTTGTCTGAAGGTAAACTTTAAATTACATTTCTTGAGTTTATTCTCCATATTGTCCCAGGGATGATCTTTGGCTGACTTAATCTTGCTCCAGAACTACTAGCTTTCACCAGCCTTTGTCTTCACCATCGCACCCAGAGCTCTGGCCTGCAACCCGGTCCCCCACCCTCACCAGGGGGGCCCAGCCTGATGCCGAGTTTGTCATTGCAGTGTGCCGTCCCATGTCGGACGCGCTGTCACCAGGCCTCCCTGTTGGTTGCATTTGCCTCCCTTGTCTTAAGGTAAACTTTAAATTCCATTTCTTGAGTTTATTCTCCATATTGTCCCTGGGATGATCTTTGGCTGACATAATCTTTCTCCAGAACTACAAGCCCTCACCAGCCTTTGTCTTCACCATCGCACCCAGAGCTCTGGCCTGCAACCCAGTTAGCCACTCGCACCAGGGGTTCCAGTCTGAGGCCGAGGTTGTCATTGCAGTGTGCCGTCCCATGTCGGACGCGCTGTCACCAGGCCTCCCTGTTGGTTGCATTTGCCTCCCTTGTCTGAAGGTAAACTTTAAATTACATTTCTTGAGTTTATTCTCCATATTGTCCCTGGGATGATCTTTGGCTGACATAATCTTTCTCCAGAACTACAAGCCCTCACAAGCCTTTGTCTCCAGCACCACACCCAGGGCTCCAGCACTGCAACCCGGTCCCCCACTCTCACCAGGGGGGCCCAGCCTGAGGCTGATTTTGTCATTGCACTGTGCCGTCCCACATCGGACGCGCTATCACCAGGCCTCCCTGTTGGTTGCATTTGCCTCCCTTGTCTGAAGGTAAACTTTAAATTCCATTTCTTGAGTTTATTCTCCATATTGTCCCTGGGATGATCTACGGCTGACTTAATCTTGCTCCAGAACTACAAGCCCTCACCAGCCTTTGTCTTCACCATCGCACCCAGAGCTCTGGCCTGCAACCCGGTCACCCACTTGCACCAGGGGGGCCCAGCCTGAGGCCGAGTTTGTCATTGCAGTGTGCCGTCCCATGTCGGACGCGCTCTCACCAGGCCTCCCTGTTGGTTGCATTTGTCTCCCTTGTCTGAAGGTAAACTTTAAATTACATTTCTTGAGTTTATTCTCCATATTGTCCCTGGGATGATCTTTGGCTGACATAATCTTTCTCCAGAACTACAAGCCCTCACCAGCCTTTGTCTTCACCATCGCACCCAGAGCTCTAGCCTGCAACCTTGTCACCCACTCGCACCAAGGGGGCCCAGCCTGAGGCCGAGTTTGTCATTGCAATGTGCTGTCCCATGTCGGACGCGCTGTCACCAGGCCTCCCTGTTGGTTGCATTTGCCTCCCTTGTCTGAAGGTAAACTTTAAATTCCCTTTCTTGAGTTTATTCTCCATATTGTCCCTGGAATGATCTTTGGCTGACTTAATCTTTCTCCAGAACTACAAGCCCTCACCAGCCTTTGTCTTCAGCACCGCACCAGGATTTCTGCCAGTGCAACCTCGGTCCCCCACTCGCAAAACTTTAAATTCCATTTCTTGAGTTTATTCTCCATATTGTCCATGGGATGATCTTTGGCTGACATAATCTTTCTCCAGAACTACAAGCCCTCACCAGCCTTTTTCTTCAGCACCGCACCAGGATTTCTGCCAGTGCAACCTCGGTCCCCCACTCACACCAGGGGGGCCCAGCCTGAGGCCGAGGTTGTCATTGCAGTGTGCCGTCCCACATCGGACGCGCTGTCACCAGGCCTCCCTGTTGGTTGCATTTGCCTCCCTTGTCTGAAGGTAAACTTTAAATTCCATTTCTTGAGTTTATTCTCCATATTGTCCCTGGGATGATCTTTGGCTGACATAATCTTTCTCCAGAACTACAAGCCCTCACCAGCCTTTGTCTTCAGCACCGCACCAGGATTTCTGCCAGTGCAACCTCGGTCCCCCACTCGCACCAGGGGGGCCCAGCCTGAGGCCGCGGTTGTCATTGCAGTATGCCGTCCCACATCGGACGCGCTGTCACCAGGCCTCCCTGTTGGTTGCATTTGCCTCCCTTGTCTGAAGGTAAACTTTAAATTCCCTTTCTTGAGTTTATTCTCCATATTGTCCCTGGGATGATCTTTGGCTGACATAATCTTTCTCCAGAACTACAAGCCCTCACCAGCCTTTGTCTCCAGCACCACACCCAGGGCTCCAGCACTGCAACTCGGTCCCCCACTCACACCAGGGGTGCCCTGCCTGAGGCTGATTTTGTCATTGCAGTGTGCCGTCCCATGTCGGACGCGCTGTCACCAGGCCTCCCTGTTGGTTGCATTTGCCTCCCTTGTCTGAAGGTAAACTTTAAATTCTATTTCTTCAGTTTATTCTCCATATTGTCCCTGGGATGATCTACGGCTGACTTAATCTTGCTCCAGAACTACAAGCCCTCACCAGCATGTGACTCCAGGCCAGACCGGGGCTCCAGCCAGGGCTCCAGTACTGCTGCCCGGTCCCCCACTCTCACCAGGGGTGCCCAGCCTTAGGCGGTGGTTGTCGTTGCAGTGGGCGTCGCCCTCTCGATCAAGCTTTCCCCAGGCCTCCCTGTTGGTTGCATTTGCCTACCTTGTCTGAATGTAAACTTTAAATTACATTTCTTGAGTTTATTCTCCTTATTTTCCCCTGGGATGATCTTTGGCTGACATAATCTTTCCCCAGAACTACAAGCCCTCACCAGCCTTTGTCTTCAGCACCGCACCCAGAGCTCCAGCACTGCAACCCGGTCCCCTACTCACACTAGGGGGGCCCACCCTAAGGGCGATTTTGTCATTGCAGTGTGCCGCCCCACATCGGACGAGCTGTCCCCAGTCCTCCCTGTTGGTTGCATTTGCCTCCCTTGTCTGAAGGTAAACTTTAAATTCCCTTTCTTGAGTTTATTCTCCATATTGTCCCTGGGATTATCTACGGCTGACTTTATCTTGCTCCAGAACTACAAGCCCTCACCAGCATGTGACTCCAGGCCAGACCGGGGTTCCAGCCAGGGCTCTAGTACTGCTGCCCGGTCCCCCACTCTCACCAGGGGTGCCCAGCCTTAGGCGGTGGTTGTCGTTGCAGTGGGCGTCGCCCTCTCGATCAAGCTTTCCCCAGGCCTCCCTGTTGGTTGCATTTGCCTCCCTTGTCTGAAGGTAAACTTTAAATTACATTTCTTGAGTTTATTCTCCATATTTTCCCCTGGGATGATCTTTGGCTGACATAATCTTTCCCCAGAACTACAAGCCCTCACCAGCCTTTGTTTTCAGCACCGCACCCAGAGCTCTAGCACTGCAACCCGGTCCCCTACTCACACTAGGGGGGCCCACCCTAAGGGCGATTTTGTCATTGCAGTGTGCCGCCCCACATCGGACGAGCTGTCCCCAGGCCTCCCTGTTGGTTGCATTTGCCTCCCTTGTCTGAAGGTAAACTTTAAATTCCATTTCTTGAGTTTATTCTCCATATTGTCCCTGGGATGATCTACGGCTGACTTTATCTTGCTCCAGAACTACAAGCCCTCACCAGCATGTGACTCCAGGCCAGACCGGGGTTCCAGCCAGGGCTCTAGCACTGCTGCCCGGTCCCCCACCCTCACCATGGGTGTCCAGCCTTAGGGGTTGGTTGTCGTTGCAGTGGGCGTCGCCCTCTCGATCAAGCTGTCCCCAGGCCTCCCTGTTGGTTGCATTTGCCTCCCTTGTCTGAAGGTAAACTTTAAATTCCATTTCTTCAGTTTAGTCTCCATATTGTCCCTGGGATGATCTTTGGCTGACTTAATCTTGCTCCAGAACTACAAGCCCTTACAAGTCTTTGTCTCCAGCACCACACCCAGGGCTCCAGCACTGCAACCCGGTCCCCCACTCAAACCGGGGGGGCCCAACCTGAGGCTGATTTTGTCATTGCAGTGTGCCGTCCCATGTCGGACGCGCTGTCACCAGGCCTCCCTGTTGGTTGCATTTGCCTCCCTTGTCTGAAGGTAAACTTTAAATTCCATTTCTTGAGTTTATTCTCCATATTGTCCCTGGGATGATCTTTGGCTGACATAATCTTTCTCCAGAACTACAAGCCCTCACCAGCATGTGACTCCAGGCCACCCTGGGGCACCAGCCAGGGCTCCAGCACTGCTGCCCGGTCCCCCACTCTCACCAGGGGTGCCCAGCCTTAGGCGGTGGTTGTCGTTGCAGTGGGCGTCTCCCTCTCGATCAAGCTTTCCCCAGGCCTCCCTGTTGGTTGCATTTGCCTCCCTTGTCTGAAGGTAAACTTTAAATTCCATTTCTTGAGTTTATTCTCCATATTGTCCCTGGGATGATCTTTGGCTGACATAATCTTTCTCCAGAACTACAAGCCCTCACCAGCTTCTGTCTTCACCATCGCACCCAGAGCTACAGCACTGCAACCTGGTCCCCCACTCACACTAGGGGGGCCCAGCCTGAGGCCGAGTTTGTCATTGCAGTGTGCCGTCCCATGTCGGACGACCTGTCATCTAGCCTCCCTGTTGGTTGCATTTGCCTCCCTCGTCTGAAGGTAAACTTTAAATTACATTTCTTGAGTTTATTCTCCATATTGTCCCTGGGATGATCTTTGGCTGACATAATCTTTCTCCAGAACTACAAGCCCTCACAAGCCTTTGTCTTCAGCACCGCACCAGGAGTTCCGCCTGTGCAACCTCGGTCCCCCCCTCGCACCAGGGGGGCCCAGCCTGAGGCCGAGGTTGTCATTGCAGTGTGCCGCCTCACGTCGGACGAGCTGTCACCAGGCCTCCCTGTTGGTTGCATTTGCCTCCCTTGTCTGAAGGTAAACTTTAAATTCCATTTCTTGAGTTTATTCTCCATATTGTCCCTGGGATGATCTTTGGCTGACTTAATCTTGCTCCAGAACTACAAGCCCTCACAAGTCTTTGTCTCCAGCACCACACCCAGGGCTCCAGCACTGCAACCCGGTCCCCCACTCACACCGGGGGGGCCCAACCTGAGGCGGATTTTGTCATTGCAGTCTGCCGTCCCATGTCGGACGCGCTGTCACCAGGCCTCCCTGTTGGTTGCATTTGCCTCCCTTGTCTGAAGGTAAACTTTAAATTCCATTTCTTGAGTTTATTCTCCATATTGTCCCTGGGATGATCTTTGGCTGACATAATCTTTCTCCAGAACTACAAGCCCTCACCAGCCTTTGTCTTCACCATCGCACCCAGAGCTCTGGCCTGCAACCCGGTCAGCCACTCGCACCAGGGGGTCTAGCCTGAGGCCTAGTTTTTCATTGCAGTGTGCCGTCCCATGTCGGACGTGCTGTCACCAGGCCTCCCTGTTGGTTGCATTTGCCTCCCTTGTCTGAAGGTAAACTTTAAATTCCATTTCTTGAGTTTATTCTCCATATTGTCCCTGGGATGATCTTTGGCTGACATAATCTTTCTCCTGAACTACAAGCCCTCACCAGCATGTGACTCCAGGCCACCCTGGGGCTCCAGCCAGGGCTCCAGCACTGCTGCCCGGTACCCCACTCTCACCAGGGGGGCCCAGCCTGAGGCCGAGGTTGACATTGCAGTGTGCCGTCCCACATCGGACGCGCTGTCACCATGCCTCCCTGTTGGTTGCATTTGCCTACCTTGTCTGAAGGTAAACTTTAAATTCCATTTCTTGAGTTTATTCTCCATATTGTCCCTGGGATGATCTTTGGCTGACATAATCTTGCTCCAGAACTACAAGCCCTCACAAGCCTTTGTCTCCAGCACCACACCCAGGGCTCCAGCACTGCAACCCGGTCCCCCACTCACACCAGGGGGGCCCAGCCTGAGGCTGATTTTGTCATTGTAGTGTGCCGTCCCACATCGGACGCGCTATCACCAGGCCTCCCTGTTGGTTGTATTTGCCTCCCTTGTCTGAAGGTAAACTTTAAATTCCATTTCTTGAGTTTATTTTCCATATTTTCCCTGGGATGATCTTTGGCTGACATAATCTTTCTCCAGAACTACAAGCCCTCACCAGCCTTTGTCTTCACCATCGCACCCAGAGCTCTGGCCTGCAACCCGGTCACCCACTCGCACCAGGGGGGCCCAGCCTGAGGCTGATTTTGTCATTGCAGTGTTCTGTCCCATGTCGGACGCGCTGTCACCAGGCCTCCCTGTTGGTTGCATTTGCCTCCCTTGTCTGAAGGTAAACTTTAAATTCCATTTCTTGAGTTTATTCTCCATATTGTGCCTTGGATGATCTACGGCTGACTTAATCTTGCTCCAGAACTACAAGCACTCACCAGCATGTGACTCCAGGCCACACCGGGGCTCCAGCCAGGGCTCCAGCCAGGGCTCCAGCCAGGGCTCCAGCACTGCTGCCCAGTCCCCCACTCTCACCAGGGGGGCCCAGCCTTAGGCGGTGGTTGTCGTTGCAGTGGGCGACGCCCTCTCGATCAAGCTTTCCCCAGGCCTCCCTGTTGGTTGCATTTGCCTCCCTTGTCTGAAGGTAAACTTTAAATTCCCTTTCTTGAGTTTATTCTCCATATTGTGCCTGGGATGATCTACGGCTGACTTAATCTTGCTCCAGAACTATAAGCCCTCACTAGCATGTGACTCCAGGCTACTTCGGGGCTCCAGCCAGGGCTCCAGCCAGGGCTCCAGCACTGCTGCCCAGTCCCCCACCCTCACCAGGGGTGCCCAGCCTTAGGCGGTGGTTGTCGTTTCAGTGGGCGACGCCCTCTCGATCAAGCTTTCCCCAGGCCTCCCTGTTGGTTGCATTTGCCTCCCTTGTCTGAAGGTAAACTTTAAATTACATTTCTTGAGTTTATTCTCCATATTGTCCCTGGGATGATCTTTGGCTGACATAATCTTTTTCCAGAACTACAAGCCCTCACCAGCCTTTTTCTTCACCATTGCACCCAGAGCTCTGGCCTTTGTTGTGATTCTATATTTAGTTTAATGCATTATAGCAGTGAGAGTTAGTATATTAGCAAATATTGTATGTATGTGTTAGAAGTATTATAGTTAGTTAAATGTTTAAATGTAATGAATGTCAATACATGTAGTCCTCTTATAATCATTTGCCCATTCTTATCAGTACCATTCAGAACCTCGGAGTAAAGACAGATACTGTTTGACTGATTAAGCCTCAGGAACAGTGACCTGGGGTGATCAAAGTGGGGGTGAGCACAGAAACTGCATTTGTTACCCCCCATAAAGTTTGTGACCCTTTCAGGCACGGGAACACAAACTTTTCACCTCAGGGTTTTATGGCAGGAAAGTTTCCAGCAGACCAGATCGAGAGGAGGATGGACTATTTGGCTCCCGGCCAAATAAGGACTTGTTTCCTGCCACAGATTAGCCTAAAACGGGGAAGGCTACACCATCAGACAGCCAATAGGAGGACGACATGGAAGAAGACATCTACATATTTTATTACTGTTTGTTTCTGTATTTAAGATGGCGTAAGGGACAGATAGATCAGACTTGGCATCTGATAACACATTGTTGTTGTTAGGGTTAAGCCTCCGGAGCTCTGTACCAAGTATCTTGTTTTTTCTGTTACTAAAACTTCTTAAGATTTCATTTGTCTACTATTCTCTTCATTCAACGAACACGCGGTTTGGTAGCATAAGATTGGATAAAAGAACCAAACCAACACAGTGGGCGTCGCCCTCTCGATCAAGCTTTCCCCAGGCCTCCCTGTTGGTTGCATTTGCCTCCCTTGTCTGAAGGTAAACTTTAAATTCCATTTCTTGAGTTTATTCTCCGTATTGTCCCTGGGATGATCTTTGGCTGACATAATCTTTCTCCTGAACTACAAGCCCTCACCAGCCTTTGTCTTCAGCACCGCACCAGGAGTTCCGCCAGTGCAACCTCGGTCCCCCACTCGCACCAGGGGGGCCCAGCCTGAGGCTGATTTTGTCATTGCAGTGTGCCGTCCCACATCGGACGCGCTATCACCAGGCCTCCCTGTTGGTTGCATTTGCTTCCCTTGTCTGAAGGTAAACTTTAAATTCCATTTCTTGAGTTTATTCTCCATATTGTCCCTGGGATGATCTTTGGCTGACTTAATCTTGCTCCAGAACTACAAGCCCTCAACAGCCTTTGTCTCCAGCACCACACCCAGAGCTCTGGCCTGCAACCCGGTCAGTCACTCGCACCAGGGGCGCCCAGCCTGAGGCCGAGTTTGTCATTGCAGTGTGCCCAGAACTACAAGCCCTAACCAGCCTTTGTCTTCACCATCGCACCCAGAGCTCTGGCCTGCAACCCGGTCAGCCACTCGCACCAGGGGGGCCCAGCTTGAGGCCGAGTTTGTCATTGCAGTGTGCTGTCCCATGTCGGACGCGCTGTCACCAGGCCTCCCTGTTGGTTGCATTTGCCTCCCTTGTCTGAAGGTAAACTTTAAATTCCATTTCTTGAGTTTATTCTCCATATTGTCCCTGGGATGATCTACGGCTGACTTAATCTTGCTCCAGAACTACAAGCCCTCACCAGCATGTGACTCCAGGCCACCCTGGGGCTCCAGCCAGGGCTCCAGCACTGCTGCCCGGTCCCCCACTCTCACCAGGGGTGCCCAGCCTTAGGCGGTGGTTGTCGTTGCAGTGGGCGTTGCCCTCTCGATCAAGCTTTCCCCAGGCCTCCCTGTTGGTTGCATTTGCCTCCCTTGTCTGAAGGTAAACTTTAAATTCCATTTCTTGAGTTTATTCTCCATATTGTCCCTGGGATGATCTTTGGCTGACATAATCTTTCTCCAGAACTACAAGCCCTCACCAGCTTCTGTCTTCACCATCGCACCCAGAGCTACAGCACTCCAACCCGGTCCCCCACTCACACTAGGGGGGCCCAGCCTGAGGCCGAGTTTGTCATTGCAGTGTGCCGTCCCATGTCGGACGAGTTGTCACCAGGCCTCCCTGTTGGTTGCATTTGCCTCCCTTGTCTGAAGGTAAACTTTAAATTCCATTTCTTGAGTTTATTCTCCATATTGTGCCTGGGATGATCTTTGGCTGACATAATCTTTCTCCAGAACTACAAACCCTCACCAGCCTTTGTCTTCACCATCACACCCAGAGCTCTGGCCTGCAACCCGGTCACCTACTCGCACCAAGGGGGCCCAGCCTGAGGCCGAGTTTGTCATTGCAGTGTGCCGTTCCATGTCGGACGCGCTGTCACCAGGCCTCCCTGTTGGTTGCATTTGCCTCCCTTGTCTGAAGGTAAACTTTAAATTCCATTTCTTGAGTTTATTCTCCATATTGTCCCTGGGATGATCTTTTGCTGACATAATCTTTCTCCAGAACTACAAGCCCTCACAAGACTTTGTTTCCAGCACCACAACCAGGGCTCCAGCACTGCAACCCGGTCTCCCACTCACACCAGGGGGGCCCAGCCTGAGGCTGATTTTGTCATTGCAGTGTACCGTCCCACATCGGACGCGCTATCACCAGGCCTCCCTGTTGGTTGCATTTGCCTCCCTTGTCTGAAGGTAAACTTTAAATTCCATTTCTTGAGTTTATTCTCCATATTGTGCCTTGGATGATCTACGGCTGACTTAATCTTGCTCCAGAACTACAAGCACTCACCAGCATGTGACTCCAGGCCATCCCGGGGCTCCAGCCAGGCCTCCAGCACTGCTGCCCGGTCCCCCACTCTCACCAGGGGTGCCCAGCCTTAGGCGGTGGTTGTCGTTGCAGTGGGCGTCGCCCTCTCGATCAAGCTTTCCCCAGGCCTCCCTGTTGGTTGCATTTGCCACCCTTGTCTGAAGGTAAACTTTAAATTACATTTCTTGAGATTATTCTCCATATTGTCCCTGGGATGATCTACGGCTGACTTAATCTTGCTCCAGAACTACAAGCCCTCACCAGCATGTGACTCCAGGCCATCCCGGGGCTCCAGCCAGGCCTCCAGCACTGCTGCCCGGTCCCCCACTCTCACCAGGGGTGCCCAGCCTTAGGCGGTGGTTGTCGTTGCAGTGGGCGTCGCCCTCTCGATCAGGCTTTCCCCAGGCCTCCCTGTTGGTTGCATTTGCCACCCTTGTCTGAAGGTAAACTTTAAATTACATTTCTTGAGATTATTCTCCATATTGTCCCTGGGATGATCTACGGCTGACATAATCTTTCTCCAGAACTACAAGCCCTCACCAGCCTTTGTCTTCACCATCGCACCGAGAGCTCTGTCCTGCAACCCGGTCAGCCACTCGCACCAGGGGGGCCCAGCCTGAGGCCGAGTTTGTCATTGCATTGTGCCGTCCCTTTTCGGACGACCTGTCATCAGGACTCCCTGTTGGTTGCATTTGCCTCCCTTGTCTGAAGGTAAACTTTAAATTCCATTTCTTGAGTTTATTCTCCATATTGTTCCTGGGATGATCTTTGGCTGACTTAATCTTTCTCCAGAACTACAAGCCCTCACCAGCCTTTGTCTTCAGCACCGCACCAGGATTTCTGCCAGTGCAACCTCTGTCCCCCACTCGCACCAGGGGGGCCCAGCCTGAGGCCGAGGTTGTCATTGCAGTGTGCCGTCCCACATCGGACGCGCTGTAACCTGGCCTCCCTGTTGGTTGCATTTGCCTCCCTTGTCTGAAGGTAAACTTTAAATTCCATTTCTTGAGTTTATTCTCCATATTGTCCCTGGGATGATCTTTTGCTGACATAATCTTTCTCCAGAACTACAAGCCCTCACAAGACTTTGTTTCCAGCACCACAACCAGGGCTCCAGCACTGCAACCCGGTCTCCCACTCACACCAGGGGGGCCCAGCCTGAGGCTGATTTTGTCATTGCAGTGTACCGTCCCACATCGGACGCGCTATCACCAGGCCTCCCTGTTGGTTGCATTTGCCTCCCTTGTCTGAAGGTAAACTTTAAATTAAATTTCTTGAGTTCATTCTCCATATTGTCCCTGGCATGATCTTTGGCTGACATAATCTTTCTCAAGAACTACAAGCCCTCACCAGCCTTTGTCTTCACCATCGCACCCAGAGTTCTGGCTTGCAACCTTGTCACCCACTCGCACCAAGGGGGCCCAGCCTGAGGCCGAGTTTGTCATTGCAATGTGCTGTCCCATGTCGGACGCGCTGTCACCAGGCCTCCCTGTTGGTTGCATTTGCCTCCCTTGTCTGAAGGTAAACTTTAAATTCCCTTTCTTGAGTTTATTCTCCATATTGTCCCTGGGATGATCTACGGCTGACTTAATCTGGCTCCAGAACTACAAGCCCTCACCAACCTTTGTCTTCAGCACCGCACCAGGAGTTCCGCCAGTGCAACCTTGGTCCCCCACCCTCACCAGGGGTGTCCAGCCTTAGGGGGTGGTTGTCGTTGCAGTGGGCGTCGCCCTCTTGATCAAGCTTTCACCAGGCCTCCCTGTTGGTTGCATTTGCCACCCTTGTCTGAAGGTAAACTTTAAATTCCCTTTCTTGAGTTTATTCTCCATATTGTCCCTGGGATGATCTACGGCTGACTTAATCTGGCTCCAGAACTACAAGCCCTCACCAGCATGTGACTCCAGGCTACCCTGGGGCTCCAGCCAGGGCTCCAGCACTGCTGCCCGGTCCCCCACTCTCACCAGGGGGGCCCAGCCTTAGGCGGTGGTTGTCGTTGCAGTGGGCGTCGCCCTCTCGATCAAGCTTTCCCCAGGCTTCCCTGTTGGTTGCATTTGCCTCCCTTGTCTGAAGGTAAACTTTAAATTACATTTCTTGAGTTTATTTTCCATATTGTCCCTGGGATGATCTTTGGCTGACATAATCTTTCTCCAGAACTACAAGCCCTCACCAGCCTTTGTCTTCACCATCACACCCAGAGCTCTGGCCTGCAACCCGGTCACCCACTCGCACCAAGGGGGCCCAGCCTGAGGCCGAGTTTGTCATTGCAGTGTGCCGTTCCATGTCGTACGCGCTGTCACCAGGCCTCCCTGTTGGTTGCATTTGCCTCCCTTGTCTGAAGGTAAACTTTAAATTACATTTCTAGAGTTTATTCTCCATATTGTCCCTGGGATGATCTTTGGCTGACCTAATCTTTCTCCAGAACTACAAGCCCTCACCAGCATGTGACTCCAGGCCACACCGGGGCTCCAGCCAGGGCTCCAGCACTGCTGCCCGGTCCCCCAGCCTCACCAGGTGTGCCCAGCCTTAGGCGGTGGTTGTCGTTGCAGTGGGCGTCGCCCTCTCGATCAAGCTTTCCCCAGGCCTCCCTGTTGGTTGCATTTGCCTCCCTTGTCTGAAGGTAAACTTTAAATTCCATTTCTTGAGTTTATTCTCCATATTGTCCCTGGGATGATCTTTGGCTGACATAATCTTTCTCCAGAACTAAAAGCCCTCACAAGCCTTTGTCTCCAGCACCACACCCAGGGATCCAGCACTGCAACTCGGTCCCCCACTCACACCAGGGGTGCCCAGCCTGAGGCTAATTTTGTCATTTCAGTGTGCCGTCCCATGTCGGACGCGTTGTCACCAGGCCTCCCTGTTGGTTGCATTTGCCTCCCTTGTCTGAAGGTAAACTTTAAATTACATTTCTTGAGTTTATTCTCCATATTGTCCCTGGGATGATCTTTGGCTGACATAATCTTTCTCCAGAATTACAAGCCCTCACCAGCCTTTGTCTTCACCATCGCACCCAGAGCTCTGGCCTGCAACCCGGTCAGGCACTCGCACCAGGGGGGCCCAGCCTGAGGCCGAGTTTGTCATTGCAGTGTGCCGTCCCACATCGGACGCGCTATCACCAGGCCTCCCTGTTGGTTGCATTTGCCTCCCTTGTCTGAAGGTAAACTTTAAATTCCATTTCTTGAGTTTATTCTCCATATTGTGCCGGGGATGATCTACGGCTGACTTAATCTTGCTCCAGAACTACAAGCCCTCACCAGCATGTGACTCCAGGCCAAACCGGGGATCCAGCCAGGGCTCTAGCACTGCTGCCCGGTCCCCCACCCTCACCAGGGGTGTCCAGCCTTAGGGGGTGGTTGTCGTTGCAGTGGGCGTCGCCCTCTCGTTCAAGCTTTCCCCAGGCCTCCCTGTTGGTTGCATTTGCCTCCCTTGTCTGAAGGTAAACTTTAAATTACATTTCTTGAGTCTATTTTCCATATTGTCCCTGGGATGATCTTTGGCTGACATAATCTTGCTCCAGAACTACAAGCCCTCACCATTCTTTGTCTTCACCATCGCACCCAGAGCTCTGGCCTGCAACCCGGTCAGCCACTCGCACCAAGGGGCCCCAATCTGAGGCCGAGTTTGTCATTGCAGTGTGCCGTCCCATGTCGGACGCGCTGTCACCAGGCCTCCCTGTTGGTTGCATTTGCCTCCCTTGTCTGAAGGTAAATTTTAAATTACATTTCTTGAGTTTATTCTCCATATTGTCCCTGGGATGATCTTTGGCTGACATAATCTTGCTCCAGAACTACAAGCCCTCACAAGCCTTTGTCTTCAGCACCGCACCAGGAGTTCCGCCAGTGCAACCTCGGTCCCCCACTCGCACCAGGGGGGCCCAGCCTGAGGCCGAGGTTGTCATTGCAGCTTTCCGTTCCACGTCGGACGAGCTGTCACCAGGCCTCCCTGTTGGTTGCATTTGCCTCCCTTGTCTGAAGGTAAACTTTAAATTCCATTTCTTGTGTTTATTCTCCATATTGTCCCAGGGATGATCTTTGGCTGACTTAATCTTGTTCCAGAACTACAAGCCCTCACAAGTCTTTGTCTCCAGCACCACAACCAGGGCTCCAGCACTGCAACCCGGTTCCCCACTCACACCAGGGGGGCCCAGCCTGAGGCTGATTTTGTCATTGCAGTCTGCCGTCCCATGTCGGACGCGCTGTCCCCAGGCCTCCCTGTTGGTTGCATTTGCCTCCCTTGTCTGAAGGTAAACTTTAAATTCCATTTCTTGTGTTTATTCTCCATATTGTCCCTGGGATGATCTTTGGCTGACATAATCTTTCTCCAGAACTACAAGCCCTCACCAGCCTTTGTCTTCACCATCGCACCCAGAGCTCTGGCCTGCAACCCGGTCAGCCACTCGCACCAGGGGGGCCCAGCCTGAGGCTGAGTTTGTCATTGCAGTGTGCCCAGAACTACAAGCCCTCACCAGCCTTTGTCTTCACCATCGCACCCAGAGCTCTGGCCTGCAACCCGGTCACCCACTCGCACCAGGGGGGCCCAGCCTGAGGCCGAGTTTGTCATTGCAGTGTACTCTCCCATGTCGGACGCGCTGTCACCAGGCCTCCCTGTTGGTTGCATTTGCCTCCCTTGTCTGAAGGTAAATTTTAAATTCCATTTCTTGAGTTTATTGTCCATATTGTCCCTGGGATGATCTACGGCTGACTTAATCTTGCTCCAGAACTACAAGCCCTCACCAGCATGTGACTCCAGGCCACCCTGGGGCTCCAGCCAGGGCTCCAGCACTGCTGCCCGGTCCCCCACTCTCACCAGGGGTGCCCAGCCTTAGGCGGTGGTTGTCGTTGCAGTGGGCGTCGCCCTCTCGATCAAGCTTTCCCCAGGCCTCCCTGTTGGTTGCATTTGCCTCCCTTGTCTGAAGGTAAACTTTAAATTCCATTTCTTGAGTTTATTCTCCATATTGTCCCTGGGATGATCTTTGGCTGACATAATCTTTCTCCAGAACTACAAGTCCTCACCAGCTTCTGTCTTCACCATCGCACCCAGAGCTACAGCACTGCAACCCGGTCCCCCACTCACACTAGGGGGGCCCAGCCCTAGGCCGAGTTTGTCATTGCAGTGTGCCGTCCCATGTCGGACGACCTGTCATCAGGCTTCCCTGTTGGTTGCATTTGCCTCCCTTGTCTGAGGGTAAACTTCAAATTCCATTTCTTGAGTTTATTCTCCATATTGTCCCTGGGATGATCTACGGCTGACATAATCTTTCTCCAGAACTACAAGCCCTCACAAGCCTTTGTCTCCAGCACCACACCCAGGGCTCCAGCACTGCAACTCGGTTCCCCACTCACACCAGGGGTGCCAAGCCTGAGGCTGATTTTTTCATTGCAGTGTGTCGTCCCACATCGGACGCGCTGTCACCAGGCCTCCCTGTTGGTTGCATTTGCCTCCCTTGTCTGAAGGTAAACTTTAAATTCCCTTTCTTGTGTTTATTCTCCATATTGTCCCTGGGATGATCTTTGGCTGACATAATCTTTCTCCAGAACTACAAGCCCTCACCAGCCTTTGTCTTCACCATCGCACCCAGAGCTCTGGCCTGCAACCCGGTCAGCCACTCGCACCAGGGGGCCCAGTCTGAGGCCTAGTTTTTCATTGCAGTGTGCCGTCCCATGTCGGACGTGCTGTCACCAGTCCTCCCTGTTGGTTGCATTTGCCTCCCTTGTCTGAAGGTAAACTTTAAATTCCATTTCTTGAGTTTATTCTCCATATTGTCCCTGGGATGATCTTTGGCTGACATAATCTTTCTCCTGAACTACAAGCCCTCACCAGCATGTGACTCCAGGCCACCCTGGGGCTCCAGCCAGGGCTCCAGCACTGCTGCCCGGTACCCCACTCTCACCAGGGGGGCCCAGCCTGAGGCCGAGGTTGTCATTGCAGTGTGCCGTCCCACATCGGACGCGCTGTCACCATGCCTCCCTGTTGGTTGCATTTGCCTCCCTTGTCTGAAGGTAAACTTTAAATTCCATTTCTTGAGTTTATTCTCCATATTGTCCCTGGGATGATCTACGGCTGACTTAATCTTGCTCCAGAACTACAAGCCCTCACCAGCATGTGACTCCAGGCCACCCTGGGGCTCCAGCCAGGGCTCCAGCACTGCTGCCCGGTCCCCCACCCTCACCAGGGGTGCCCAACCTTTGTCTTCACCATCGCACCCAGAGCTCTGGCCTGCAACCCGGTCACCCACTCGCACCAGGGGGGCCCAGCCTGAGGCCGAGTTTGTCATTGCAGTGTGCTCTCCCATGTCGGACGCGCTGTCACCAGGCCTCCCTGTTGGTTGCATTTGCCTCCCTTGTCTGAAGGTAAACTTTAAATTCCATTTCTTGAGTTTATTCTCCATATTGTCCCTGGGATGATCTTTGGCTGACATAATCTTTCTCCAGAACTACAAGCCCTCACCAGCATGTGACTCCAGGCCACCCTGGGGCTCCAGCCAGGGCTCCAGCACTGCTGCCCGGTACCCCACTCTCACCAGGGGGGCCCAGCCTGAGGCCGAGGTTGTCATTGCAGTGTGCCGTCCCACATCGGACGCGCTGTCACCATGCCTCCCTGTTGGTTGCATTTGCCTCCCTTGTCTGAAGGTAAACTTTAAATTACATTTCTTGAGTTTATTCTCCATATTGTCCCTGGGATGATCTACGGCTGACTTAATCTTGCTCCAGAACTACAAGCCCTCACCAGCATGTGACTCCAGGCCACCCTGGGGCTCCAGCCAGGGCTCCAGCACTGCTGCCCGGTCCCCCACTCTCACCAGGGGTGCCCAGCCTTAGGGGGTGGTTGTCGTTGCATTGGGCGTCGCCCTCTCGATCAAGCTTTCCCCAGGCCTCCCTGTTGGTTGCATTTGCCTCCCTTGTCTGAAGGTAAACTTTAAATTCCATTTCTTGAGTTTATTCTCCATATTGTCCCTGGGATGATCTTTGGCTGACATAATCTTTCTCCAGAACGACAAGCCCTCACCAGCCTTTGTCTTCACCATTGCACCCAGAGCTTTGGCCTGCAACCCGGTCAGCCACTCGCACCAGGGGGGCCCAGCCTGAGGCCGGGTTTGTCATTGCAGTGTGCCCAGAACTACAAGCCCTCACCAGCCTTTGTCTTCACCATCGCACCCAGAGCTCTGGCCTGCAACCCGGTCACCCACTCACACCAGGGGGGCCCTACCTGAGGCCGAGTTTGTCATTGCAGTTTGCCGTCCCTTGTCGGACGCGCTGTCACCAGGCTTCCCTGTTGGTTGCATTTGCCTCCCTTGTCTGAAGGTAAACTTTAAATTCCATTTCTTGAGTTTATTCTCCATATTGTCCCTGGGATGATCTTTGGCTGACATAATCTTTCTCCAGAACTACAAGCCCTCACCAGCCTTTGTCTTCACCATCGCACCGAGAGCTCTGGCCTGCAACCCGGTCAGCCACTCGCACCAGGGGGGCCCAGCCTAAGGCCGAGTTTGTCATTGGTGTGTGCTCTCCCATGTCGGACGCGCTGTCACCAGGCCTCCCTGTTGGTTGCATTTGCCTCCCTTGTCTGAAGGTAAACTTTAAATTCCATTTCTTGAGTTTATTCTCCATATTGTCCCTGGGATGATCTACGGCTGACTTAATCTGGCTCCAGAACTACAAGCCCTCACCAGCATGTGACTCCAGGCTACCCTGGGGCTCCAGCCAGGGCTCCAGCACTGCTGCCCGGTCCCCCACTCTCACCAGGGGGGCCCAGCCTTAGGCGGTGGTTGTCGTTGCAGTGGGCGTCGCCCTCTCGATCAAGCTTTCCCCAGGCTTCCCTGTTGGTTGCATTTGCCTCCCTTGTCTGAAGGTAAACTTTAAATTACATTTCTTGAGTTTATTTTCCATATTGTCCCTGGGATGATCTTTGGCTGACATAATCTTTCTCCAGAACTACAAGCCCTCACCAGCCTTTGTCTTCACCATCACACCCAGAGCTCTGGCCTGCAACCCGGTCAGCCACTCGCACCAAGGGGGCCCAGCCTGAGGCCGAGTTTGTCATTGCAGTGTGCCGTTCCATGTCGTACGCGCTGTCACCAGGCCTCCCTGTTGGTTGCATTTGCCTCCCTTGTCTGAAGGTAAACTTTAAATTACATTTCTAGAGTTTATTCTCCATATTGTCCCTGGGATGATCTTTGGCTGACCTAATCTTTCTCCAGAACTACAAGCCCTCACCAGCATGTGACTCCAGGCCACACCGGGGCTCCAGCCAGGGCTCCAGCACTGCTGCCCGGTCCCCCAGCCTCACCAGGTGTGCCCAGCCTTAGGCGGTGGTTGTCGTTGCAGTGGGCGTCGCCCTCTCGATCAAGCTTTCCCCAGGCCTCCCTGTTGGTTGCATTTGCCTCCCTTGTCTGAAGGTAAACTTTAAATTACATTTCTTGACTTTATTCTCCATATTGTCCCTGGGATGATCTTTGGCTGACATAATCTTTCTCCAGAACTAAAAGCCCTCACAAGCCTTTGTCTCCAGCACCACACCCAGGGATCCAGCACTGCAACTCGGTCCCCCACTCACACCAGGGGTGCCCAGCCTGAGGCTAATTTTGTCATTGCAGTGTGCCGTCCCATGTCGGACGCGTTGTCACCAGGCCTCCCTGTTGGTTGCATTTGCCTCCCTTGTCTGAAGGTAAACTTTAAATTACATTTCTTGAGTTTATTCTCCATATTGTCCCTGGGATGATCTTTGGCTGACATAATCTTTCTCCAGAATTACAAGCCCTCACCAGCCTTTGTCTTCACCATCGCACCCAGAGCTCTGGCCTGCAACCCGGTCAGCCACTCGCACCAGGGGGGCCCAGCCTGAGGCCGAGTTTGTCATTGCAGTGTGCCGTCCCACATCGGACGCGCTATCACCAGGCCTCCCTGTTGGTTGCATTTGCCTCCCTTGTCTGAAGGTAAACTTTAAATTCCATTTCTTGAGTTTATTCTCCATATTGTGCCGGGGATGATCTACGGCTGACTTAATCTTGCTCCAGAACTACAAGCCCTCACCAGCATGTGACTCCAGGCCAGACCGGGGCTCCAGCCAGGGCTCTAGCACTGCTGCCCGGTCCCCCACCCTCACCAGGGGTGTCCAGCCTTAGGGGGTGGTTGTCGTTGCAGTGGGCGTCGCCCTCTCGATCAAGCTTTCCCCAGGCCTCCCTGTTGGTTGCATTTGCCTCCCTTGTCTGAAGGTAAACTTTAAATTACATTTCTTGAGTCTATTTTCCATATTGTCCCTGGGATGATCTTTGGCTGACATAATCTTGCTCCAGAACTACAAGCCCTCACCATTCTTTGTCTTCACCATCGCACCCAGAGCTCTGGCCTGCAACCCGGTCAGCCACTCGCACCAAGGGGCCCCAATCTGAGGCCGAGTTTGTCATTGCAGTGTGCCGTCCCATGTCGGACGCGCTGTCACCAGGCCTCCCTGTTGGTTGCATTTGCCTCCCTTGTCTGAAGGTAAATTTTAAATTACATTTCTTGAGTTTATTCTCCATATTGTCCCTGGGATGATCTTTGGCTGACATAATCTTGCTCCAGAACTACAAGCCCTCACCAGCCTTTGTCTTCAGCACCGCACCAGGAGTTCCGCCAGTGCAACCTCGGTCCCCCACTCGCACCAGGGGGGCCCAGCCTGAGGCCGAGGTTGTCATTGCAGCTTTCCGTTCCACGTCGGACGAGCTGTCACCAGGCCTCCCTGTTGGTTGCATTTGCCTCCCTTGTCTGAAGGTAAACTTTAAATTCCATTTCTTGTGTTTATTCTCCATATTGTCCCAGGGATGATCTTTGGCTGACTTAATCTTGTTCCAGAACTACAAGCCCTCACAAGTCTTTGTCTCCAGCACCACAACCAGGGCTCCAGCACTGCAACCCGGTTCCCCACTCACACCAGGGGGGCCCAGCCTGAGGCTGATTTTGTCATTGCAGTCTGCCGTCCCATGTCGGACGCGCTGTCCCCAGGCCTCCCTGTTGGTTGCATTTGCCTCCCTTGTCTGAAGGTAAACTTTAAATTCCATTTCTTGTGTTTATTCTCCATATTGTCCCTGGGATGATCTTTGGCTGACATAATCTTTCTCCAGAACTACAAGCCCTCACCAGCCTTTGTCTTCACCATCGCACCCAGAGCTCTGGCCTGCAACCCGGTCAGCCACTCGCACCAGGGGGGCCCAGCCTGAGGCTGAGTTTGTCATTGCAGTGTGCCCAGAACTACAAGCCCTCACCAGCCTTTGTCTTCACCATCGCACCCAGAGCTCTGGCCTGCAACCCGGTCACCCACTCGCACCAGGGGGGCCCAGCCTGAGGCCGAGTTTGTCATTGCAGTGTGCTCTCCCATGTCGGACGCGCTGTCACCAGGCCTCCCTGTTGGTTGCATTTGCCTCCCTTGTCTGAAGGTAAATTTTAAATTCCATTTCTTGAGTTTATTGTCCATATTGTCCCTGGGATGATCTACGGCTGACTTAATCTTGCTCCAGAACTACAAGCCCTCACCAGCATGTGACTCCAGGCCACCCTGGGGCTCCAGCCAGGGCTCCAGCACTGCTGCCCGGTCCCCCACTCTCACCAGGGGTGCCCAGCCTTAGGCGGTGGTTGTCGTTGCAGTGGGCGTCGCCCTCTCGATCAAGCTTTCCCCAGGCCTCCCTGTTGGTTGCATTTGCCTCCCTTGTCTGAAGGTAAACTTTAAATTCCATTTCTTGAGTTTATTCTCCATATTGTCCCTGGGATGATCTTTGGCTGACATAATCTTTCTCCAGAACTACAAGCCCTCACCAGCTTCTGTCTTCACCATCGCACCCAGAGCTACAGCACTGCAACCCGGTCCCCCACTCACACTAGGGGGGCCCAGCCCTAGGCCGAGTTTGTCATTGCAGTGTGCCGTCCCATGTCGGACGACCTGTCATCAGGCTTCCCTGTTGGTTGCATTTGCCTCCCTTGTCTGAGGGTAAACTTCAAATTCCATTTTTTGAGTTTATTCTCCATATTGTCCCTGGGATGATCTACGGCTGACATAATCTTTCTCCAGAACTACAAGCCCTCACAAGCCTTTGTCTCCAGCACCACACCCAGGGCTCCAGCACTGCAACTCGGTCCCCCACTCACACCAGGGGTGCCAAGCCTGAGGCATATTTTGTCATTGCAGTGTGTCGTCCCACATCGGACGCGCTGTCACCAGGCCTCCCTGTTGGTTGCATTTGCCTCCCTTGTCTGAAGGTAAACTTTAAATTCCCTTTCTTGTGTTTATTCTCCATATTGTCCCTGGGATGATCTTTGGCTGACATAATCTTTCTCCAGAACTACAAGCCCTCACCAGCCTTTGTCTTCACCATCGCACCCAGAGCTCTGGCCTGCAACCCGGTCAGCCACTCGCACCAGGGGGCCCAGCCTGAGGCCTAGTTTTTCATTGCAGTGTGCCGTCCCATGTCGGACGTGCTGTCACCAGTCCTCCCTGTTGGTTGCATTTGCCTCCCTTGTCTGAAGGTAAACTTTAAATTCCATTTCTTGAGTTTATTCTCCATATTGTCCCTGGGATGATCTTTGGCTGACATAATCTTTCTCCTGAACTACAAGCCCTCACCAGCATGTGACTCCAGGCCACCCTGGGGCTCCAGCCAGGGCTCCAGCACTGCTGCCCGGTACCCCACTCTCACCAGGGGGGCCCAGCCTGAGGCCGAGGTTGTCATTGCAGTGTGCCGTCCCACATCGGACGCGCTGTCACCATGCCTCCCTGTTGGTTGCATTTGCCTCCCTTGTCTGAAGGTAAACTTTAAATTCCATTTCTTGAGTTTATTCTCCATATTGTCCCTGGGATGATCTACGGCTGACTTAATCTTGCTCCAGAACTACAAGCCCTCACCAGCATGTGACTCCAGGCCACCCTGGGGCTCCAGCCAGGGCTCCAGCACTGCTGCCCGGTCCCCCACCCTCACCAGGGGTGCCCAACCTTTGTCTTCACCATCGCACCCAGAGCTCTGGCCTGCAACCCGGTCACCCACTCGCACCAGGGGGGTCCAGCCTGAGGCCGAGTTTGTCATTGCAGTGTGCTCTCCCATGTCGGACGCGCTGTCACCAGGCCTCCCTGTTGGTTGCATTTGCCTCCCTTGTCTGAAGGTAAATTTTAAATTCCATTTCTTGAGTTTATTGTCCATATCGTCCCTGGGATGATCTACGGCTGACTTAATCTTGCTCCAGAACTACAAGCCCTCACCAGCATGTGACTCCAGGCCACCCTGGGGCTCCAGCCAGGGCTCCAGCACTGCTGCCCGGTCCCCCACTCTCACCAGGGGTGCCCAGCCTTAGGGGGTGGTTGTCGTTGCAGTGGGCGTCGCCCTCTCGATCAAGCTTTCCCCAGGCCTCCCTGTTGGTTGCATTTGCCTCCCTTTTCTGAAGGTAAACTTTAAATTCCATTTCTTGAGTTTATTCTCCATATTGTCCCTGGGATGATCTTTGGCTGACATAATCTTTCTCCAGAACGACAAGCCCTCACCAGCCTTTGTCTTCACCATTGCACCCAGAGCTTTGGCCTGCAACCCGGTCAGCCACTCGCACCAGGGGGGCCCAGCCTGAGGCCGGGTTTGTCATTGCAGTGTGCCCAGAACTACAAGCCCTCACCAGCCTTTTTCTTCACCATCGCACCCAGAGCTCTGGCCTGCAACCCGGTCACCCACTCACACCAGGGGGGCCCTGCCTGAGGCCGAGTTTGTCATTGCAGTTTGCCGTCCCTTGTCGGACGCGCTGTCACCAGGCTTCCCTGTTGGTTGCATTTGCCTCCCTTGTCTGAAGGTAAACTTTAAATTCCATTTCTTGAGTTTATTCTCCATATTGTCCCTGGGATGATCTTTGGCTGACATAATCTTTCTCCAGAACTACAAGCCCTCACCAGCCTTTGTCTTCACCATCGCACCGAGAGCTCTGGCCTGCAACCCGGTCAGCCACTCGCACCAGGTGGGCCCAGCCTAAGGCCGAGTTTGTCATTGGTGTGTGCTCTCCCATGTCGGACGCGCTGTCACCAGGCCTCCCTGTTGGTTGCATTTGCCTCCCTTGTCTGAAGGTAAACTTTAAATTCCATTTCTTGAGTTTATTCTCCATATTGTCCCTGGGATGATATTTGGCTGACATAATCTTTCTCCAGAACGACAAGCCCTCACCAGCCTTTGTCTTCACCATCGCACCCAGAGCTTTGTCCTGCAACCCGGTCAGCCACTCGCACCAGGGGGGCCCAGCCTGAGGCCGCGGTTGTCATTGCAGTGTGCCGTCCCACATCGGACGCGCTGTCACCAGTCCTCCCTGTTGGTTGCATTTGCCTCCCTTGTCTGAAGGTAAACTTTAAATTCCATTTCTTGAGTTTATTCTCCATATTGTCCCTGGGATGATCTTTGGCTGACATAATCTTTCTCCAGAACTACAAGCCCTCACCAGCCTTTGTCTTCACCATCGCACCGAGAGCTCTGGCCTGCAACCCGGTCAGCCACTCGCACCAGGGGGGCCCAGCCTAAGGCCGAGTTTGTCATTGGTGTGTGCTCTCCCATGTCGGACGCGCTGTCACCAGGCCTCCCTGTTGGTTGCATTTGCCTCCCTTGTCTGAAGGTAAACTTTAAATTCCATTTCTTGAGTTTATTCTCCATATTGTCCCTGGGATGATCTACGGCTGTCTTAATCTTGCTCCAGAACTACAAGCCCTCACCAGCATGTGACTCCAGGCCACCCTGGGGCTCCAGCCAGGGCTCCAGCACTGCTGCCCGGTCCCCCACTCTCACCAGGGGTGCCCAGCCTTAGGGGGTGGTTGTCGTTCCAGTGGGCGTCGCCCTCTCGATCAAGCTTTCCCCAGGCCTCCCTGTTGGTTGCATTTGCCTCCCTTGTCTGAAGGTAAACTTTAAATTCCATTTCTTGAGTTTATTCTCCATATTGTCCCTGGGATGATATTTGGCTGACATAATCTTTCTCCAGAACGACAAGCCCTCACCAGCCTTTGTCTTCACCATCGCACCCAGAGCTTTGTCCTGCAACCCGGTCAGCCACTCGCACCAGGGGGGCCCAGCCTGAGGCCGCGGTTGTCATTGCAGTGTGCCGTCCCACATCGGACGCGCTGTCACCAGTCCTCCCTGTTGGTTGCATTTGCCTCCCTTGTCTGAAGGTAAACTTTAAATTCCCTTTCTTGAGTTTATTCTCCATATTGTCCCTGGGATGATCTTTGGCTGACATAATCTTTCTCCAGAACTACAAGCCCTCACCAGCCTTTGTCTCCAGCACCACACCCAGGGCTCCAGCACTGCAACTCGGTCCCCCACTCACACCAGGGGTGCCCAGCCTGAGGCTGATTTTGTCATTGCAGTGTGCCGTCCCATGTCGGACGCGCTGTCACCAGGCCTCCCTGTTGGTTGCATTTGCCTCCCTTGTCTGAAGGTAAACTTTAAATTACATTTCTTGAGTTTATTCTCCATATTGTGCCTGGGATGATCTCCGGCTGACTTAATCTTGCTCCAGAACTACAAGCCCTCACCAGCCTTTGTCTTTAGCACCGCATCAGGAGTTCCGTCAGTGCAACCTCGGTCCCCCACTCACACCAGGGGGGCCCAGCCTGAGGCCGAGGTTGTCATTGCAGTGTGCCGTTCCACATCGGACGCGCTGTCACCAGGCCTCCCTGTTGGTTGCATTTGCCTCCCTTGTCTGAAGGTAAACTTTAAATTCCATTTCTTGAGTTTATTCTCCATATTGTCCCTGGGATGATCTTTGGCTGACATAATCTTTCTCCAGAACTACAAGCCCTCACCAGCTTCTGTCTTCACCATCGCACCCAGAGCTACAGCACTGCAACCCGGTCCCCCACTCACACTAGGGGGGCCCAGCCTGAGGCCGAGTTTGTCATTGCAGTGTGCCGTCCCATGTCGGACGACCTGTCTTCTAGCCTCCCTGTTGGTTGCATTTGCCTCCCTTGTCTGAGGGTAAACTTCAATTTCCATTTCTTGAGTTTATTCTCCATATTGTCCCTGGGATTATCTTTGGCTGACATAATCTTTCTCCAGAACTACAAGCCCTCACAAGCCTTTGTCTTCAGCACCGCACCAGGAGTTCCGCCAGTGCAACCTCGGTCCCCCACTCGCACCAGGGGGGCCCAGCCTGAGGCCGAGGTTGTCATTGCAGTGTGCCGTCCCATGTCGGACGCGCTGTCACCAGGCCTCCCTTTTGGTTGCATTTGCCTCCCTTGTCTGAAGGTAAACTTTAAATTACATTTCTTGAGTTTATTCTCCATATTGTGCCTGGGATGATCTTTGGCTGACATAATCTTGCTCCAGAACTACAAACCCTCACAAGCCTTTGTCTCCAGCACCACACCCAGGGCTCCAGCACTGCTGCCCGGTCACCCACTCACACCAGGGGGGCCCAGCCTGAGGCTGATTTTGTCATTGCAGTGTGCCGTCCCACATCGGACGCGCTGTCACCAGGCCTCCCTGTTGGTTGCATTTGCCTCCCTTGTCTGAAGGTAAACTTTAAATTCTATTTCTTGAGTTTATTCTCCATATTGTGCCTGGGATGATCTACGGCTGACTTAATCTTGCTCCAGAACTACAAGCCCTCACCAGCATGTGACTCCAGGCCAGACCGGGGCTCCAGCCAGGGCTCCAGTACTGCTGCCCGGTCCCCCACTCTCACCAGGGGTGCCCAGCCTTAGGCGGTGGTTGTCGTTGCAGTGGGCGTCGCCCTCTCGATCAAGCTTTCCCCAGGCCTCCCTGTTGGTTGCATTTGCCTACCTTGTCTGAATGTAAACTTTAAATTACATTTCTTGAGTTTATTCTCCTTATTTTCCCCTGGGATGATCTTTGGCTGACATAATCTTTCCCCAGAACTACAAGCCCTCACCAGCCTTTGTCTTCAGCACCGCACCCAGAGCTCCAGCACTGCAACCCGGTCCCCTACTCACACTAGGGGGGCCCACCCTAAGGGCGATTTTGTCATTGCAGTGTGCCGCCCCACATCGGACGAGCTGTCCCCAGGCCTCCCTGTTGGTTGCATTTGCCTCCCTTGTCTGAAGGTAAACTTTAAATTCCCTTTCTTGAGTTTATTCTCCATATTGTCCCTGGGATGATCTACGGCTGACTTTATCTTGCTCCAGAACTACAAGCCCTCACCAGCATGTGACTCCAGGCCAGACCGGGGTTCCAGCCAGGGCTCTAGTACTGCTGCCCGGTCCCCCACTCTCACCAGGGGTGCCCAGCCTTAGGCGGTGGTTGTCGTTGCAGTGGGCGTCGCCCTCTCGATCAAGCTTTCCCCAGGCCTCCCTGTTGGTTGCATTTGCCTCCCTTGTCTGAAGGTAAACTTTAAATTACATTTCTTGAGTTTATTCTCCATATTTTCCCCTGGGATGATCTTTGGCTGACATAATCTTTCCCCAGAACTACAAGCCCTCACCAGCCTTTGTTTTCAGCACCGCACCCAGAGCTCTAGCACTGCAACCCGGTCCCCTACTCACACTAGGGGGGCCCACCCTAAGGGCGATTTTGTCATTGCAGTGTGCCGCCCCACATCGGACGAGCTGTCCCCAGGCCTCCCTGTTGGTTGCATTTGCCTCCCTTGTCTGAAGGTAAACTTTAAATTCCATTTCTTGAGTTTATTCTCCATATTGTCCCTGGGATGATCTACGGCTGACTTTATCTTGCTCCAGAACTACAAGCCCTCACCAGCATGTGACTCCAGGCCAGACCGGGGTTCCAGCCAGGGCTCTAGCACTGCTGCCCGGTCCCCCACCCTCACCATGGGTGTCCAGCCTTAGGGGGTGGTTGTCGTTGCAGTGGGCGTCGCCCTCTCGATCAAGCTGTCCCCAGGCCTCCCTGTTGGTTGCATTTGCCTCCCTTGTCTGAAGGTAAACTTTAAATTCCATTTCTTGAGTTTAGTCTCCATATTGTCCCTGGGATGATCTTTGGCTGACTTAATCTTGCTCCAGAACTACAAGCCCTCACAAGTCTTTGTCTCCAGCACCACACCCAGGGCTCCAGCACTGCAACCCGGTCCCCCACTCACACCGGGGGGGCCCAACCTGAGGCTGATTTTGTCATTGCAGTGTGCCGTCCCATGTCGGACGCGCTGTCACCAGGCCTCCCTGTTGGTTGCATTTGCCTCCCTTGTCTGAAGGTAAACTTTAAATTCCATTTCTTGAGTTTATTCTCCATATTGTCCCTGGGATGATCTTTGGCTGACATAATCTTTCTCCAGAACTACAAGCCCTCACCAGCATGTGACTCCAGGCCACCCTGGGGCACCAGCCAGGGCTCCAGCACTGCTGCCCGGTCCCCCACTCTCACCAGGGGGGCCCAGCCTTAGGCGGTGGTTGTCGTTGCAGTGGGCTTCGCCCTCTCGATCAAGCTTTCCCCAGGCCTCCCTGTTGGTTGCATTTGCCTCCCTTGTATGAAGGTAAACTTTAAATTACATTTCTTGAGTTTATTCTCCATATTGTCCCTGGGATGATCTTTGGCTGACATAATCTTTCTCCAGAACTACAAGCCCTCACCAGCTTCTGTCTTCACCATCGCACCCAGAGCTACAGCACTGCAACCTGGTCCCCCACTCACACTAGGGGGTGCCCAGCCTGAGGCCGAGTTTGTCATTGCAGTGTGCCGTCCCATGTCGGACGACCTGTCATCTAGCCTCCCTGTTGGTTGCATTTGCCTCCCTCGTCTGAAGGTAAACTTTAAATTCCATTTCTTGAGTTTATTCTCCACATTGTCCCTGGGATGATCTTTGGCTGACATAATCTTTCTCCAGAACTACAAGCCCTCACCAGCCTTTGTCTTCACCATCGCACCCAGAGCTCTGGCCTGCAACCCGGTCACCCACTCGCACCAGGGGGGCCCAGCCTGAGGCCGAGTTTGTCATTGCAGTGTGCCGTCCCATGTCGGACGCGCTGTCACCAGGCCTCCCTGTTAGTTGCATTTGCCTCCCTTGTCTGAAGGTAAACTTTAAATTCCCTTTCTTGAGTTTATACTCCATATTGTCCCTGGGATGATCTACGGCTGACTTAATCTTGCTCCAGAACTACAAGCCCTCACCAGCATGTGACTCCAAGCCACCCTGGGGCTCCAACCAGGGCTCCAGCACTGCTGCCCGGTCCCCCACTCTCACCAGGGGTGCCCAGCCTTAGGCGGTGGTTGTCGTTGCAGTGGGCGTCGCCCTCTCGATCAAGCTTTCCCCAGGCCTCCCTGTTGGTTGCATTTGCCTCCCTTGTCTGAAGGTAAACTTTAAATTCCCTTTCTTGAGTTTATTCTCCATACTGTCCCTGGGATGATCTACGGCTGACTTAATCTTGCTCCAGAACTACAAGCCCTCACCAGCATGTTACTCCAGGCCACCCTGGGCCTCCAGCCAGGGCTCCAGCACTGCTGCCCGGTCCCCCACTCTCACCAGGGGTGCCCAGCCTTAGGCGGTTGTTGTCGTTGCAGTGGACGTCGCCCTCTCGATTAAGCTTTCCCCAGGCCTCCCTGTTGGTTGCATTTGCCTCCCTTGTCTGAAGGTAAACTTTATATTCCATTTCTTGAGTTTATTTTCCATATTGTCCCTGGGATGATCTTTGGCTGACATAATCTTGCTCCAGAACTACAAGCCCTCACAAGCCTTTGTCTCCAGCACCACACCCAGGGCTCCAGCACTGCAACCCGGTCCCCCACTCACACCAGGGGGGCCCAGCCTGAGGCTAATTTCTTCATTGCAGTGTGCCGTCCCACATCGGACGCGCTATCACCAGGCCTACCTGTTGGTTGCATTTGCCTCCCTTGTCTGAAGGTAAACTTTAAATTCCCTTTCTTGAGTTTATACTCCATATTGTCCCTGGGATGATCTACGGCTGACTTAATCTTGCTCCAGAACTACAAGCCCACACCAGCATGTGACTCCAAGCCACCCTGGGGCTCCAACCAGGGCTCCAGGACTGCTGCCCGGTCCCCCACTCTCACCAGGGGTGCCCAGCCTTAGGCGGTGGTTGTCGTTGCAGTGGGCGTCTCCCTCTCGATCAAGCTTTCCCCAGGCCTCCCTGTTGGTTGCATTTGCCTCCCTTGTCTGAAGGTAAACTTTAAATTACATTTCTTGAGTTTATTCTCCATATTGTCCCTGGGATGATCTTTGGCTGACATAATCTTTCTCCAGAACTACAAGCCCTCACCAGCCTCTGTCTTCAGCACCGCACCCAGAGCTCCAGCACTGCAACCCGGTCCCCCATCACACTAGATGTGCCCAGCCTGAGGGCGATTTTGTCATTGCAGTGTGCCGTCCCATGTCGGACGACCTGTCATCAGGCCTCCCTGTTGGTTGCATTTGCCTCCCTTGTCTGAAGGTAAACTTTAAATTCCATTTCTTGAGTTTATCCTCCATATTGTCCCTGGGATGATCTTTGGCTGACATAATCTTGCTCCAGAACTACAAGCCCTCACAAGCCTTTGTCTTCAGCACCGCACCAGGAGTTCCGCCAGTGCAACCTTGGTCCCCCACTCGCACCAGGGGTGCCCAGCCTGAGGCCGAGGTTGTCGTTGCAGTGGACGTCGCCCTCTCGATCAAGCTTTCCCCAGGCCTCCCTGTTGGTTGCATTTGCCTCCCTTGTCTGAAGGTAAACTTTAAATTACATTTCTTGAGTTTATTCTCCATATTGTCCCTGGGATGATCTTTGGCTGACTTAATCTTGCTCCAGAACTACAAGCCCTCACCAGCCTCTGTCTTCAGCACCGCACCCAGAGCTCCAGCACTGCAACCCGGTCCCCCACTCACACTAGGGGTGCCCAGCCTGAGGGCGATTTTGTCATTGCAGTGTGCCGTCCCATGTCGGAAGACCTGTCATCAGGCCTCCCTGTTGGTTGCATTCGCCTCCCTTGTTTGAAGGTAAACTTTAAATTCCATTTCTTGAGTTTATTCTCCATATTGTCCCTGGGATGATCTTTGGCTGACATAATCTTGCTCCAGAACTACAAGCCCTCACAAGCCTTTGTCTTCAGCACCGCACCAGGAGTTCCGCCAGTGCAACCTCGGTCCCCCACTCGCACCAGGGGGGCCCAGCCTGAGGCCGAGGTTTTCATTGCAGTGTGCCGTCCCACATCGGACGCGCTGTCACCAGGCCTCCCTGTTGGTTGCATTTGCCTCCCTTGTCTGAAGGTAAACTTTAAATTCCCTTTCTTGAGTTTATTCTCCATATTGTCCCTGGGATGATCTACGGCTGACTTAATCTTGCTCCAGAACTACAAGCCCTCACCAGCATGTTACTCCAGGCCACCCTGGGGCTCCAGCCAGGGTTCCAGCACTGCTGCCTGGTCCCCCACTCTCACCAGGGGTGCCCAGCCTTAGGCGGTTGTTGTCGTTGCAGTGGGCGTCGCCCTCTCGATCAAGCTTTCCCCAGGCCTCCCTGTTGGTTGCATTTGCCTACCTTGTCTGAAGGTAAACTTTAAATTCCATTTCTTGAGTTTATTCTCCATATTGTCCCTGGGATGATCTTTGGCTGACATAATCTTGCTCAAGAACTACAAGCCCTCACAAGCCTTTGTCTCCAGCACCACACCCAGGGCTCCAGCACTGCAACCCGGTCCCCCACTCACACCAGGGGGGCCCAGCCTGAGGCTGATTTTGTCATTGTAGTGTGCCGTCCCACATCGGACGCGCTATCACCAGGCCTCCCTGTTGGTTGTATTTGCCTCCCTTGTCTGAAGGTAAACTTTAAATTCCATTTCTTGAGTTTATTTTCCATATTTTCCCTGGGATGATCTTTGGCTGACATAATCTTTCTCCAGAACTACAAGCCCTCACCAGCCTTTGTCTTCACCATCGCACCCAGAGCTCTGGCCTGCAACCCGGTCACCCACTCGCACCAGGGGGGCCCAGCCTGAGGCTGATTTTGTCATTGCAGTGTGCTGTCCCATGTCGGACGCGCTGTCACCAGGCCTCCCTGTTGGTTGCATTTGCCTCCCTTGTCTGAAGGTAAACTTTAAATTCCATTTCTTGAGTTTATTCTCCATATTGTGCCTTGGATGATCTACGGCTGACTTAATCTTGCTCCAGAACTACAAGCACTCACCAGCATGTGACTCCAGGCCACACCGGGGCTCCAGCCAGGGCTCCAGCACTGCTGCCCGGTCCCCCACCCTCACCAGGGGTGCCCATCCTTAGGCGGTGGTTGTCGTTGCAGTGGGTGTCGCCCTCTCGATCAAGCTTTCCCCAGGCCTCCCTGTTGGTTGCATTTGCCTCCATTGTCTGAAGGTAAACTTTAAATTACATTTCTTGAGTTTATTCTCCATATTGTGCCTGGGATGATCTACGGCTGACTTAATCTTGCTCCAGAACTATAAGCCCTCACCAGCATGTGACTCCAGGCCACACCGGGGCTCCAGCCAGGGCTCCAGCCAGGGCTCCAGCACTGCTGCCCAGTCCCCCACACTCACCAGGGGGGCCCAGCCTTAGGCGGTGGTTGTCGTTGCAGTGGGCGACGCCCTCTCGATCAAGCTTTCCCCAGGCCTCCCTGTTGGTTGCATTTGCCTCCCTTGTCTGAAGGTAAACTTTAAATTCCCTTTCTTGAGTTTATTCTCCATATTGTGCCTGGGATGATCTACGGCTGACTTAATCTTGCTCCAGAACTATAAGCCCTCACTAGCATGTGACTCCAGGCTACTTCGGGGCTCCAGCCAGGGCTCCAGCCAGGGCTCAAGCACTGCTGCCCAGTCCCCCACCCTCACCAGGGGAGCCCAGCCTTAGGCGGTGGTTGTCGTTTCAGTGGGCGACGCCCTCTCGATCAAGCTTTCCCCAGGCCTCCCTGTTGGTTGCATTTGCCTCCCTTGTCTGAAGGTAAACTTTAAATTACATTTCTTGAGTTTATTCTCCATATTGTCCCTGGGATGATCTTTGGCTGACATAATCTTTTTCCAGAACTACAAGCCCTCACCAGCCTTTTTCTTCACCATTGCACCCAGAGCTCTGGCCTTTGTTGTGATTCTATATTTAGTTTAATGCATTATAGCAGTGAGAGTTAGTATATTAGCAAATATTGTATGTATGTGTTAGAAGTATTATAGTTAGTTAAATGTTTAAATGTAATGAATGTCAATACATGTAGTCCTCTTATAATCATTTGCCCATTCTTATCAGTACCATTCAGAACCTCGGAGTAAAGACAGATACTGTTTGACTGATTAAGCCTCAGGAACAGTGACTTGGGGTGATCAAAGTGGGGGTGAGCACAGAAACTGCATTTGTTACCCCCCATAAAGTTTGTGACCCTTTCAGGCACGGGAACACAAACTTTTCACCTCAGGGTTTTATGGCAGGAAAGTTTCCAGCAGACCAGATCGAGAGGAGGATGGACTATTTGGCTCCCGGCCAAATAAGGACTTGTTTCCTGCCACAGATTAGCCTAAAACGGGGAAGGCTACACCATCGGACAGCCAATAGGAGGACGACATGGAAGAAGACATCTACATATTTTATTACTGTTTGTTTCTGTATTTAAGATGGCGTAAGGGACAGATAGATCAGACTTGGCATCTGATAACACATTGTTGTTGTTAGGGTTAAGCCTCCGGAGCTCTGTACCAAGTATCTTGTTTTTTCTGTTACTAAAACTTCTTAAGATTTCATTTGTCTACTATTCTCTTCATTCAACGAACACGCGGTTTGGTAGCATAAGATTGGATAAAAGAACCAAACCAACACAGTGGGCGTCGCCCTCTCGATCAAGCTTTCCCCAGGCCTCCCTGTTGGTTGCATTTGCCTCCCTTGTCTGAAGGTAAACTTTAAATTCCATTTCTTGAGTTTATTCTCCGTATTGTCCCTGGGATGATCTTTGGCTGACATAATCTTTCTCCTGAACTACAAGCCCTCACCAGCCTTTGTCTTCAGCACCGCACCAGGAGTTCCGCCAGTGCAACCTCGGTCCCCCACTCGCACCAGGGGGGCCCAGCCTGAGGCTGATTTTGTCATTGCAGTGTGCCGTCCCACATCGGACGCGCTATCACCAGGCCTCCCTGTTGGTTGCATTTGCTTCCCTTGTCTGAAGGTAAACTTTAAATTCCATTTCTTGAGTTTATTCTCCATATTGTCCCTGGGATGATCTACGGCTGACTTAATCTTGCTCCAAAACTACAAGCCCTCACCAGCCTTTGTCTCCAGCACCACACCCAGAGCTCTGGCCTGCAACCCGTTCAGTCACTCGCACCAGGGGCGCCCAGCCTGAGGCCGAGTTTGTCATTGCAGTGTGCCCAGAACTACAAGCCCTAACCAGCCTTTGTCTTCACCATCGCACCCAGAGCTCTGGCCTGCAACCCGGTCAGCCACTCGCACCAGGGGGGCCCAGCTTGAGGCCGAGTTTGTCATTGCAGTGTGCTGTCCCATGTCGGACGCGCTGTCACCAGGCCTCCCTGTTGGTTGCATTTGCCTCCCTTGTCTGAAGGTAAACTTTAAATTCCATTTCTTGAGTTTATTCTCCATATTGTCCCTGGGATGATCTACGGCTGACTTAATCTTGCTCCAGAACTACAAGCCCTCACCAGCATGTGACTCCAGGCCACCCTGGGGCTCCAGCCAGGGCTCCAGCACTGCTGCCCGGTCCCCCACTCTCACCAGGGGTGCCCAGCCTTAGGCGGTGGTTGTCGTTGCAGTGGGCGTCGCCCTCTCGATCAAGCTTTCCCCAGGCCTCCCTGTTGGTTGCATTTGCCTCCCTTGTCTGAAGGTAAACTTTAAATTCCATTTCTTGAGTTTATTCTCCATATTGTCCCTGGGATGATCTTTGGCTGACATAATCTTTCTCCAGAACTACAAGCCCTCACCAGCCTCTGTCTTCAGCACTGCACCCAGAGCTCCAGCACTGCAACCCGGTTCCCCACTCTCACTAGGGGTGCCCAGCCTGAGGGCGATTTTGTCATTGCAGTGTGCCGCCCCACATCGGACGAGCTGTCACCAGGCCTCCCTGTTGGTTGCATTTGCCTCCCTTGTCTGAAGGTAAACTTTAAATTCCCTTTCTTGAGTTTATTCTCCATATTGTCCCTGGGATGATCTACGGCTGACTTAATCTTGCTCCAGAACTACAAGCCCTCACCAGCATGTGACTCCAGGCCATCCCGGGGCTCCAGCCAGGCCTCCAGCACTGCTGCCCGGTCCCCCACTCTCACCAGGGGTGCCCAGCCTTAGGCGGTGGTTGTCGTTGCAGTGGGCGTCGCCCTCTCGATCAAGCTTTCCCCAGGCCTCCCTGTTGGTTGCATTTGCCACCCTTGTCTGAAGGTAAACTTTAAATTACATTTCTTGAGATTATTCTCCATATTGTCCCTGGGATGATCTACGGCTGACATAATCTTTCTCCAGAACTACAAGCCCTCACCAGCCTTTGTCTTCACCATCGCACCGAGAGCTCTGGCCTGCAACCCGGTCAGCCACTCGCACCAGGGGGGCCCAGCCTGAGGCCGAGTTTGTCATTGCATTGTGCCGTCCCTTTTCGGACGACCTGTCATCAGGACTCCCTGTTGGTTGCATTTGCCTCCCTTGTCTGAAGGTAAACTTTAAATTCCATTTCTTGAGTTTATTCTCCATATTGTTCCTGGGATGATCTTTGGCTGACTTAATCTTTCTCCAGAACTACAAGCCCTCACCAGCCTTTGTCTTCAGCACCGCACCAGGATTTCTGCCAGTGCAACCTCTGTCCCCCACTCGCACCAGGGGGGCCCAGCCTGAGGCCGAGGTTGTCATTGCAGTGTGCCGTCCCACATCGGACGCGCTGTAACCTGGCCTCCCTGTTGGTTGCATTTGCCTCCCTTGTCTGAAGGTAAACTTTAAATTCCATTTCTTGAGTTTATTCTCCATATTGTCCCTGGGATGATCTTTTGCTGACATAATCTTTCTCCAGAACTACAAGCCCTCACAAGACTTTGTTTCCAGCACCACAACCAGGGCTCCAGCACTGCAACCCGGTCTCCCACTCACACCAGGGGAGCCCAGCCTGAGGCTGATTTTGTCATTGCAGTGTACCGTCCCACATCGGACGCGCTATCACCAGGCGTCCCTGTTGGTTGCATTTGCCTCCCTTGTCTGAAGGTAAACTTTAAATTAAATTTCTTGAGTTCATTCTCCATATTGTCCCTGGGATGATCTTTGGCTGACATAATCTTTCTCAAGAACTACAAGCCCTCACCAGCCTTTGTCTTCACCATCGCACCCAGAGTTCTGGCTTGCAACTTTGTCACCCACTTGCACCAAGGGGGCCCAGCCTGAGGCCGAGTTTGTCATTGCAATGTGCTGTCCCATGTCGGACGCGCTGTCACCAGGCCTCCCTGTTGGTTGCATTTGCCTCCCTTGTCTGAAGGTAAACTTTAAATTACATTTCTTGAGTTTATTCTCCATATTGTCCCTGGGATGATCTTTGGCTGACATAATCTTTCTCCAGAATTACAAGCCCTCACCAGCCTTTGTCTTCACCATCGCACCCAGAGCTCTGGCCTGCAACCCGGTCAGCCACTCGCACCAGGGGGGCCCAGCCTGAGGCCGAGTTTGTCATTGCAGTGTGCCGTCCCACATCGGACGCGCTATCACCAGGCCTCCCTGTTGGTTGCATTTGCCTCCCTTGTCTGAAGGTAAACTTTAAATTCCATTTCTTGAGTTTATTCTCCATATTGTGCCGGGGATGATCTACGGCTGACTTAATCTTGCTCCAGAACTACAAGCCCTCACCAGCATGTGACTCCAGGCCAGACCGGGGCTCCAGCCAGGGCTCTAGCACTGCTGCCCGGTCCCCCACCCTCACCAGGGGTGTCCAGCCTTAGGGGGTGGTTGTCGTTGCAGTGGGCGTCGCCCTCTCGATCAAGCTTTCCCCAGGCCTCCCTGTTGGTTGCATTTGCCTCCCTTGTCTGAAGGTAAACTTTAAATTACATTTCTTGAGTCTATTTTCCATATTGTCCCTGGGATGATCTTTGGCTGACATAATCTTGCTCCAGAACTACAAGCCCTCACCATTCTTTGTCTTCACCATCGCACCCAGAGCTCTGGCCTGCAACCCGGTCAGCCACTCGCACCAAGGGGCCCCAATCTGAGGCCGAGTTTGTCATTGCAGTGTGCCGTCCCATGTCGGACGCGCTGTCACCAGGCCTCCCTGTTGGTTGCATTTGCCTCCCTTGTCTGAAGGTAAATTTTAAATTCCATTTCTTGAGTTTATTCTCCATATTGTCCCTGGGATGATCTTTGGATGACATAATCTTGCTCCAGAACTACAAGCCCTCACAAGCCTTTGTCTTCAGCACCGCACCAGGAGTTCCGCCAGTGCAACCTCGGTCCCCCACTCGCACCAGGGGGGCCCAGCCTGAGGCCGAGGTTGTCATTGCAGCTTTCCGTTCCACGTCGGACGAGCTGTCACCAGGCCTCCCTGTTGGTTGCATTTGCCTCCCTTGTCTGAAGGTAAACTTTAAATTCCATTTCTTGTGTTTATTCTCCATATTGTCCCAGGGATGATCTTTGGCTGACTTAATCTTGTTCCAGAACTACAAGCCCTCACAAGTCTTTGTCTCCAGCACCACAACCAGGGCTCCAGCACTGCAACCCGGTTCCCCACTCACACCAGGGGGGCCCAGCCTGAGGCTGATTTTGTCATTGCAGTCTGCCGTCCCATGTCGGACGCGCTTTCCCCAGGCCTCCCTGTTGGTTGCATTTGCCTCCCTTGTCTGAAGGTAAACTTTAAATTCCATTTCTTGTGTTTATTCTCCATATTGTCCCTGGGATGATCTTTGGCTGACATAATCTTTCTCCAGAACTACAAGCCCTCACCAGCCTTTGTCTTCACCATCGCACCCAGAGCTCTGGCCTGCAACCCGGTCAGCCACTCGCACCAGGGGGGCCCAGCCTGAGGCTGAGTTTGTCATTGCAGTGTGCCCAGAACTACAAGCCCTCACCAGCCTTTGTCTTCACCATCGCACCCAGAGCTCTGGCCTGCAACCCGGTCACCCACTCGCACCAGGGGGGCCCAGCCTGAGGCCGAGTTTGTCATTGCAGTGTGCTCTCCCATGTCGGACGCGTTGTCACCAGGCCTCCCTGTTGGTTGCATTTGCCTCCCTTGTCTGAAGGTAAATTTTAAATTCCATTTCTTGAGTTTATTGTCCATATTGTGCCTGGGATGATCTACGGCTGACTTAATCTTGCTCCAGAACTACAAGCCCTCACCAGCATGTGACTCCAGGCCACCCTGGGGCTCCAGCCAGGGCTCCAGCACTGCTGCCCGGTCCCCCACTCTCACCAGGGGTGCCCAGCCTTAGGCGGTGGTTGTCGTTGCAGTGGGCGTCGCCCTCTCGATCAAGCTTTCCCCAGGCCTCCCTGTTGGTTGCATTTGCCTCCCTTGTCTGAAGGTAAACTTTAAATTCCATTTCTTGAGTTTATTCTCCATATTGTCCCTGGGATGATCTTTGGCTGACATAATCTTTCTCCAGAACTACAAGCCCTCACCAGCTTCTGTCTTCACCATCGCACCCAGAGCTACAGCACTGCAACCCGGTCCCCCACTCACACTAGGGGGGCCCAGTCCTAGGCCGAGTTTTTCATTGCAGTGTGCCGTCCCATGTCGGACGACCTGTCATCTGGCTTCCCTGTTGGTTGCATTTGCCTCCCTTGTCTGAGGGTAAACTTCAAATTCCATTTCTTGAGTTTATTCTCCATATTGTCCCTGGGATGATCTACGGCTGACATAATCTTTCTCCAGAACTACAAGCCCTCACAAGCCTTTGTCTCCAGCACCACACCCAGGGCTCCAGCACTGCAACTCGGTCCCCCACTCACACCAGGGGTGCCAAGCCTGAGGCTGATTTTGTCATTGCAGTGTGTCGTCCCACATCGGACGCGCTGTCACCAGGCCTCCCTGTTGGTTGCATTTGCCTCCCTTGTCTGAAGGTAAACTTTAAATTCCCTTTCTTGTGTTTATTCTCCATATTGTCCCTGGGATGATCTTTGGCTGACATAATCTTTCTCCAGAACTACAAGCCCTCACCAGCCTTTGTCTTCACCATCGCACCCAGAGCTCTGGCCTGCAACCCGGTCAGACACTCGCACCAGGGGGCCCAGCCTGAGGCCTAGTTTTTCATTGCAGTGTGCCGTCCCATGTCGGACGTGCTGTCACCAGTCCTCCCTGTTGGTTGCATTTGCCTCCCTTGTCTGAAGGTAAACTTTAAATTCCATTTCTTGAGTTTATTCTCCATATTGTCCCTGGGATGATCTTTGGCTGACATAATCTTTCTCCTGAACTACAAGCCCTCACCAGCATGTGACTCCAGGCCACCCTGGGGCTCCAGCCAGGGCTCCAGCACTGCTGCCCGGTACCCCACTCTCACCAGGGGGGCCCAGCCTGAGGCCGAGGTTGTCATTGCAGTGTGCCGTCCCACATCGGACGCGCTGTCACCATGCCTCCCTGTTGGTTGCATTTGCCTCCCTTGTCTGAAGGTAAACTTTAAATTCCATTTCTTGAGTTTATTCTCCATATTGTCCCTGGGATGATCTACGGCTGACTTAATCTTGCTCCAGAACTACAAGCCCTCACCAGCATGTGACTCCAGGCCACCCTGGGGCACCAGCCAGGGCTCCAGCACTGCTGCCCGGTCCCCCACTCTCACCAGGGGTGCCCTGCCTTAGGGGGTGGTTGTCGTTGCAGTGGGCGTCGCCCTCTCGATCAAGCTTTCCCCAGGCCTCCCTGTTGGTTGCATTTGCCTCCCTTGTCTGAAGGTAAACTTTAAATTACATTTCTTGAGTTTATTCTCCATATTGTCCCTGGGATGATCTTTGGCTGACATAATCTTTCTCCAGAACGACAAGCCCTCACCAGCCTTTGTCTTCACCATCGCACCCAGAGCTCTGGCCTGCTACCCGGTCACCCACTCACACCAGGGGGGCCCTGCCTGAGGCCGAGTTTGTCATTGCAGTTTGCCGTCCCTTGTCGGACGCGCTGTCACCAGGCTTCCCTGTTGGTTGCATTTGCCTCCCTTGTCTGAAGGTAAACTTTAAATTCCATTTCTTGAGTTTATTCTCCATATTGTCCCTGGGATGATCTTTGGCTGACATAATCTTTCTCCAGAACTACAAGCCCTCACCAGCCTTTGTCTTCACCATCGCACCGAGAGCTCTGGCCTGCAACCCGGTCAGCCACTCGCACCAGGGGGACCCAGCCTAAGGCCGAGTTTGTCATTGGTGTGTGCTCTCCCATGTCGGACGCGCTGTCCCCAGGCCTCCCTGTTGGTTGCATTTGCCTCCCTTGTCTGAAGGTAAACTTTAAATTCCATTTCTTGAGTTTATTCTCCATATTGTCCCTGGGATGATCTACGGCTGTCTTAATCTTGCTCCAGAACTACAAGCCCTCACCAGCATGTGACTCCAGGCCACCCTGGGGCTCCAGCCAGGGCTCCAGCACTGCTGCCCGGTCCCCCACTCTCACCAGGGGTGCCCAGCCTTAGGGGGTGGTTGTCGTTCCAGTGGGCGTCGCCCTCTCGATCAAGCTTTCCCCAGGCCTCCCTGTTGGTTGCATTTGCCTCCCTTGTCTGAAGGTAAACTTTAAATTCCATTTCTTGAGTTTATTCTCCATATTGTCCCTGGGATGATCTTTGGCTGACATAATCTTTCTCCAGAACGACAAGCCCTCACCAGCCTTTGTCTTCACCATCGCACCCAGAGCTTTGTCCTGCAACCCGGTCAGCCACTCGCACCAGGGGGGCCCAGCCTGAGGCCGGGTTTGTCATTGCAGTGTGCCGTCCCATGTCGGACGCGCTGTCACCAGTCCTCCCTGTTTGTTGCATTTGCCTCCCTTGTCTGAAGGTAAACTTTAAATTCCATTTCTTGAGTTTATTCTCCATATTGTCCCTGGGATGATCTTTGGCTGACTTAATCTTGCTCCAGAACTACAAGCCCTCACAAGTCTTTGTCTCCAGCACCACACCCAGTGCTCCAGCACTGCAACCCGGTCCCCCACTCACACCGGGGGGGCCCAACCTGAGGCTGATTTTGTCTTTGCTGTCTGCCGTCCCATGTCTGACGCGCTGTCACCAGGCCTCCCTGTTGGTTGCATTTGCCTCCCTTGTCTGAAGGTAAACTTTAAATTCCATTTCTTGAGTTTATTCTCCATATTGTCCCTGGGATGATCTTTGGCTGACATAATCTTTCTCCAGAACTACAAGCCCTCACCAGCCTTTGTCTTCACCATCGCACCCAGAGCTCTGGCCTGCAACTCGGTCAGCCACTCGCACCAGGGGGGCCCAGCCTGAGGCCTAGTTTTTCATTGCAGTGTGCCGTCCCATGTCGGACGTGCTTTCACCAGGCCTCCCTGTTGGTTGCATTTGCCTCCCTTGTCTGAAGGTAAACTTTAAATTCCATTTCTTGAGTTTATTCTCCATATTGTGCCTGGGATGATCTTTGGCTGACATAATCTTTCTCCTGAACTACAAGCCCTCACCAGCATGTGACTCCAGGCCACCCTGGGGCTCCAGCCAGGGCTCCAGCACTGCTGCCCGGTACCCCACTCTCACCAGGGGGGCCCAGCCTGAGGCCGAGGTTGTCATTGCAGTGTGCCGTCCCACATCGGACGCGCTGTCACCATGCCTCCCTGTTGGTTGCATTTGCCTCCCTTGTCTGAAGGTAAACTTTAAATTCCATTTCTTGAGTTTATTCTCCATATTGTCCCTGGGATGTTCTTTGGCTGACATAATCTTTCTCCAGAACTACAAGCCCTCACCAGCCTTTGTCTTCACCATCGCACCCAGAGCTCTGGCCTGCAACCCGGTCAGCCACTCGCACCAGGGGGGCCCAGCCTGAGGCTGAGTTTGTCATTGCAGTGTGCCCAGAACCACAAGCCCTCACCAGCCTTTATCTTCACCATCGCACCCAGAGCTCTGGCCTGCAACCCGGTCAGCCACTCGCACCAGGGGGGCCCAGCCTGAGGCCGAGTTTGTCATTGCAGTGTGCTCTCCCATGTCGGACGCGCTGTCACCAGGCCTCCCTGTTGGTTGCATTTGCCTCCCTTGTCTGAAGGTAAACTTTAAATTCCATTTCTTGAGTTTATTCTCCATATTGTCCCTGGGATGATCTACGGCTGACTTAATCTTGCTCCAGAACTACAAGCCCTCACCAGCATGTGACTCCAGGCCACCCTGGGGCTCCAGCCAGGGCTCCAGCACTGCTGCCCGGTCCCCCACTCTCACCAGTGGTGCCCAGCCTTACGGGGTGGTTGTCGTTGCAGTGGGCGTCGCCCTCTCGATCAAGCTTTCCCCAGGCCTCCCTGTTGGTTGCATTTGCCTCCCTTGTCTGAAGGTAAACTTTAAATTACATTTCTTGAGTTTATTCTCCATATTGTCCCTGGGATGATCTTTGGCTGACATAATCTTTCTCCAGAACGACAAGCCCTCACCAGCCTTTGTCTTCACCATCGCACCCAGAGCTTTGGCCTGCAACCCGGTCAGCCACTCGCACCAGGGGGGCCCAGCCTGAGGCCGGGTTTGTCATTGCAGTGTGCCCAGAACTACAAGCCCTCACCAGCCTTTGTCTTCACCATCGCACCCAGAGCTCTGGCCTGCAACCCGGTCACCCACTCGCACCAGGGGGGCCCTGCCTGAGGCCGAGTTTGTCATTGCAGTTTGCCGTCCCTTGTCGGACGCGTTGTCACCAGGCTTCCCTGTTGGTTGCATTTGCCTCCCTTGTCTGAAGGTAAACTTTAAATTCCATTTCTTGAGTTTATTCTCCATATTGTCCCTGGGATGATCTTTGGCTGACATAATCTTTCTCCAGAACTACAAGCCCTCACCAGCCTTTGTCTTCACCATCGCACCCAGAGCTCTGGCCTGCAACCCGGTCAGCCACTCGCACAAGGGGGGCCCAGCCTGAGGCTGAGTTTGTCATTGCAGTGTGCCCAGAACTTCAAGCCCTCACCAGCCTTTGTCTTCACCATCGCACCCAGAGCTCTGGCCTGCAACCCGGTCAGCCACTCGCACCAGGGGGGCCCAGCCTGAGGCCGAGTTTGTCATTGCAGTGTGCTCTCCCATGTCGGACGCGCTGTCACCAGGCCTCCCTGTTGGTTGCATTTGCCTCCCTTGTCTGAAGGTAAACTTTAAATTCCATTTCTTGAGTTTATTCTCCATATTGTCCCTGGGATGATCTACGGCTGACTTAATCTTGCTCCAGAACTACAAGCCTTCACCAGCATGTGACTCCAGGCCACCCTGGGGCTCCAGCCAGGGCTCCAGCACTGCTGCCCGGTCCCCCACTCTCACCAGGGGTGTCCAGCCTTAGGGGGTGGTTGTCGTTGCAGTGGGCGTCGCCCTCTCGATCAAGCTTTCCCCAGGCCTCCCTGTTGGTTGCATTTGCCTCCCTTGTCTGAAGGTAAACTTTAAATTACATTTCTTGAGTTTATTCTCCATATTGTCCCTTGGATGATCTTTGGCTGACATAATCTTTCTCCAGAACGACAAGCCCTCACCAGCCTTTGTCTTCACCATCGCACCCAGAGCTTTGTCCTGCAACCCGGTCAGCCACTCGCACCAGGGGGGCCCAGCCTGAGGCCGGGTTTGTCATTGCAGTGTGCCCAGAACTACAAGCCCTCACCAGCCTTTGTCTTCACCATCGCACCCAGAGCTCTGGCCGCAACCCGGTCACCCACTCGCACCAGGGGGGCCCTGCCTGAGGCCGAGTTTGTCATTGCAGTTTGCCGTCCCTTGTCGGACGCGCTGTCACCAGGCCTCCCTGTTGGTTGCATTTGCCTCCCTTGTCTGAAGGTAAACTTTAAATTCCATTTCTTGAGTTGATTCTACATATTGTTCCTGGGATGATCTTTGGCTGACATAATCTTTCTCCAGAACTACAAGCCCTCACCAGCCTTTGTCTTCAGCACCGCACCAGGATTTCTGCCAGTGCAAACTCGGTCCCCCACTCGCACCAGGGGGGCCCAGCCTGAGGCCGAGGTTGTCATTGCAGTGTGCCGTCCCACATCGGACGCGCTGTCACCAGGCCTCCCTGTTGGTTGCATTTGCCTCCTTTGTCTGAAGGTAAACTTTAAATTCCATTTCTTGAGTTTATTCTCCATATTGTCCCTGGGATGATCTTTGGCTGACATAATCTTTCTCCAGAACTACAAGCCCTCACAAGCCTTTGTCTCCAGCACCACACCCAGGGCTCCAGCACTGCAACCCGGTCCCCCACTCACACCAGGGGGGCCCAGCCTGAGGCTGATTTTGTCATTGCAGTGTGCCGTCCCACATCGGACGCGCTATCACCAGGCCTCCCTTTCGGTTGCATTTGCCTCCCTTGTCTGAAGGTAAACTTTAAATTCCATTTCTTGAGTTTATTCTCCATATTGTGCCTGGGATGATCTACGGCTGACTTAATCTTGCTCCAGAACTATAAGCCCTCACCAGCCTTTGTCTTCACCATCGCACCCAGAGCTCTGGCCTGCTACCCGGTCAGCCACTGGCACCAGGGGGGCCCAGCCTAAGGCCGAGTTTGTCATTGCAGTGTGCCGTCCCATGTCGGACGCGCTGTCATCAGGCCTCCTTTTTGGTTGCATTTGCCTCCCTTGTCTGAAGGTAAACTTTAAATTCCATTTCTTGAGTTTATTCTCCATATTGTCCCTGGGATGATCTTTGGCTGACATAATCTTTTTCCAGAACTACAAGCCCTCACCAGCCTTTGTCTTCAGCACCGCACCAGGATTTCTGCCAGTGCAACCTCGGTCCCCCACTCGCACCAGGGGGGCCCAGCCTGAGGCCGAGGTTGTCATTGCAGCTTGCCGTTCCACGTCGGACGAGCTGTCACCAGGCCTCCCTGTTGGTTGCATTTGCCTCCCTTGTCTGAAGGTAAACTTTAAATTCCATTTCTTGTGTTTATTCTCCATATTGTCCCAGGGATGATCTTTGGCTGACTTAATCTTGCTCCAGAACTACAAGCCCTCACAAGTCTTTGTCTCCAGCACCACACCCAGGGCTCCAGCACTGCAACCCGGTTCCCCACTCACACCAGGGGGGCCCAGCCTGAGGCTGATTTTGTCATTGCAGTCTGCCGTCCCATGTCGGACGCGCTGTCCCCATGCTTCCCTGTTGGTTGCATTTGCCTCCCTTGTCTGAAGGTAAACTTTAAATTCCATTTCTTGAGTTTATTCTCCATATTGTCCCTGGGATGATCTTTGGCTGACATAATCTTTCTCCAGAACTACAAGCCCTCACCAGCCTTTGTCTTCACCATCGCACCCAGAGCTCTGGCCTGCAACCTGGTCAGCCACTCGCATCAGGGGGGCCCAGCCTGAGGCCGAGTTTGTCATTGCAGTGTGCTCTCCCATGTCGGACGCGCTGTCACCAGGCCTCCCTGTTGGTTGCATTTGCCTCCCTTGTCTGAAGGTAAACTTTAAATTCCATTTCTTGAGTTTATTCTCCATATTGTCCCTGGGATGATCTACGGCTGACTTAATCTTGCTCCAGAACTACAAGCCCTCACCAGCATGTGACTCCAGGCCACCCTGGGGCTCCAGCCAGGGCTCCAGCACTGCTGCCCGGTCCCCCACTCTCACCAGGGGTGCCCAGCCTTAGGGGGTGGTTGTCGTTGCAGTGGGCGTCGCCCTCTCGATCAAGCTTTCCCCAGGCCTCCCTGTTGGTTGCATTTGCCTCCCTTGTCTGAAGGTAAACTTTAAATTCCATTTCTTGAGTTTATTCTCCATATTGTCCCTGGGATGATCTTTGGCTGACATAATCTTTCTCCAGAACGACAAGCCCTCACCAGCCTTTGTCTTCACCATCGCACCCAGAGCTTTGTCCTTAAACCCGGTCAGCCACTCGCACCAGGGGGGCCCAGCCTGAGGCCGGGTTTGTCATTGCAGTGTGCCCAGAACTACAAGCCCTCACCAGCCTTTGTCTTCACCATCGCACCCAGAGCTCTGGCCGCAACCCGGTCACCCACTCGCACCAGGGGGGCCCTGCCTGAGGCCGAGTTTGTCATTGCAGTTTGCCGTCCCTTGTCGGACGCGCTGTCACCAGGCCTCCCTGTTGGTTGCATTTGCCTCCCTTGTCTGAAGGTAAACTTTAAATTCCATTTCTTGAGTTGATTCTACATATTGTCCCTGGGATGATCTTTGGCTGACATAATCTTTCTCCAGAACTACAAGCCCTCACCAGCCTTTGTCTTCAGCACCGCACCAGGATTTCTGCCAGTGCAAACTCGGTCCCCCACTCGCACCAGGGGGGCCCAGCCTGAGGCCGAGGTTGTCATTGCAGTGTGCCGTCCCACATCGGACGCGCTGTCACCAGGCCTCCCTGTTGGTTGCATTTGCCTCCCTTGTCTGAAGGTAAACTTTAAATTCCATTTCTTGAGTTTAGTCTCCATATTGTCCCTGGGATGATCTTTGGCTGACTTAATCTTGCTCCAGAACTACAAGCCCTCACAAGTCTTTGTCTCCAGCACCACACCCAGGGCTCCAGCACTGCAACCCGGTCCCCCACTCACACCGGGGGGGCCCAACCTGAGGCTGATTTTGTCTTTGCAGTCTGCCGTTCCATGTCGGACGCGCTGTCACCAGGCCTCCCTGTTGGTTGCATTTGCCTCCCTTGTCTGAAGGTAAACTTTAAATTCCATTTCTTGAGTTTATTCTCCATATTGTCCCTGGGATGATCTTTGGCTGACATAATCTTTCTCCAGAACTACAAGCCCTCACCAGCCTTTGTCTTCACCATCGCACCCAGAGCTCTGGCCTGCAACCCGGTCAGCCACTCGCACCAGGGGGGCCCAGCCTGAGGCCTAGTTTTTCATTGCAGTGTGCCGTCCCATGTCGGACGTGCTGTCACCAGGCCTCCCTGTTGGTTGCATTTGCCTCCCTTGTCTGAAGGTAAACTTTAAATTCCATTTCTTGAGTTTATTCTCCATATTGTCCCTGGGATGATCTACGGCTGACTTAATCTTGCTCCAGAACTACAAGCCCTCACCAGCATGTGACTCCAGGCCACCCTGGGGCTCCAGCCAGGGCTCCAGCACTGCTGCCCGGTCCGCCACTCTCACCAGGGGTGCCCAGCCTTAGGGGGTGGTTGTCGTTGCAGTGGGCGTCGCCCTCTCGATCAAGCTTTCCCCAGGCCTCCCTGTTGGTTGCATTTGCCTCCCTTGTCTGAAGGTAAACTTTAAATTCCATTTCTTGAGTTTATTCTCCATATTGTCCCTGGGATGATCTTTGGCTGACATAATCTTTCTCCAGAACGACAAGCCCTCACCAGCCTTTGTCTTCACCATCGCACCCAGAGCTTTGTCCTGCAACCCGGTCAGCCACTCGCACCAGGGGGGCCCAGCCTGAGGCCGGGTTTGTCATTGCAGTGTGCCCAGAACTACAAGCCCTCACTAGCCTTTGTCTTCACCATCGCACCCAGAGCTCTGGCCGCAACCCGGTCACCCACTCGCACCAGGGGGGCCCTGCCTGAGGCTGAGTTTGTCATTGCAGTTTGCCGTCCCTTGTCGGACGCGCTGTCACCAGGCCTCCCTGTTGGTTGCATTTGCCTCCCTTGTCTGAAGGTAAACTTTAAATTACATTTCTTGAGTTGATTCTACATATTGTCCCTGGGATGATCTTTGGCTGACATAATCTTTCTCCAGAACTACAAGCCCTCACCAGCCTTTGTCTTCAGCACCGCACCAGGATTTCTGCCAGTGCAAACTCGGTCCCCCACTCGCACCAGGGGGGCCCAGCCTGAGGCCGAGGTTGTCATTGCAGTGTGCCGTCCCACATCGGACGCGCTGTCACCAGGCCTCCCTGTTGGTTGCATTTGCCTCCCTTGTCTGAAAGTAAACTTTAAATTCCATTTCTTGAGTTTAGTCTCCATATTGTCCCTGGGATGATCTTTGGCTGACATAATCTTTCTCCAGAACTACAAGCCCTCACAAGCCTTTGTCTCCAGCACCACACCCAGGGCTCCAGCACTGCAACCCGGTCCCCCACTCACACCAGGGGGGCCCAGCCTGAGGCTGATTTTGTCATTGCAGTGTGCCGTCCCTCATCGGACGCGCTATCACCAGGCCTCCCTTTCGGTTGCATTTGCCTCCCTTGTCTGAAGGTAAACTTTAAATTCCATTTCTTGAGTTTATTCTCCATATTGTGCCTGGGATGATCTACGGCTGACTTAATCTTGCTCCAGAACTATAAGCCCTCACCAGCATGTGACTCCAGGCCAGACCGGGGCTCCAGCCAGCGCTCCAGCACTGTTTCCCGGTCCCCCACCCTCACCATGGGTGTCCAGCCTTAGGGGGTGGTTGTCGTTGCAGTGGGCGTCACCCTCTCGATCAAGCTTTCCCCAGGCCTCCCTGTTTGTTGCATTTGCCTCCCTTGTCTGAAGGTAAACTTTAAATTACATTTCTTGAGTTTATTCTCCATATTGTCCCTGGGATGATCTTTGGCTGACATAATCTTTCTCCAGAACTACAAGCCCTCACCAGCCTTTGTCTTCACCATCGCACCCAGAGCTCTGGCCTGCAACCTTGTCACCCACTCGCACCAAGGGGGCCCAGCCTGAGGCCGAGTTTGTCAGTGCAATGTGCTGTCCCATGTCGGACGCGCTGTCACCAGGCCTCCCTGTTGGTTGCATTTGCCTCCCTTGTCTGAAGGTAAACTTTAAATTCCATTTCTTGAGTTTATTCTCCATATTGTCCCTGGGATGATCTTTGGCTGACTTAATCTTGCTCCAGAACTACAAACCCTCACCAGCCTTTGTCTTCAGCACCGCACCAGGAGTTCCGTCAGTGCAACCTCGGTCACCCACTCACACCAGGGGGGCCCAGCCTGAGGCCGAGGTTGTCATTGCAGTGTGCCGTTCCACATCAGACGCGCTGTCACCAGGCCTCCCTGTTGGTTGCATTTGCCTCCCTTGTCTGAAGGTAAACTTTAAATTCCATTTCTTGAGTTTATTCTCCATATTGTCCCTGGGATGATCTTTGGCTGACATAATCTTTCTCCAGAACTACAAGCCCTCACCACTTCTGTCTTCACCATCGCACCCAGAGCTACAGCACTGCAACCCGGTCCCCCACTCACACTAGGGGGGCCCAGCCTGAGGCCGAGTTTGTCATTGCAGTGTGCCGTCCCATGTCGGACGAGTTGTCACCAGGCCTCCCTGTTGGTTGCATTTGCCTCCCTTGTCTGAAGGTAAACTTTAAATTACATTTCTTGAGTTTATTCTCCATATTGTGCCTGGGATGATCTTTGGCTGACATAATCTTTCTCCAGAACTACAAGCCCTCACCAGCCTTTGTCTTCACCATCGCACCCAGAGCTCTGGCCTGCAACCTTGTCACCCACTCGCACCAAGGGGGCCCAGCCTGAGGCCGAGTTTGTCAGTGCAATGTGCTGTCCCATGTCGGACGCGCTGACACCAGGCCTCCCTGTTGGTTGTATTTGCCTCCCTTGTCTGAAGGTAAACTTTAAATTCCATTTCTTGAGTTTATTCTCCATATTGTCCCTGGGATGATCTTTGGCTGACTTAATCTTGCTCCAGAACTACAAACCCTCACCAGCCTTTGTCTTCAGCACCGCACCAGGAGTTCCGTCAGTGCAACCTCGGTCCCCCACTCACACCAGGGGGGCCCAGCCTGAGGCCGAGGTTGTCATTGCAGTGTGCCGTTCCATGTCGGACGTGCTGTCACCAGGCCTCCCTGTTGGTTGCATTTGCCTCCCTTGTCTGAAGGTAAACTTTAAATTCCATTTCTTGAGTTTATTCTCCATATTGTCCCTGGGATGATCTACGGCTGACTTTATCTTGCTCCAGAACTACAAGCCCTCACCAGCATGTGACTCCAGGCCAGACCGGGGTTCCAGCCAGGCTTCCAGCACTGCTGCCCGGTCCGCCACCCTCACCAGGGGTGTCCAGCCTTAGGGGGTGGTTGTCGTTGCATTGGGCGTCGCCCTCTCTATCAAGCTTTCCCCAGGCCTCCCTGTTGGTTGCATTTGCCTCCCTTGTCTGAAGGTAAACTTTAAATTACATTTCTTGAGTTTATTCTCCATATTGTCCCTGGGATGATCTTTGGCTGACATAATCTTTGTCCAGAACTACAAGCCCTCACCAGCCTTTGTCTTCACCATCGCACCCAGAGCTCTGGCCTGCAACCCGGTCAGCCACTCGCACCAGGGGGGCCCAGCCTGAGGCCTAGTTTTTCATTGCAGTGTGCCGTCCCATGTCGGACGTGCTGTCACCAGGCCTCCCTGTTGGTTGCATTTGCCTCCCTTGTCTGAAGGTAAACTTTAAATTCCATTTCTTGAGTTTATTCTCCATATTGTCCCAGGGATGATCTTTGGCTGACATAATCTTTCTCCTTAACTACAAGCCCTCACCAGCATGTGACTCCAGGCCACCCTGGGGCTCCAGCCAGGGCTCCAGCACTGCTGCCCGGTCCCCCACTCTCACCAGGGGGGCCCAGCCTGAGGCCGAGGTTGTCATTGCAGTGTGCCGTCCCACATCGGACGCGCTGTCACCATGCCTCCCTGTTGGTTGCATTTGCCTCCCTTGTCTGAAGGTAAACTTTAAATTCCATTTCTTGAGTTTATTCTCCATATTGTCCCTTGGATGATCTTTGGCTGACATAATCTTTCTCCAGAACTACAAGCCCTCACCAGCCTTTGTCTTCACCATCGCACCCAGAGCTCTGGCCTGCTACCCGGTCAGCCACTGGCACCAGGGGGGCCCAGCCTAAGGCCGAGTTTATCATTGCAGTGTGCCGTCCCACATCGGACGCGCTGTCACCAGGCCTCCCTGTTGGTTGCATTTGCCTCCCTTGTCTGAAAGTAAACTTTAAATTCCATTTCTTGAGTTTAGTCTCCATATTGTCCCTGGGATGATCTTTGGCTGACATAATCTTTCTCCAGAACTACAAGCCCTCACCAGCCTTTGTCTTCACCATCGCACCCAGAGCTCTGGCCTGCAACCCGGTCAGCCACTCGCACCAGGGGGGCCCAGCCTGAGGCCTAGTTTTTCATTGCAGTGTGCCGTCCCATGTCGGACGTGCTGTCACCAGGCCTCCCTGTTGGTTGCATTTGCCTCCCTTGTCTGAAGGTAAACTTTAAATTCCATTTCTTGAGTTTATTCTCCATATTGTCCCTGGGATGATCTTTGGCTGACATAATCTTTCTCCTTAACTACAAGCCCTCACCAGCATGTGACTCCAGGCCACCCTGGGGCTCCAGCCAGGGCTCCAGCACTGCTGCCCGGTACCCCACTCTCACCAGGGGGGCCCAGCCTGAGGCCGAGGTTGTCATTGCAGTGTGCCGTCCCACATCGGACGCGCTGTCACCATGCCTCCCTGTTGGTTGCATTTGCCTCCCTTGTCTGAAGGTAAACTTTAAATTCCATTTCTTGAGTTTATTCTCCATATTGTCCCTGGGATGATCTTTGGCTGACATAATCTTTCTCCAGAACTACAAGCCCTCACCAGCCTTTGTCTTCACCATCGCACCCAGAGCTCTGGCCTGCTACCCGGTCAGCCACTGGCACCAGGGGGGCCCAGCCTAAGGCCGAGTTTGTCATTGCAGTGTGCCGTCCCACATCGGACGCGCTGTCACCAGGCCTCCCTGTTGGTTGCATTTGCCTCCCTTGTCTGAAAGTAAACTTTAAATTCCATTTCTTGAGTTTATTCTCCATATTGTACCTGGGATGATCTTTGGCTGACATAATCTTTCTCCAGAACTACAAGCCCTCACAAGCCTTTGTCTCCAGCACCACACCCAGGGCTCCAGCACTGCAACCCGGTCCCCCACTCACACCAGGGGGGCCCAGCCTGAGGCTGATTTTGTCATTGCAGTGTGCCGTCCCTCATCGGACGCGCTATCACCAGGCCTCCCTTTCGGTTGCATTTGCCTCCCTTGTCTGAAGGTAAACTTTAAATTCCATTTCTTGAGTTTATTCTCCATATTGTGCCTGGGATGATCTACGGCTGACTTAATCTTTCTCCAGAACTATAAGCCCTCACCAGCATGTGACTCCAGGCCAGACCGGGGCTCCAGCCAGCGCTCCAGCACTGTTTCCCGGTCCCCCACCCTCACCATGGGTGTCCAGCCTTAGGGGGTGGTTGTCGTTGCAGTGGGCGTCACCCTCTCGATCAAGCTTTCCCCAGGCCTCCCTGTTTGTTGCATTTGCCTCCCTTGTCTGAAGGTAAACTTTAAATTACATTTCTTGAGTTTATTCTCCATATTGTCCCTGGGATGATCTTTGGCTGACATAATCTTTCTCCAGAACTACAAGCCCTCACCAGCCTTTGTCTTCACCATCGCACCCAGAGCTCTGGCCTGCAACCTTGTCACCCACTCGCACCAAGGGGGCCCAGCCTGAGGCCGAGTTTGTCAGTGCAATGTGCTGTCCCATGTCGGACGCGCTGTCACCAGGCCTCCCTGTTGGTTGCATTTGCCTCCCTTTTCTGAAGGTAAACTTTAAATTCCATTTCTTGAGTTTATTCTCCATATTGTCCCTGGGATGATCTTTGGCTGACTTAATCTTGCTCCAGAACTACAAACCCTCACCAGCCTTTGTCTTCAGCACCGCACCAGGAGTTCCGTCAGTGCAATCTCGGTCCCCCACTCACACCAGGGGGGCCCAGCCTGAGGCCGAGGTTGTCATTGCAGTGTGCCGTTCCACATCAGACGCGCTGTCACCAGGCCTCCCTGTTGGTTGCATTTGCCTCCCTTGTCTGAAGGTAAACTTTAAATTCCATTTCTTGAGTTTATTCTCCATATTGTCCCTGGGATGATCTTTGGCTGACATAATCTTTCTCCAGAACTACAAGCCCTCACCAGCTTCTGTCTTCACCATCGCAGCCAGAGCTACAGCACTCCAACCCGGTACCCCACTCACACTAGGGGGGCCCAGCCTGAGGCCGAGTTTGTCATTGCAGTGTGCCGTCCCATGTCGGACGAGTTGTCACCAGGCCTCCCTGTTGGTTGCATTTGCCTCCCTTGTCTGAAGGTAAACTTTAAATTCCATTTCTTGAGTTTATTCTCCATATTGTGCCTGGGATGATCTTTGGCTGACATAATCTTTCTCCAGAACTACAAGCCCTCACCAGCCTTTGTCTTCACCATCGCACCCAGAGCTCTGGCCTGCAACCTTGTCACCCACTCGCACCAAGGGGGCCCAGCCTGAGGCCGAGTTTGTCAGTGCAATGTGCTGTCCCATGTTGGACGCGCTGACACCAGGCCTCCCTGTTGGTTGCATTTGCCTCCCTTGTCTGAAGGTAAACTTTAAATTCCATTTCTTGAGTTTATTCTCCATATTGTCCCTGGGATGATCTTTGGCTGACTTAATCTTGCTCCAGAACTACAAACCCTCACCAGCCTTTGTCTTCAGCACCGCACCAGGAGTTCCGTCAGTGCAACCTCGGTCCCCCACTCACACCAGGGGGGCCCAGCCTGAGGCCGAGGTTGTCATTGCAGTGTGCCGTTCCATGTCGGACGCGCTGTCACCATGCCTCCCTGTTGATTGCATTTGCCTCCCTTGTCTGAAGGTAAACTTTAAATTCCATTTCTTGAGTTTATTCTCCATATTGTCCCTGGGATGATCTACGGCTGACTTTATCTTGCTCCAGAACTACAAGCCCCCACCAGCATGTGACTCCAGGCCAGACCGGGGTTCCAGCCAGGCTTCCAGCACTGCTGCCCGGTCCGCCACCCTCACCAGGGGTGTCCAGCCTTAGGGGGTGGTTGTCGTTGCATTGGGCGTCGCCCTCTCTATCAAGCTTTCCCCAGGCCTCCCTGTTGGTTGCATTTGCCTCCCTTGTCTGAAGGTAAACTTTAAATTACATTTCTTGAGTTTATTCTCCATATTGTCCCTGGGATGATCTTTGGCTGACATAATCTTTCTCCAGAACTACAAGCCCTCACCAGCCTTTGTCTTCACCATCGCACCCAGAGCTCTGGCCTGCAACCCGGTCAGCCACTCGCACCAGGGGGGCCCAGCCTGAGGCCTAGTTTTTCATTGCAGTGTGCCGTCCCATGTCGGACGTGCTGTCACCAGGCCTCCCTGTTGGTTGCATTTGCCTCCCTTGTCTGAAGGTAAACTTTAAATTCCATTTCTTGAGTTTATTCTCCATATTGTCCCTGGGATGATCTTTGGCTGACATAATCTTTCTCCAGAACTACAAGCCCTCACCAGCCTTTGTCTTCACCATCGCACCCAGAGCTCTGGCCTGCAACCCGGTCAGCCACTCGCACCAGGGGGGCCCAGCCTGAGGCCTAGTTTTTCATTGCAGTGTGCCGTCCCATGTCGGACGTGCTGTCACCAGGCCTCCCTGTTGGTTGCATTTGCCTCCCTTGTCTGAAGGTAAACTTTAAATTCCATTTCTTGAGTTTATTCTCCATATTGTCCCTGGGATGATCTTTGGCTGACATAATCTTTCTCCTTAACTACAAGCCCTCACCAGCATGTGACTCCAGGCCACCCTGGGGCTCCAGCCAGGGCTCCAGCACTGCTGCCCGGTACCCCACTCTCACCAGGGGGGCCAGCCTGAGGCCGAGGTTGTCATTGCAGTGTGCCGTCCCACATCGGACGCGCTGTCACCATGCCTCCCTGTTGGTTGCATTTGCCTCCCTTGTCTGAAGGTAAACTTTAAATTCCATTTCTTGAGTTTATTCTCCATATTGTCCCTGGGATGATCTTTGGCTGACATAATCTTTCTCCAGAACTACAAGCCCTCACCAGCCTTTGTCTTCACCATCGCACCCAGAGCTCTGGCTCGCAACCTTGTCACCCACTCGCACCAAGGGGGCCCAGCCTGAGGCCGAGTTTGTCAGTGCAATGTGCTGTCCCATGTCGGACGCGCTGTCACCAGGCCTCCCTGTTGGTTGCATTTGCCTCCCTTGTCTGAAGGTAAACTTTAAATTCCATTTTTTGAGTTTATTCTCCATATTGTCCCTGGGATGATCTTTGGCTGACTTAATCTTGCTCCAGAACTACAAGCCCTCACCAGCATGTGACTCCAGGCCACCCTGGGGCTCCAGCCAGGGCTCCAGCACTGCTGCCCGGTACCCCACTCTCACCAGGGGGGCCCAGCCTGAGGCCGAGGTTGTCATTGCAGTGTGCCGTCCCACATCGGACGCGCTGTCACCATGCCTCCCTGTTGGTTGCATTTGCCTCCCTTGTCTGAAGGTAAACTTTAAATTCCATTTCTTGAGTTTATTCTCCATATTGTCCCTTGGGATGATCTTTGGCTGACATAATCTTTCTCCAGAACTACAAGCCCTCACCAGCCTTTGTCTTCACCATCGCACCCAGAGCTCTGGATCGCAACCTTGTCACCCACTCGCACCAAGGGGGCCCAGCCTGAGGCCGAGTTTGTCAGTGCAATGTGCTGTCCCATGTCGGACGCGCTGTCACCAGGCCTCCCTGTTGGTTGCATTTGCCTCCCTTGTCTGAAGGTAAACTTTAAATTCCATTTCTTGAGTTTATTCTCCATATTGTCCCTGGGATGATCTACGGCTGACTTTATCTTGCTCCAGAACTACAAGCCCTCACCAGCATGTGACTCCAGGCCAGACCGGGGTTCCAGCCAGGCTTCCAGCACTGCTGCCCGGTCCGCCACCCTCACCAGGGGTTTCCAGCCTTAGGGGGTGGTTGTCGTTGCATTGGGCGTCGCCCTCTCTATCAAGCTTTCCCCAGGCCTCCCTGTTGGTTGCATTTGCCTCCCTTGTCTGAAGGTAAACTTTAAATTCCATTTCTTGAGTTTATTCTCCATATTGTCCCTGGGATGATCTTTGGCTGACATAATCTTTCTCCAGAACTACAAGCCCTCACCAGCCTTTGTCTTCACCATCGCACCCAGAGCTCTGGCCTGCAACCCGGTCAGCCACTCGCACCAGGGGGGCCCAGCCTGAGGCCTAGTTTTTCATTGCAGTGTGCCGTCCCATGTCGGACGTGCTGTCACCAGGCCTCCCTGTTGGTTGCATTTGCCTCCCTTGTCTGAAGGTAAACTTTAAATTCCATTTCTTGAGTTTATTCTCCATATTGTCCCTGGGATGATCTTTGGCTGACATAATCTTTCTCCAGAACTACAAGCCCTCACCAGCCTTTGTCTTCACCATCGCACCCAGAGCTCTGGCCTGCAACCCGGTCAGCCACTCGCACCAGGGGGGCCCAGCCTGAGGCCTAGTTTTTCATTGCAGTGTGCCGTCCCATGTCGGACGTGCTGTCACCAGGCCTCCCTGTTGGTTGCATTTGCCTCCCTTGTCTGAAGGTAAACTTTAAATTCCATTTCTTGAGTTTATTCTCCATATTGTCCCTGGGATGATCTTTGGCTGACATAATCTTTCTCCTTAACTACAAGCCCTCACCAGCATGTGACTCCAGGCCACCCTGGGGCTCCAGCCAGGGCTCCAGCACTGCTGCCCGGTACCCCACTCTCACCAGGGGGGCCCAGCCTGAGGCCGAGGTTGTCATTGCAGTGTGCCGTCCCACATCGGACGCGCTGTCACCATGCCTCCCTGTTGGTTGCATTTGCCTCCCTTGTCTGAAGGTAAACTTTAAATTCCATTTCTTGAGTTTATTCTCCATATTGTCCCTGGGATGATCTTTGGCTGACATAATCTTTCTCCAGAACTACAAGCCCTCACCAGCCTTTGTCTTCACCATCGCACCCAGAGCTCTGGCTCGCAACCTTGTCACCCACTCGCACCAAGGGGGCCCAGCCTGAGGCCGAGTTTGTCAGTGCAATGTGCTGTCCCATGTCGGACGCGCTGTCACCAGGCCTCCCTGTTGGTTGCATTTGCCTCCCTTGTCTGAAGGTAAACTTTAAATTCCATTTTTTGAGTTTATTCTCCATATTGTCCCTGGGATGATCTTTGGCTGACTTAATCTTGCTCCAGAACTACAAACCCTCACCAGCCTTTGTCTTCAGCACCGCACCAGGAGTTCCGTCAGTGCAACCTCGGTCCCCCACTCACACCAGGGGGGCCCAGCCTGAGGCCGAGGTTGTCATTGCAGTGTGCCGTTCCACATCAGACGCGCTGTCACCAGGCCTCCCTGTTGGTTGCATTTGCCTCCCTTGTCTGAAGGTAAACTTTAAATTCCATTTCTTGAGTTTATTCTCCATATTGTCCCTGGGATGATCTTTGGCTGACATAATCTTTCTCCAGAACTACAAGCCCTCACCAGCTTCTGTCTTCACCATCGCACCCAGAGCTACAGCACTCCAACCCGGTCCCCCACTCACACTAGGGGGGCCCAGCCTGAGGCCGAGTTTTTCATTGCAGTGTGCCGTCCCATGTCGGACGTGCTGTCACCAGGCCTCCCTGTTGGTTGCATTTGCCTCCCTTGTCTGAAGGTAAACTTTAAATTCCATTTCTTGAGTTTATTCTCCATATTGTCCCTGGGATGATCTTTGGCTGACATAATCTTTCTCCAGAACTACAAGCCCTCACCAGCCTTTGTCTTCACCATCGCACCCAGAGCTCTGGCCTGCAACCCGGTCAGCCACTCGCACCAGGGGGGCCCAGCCTGAGGCCTAGTTTTTCATTGCAGTGTGCCGTCCCATGTCGGACGTGCTGTCACCAGGCCTCCCTGTTGGTTGCATTTGCCTCCCTTGTCTGAAGGTAAACTTTAAATTCCATTTCTTGAGTTTATTCTCCATATTGTCCCTGGGATGATCTTTGGCTGACATAATCTTTCTCCTTAACTACAAGCCCTCACCAGCATGTGACTCCAGGCCACCCTGGGGCTCCAGCCAGGGCTCCAGCACTGCTGCCCGGTACCCCACTCTCACCAGGGGGGCCCAGCCTGAGGCCGAGGTTGTCATTGCAGTGTGCCGTCCCACATCGGACGCGCTGTCACCATGCCTCCCTGTTGGTTGCATTTGCCTCCCTTGTCTGAAGGTAAACTTTAAATTCCATTTCTTGAGTTTATTCTCCATATTGTCCCTGGGATGATCTTTGGCTGACATAATCTTTCTCCAGAACTACAAGCCCTCACCAGCCTTTGTCTTCACCATCGCACCCAGAGCTCTGGCTCGCAACCTTGTCACCCACTCGCACCAAGGGGGCCCAGCCTGAGGCCGAGTTTGTCAGTGCAATGTGCTGTCCCATGTCGGACGCGCTGTCACCAGGCCTCCCTGTTGGTTGCATTTGCCTCCCTTGTCTGAAGGTAAACTTTAAATTCCATTTTTTGAGTTTATTCTCCATATTGTCCCTGGGATGATCTTTGGCTGACTTAATCTTGCTCCAGAACTACAAACCCTCACCAGCCTTTGTCTTCAGCACCGCACCAGGAGTTCCGTCAGTGCAACCTCGGTCCCCCACTCACACCAGGGGGGCCCAGCCTGAGGCCGAGGTTGTCATTGCAGTGTGCCGTTCCACATCAGACGCGCTGTCACCAGGCCTCCCTGTTGGTTGCATTTGCCTCCCTTGTCTGAAGGTAAACTTTAAATTCCATTTCTTGAGTTTATTCTCCATATTGTCCCTGGGATGATCTTTGGCTGACATAATCTTTCTCCAGAACTACAAGCCCTCACCAGCTTCTGTCTTCACCATCGCACCCAGAGCTACAGCACTCCAACCCGGTCCCCCACTCACACTAGGGGGGCCCAGCCTGAGGCCGAGTTTGTCATTGCAGTGTGCCGTCCCATGTCGGACGAGTTGTCACCAGGCCTCCCTGTTGGTTGCATTTGCCTCCCTTGTCTGAAGGTAAACTTTAAATTACATTTCTTGAGTTTATTCTCCATATTGTGCCTGGGATGATCTTTGGCTGACATAATCTTTCTCCAGAACTACAAGCCCTCACCAGCCTTTGTCTTCACCATCGCACCCAGAGCTCTGGCCTGCAACCTTGTCACCCACTCGCACCAAGGGGGCCCAGCCTGAGGCCGAGTTTGTCAGTGCAATGTGCTGTCCCATGTCGGACGCGCTGACACCAGGCCTCCCTGTTGGTTGCATTTGCCTCCCTTGTCTGAAGGTAAACTTTAAATTCCATTTCTTGAGTTTATTCTCCATATTGTCCCTGGGATGATCTTTGGCTGACTTAATCTTGCTCCAGAACTACAAACCCTCACCAGCCTTTGTCTTCACCACCGCACCAGGAGTTCCGTCAGTGCAACCTCGGTCCCCCACTCACACCAGGGGGGCCCAGCCTGAGGCCGAGGTTGTCATTGCAGTGTGCCGTTCCATGTCGGACGCGCTGTCACCAGGCCTCCCTGTTGATTGCATTTGCCTCCCTTGTCTGAAGGTAAACTTTAAATTACATTTCTTGAGTTTATTCTCCATATTGTCCCTGGGATGATCTACGGCTGACTTTATCTTGCTCCAGAACTACAAGCCCTCACCAGCATGTGACTCCAGGCCAGACCGGGGTTCCAGCCAGGCTTCCAGCACTGCTGCCCGGTCCGCCACCCTCACCAGGGGTGTCCAGCCTTAGGGGGTGGTTGTCGTTGCATTGGGCGTCGCCCTCTCTATCAAGCTTTCCCCAGGCCTCCCTGTTGGTTGCATTTGCCTCCCTTGTCTGAAGGTAAACTTTAAATTCCATTTCTTGAGTTTATTCTCCATATTGTCCCTGGGATGATCTTTGGCTGACATAATCTTTCTCCAGAACTACAAGCCCTCACCAGCCTTTGTCTTCACCATCGCACCCAGAGCTCTGGCCTGCAACCCGGTCAGCCACTCGCACCAGGGGGGCCCAGCCTGAGGCCTAGTTTTTCATTGCAGTGTGCCGTCCCATGTCGGACGTGCTGTCACCAGGCCTCCCTGTTGGTTGCATTTGCCTCCCTTGTCTGAAGGTAAACTTTAAATTCCATTTCTTGAGTTTATTCTCCATATTGTCCCTGGGATGATCTTTGGCTGACATAATCTTTCTCCAGAACTACAAGCCCTCACCAGCCTTTGTCTTCACCATCGCACCCAGAGCTCTGGCCTGCAACCCGGTCAGCCACTCGCACCAGGGGGGCCCAGCCTGAGGCCTAGTTTTTCATTGCAGTGTGCCGTCCCATGTCGGACGTGCTGTCACCAGGCCTCCCTGTTGGTTGCATTTGCCTCCCTTGTCTGAAGGTAAACTTTAAATTCCATTTCTTGAGTTTATTCTCCATATTGTCCCTGGGATGATCTTTGGCTGACATAATCTTTCTCCTTAACTACAAGCCCTCACCAGCATGTGACTCCAGGCCACCCTGGGGCTCCAGCCAGGGCTCCAGCACTGCTGCCCGGTACCCCACTCTCACCAGGGGGGCCAGCCTGAGGCCGAGGTTGTCATTGCAGTGTGCCGTCCCACATCGGACGCGCTGTCACCATGCCTCCCTGTTGGTTGCATTTGCCTCCCTTGTCTGAAGGTAAACTTTAAATTCCATTTCTTGAGTTTATTCTCCATATTGTCCCTGGGATGATCTTTGGCTGACATAATCTTTCTCCAGAACTACAAGCCCTCACCAGCCTTTGTCTTCACCATCGCACCCAGAGCTCTGGCTCGCAACCTTGTCACCCACTCGCACCAAGGGGGCCCAGCCTGAGGCCGAGTTTGTCAGTGCAATGTGCTGTCCCATGTCGGACGCGCTGTCACCAGGCCTCCCTGTTGGTTGCATTTGCCTCCCTTGTCTGAAGGTAAACTTTAAATTCCATTTTTTGAGTTTATTCTCCATATTGTCCCTGGGATGATCTTTGGCTGACTTAATCTTGCTCCAGAACTACAAGCCCTCACCAGCATGTGACTCCAGGCCACCCTGGGGCTCCAGCCAGGGCTCCAGCACTGCTGCCCGGTACCCCACTCTCACCAGGGGGGCCCAGCCTGAGGCCGAGGTTGTCATTGCAGTGTGCCGTCCCACATCGGACGCGCTGTCACCATGCCTCCCTGTTGGTTGCATTTGCCTCCCTTGTCTGAAGGTAAACTTTAAATTCCATTTCTTGAGTTTATTCTCCATATTGTCCCTTGGGATGATCTTTGGCTGACATAATCTTTCTCCAGAACTACAAGCCCTCACCAGCCTTTGTCTTCACCATCGCACCCAGAGCTCTGGATCGCAACCTTGTCACCCACTCGCACCAAGGGGGCCCAGCCTGAGGCCGAGTTTGTCAGTGCAATGTGCTGTCCCATGTCGGACGCGCTGTCACCAGGCCTCCCTGTTGGTTGCATTTGCCTCCCTTGTCTGAAGGTAAACTTTAAATTCCATTTCTTGAGTTTATTCTCCATATTGTCCCTGGGATGATCTACGGCTGACTTTATCTTGCTCCAGAACTACAAGCCCTCACCAGCATGTGACTCCAGGCCAGACCGGGGTTCCAGCCAGGCTTCCAGCACTGCTGCCCGGTCCGCCACCCTCACCAGGGGTGTCCAGCCTTAGGGGGTGGTTGTCGTTGCATTGGGCGTCGCCCTCTCTATCAAGCTTTCCCCAGGCCTCCCTGTTGGTTGCATTTGCCTCCCTTGTCTGAAGGTAAACTTTAAATTCCATTTCTTGAGTTTATTCTCCATATTGTCCCTGGGATGATCTTTGGCTGACATAATCTTTCTCCAGAACTACAAGCCCTCACCAGCCTTTGTCTTCACCATCGCACCCAGAGCTCTGGCCTGCAACCCGGTCAGCCACTCGCACCAGGGGGGCCCAGCCTGAGGCCTAGTTTTTCATTGCAGTGTGCCGTCCCATGTCGGACGTGCTGTCACCAGGCCTCCCTGTTGGTTGCATTTGCCTCCCTTGTCTGAAGGTAAACTTTAAATTCCATTTCTTGAGTTTATTCTCCATATTGTCCCTGGGATGATCTTTGGCTGACATAATCTTTCTCCAGAACTACAAGCCCTCACCAGCCTTTGTCTTCACCATCGCACCCAGAGCTCTGGCCTGCAACCCGGTCAGCCACTCGCACCAGGGGGGCCCAGCCTGAGGCCTAGTTTTTCATTGCAGTGTGCCGTCCCATGTCGGACGTGCTGTCACCAGGCCTCCCTGTTGGTTGCATTTGCCTCCCTTGTCTGAAGGTAAACTTTAAATTCCATTTCTTGAGTTTATTCTCCATATTGTCCCTGGGATGATCTTTGGCTGACATAATCTTTCTCCTTAACTACAAGCCCTCACCAGCATGTGACTCCAGGCCACCCTGGGGCTCCAGCCAGGGCTCCAGCACTGCTGCCCGGTACCCCACTCTCACCAGGGGGGCCCAGCCTGAGGCCGAGGTTGTCATTGCAGTGTGCCGTCCCACATCGGACGCGCTGTCACCATGCCTCCCTGTTGGTTGCATTTGCCTCCCTTGTCTGAAGGTAAACTTTAAATTCCATTTCTTGAGTTTATTCTCCATATTGTCCCTGGGATGATCTTTGGCTGACATAATCTTTCTCCAGAACTACAAGCCCTCACCAGCCTTTGTCTTCACCATCGCACCCAGAGCTCTGGCTCGCAACCTTGTCACCCACTCGCACCAAGGGGGCCCAGCCTGAGGCCGAGTTTGTCAGTGCAATGTGCTGTCCCATGTCGGACGCGCTGTCACCAGGCCTCCCTGTTGGTTGCATTTGCCTCCCTTGTCTGAAGGTAAACTTTAAATTCCATTTTTTGAGTTTATTCTCCATATTGTCCCTGGGATGATCTTTGGCTGACTTAATCTTGCTCCAGAACTACAAACCCTCACCAGCCTTTGTCTTCAGCACCGCACCAGGAGTTCCGTCAGTGCAACCTCGGTCCCCCACTCACACCAGGGGGGCCCAGCCTGAGGCCGAGGTTGTCATTGCAGTGTGCCGTTCCACATCAGACGTGCTGTCACCAGGCCTCCCTGTTGGTTGCATTTGCCTCCCTTGTCTGAAGGTAAACTTTAAATTCCATTTCTTGAGTTTATTCTCCATATTGTCCCTGGGATGATCTTTGGCTGACATAATCTTTCTCCAGAACTACAAGCCCTCACCAGCTTCTGTCTTCACCATCGCACCCAGAGCTACAGCACTCCAACCCGGTCCCCCACTCACACTAGGGGGGCCCAGCCTGAGGCCGAGTTTGTCATTGCAGTGTGCCGTCCCATGTCGGACGAGTTGTCACCAGGCCTCCCTGTTGGTTGCATTTGCCTCCCTTGTCTGAAGGTAAACTTTAAATTACATTTCTTGAGTTTATTCTCCATATTGTGCCTGGGATGATCTTTGGCTGACATAATCTTTCTCCAGAACTACAAGCCCTCACCAGCCTTTGTCTTCACCATCGCACCCAGAGCTCTGGCCTGCAACCTTGTCACCCACTCGCACCAAGGGGGCCCAGCCTGAGGCCGAGTTTGTCAGTGCAATGTGCTGTCCCATGTCGGACGCGCTGACACCAGGCCTCCCTGTTGGTTGCATTTGCCTCCCTTGTCTGAAGGTAAACTTTAAATTCCATTTCTTGAGTTTATTCTCCATATTGTCCCTGGGATGATCTTTGGCTGACTTAATCTTGCTCCAGAACTACAAACCCTCACCAGCCTTTGTCTTCACCACCGCACCAGGAGTTCCGTCAGTGCAACCTCGGTCCCCCACTCACACCAGGGGGGCCCAGCCTGAGGCCGAGGTTGTCATTGCAGTGTGCCGTTCCATGTCGGACGCGCTGTCACCAGGCCTCCCTGTTGATTGCATTTGCCTCCCTTGTCTGAAGGTAAACTTTAAATTCCATTTCTTGAGTTTATTCTCCATATTGTCCCTGGGATGATCTACGGCTGACTTTATCTTGCTCCAGAACTACAAGCCCTCACCAGCATGTGACTCCAGGCCAGACCGGGGTTCCAGCCAGGCTTCCAGCACTGCTGCCCGGTCCGCCACCCTCACCAGGGGTGTCCAGCCTTAGGGGGTGGTTGTCGTTGCATTGGGCGTCGCCCTCTCTATCAAGCTTTCCCCAGGCCTCCCTGTTGGTTGCATTTGCCTCCCTTGTCTGAAGGTAAACTTTAAATTCCATTTCTTGAGTTTATTCTCCATATTGTACCTGGGATGATCTTTGGCTGACATAATCTTTCTCCAGAACTACAAGCCCTCACCAGCCTTTGTCTTCACCATCGCACCCAGTGCTCTGGCCTGCAACCCGGTCAGCCACTCGCACCAGGGGGGCCCAGCCTGAGGCCTAGTTTTTCATTGCAGTGTGCCGTCCCATGTCGGACGTGCTGTCACCAGGCCTCCCTGTTGGTTGCATTTGCCTCCCTTGTCTGAAGGTAAACTTTAAATTCCATTTCTTGAGTTTATTCTCCATATTGTCCCTGGGATGATCTTTGGCTGACATAATCTTTCTCCAGAACTACAAGCCCTCACCAGCCTTTGTCTTCACCATCGCACCCAGAGCTCTGGCCTGCAACCCGGTCAGCCACTCGCACCAGGGGGGCCCAGCCTGAGGCCTAGTTTTTCATTGCAGTGTGCCGTCCCATGTCGGACGTGCTGTCACCAGGCCTCCCTGTTGGTTGCATTTGCCTCCCTTGTCTGAAGGTAAACTTTAAATTCCATTTCTTGAGTTTATTCTCCATATTGTCCCTGGGATGATCTTTGGCTGACATAATCTTTCTCCTTAACTACAAGCCCTCATCAGCATGTGACTCCAGGCCACCCTGGGGCTCCAGCCAGGGCTCCAGCACTGCTGCCCGGTACCCCACTCTCACCAGGGGGGCCCAGCCTGAGGCCGAGGTTGTCATTGCAGTGTGCCGTCCCACATCGGACGCGCTGTCACCATGCCTCCCTGTTGGTTGCATTTGCCTCCCTTGTCTGAAGGTAAACTTTAAATTCCATTTCTTGAGTTTATTCTCCATATTGTCCCTGGGATGATCTTTGGCTGACATAATCTTTCTCCAGAACTACAAGCCCTCACCAGCCTTTGTCTTCACCATCGCACCCAGAGCTCTGGCCTGCTACCCGGTCAGCCACTGGCACCAGGGGGGCCCAGCCTAAGGCCGAGTTTGTCATTGCAGTGTGCCGTCCCACATCGGACGCGCTGTCACCAGGCCTCCCTGTTGGTTGCATTTGCCTCCCTTGTCTGAAAGTAAACTTTAAATTCCATTTCTTGAGTTTAGTCTCCATATTGTCCCTGGGATGATCTTTGGCTGACATAATCTTTCTCCAGAACTACAAGCCCTCACAAGCCTTTGTCTCCAGCACCACACCCAGGGCTCCAGCACTGCAACCCGGTCCCCCACTCACACCAGGGGGGCCCAGCCTGAGGCTGATTTTGTCATTGCAGTGTGCCGTCCCACATCGGACGCGCTATCACCAGGCCTCCCTTTCGGTTGCATTTGCCTCCCTTGTCTGAAGGTAAACTTTAAATTCCATTTCTTGAGTTTATTCTCCATATTGTGCCTGGGATGATCTACGGCTGACTTAATCTTGCTCCAGAACTATAAGCCCTCACCAGCATGTGACTCCAGGCCAGACCGGGGCTCCAGCCAGCGCTCCAGCACTGTTTCCCGGTCCCCCACCCTCACCATGGGTGTCCAGCCTTAGGGGGTGGTTGTCGTTGCAGTGGGCGTCACCCTCTCGATCAAGCTTTCCCCAGGCCTCCCTGTTGGTTGCATTTGCCTCCCTTGTCTGAAGGTAAACTTTAAATTACATTTCTTGAGTTTATTCTCCATATTGTCCCTGGGATGATCTTTGGCTGACATAATCTTTCTCCAGAACTACAAGCCCTCACCAGCCTTTGTCTTCACCATCGCACCCAGAGCTCTGGCCTGCAACCTTGTCACCCATTCGCACCAAGGGGGCCCAGCCTGAGGCCGAGTTTGTCAGTGCAATGTGCTGTCCCATGTCGGACGCGCTGTCACCAGGCCTCCCTGTTGGTTGCATTTGCCTCCCTTGTCTGAAGGTAAACTTTAAATTCCATTTCTTGAGTTTATTCTCCATATTGTCCCTGGGATGATCTTTGGCTGACTTAATCTTGCTCCAGAACTACAAACCCTCACCAGCCTTTGTCTTCAGCACCGCACCAGGAGTTCCGTCAGTGCAACCTCAGTCCCCCACTCACACCAGGGGGGCCCAGCCTGAGGCCGAGGTTGTCATTGCAGTGTGCCGTTCCATGTCGGACGCGCTGTCACCAGGCCTCCCTGTTGGTTGCATTTGCCTCCCTTGTCTGAAGGTAAACTTTAAATTCGATTTCTTGAGTTTATTCTCCATATTGTCCCTGGGATGATCTACGGCTGACTTTATCTTGCTCCAGAACTACAAGCCCTCACCAGCATGTGACTCCAGGCCAGACCGGGGTTCCAGCCAGGCTTCCAGCACTGCTGCCCGGTCCGCCACCCTCACCAGGGGTGTCCAGCCTTTGGGGGTGGTTGTCGTTGCATTGGGCGTCGCCCTCTCTATCAAGCTTTCCCCAGGCCTCCCTGTTGGTTGCATTTGCCTCCCTTGTCTGAAGGTAAACTTTAAATTACATTTCTTGAGTTTATTCTCCATATTGTCCCTGCGATGATCTTTGGCTGACATAATCTTTCTCCAGAACTACAAGCCCTCACCAGCCTTTGTCTTCAGCACCGCACCAGGAGTTCCGCCAGTGCAACCTTGGTCCCCCACCCTCACCAGGGGTGTCCAGCCTTAGGGGGTGGTTATCGTTGCAGTGGGCGTCGCCCTCTTGATCAAGCTTTCACCAGGCCTCCCTGTTGGTTGCATTTGCCTCCCTTGTCTGAAGGTAAACTTTAAATTACATTTCTTGAGTTTATTCTCCATATTGTGCCTGGGATGATCTTTGGCTGACATAATCTTTCTCCAGAACGACAAGCCCTCACCAGCCTTTGTCTTCACCATCGCACCCAGAGCTTTGGCCTGCAACCCGGTCAGCCACTCGCACCAGGGGGGCCCAGCCTGAGGCCGGGTTTGTCATTGCAGTGTGCCCAGAACTACAAGCCCTCACCAGCCTTTGTCTTAACCATCGCACCCAGAGCTCTGGCCTGCAACCCGGTCACCCACTCGCACCAGGGGGGCCCTGCCTGAGGCCGAGTTTTTCATTGCAGTTTGCCGTCCCTTGTCGGACGCGCTGTCACCAGGCTTCCCTGTTGGTTGCATTTGCCTCCCTTGTCTGAAGGTAAACTTTAAATTCCATTTCTTGAGTTTATTCTCCATATTGTCCCTGGGATGATCTTTGGCTGACATAATCTTTCTCCAGAACTACAAGCCTTCACCAGTCTTTGTCTTCACCATCGCACCCAGAGCTCTGGCCTGCAACCCGGTCAGCCACTCGCACCAGGGGGGCCCAGCCTGAGGCCGAGTTTGTCATTGCAGTGTGCTCTCCCATGTCGGACGCGCTGTCACCAGGCCTCCCTGTTGGTTGCATTTGCCTCCCTTGTCTGAAGGTAAACTTTAAATTCCATTTCTTGAGTTTATTCTCCATATTGTCCCTGGGATGATCTACGGCTGACTTAATCTTGCTCCAGAATTACAAGCCCTCACCAGCATGTGACTCCAGGCCACCCTGGGGCTCCAGCCAGGGCTCCAGCACTGCTGCCCGGTCCCCCACTCTCACCAGGGGTGCCCAGCCTTAGGGGGTGGTTGTCGTTGCAGTGGGCGTCGCCCTCTCGATCAAGCTTTCCCCAGGCCTCCCTGTTGGTTGCATTTGCCTCCCTTGTCTGAAGGTAAACTTTAAATTCCATTTCTTGAGTTTATTCTCCATATTGTCCCTGGGATGATCTTTGGCTGACATAATCTTTCTCCAGAACGACAAGCCCTCACCAGCCTTTGTCTTCACCATCGCACCCAGAGCTTTGTCCTGCAACCCGGTCAGCCACTCGCACCAGGGGTGCCCAGCCTTAGGCCGGGTTTGTCATTGCAGTGTGCCGTCCCATGTCGGACGCGCTGTCACCAGGCCTCCCTGTTTGTTGCATTTGCCTCCCTTGTCTGAAGGTAAACTTTAAATTCTATTTCTTGAGTTTATTCTCCATATTGTCCCTGGGATGATCTTTGGCTGACATAATCTTGCTCCAGAACTACAAGACCTCACAAGCCTTTGTCTTCAGCACCGCACCAGGAGTTCCGCCTGTGCAACCTCGGTCCCCCACTCGCACCAGGGGGGCCCAGCCTGAGGCCGAGGTTGTCATTGCAGTGTGCCGCCTCACGTCGGACGAGCTGTCACCAGGCCTCCCTGTTGGTTGCATTTGCCTCCCTTGTCTGAAGGTAAACTTTAAATTACATTTCTTGAGTTTATTCTCCATATTGTCCCTGGGATGATCTTTGGCTGACTTAATCTTGCTCCAGAACTACAAGCCCTCACAAGTCTTTGTCTCCAGCACCACACCCAGAGCTCCAGCACTGCAACCCGGTCCCCCACTCACACCGGGGGGGCCAAACCTGAGGCTGATTTTGTCTTTGCAGTCTGCCGTCCCATGTCGGACGCGCTGTCACCAGGCCTCCTTGTTGGTTGCATTTGCCTCCCTTGTCTGAAGGTAAACTTTAAATTCCATTTCTTGAGTTTATTCTCCATATTGTCCCTGGGATGATCTTTGGCTGACATAATCTTTCTCCAGAACTACAAGCCCTCACCAGCCTTTGTCTTCAGCACCGCACCAGGATTTCTGCCAGTGCAAACTCGGTCCCCCACTCGCACCAGGGGGGCCCAGCCTGAGGCCGAGGTTGTCATTGCAGTGTGCCGTCCCACATCGGACGCGCTGTCACCAGGCCTCCCTGTTGGTTGCATTTGCCTCCCTTGTCTGAAAGTAAACTTTAAATTCCATTTCTTGAGTTTAGTCTCCATATTGTCCCTGGGATGATCTACGGCTGACTTAATCTTGCTCCAGAACTACAAGCCCTCACAAGCCTTTGTCTCCAGCACCACACCCAGGGCTCCAGCACTGCAACCCGGTCCCCCACTCACACCAGGGGGGCCCAGCCTGAGGCTGATTTTGTCATTGCAGTGTGCCGTCCCACATCGGACGCGCTGTCCCCAGGCCTCCCTTTCGGTTGCATTTGCCTCCCTTGTCTGAAGGTAAACTTTAAATTCCATTTCTTGAGTTTATTCTCCATATTGTGCCTGGGATGATCTACGGCTGACTTAATCTTGCTCCAGAACTATAAGCCCTCACCAGCATGTGACTCCAGGCCAGACCGGGGCTCCAGCCAGCGCTCCAGCACTGTTTCCCGGTCCCCCACCCTCACCATGGGTGTCCAGCCTTAGGGGGTGGTTGTCGTTGCATTGGGCGTCACCCTCTCGATCAAGCTTTCCCCAGGCCTCCCTGTTGGTTGCATTTGCCTCCCTTGTCTGAAGGTAAACTTTAAATTCCATTTCTTGAGTTTATTCTCCATATTGTCCCTGGGATGATCTTTGGCTGACATAATCTTTCTCCAGAACTACAAGCCCTCACCAGCCTTTGTCTTCACCATCGCACCCAGAGCTCTGGCCTGCAACCTTGTCACCCACTCGCACCAAGGGGGCCCAGCCTGAGGCCGAGTTTGTCAGTGCAATGTGCTGTCCCATGTCGGACGCGCTGTCACCAGGCCTCCCTGTTGGTTGCATTTGCCTCCCTTGTCTGAAGGTAAACTTTAAATTCCATTTCTTGAGTTTATTCTCCATATTGTCCCTGGGATGATCTTTGGCTGACTTAATCTTGCTCCAGAACTACAAACCCTCACCAGCCTTTGTCTTCAGCACCGCACCAGGAGTTCCGTCAGTGCAACCTCGGTCCCCCACTCACACCAGGGGGGCCCAGCCTGAGGCCGAGGTTGTCATTGCAGTGTGCCGTTCCACATCGGACGCGCTGTCACCAGGCCTCCCTGTTGGTTGCATTTGCCTCCCTTGTCTGAAGGTAAACTTTAAATTCCATTTCTTGAGTTTATTCTCCATATTGTCCCTGGGATGATCTTTGGCTGACATAATCTTTCTCCAGAACTACAAGCCCTCACCAGCTTCTGTCTTCACCATCGCACCCAGAGCTACAGCACTCCAACCCGGTCCCCCACTCACACTAGGGGGGCCCAGCCTGAGGCCGAGTTTGTCATTGCAGTGTGCCGTCCCATGTCGGACGAGTTGTCACCAGGCCTCCCTGTTGGTTGCATTTGCCTCCCTTGTCTGAAGGTAAACTTTAAATTCCATTTCTTGAGTTTATTCTCCATATTGTCCCTGGGATGATCTTTGGCTGACATAATCTTTGTCCAGAACTACAAGCCCTCACCAGCCTTTGTCTTCACCATCGCACCCAGAGCTCTGGCCTGCAACCCGGTCAGCCACTCGCACCAGGGGGGCCCAGCCTGAGGCCTAGTTTTTCATTGCAGTGTGCCGTCCCATGTCGGACGTGCTGTCACCAGGCCTCCCTGTTGGTTGCATTTGCCTCCCTTGTCTGAAGGTAAACTTTAAATTCCATTTCTTGAGTTTATTCTCCATATTGTCCCTGGGATGATCTTTGGCTGACATAATCTTTCTCCAGAACTACAAGCCCTCACAAGCCTTTGTCTCCAGCACCACACCCAGGGCTCCAGCACTGCAACCCGGTCCCCCACTCACACCAGGGGGGCCCAGCCTGAGGCTGATTTTGTCATTGCAGTGTGCCGTCCCACATCGGACGCGCTGTCCCCAGGCCTCCCTTTCGGTTGCATTTGCCTCCCTTGTCTGAAGGTAAACTTTAAATTCCATTTCTTGAGTTTATTCTCCATATTGTGCCTGGGATGATCTACGGCTGACTTAATCTTGCTCCAGAACTATAAGCCCTCACCAGCATGTGACTCCAGGCCAGACCGGGGCTCCAGCCAGCGCTCCAGCACTGTTTCCCGGTCCCCCACCCTCACCATGGGTGTCCAGCCTTAGGGGGTGGTTGTCGTTGCATTGGGCGTCACCCTCTCGATCAAGCTTTCCCCAGGCCTCCCTGTTGGTTGCATTTGCCTCCCTTGTCTGAAGGTAAACTTTAAATTACATTTCTTGAGTTTATTCTCCATATTGTCCCTGGGATGATCTTTGGCTGACATAATCTTTCTCCAGAACTACAAGCCCTCACCAGCCTTTGTCTTCACCATCGCACCCAGAGCTCTGGCCTGCAACCTTGTCACCCACTCGCACCAAGGGGGCCCAGCCTGAGGCCGAGTTTGTCAGTGCAATGTGCTGTCCCATGTCGGACGCGCTGTCACCAGGCCTCCCTGTTGGTTGCATTTGCCTCCCTTGTCTGAAGGTAAACTTTAAATTCCATTTCTTGAGTTTATTCTCCATATTGTCCCTGGGATGATCTTTGGCTGACTTAATCTTGCTCCAGAACTACAAACCCTCACCAGCCTTTGTCTTCAGCACCGCACCAGGAGTTCCGTCAGTGCAACCTCGGTCCCCCACTCACACCAGGGGGGCCCAGCCTGAGGCCGAGGTTGTCATTGCAGTGTGCCGTTCCACATCGGACGCGCTGTCACCAGGCCTCCCTGTTGGTTGCATTTGCCTCCCTTGTCTGAAGGTAAACTTTAAATTCCATTTCTTGAGTTTATTCTCCATATTGTCCCTGGGATGATCTTTGGCTGACATAATCTTTCTCCAGAACTACAAGCCCTCACCAGCTTCTGTCTTCACCATCGCACCCAGAGCTACAGCACTCCAACCCGGTCCCCCACTCACACTAGGGGGGCCCAGCCTGAGGCCGAGTTTGTCATTGCAGTGTGCCGTCCCATGTCGGACGAGTTGTCACCAGGCCTCCCTGTTGGTTGCATTTGCCTCCCTTGTCTGAAGGTAAACTTTAAATTCCATTTCTTGAGTTTATTCTCCATATTGTGCCTGGGATGATCTTTGGCTGACATAATCTTTCTCCAGAACTACAAGCCCTCACCAGCCTTTGTCTTCACCATCACACCCAGAGCTCTGGCCTGCAACCCGGTCACCCACTCGCACCAAGGGGGCCCAGCCTGAGGCCGAGTTTGTCATTGCAGTGTGCCGTTCCATGTCGGACGCGCTGTCACCAGGCCTCCCTGTTGGTTGCATTTGCCTCCCTTTTCTGAAGGTAAACTTTAAATTCCATTTCTTGAGTTTATTCTCCATATTGTCCCTGGGATGATCTTTGGCTGACATAATCTTTGTCCAGAACTACAAGCCCTCACCAGCCTTTGTCTTCACCATCGCACCCAGAGCTCTGGCCTGCAACCCGGTCAGCCACTCGCACCAGGGGGGCCCAGCCTGAGGCCTAGTTTTTCATTGCAGTGTGCCGTCCCATGTCGGACGTGCTGTCACCAGGCCTCCCTGTTGGTTGCATTTGCCTCCCTTGTCTGAAGGTAAACTTTAAATTCCATTTCTTGAGTTTATTCTCCATATTGTCCCTGGGATGATCTTTGGCTGACATAATCTTTCTCCTTAACTACAAGCCCTCACCAGCATGTGACTCCAGGCCACCCTGGGGCTCCAGCCAGGGCTCCAGCACTGCTGCCCGGTACCCCACTCTCACCAGGGGGGCCCAGCCTGAGGCCGAGGTTGTCATTGCAGTGTGCCGTCCCACATCGGACGCGCTGTCACCATGCCTCCCTGTTGGTTGCATTTGCCTCCCTTGTCTGAAGGTAAACTTTAAATTCCATTTCTTGAGTTTATTCTCCATATTGTCCCTGGGATGATCTTTGGCTGACATAATCTTTCTCCAGAACTACAAGCCCTCACCAGCCTTTGTCTTCACCATCGCACCCAGAGCTCTGGCCTGCTACCCGGTCAGCCACTGGCACCAGGGGGGCCCAGCCTAAGGCCGAGTTTGTCATTGCAGTGTGCCGTCCCATGTCGGACGCGCTGTCATCAGGCCTTCTTTTTGGTTGCATTTGCCTCCCTTGTCTGAAGGTAAACTTTAAATTCCATTTCTTGAGTTTATTCTCCATATTGTCCCTGGGATGATCTTTGGCTGACATAATCTTTTTCCAGAACTACAAGCCCTCACCAGCCTTTGTCTTCAGCACCGCACCAGGATTTCTGCCAGTGCAACCTCGGTCCCCCACTCGCACCAGGGGGGCCCAGCCTGAGGCCGAGGTTGTCATTGCAGCTTGCCGTTCCACGTCGGACGAGCTGTCACCAGGCCTCCCTGTTAGTTGCATTTGCCTCCCTTGTCTGAAGGTAAACTTTAAATTCCATTTCTTGTGTTTATTCTCCATATTGTCCCAGGGATGATCTTTGGCTGACTTAATCTTGCTCCAGAACTACAAGCCCTCACAAGTCTTTGTCTCCAGCACCACACCCAGGGCTTCAGCACTGCAACCCGGTTCCCCACTCACACCAGGGGGGCCCAGCCTGAGGCTGATTTTGTCATTGCAGTCTGCCGTCCCATGTCGGACGCGCTGTCCCCAGGCTTCCCTGTTGGTTGCATTTGCCTCCCTTGTCTGAAGGTAAACTTTAAATTCCATTTCTTGAGTTTATTCTCCATATTGTCCCTGGGATGATCTTTGGCTGACATAATCTTTCTCCAGAACTACAAGCCCTCACCAGCCTTTGTCTTCACCATCGCACCCAGAGCTCTGGCCTGCAACCCGGTCAGCCACTCGCACCAGGGGGGCCCAGCCTGAGGCTGAGTTTGTCATTGCAGTGTGCCCAGAACTACAAGCCCTCACCAGCCTTTGTCTTCACCATCGCACCCAGAGCTCTGGCCTGCAACCTGGTCAGCCACTCGCACCAGGGGGGCCCAGCCTGAGGCCGAGTTTGTCATTGCAGTGTGCTCTCCCATGTCGGACGCGCTGTCACCAGGCCTCCCTGTTGGTTGCATTTGCCTCCCTTGTCTGAAGGTAAACTTTAAATTCCATTTCTTGAGTTTATTCTCCATATTGTCCCTGGGATGATCTACGGCTGACTTAATCTTGCTCCAGAACTACAAGCCCTCACCAGCTTTTGACTCCAGGCCACCCTGGGGCTCCAGCCAGGGCTCCAGCACTGCTGCCCGGTCCCCCACTCTCACCAGGGGTGCCCAGCCTTAGGGGGTGGTTGTCGTTGCAGTGGGCGTTGCCCTCTCGATCAAGCTTTCCCCAGGCCTCCCTGTTGGTTGCATTTGCCTCTCTTGTCTGAAGGTAAACTTTAAATTCCATTTCTTGAGTTTATTCTCCATATTGTCCCTGGGATGATCTTTGGCTGACATAATCTTTCTCCAGAACGACAAGCCCTCACCAGCCTTTGTCTTCACCATCGCACCCAGAGCTCTGGCCTGCAACCCGGTCAGCCACTCGCACCAGGGGGGCCCAGCCTGAGGCCGAGGTTGTCATTGCAGTGTGCCGCCTCACGTCGGACGAGCTGTCACCAGGCCTCCCTGTTTGTTGCATTTGCCTCCCTTGTCTGAAGGTAAACTTTAAATTACATTTCTTGAGTTTATTCTCCATATTGTCCCTGGGATGATCTTTGGCTGACTTAATCTTGCTCCAGAACTACAAGCCCTCACAAGTCTTTGTCTCCAGCACCACACCCAGGGCTCCAGCACTGAAACCCGGTCCCCCACTCACACCGGGGGGGCCCAATCTGAGGCTGATTTTGTCTTTGCAGTCTGCCGTCCCATGTCGGACGCGCTGTCACCAGGCCTCCTTGTTGGTTGCATTTGCCTCCCTTGTCTGAAGGTAAACTTTAAATTCCATTTCTTGAGTTTATTCTCCATATTGTCCCTGGGATGATCTTTGGCTGACATAATCTTTCTCCAGAACTACAAGCCCTCACCAGCCTTTGTCTTCACCATCGCACCCAGAGCTCTGGCCTGCTACCCGGTCAGCCACTGGCACCAGGGGGGCCCAGCCTAAGGCCGAGTTTGTCATTGCAGTGTGCCGTCCCATGTCGGACGCGCTGTCATCAGGCCTTCTTTTTGGTTGCATTTGCCTCCCTTGTCTGAAGGTAAACTTTAAATTCCATTTCTTGAGTTTATTCTCCATATTGTCCCTGGGATGATCTTTGGCTGACATAATCTTTTTCCAGAACTACAAGCCCTCACCAGCCTTTGTCTTCAGCACCGCACCAGGATTTCTGCCAGTGCAACCTCGGTCCCCCACTCGCACCAGGGGGGCCCAGCCTGAGGCCGAGGTTGTCATTGCAGCTTGCCGTTCCACGTCGGACGAGCTGTCACCAGGCCTCCCTGTTAGTTGCATTTGCCTCCCTTGTCTGAAGGTAAACTTTAAATTCCATTTCTTGTGTTTATTCTCCATATTGTCCCAGGGATGATCTTTGGCTGACTTAATCTTGCTCCAGAACTACAAGCCCTCACAAGTCTTTGTCTCCAGCACCACACCCAGGGCTTCAGCACTGCAACCCGGTTCCCCACTCACACCAGGGGGGCCCAGCCTGAGGCTGATTTTGTCATTGCAGTCTGCCGTCCCATGTCGGACGCGCTGTCCCCAGGCTTCCCTGTTGGTTGCATTTGCCTCCCTTGTCTGAAGGTAAACTTTAAATTCCATTTCTTGAGTTTATTCTCCATATTGTCCCTGGGATGATCTTTGGCTGACATAATCTTTCTCCAGAACTACAAGCCCTCACCAGCCTTTGTCTTCACCATCGCACCCAGAGCTCTGGCCTGCAACCCGGTCAGCCACTCGCACCAGGGGGGCCCAGCCTGAGGCTGAGTTTGTCATTGCAGTGTGCCCAGAACTACAAGCCCTCACCAGCCTTTGTCTTCACCATCGCACCCAGAGCTCTGGCCTGCAACCTGGTCAGCCACTCGCACCAGGGGGGCCCAGCCTGAGGCCGAGTTTGTCATTGCAGTGTGCTCTCCCATGTCGGACGCGCTGTCACCAGGCCTCCCTGTTGGTTGCATTTGCCTCCCTTGTCTGAAGGTAAACTTTAAATTCCATTTCTTGAGTTTATTCTCCATATTGTCCCTGGGATGATCTACGGCTGACTTAATCTTGCTCCAGAACTACAAGCCCTCACCAGCTTTTGACTCCAGGCCACCCTGGGGCTCCAGCCAGGGCTCCAGCACTGCTGCCCGGTCCCCCACTCTCACCAGGGGTGCCCAGCCTTAGGGGGTGGTTGTCGTTGCAGTGGGCGTTGCCCTCTCGATCAAGCTTTCCCCAGGCCTCCCTGTTGGTTGCATTTGCCTCCCTTGTCTGAAGGTAAACTTTAAATTCCATTTCTTGAGTTTATTCTCCATATTGTCCCTGGGATGATCTTTGGCTGACATAATCTTTCTCCAGAACGACAAGCCCTCACCAGCCTTTGTCTTCACCATCGCACCCAGAGCTCTGGCCTGCAACCCGGTCAGCCACTCGCACCAGGGGGGCCCAGCCTGAGGCCGAGGTTGTCAGTGCAGTGTGCCGCCTCACGTCGGACGAGCTGTCACCAGGCCTCCCTGTTGGTTGCATTTGCCTCCCTTGTCTGAAGGTAAACTTTAAATTCCATTTCTTGAGTTTATTCTCCATATTGTCCCTGGGATGATCTTTGGCTGACTTAATCTTGCTCCAGAACTACAAGCCCTCACAAGTCTTTGTCTCTAGCACCACACCCAGGGCTCCAGCACTGAAACCCGGTCCCCCACTCACACCGGGGGGGCCCAATCTGAGGCTGATTTTGTCTTTGCAGTCTGCCGTCCCATGTCGGACGCGCTGTCACCAGGCCTCCTTGTTGGTTGCATTTGCCTCCCTTGTCTGAAGGTAAACTTTAAATTCCATTTCTTGAGTTTATTCTCCATATTGTCCCTGGGATGATCTTTGGCTGACATAATCTTTCTCCAGAACTACAAGCCCTCACCAGCCTTTGTCTTCACCATCGCACCCAGAGCTCTGGCCTGCAACCCGGTCAGCCACTCGCACCAGGGGGGCCCAGCCTGAGGCCTAGTTTTTCATTGCAGTGTGCCGTCCCATGTCGGACGTGCTGTCACCAGGCCTCCCTGTTGGTTGCATTTGCCTCCCTTGTCTGAAGGTAAACTTTAAATTCCATTTCTTGAGTTTATTCTCCATATTGTCCCTGGGATGATCTTTGGCTGACATAATCTTTCTCCTTAACTACAAGCCCTCACCAGCATGTGACTCCAGGCCACCCTGGGGCTCCAGCCAGGGCTCCAGCACTGCTGCCCGGTACCCCACTCTCACCAGGGGGGCCCAGCCTGAGGCCGAGGTTGTCATTGCAGTGTGCCGTCCCACATCGGACGCGCTGTCACCATGCCTCCCTGTTGGTTGCATTTGCCTCCCTTGTCTGAAGGTAAACTTTAAATTCCATTTCTTGAGTTTATTCTCCATATTGTCCCTGGGATGATCTTTGGCTGACATAATCTTTCTCCAGAACTACAAGCCCTCACCAGCCTTTGTCTTCACCATCGCACCCAGAGCTCTGGTCTGCTACCCGGTCAGCCACTGGCACCAGGGGGGCCCAGCCTAAGGCCGAGTTTGTCATTGCAGTGTGCCGTCCCATGTCGGACGCGCTGTCATCAGGCCTCCTTTTTGGTTGCATTTGCCTCCCTTGTCTGAAGGTAAATTTTAAATTCCATTTCTTGAGTTTATTCTCCATATTGTCCCTGGGATGATCTTTGGCTGACATAATCTTTTTCCAGAACTACAAGCCCTCACCAGTCTTTGTCTTCAGCACCGCACCAGGATTTCTGCCAGTGCAACCTCGGTCCCCCACTCGCACCAGGGGGGCCCAGCCTGAGGCCGAGGTTGTCATTGCAGCTTGCCGTTCCACGTCGGACGAGCTGTCACCAGGCCTCCCTGTTGGTTGCATTTGCCTCCCTTGTCTGAAGGTAAACTTTAAATTCCATTTCTTGTGTTTATTCTCCATATTGTCCCAGGGATGATCTTTGGCTGACTTAATCTTGCTCCAGAACTACAAGCCCTCACAAGTCTTTGTCTCCAGCACCACACCCAGGGCTCCAGCACTGCAACCCGGTTCCCCACTCACACCAGGGGGGCCCAGCCTGAGGCTGATTTTGTCATTGCAGTCTGCCGTCCCATGTCGGACGCGCTGTCCCCAGGCTTCCCTGTTGGTTGCATTTGCCTCCCTTGTCTGAAGGTAAACTTTAAATTCCATTTCTTGAGTTTATTCTCCATATTGTCCCTGGGATGATCTTTGGCTGACATAATCTTTCTCCAGAACTACAAGCCCTCACCAGCCTTTGTCTTCACCATCACACCCAGAGCTCTGGCCTGCAACCTGGTCAGCCACTCTCACCAGGGGGGCCCAGCCTGAGGCCGAGTTTGTCATTGCAGTGTGCTCTCCCATGTCGGACGCGCTGTCACCAGGCCTCCCTGTTGGTTGCATTTGCCTCCCTTGTCTGAAGGTAAACTTTAAATTCCATTTCTTGAGTTTATTCTCCATATTGTCCCTGGGATGATCTACGGCTGACTTAATCTTGCTCCAGAACTACAAGCCCTCACCAGCATGTGACTCCAGGCCACCCTGGGGCTCCAGCCAGGGCTCCAGCACTGCTGCCCGGTCCCCCACTCTCACCAGGGGTGCCCAGCCTTAGGGGGTGGTTGTCGTTGCAGTGGGCGTTGCCCTCTCGATCAAGCTTTCCCCAGGCCTCCCTGTTGGTTGCATTTGCCTCCCTTGTCTGAAGGTAAACTTTAAATTCCATTTCTTGAGTTTATTCTCCATATTGTCCCTGGGATGATCTTTGGCTGACATAATCTTTCTCCAGAACGACAAGCCCTCACAAGTCTTTGTCTTCACCATCGCACCCAGAGCTTTGTCCTGTAACCCGGTCAGCCACTCGCACCAGGGGGGCCCAGCCTGAGGCCGGGTTTGTCATTGCAGTGTGCCCAGAACTACAAGCCCTCACCAGCCTTTGTCTTCACCATCGCACCCAGAGCTCTGGCCGCAACCCGGTCACCCACTCGCACCAGGGGGGCCCTGCCTGAGGCCGAGTTTGTCATTGCAGTTTGCCGTCCCTTGTCGGACGCGCTGTCACCAGGCCTCCCTGTTGGTTGCATTTGCCTCCCTTGTCTGAAGGTAAACTTTAAATTCCATTTCTTGAGTTGATTCTACATATTGTCCCTGGGATGATCTTTGGCTGACATAATCTTTCTCCAGAACTACAAGCCCTCACCAGCCTTTGTCTTCAGCACCGCACCAGGATTTCTGCCAGTGCAAACTCGGTCCCCCACTCGCACCAGGGGGGCCCAGCCTGAGGCCGAGGTTGTCATTGCAGTGTGCCGTCCCACATCGGACGCGCTGTCACCAGGCCTCCCTGTTGGTTGCATTTGCCTCCCTTGTCTGAAAGTAACCTTTAAATTCCATTTCTTGAGTTTAGTCTCCATATTGTCCCTGGGATGATCTTTGGCTGACATAATCTTTCTCCAGAACTACAAGCCCTCACAAGCCTTTGTCTCCAGCACCACACCCAGGGCTCCAGCACTGCAACCCGGTCCTCCACTCACACCAGGGGGGCCCAGCCTGAGGCTGATTTTGTCATTGCAGTGTGCCGTCCCACATCGGACGCGCTATCACCAGGCCTCCCTTTCGGTTGCATTTGCCTCCCTTGTCTGAAGGTAAACTTTAAATTCCATTTCTTGAGTTTATTCTCCATATTGTGCCTGGGATGATCTACGGCTGACTTAATCTTGCTCCAGAACTATAAGCCCTCACCAGCATGTGACTCCAGGCCAGACCGGGGCTCCAGCCAGCGCTCCAGCACTGTTTCCCGGTCCCCCACCCTCACCATGGGTGTCCAGCCTTAGGTGGTGGTTGTCGTTGCAGTGGGCGTCACCCTCTCGATCAAGCTTTCCCCAGGCCTCCCTGTTGGTTGCATTTGCCTCCCTTGTCTGAAGGTAAACTTTAAATTCCATTTCTTGAGTTTATTCTCCATATTGTCCCTGGGATGATCTTTGGCTGACATAATCTTTCTCCAGAACTACAAGCCCTCACCAGCCTTTGTCTTCACCATCGCACCCAGAGCTCTGGCCTGCAACCTTGTCACCCACTCGCACCAAGGGGGCCCAGCCTGAGGCCGAGTTTGTCAGTGCAATGTGCTGTCCCATGTCGGACGCGCTGTCACCAGGCCTCCCTGTTGGTTGCATTTGCCTCCCTTGTCTGAAGGTAAACTTTAAATTCCATTTCTTGAGTTTATTCTCCATATTGTCCCTGGGATGATCTTTGGCTGACTTAATCTTGCTCCAGAACTACAAACCCTCACCAGCCTTTGTCTTCAGCACCGCACCAGGAGTTCCGTCAGTGCAACCTCGGTCCCCCACTCACACCAGGGGGGCCCAGCCTGAGGCCGAGGTTGTCATTGCAGTGTGCCGTTCCACATCGGACGCGCTGTCACCAGGCCTCCCTGTTGGTTGCATTTGCCTCCCTTGTCTGAAGGTAAACTTTAAATTCCATTTCTTGAGTTTATTCTCCATATTGTCCCTGGGATGATCTTTGGCTGACATAATCTTTCTCCAGAACTACAAGCCCTCACCAGCTTCTGTCTTCACCATCGCACCCAGAGCTACAGCACTCCAACCCGGTCCCCCACTCACACTAGGGGGGCCCAGCCTGAGGCCGAGTTTGTCATTGCAGTGTGCCGTCCCATGTCGGACGAGTTGTCACCAGGCCTCCCTTTTGGTTGCATTTGCCTCCCTTGTCTGAAGGTAAACTTTAAATTCCATTTCTTGAGTTTATTCTCCATATTGTGCCTGGGATGATCTTTGGCTGACATAATCTTTCTCCAGAACTACAAACCCTCACCAGCCTTTGTCTTCACCATCACACCCAGAGCTCTGGCCTGCAACCCGGTCACCCACTCGCACCAAGGGGGCCCAGCCTGAGGCCGAGTTTGTCATTGCAGTGTGCCGTTCCATGTCGGACGCGCTGTCACCAGGCCTCCCTGTTGGTTGCATTTGCCTCCCTTGTCTGAAGGTAAACTTTAAATTCCATTTCTTGAGTTTATTCTCCATATTGTCCCTGGGATGATCTTTGGCTGACATAATCTTTCTCCAGAACTACAAGCCCTCACCAGCCTTTGTCTTCACCATCGCACCCAGAGCTCTGGCCTGCAACCCGGTCAGCCACTCGCACCAGGGGGGCCCAGCCTGAGGCCTAGTTTTTCATTGCAGTGTGCCGTCCCATGTCGGACGTGCTGTCACCAGGCCTCCCTGTTGGTTGCATTTGCCTCCCTTGTCTGAAGGTAAACTTTAAATTCCATTTCTTGAGTTTATTCTCCATATTGTCCCTGGGATGATCTTTGGCTGACATAATCTTTCTCCAGAACTACAAGCCCTCACCAGCCTTTGTCTTCACCATCGCACCCAGAGCTCTGGCCTGCAACCCGGTCAGCCACTCGCACCAGGGGGGCCCAGCCTGAGGCCTAGTTTTTCATTGCAGTGTGCCGTCCCATGTCGGACGTGCTGTCACCAGGCCTCCCTGTTGGTTGCATTTGCCTCCCTTGTCTGAAGGTAAACTTTAAATTCCATTTCTTGAGTTTATTCTCCATATTGTCCCTGGGATGATCTTTGGCTGACATAATCTTTCTCCTTAACTACAAGCCCTCACCAGCATGTGACTCCAGGCCACCCTGGGGCTCCAGCCAGGGCTCCAGCACTGCTGCCCGGTACCCCACTCTCACCAGGGGGGCCCAGCCTGAGGCCGAGGTTGTCATTGCAGTGTGCCGTCCCACATCGGACGCGCTGTCACCATGCCTCCCTGTTGGTTGCATTTGCCTCCCTTGTCTGAAGGTAAACTTTAAATTCCATTTCTTGAGTTTATTCTCCATATTGTCCCTGGGATGATCTTTGGCTGACATAATCTTTCTCCAGAACTACAAGCCCTCACCAGCCTTTGTCTTCACCATCGCACCCAGAGCTCTGGCTTGCTACCCGGTCAGCCACTGGCACCAGGGGGGCCCAGCCTAAGGCCGAGTTTGTCATTGCAGTGTGCCGTCCCACATCGGACGCGCTGTCACCAGGCCTCCCTGTTGGTTGCATTTGCCTCCCTTGTCTGAAAGTAAACTTTAAATTCCATTTCTTGAGTTTATTCTCCATATTGTACCTGGGATGATCTTTGGCTGACATAATCTTTCTCCAGAACTACAAGCCCTCACAAGCCTTTGTCTCCAGCACCACACCCAGGGATCCAGCACTGCAACCCGGTCCCCCACTCACACCAGGGGGGCCCAGCCTGAGGCTGATTTTGTCATTGCAGTGTGCCGTCCCTCATCGGACGCGCTATCACCAGGCCTCCCTTTCGGTTGCATTTGCCTCCCTTGTCTGAAGGTAAACTTTAAATTCCATTTCTTGAGTTTATTCTCCATATTGTGCCTGGGATGATCTACGGCTGACTTAATCTTGCTCCAGAACTATAAGCCCTCACCAGCATGTGACTCCAGGCCAGACCGGGGCTCCAGCCAGCGCTCCAGCACTGTTTCCCGGTCCCCCACCCTCACCATGGGTGTCCAGCCTTAGGGGGTGGTTGTCGTTGCAGTGGGCGTCACCCTCTCGATCAAGCTTTCCCCAGGCCTCCCTCTTTGTTGCATTTGCCTCCCTTGTCTGAAGGTAAACTTTAAATTACATTTCTTGAGTTTATTCTCCATATTGTCCCTGGGATGATCTTTGGCTGACATAATCTTTCTCCAGAACTACAAGCCCTCACCAGCCTTTGTCTTCACCATCGCACCCAGAGCTCTGGCCTGTAACCTTGTCACCCACTCGCACCAAGGGGGCCCAGCCTGAGGCCGAGTTTGTCAGTGCAATGTGCTGTCCCATGTCGGACGCGCTGTCACCAGGCCTCCCTGTTGGTTGCATTTGCCTCCCTTTTCTGAAGGTAAACTTTAAATTCCATTTCTTGAGTTTATTCTCCATATTGTCCCTGGGATGATCTTTGGCTGACTTAATCTTGCTCCAGAACTACAAACCCTCACCAGCCTTTGTCTTCAGCACCGCACCAGGAGTTCCGTCAGTGCAATCTCGGTCCCCCACTCACACCAGGGGGGCCCAGCCTGAGGCCGAGGTTGTCATTGCAGTGTGCCGTTCCACATCAGACGCGCTGTCACCAGGCCTCCCTGTTGGTTGCATTTGCCTCCCTTGTCTGAAGGTAAACTTTAAATTCCATTTCTTGAGTTTATTCTCCATATTGTCCCTGGGATGATCTTTGGCTGACATAATCTTTCTCCAGAACTACAAGCCCTCACCAGCTTCTGTCTTCACCATCGCAGCCAGAGCTACAGCACTCCAACCCGGTCCCACACTCACACTAGGGGGGCCCAGCCTGAGGCCGAGTTTGTCATTGCAGTGTGCCGTCCCATGTCGGACGAGTTGTCACCAGGCCTCCCTGTTGGTTGCATTTGCCTCCCTTGTCTGAAGGTAAACTTTAAATTCCATTTCTTGAGTTTATTCTCCATATTGTGCCTGGGATGATCTTTGGCTGACATAATCTTTCTCCAGAACTACAAGCCCTCACCAGCCTTTGTCTTCACCATCGCACCCAGAGCTCTGGCCTGCAACCTTGTCACCCACTCGCACCAAGGGGGCCCAGCCTGAGGCCGAGTTTGTCAGTGCAATGTGCTGTCCCATGTCGGACGCGCTGACACCAGGCCTCCCTGTTGGTTGCATTTGCCTCCCTTGTCTGAAGGTAAACTTTAAATTCCATTTCTTAAGTTTATTCTCCATATTGTCCCTGGGATGATCTTTGGCTGACTTAATCTTGCTCCAGAACTACAAACCCTCACCAGCCTTTGTCTTCAGCACCGCACCAGGAGTTCCGTCAGTGCAACCTCGGTCCCCCACTCACACCAGGGGGGCCCAGCCTGAGGCCGAGGTTGTCATTGCAGTGTGCCGTTCTATGTCGGACGCGCTGTCACCATGCCTCCCTGTTGATTGCATTTGCCTCCCTTGTCTGAAGGTAAACTTTAAATTCCATTTCTTGAGTTTATTCTCCATATTGTCCCTGGGATGATCTACGGCTGACTTTATCTTGCTCCAGAACTACAAGCCCTCACCAGCATGTGACTCCAGGCCAGACCGGGGTTCCAGCCAGGCTTCCAGCACTGCTGCCCGGTCCGCCACCCTCACCAGGGGTGTCCAGCCTTAGGGGGTGGTTGTCGTTGCATTGGGCGTCGCCCTCTCTATCAAGCTTTCCCCAGGCCTCCCTGTTGGTTGCATTTGCCTCGCTTGTCTGAAGGTAAACTTTAAATTCCATTTCTTGAGTTTATTCTCCATATTGTCCCTGGGATGATCTTTGGCTGACATAATCTTTCTCCAGAACTACAAGCCCTCACCAGCCTTTGTCTTCACCATCGCACCCAGAGCTCTGGCCTGCAACCCGGTCAGCCACTCGCACCAGGGGGGCCCAGCCTGAGGCCTAGTTTTTCATTGCAGTGTGCCGTCCCATGTCGGACGTGCTGTCACCAGGCCTCCCTGTTGGTTGCATTTGCCTCCCTTGTCTGAAGGTAAACTTTAAATTCCATTTCTTGAGTTTATTCTCCATATTGTCCCTGGGATGATCTTTGGCTGACATAATCTTTCTCCAGAACTACAAGCCCTCACCAGCCTTTGTCTTCACCATCGCACCCAGAGCTCTGGCCTGCAACCCGGTCAGCCACTCGCACCAGGGGGGCCCAGCCTGAGGCCTAGTTTTTCATTGCAGTGTGCCGTCCCATGTCGGACGTGCTGTCACCAGGCCTCCCTGTTGGTTGCATTTGCCTCCCTTGTCTGAAGGTAAACTTTAAATTCCATTTCTTGAGTTTATTCTCCATATTGTCCCTGGGATGATCTTTGGCTGACATAATCTTTCTCCAGAACTACAAGCCCTCACCAGCCTTTGTCTTCACCATCGCACCCAGAGCTCTGGCCTGCAACCCGGTCAGCCACTCGCACCAGGGGGGCCCAGCCTGAGGCCTAGTTTTTCATTGCAGTGTGCCGTCCCATGTCGGACGTGCTGTCACCAGGCCTCCCTGTTGGTTGCATTTGCCTCCCTTGTCTGAAGGTAAACTTTAAATTCCATTTCTTGAGTTTATTCTCCATATTGTCCCTGGGATGATCTTTGGCTGACATAATCTTTCTCCTTAACTACAAGCCCTCACCAGCATGTGACTCCAGGCCACCCTGGGGCTCCAGCCAGGGCTCCAGCACTGCTGCCCGGTACCCCACTCTCACCAGGGGGGCCCAGCCTGAGGCCGAGGTTGTCATTGCAGTGTGCCGTCCCACATCGGACGCGCTGTCACCATGCCTCCCTGTTGGTTGCATTTGCCTCCCTTGTCTGAAGGTAAACTTTAAATTCCATTTCTTGAGTTTATTCTCCATATTGTCCCTGGGATGATCTACGGCTGACTTTATCTTGCTCCAGAACTACAAGCCCTCACCAGCATGTGACTCCAGGCCAGACCGGGGTTCCAGCCAGGCTTCCAGCACTGCTGCCCGGTCCGCCACCCTCACCAGGGGTGTCCAGCCTTAGGGGGTGGTTGTCGTTGCATTGGGCGTCGCCCTCTCTATCAAGCTTTCCCCAGGCCTCCCTGTTGGTTGCATTTGCCTCCCTTGTCTGAAGGTAAACTTTAAATTCCATTTCTTGAGTTTATTCTCCATATTGTACCTGGGATGATCTTTGGCTGACATAATCTTTCTCCAGAACTACAAGCCCTCACCAGCCTTTGTCTTCACCATCGCACCCAGTGCTCTGGCCTGCAACCCGGTCAGCCACTCGCACCAGGGGGGCCCAGCCTGAGGCCTAGTTTTTCATTGCAGTGTGCCGTCCCATGTCGGACGTGCTGTCACCAGGCCTCCCTGTTGGTTGCATTTGCCTCCCTTGTCTGAAGGTAAACTTTAAATTCCATTTCTTGAGTTTATTCTCCATATTGTCCCTGGGATGATCTTTGGCTGACTTAATCTTGCTCCAGAACTACAAACCCTCACCAGCCTTTGTCTTCAGCACCGCACCAGGAGTTCCGTCAGTGCAACCTCGGTCCCCCACTCACACCAGGGGGGCCCAGCCTGAGGCCGAGGTTGTCATTGCAGTGTGCCGTTCCACATCGGACGCGCTGTCACCAGGCCTCCCTGTTGGTTGCATTTGCCTCCCTTGTCTGAAGGTAAACTTTAAATTCCATTTCTTGAGTTTATTCTCCATATTGTCCCTGGGATGATCTTTGGCTGACATAATCTTTCTCCAGAACTACAAGCCCTCACCAGCCTTTGTCTTCACCATCGCACCCAGAGCTCTGGCCTGCAACCCGGTCAGCCACTCGCACCAGGGGGGCCCAGCCTGAGGCCTAGTTTTTCATTGCAGTGTGCCGTCCCATGTCGGACGTGCTGTCACCAGGCCTCCCTGTTGGTTGCATTTGCCTCCCTTGTCTGAAGGTAAACTTTAAATTCCATTTCTTGAGTTTATTCTCCATATTGTCCCTGGGATGATCTTTGGCTGACATAATCTTTCTCCTTAACTACAAGCCCTCATCAGCATGTGACTCCAGGCCACCCCGGGGCTCCAGCCAGGGCTCCAGCACTGCTGCCCGGTACCCCACTCTCACCAGGGGGGCCCAGCCTGAGGCCGAGGTTGTCATTGCAGTGTGCCGTCCCACATCGGACGCGCTGTCACCATGCCTCCCTGTTGGTTGCATTTGCCTCCCTTGTCTGAAGGTAAACTTTAAATTCCATTTCTTGAGTTTATTCTCCATATTGTCCCTGGGATGATCTTTGGCTGACATAATCTTTCTCCAGAACTACAAGCCCTCACCAGCCTTTGTCTTCACCATCGCACCCAGAGCTCTGGCCTGCTACCCGGTCAGCCACTGGCACCAGGGGGGCCCAGCCTAAGGCCGAGTTTGTCATTGCAGTGTGCCGTCCCACATCGGACGCGCTGTCACCAGGCCTCCCTGTTGGTTGCATTTGCCTCCCTTGTCTGAAAGTAAACTTTAAATTCCATTTCTTGAGTTTAGTCTCCATATTGTCCCTGGGATGATCTTTGGCTGACATAATCTTTCTCCAGAACTACAAGCCCTCACAAGCCTTTGTCTCCAGCACCACACCCAGGGCTCCAGCACTGCAACCCGGTCCCCCACTCACACCAGGGGGGCCCAGCCTGAGGCTGATTTTGTCATTGCAGTGTGCCGTCCCACATCGGACGCGCTATCACCAGGCCTCCCTTTCGGTTGCATTTGCCTCCCTTGTCTGAAGGTAAACTTTAAATTCCATTTCTTGAGTTTATTCTCCATATTGTGCCTGGGATGATCTACGGCTGACTTAATCTTGCTCCAGAACTATAAGCCCTCACCAGCATGTGACTCCAGGCCAGACCGGGGCTCCAGCCAGCGCTCCAGCACTGTTTCCCGGTCCCCCACCCTCACCATGGGTGTCCAGCCTTAGGGGGTGGTTGTCGTTGCAGTGGGCGTCACCCTCTCGATCAAGCTTTCCCCAGGCCTCCCTGTTGGTTGCATTTGCCTCCCTTGTCTGAAGGTAAACTTTAAATTACATTTCTTGAGTTTATTCTCCATATTGTCCCTGGGATGATCTTTGGCTGACATAATCTTTCTCCAGAACTACAAGCCCTCACCAGCCTTTGTCTTCACCATCGCACCCAGAGCTCTGGCCTGCAACCTTGTCACCCATTCGCACCAAGGGGGCCCAGCCTGAGGCCGAGTTTGTCAGTGCAATGTGCTGTCCCATGTCGGACGCGCTGTCACCAGGCCTCCCTGTTGGTTGCATTTGCCTCCCTTGTCTGAAGGTAAACTTTAAATTCCATTTCTTGAGTTTATTCTCCATATTGTCCCTGGGATGATCTTTGGCTGACTTAATCTTGCTCCAGAACTACAAACCCTCACCAGCCTTTGTCTTCAGCACCGCACCAGGAGTTCCGTCAGTGCAACCTCGGTCCCCCACTCACACCAGGGGGGCCCAGCCTGAGGCCGAGGTTGTCATTGCAGTGTGCCGTTCCATGTCGGACGCGCTGTCACCAGGCCTCCCTGTTGGTTGCATTTGCCTCCCTTGTCTGAAGGTAAACTTTAAATTCCATTTCTTGAGTTTATTCTCCATATTGTCCCTGGGATGATCTACGGCTGACTTTATCTTGCTCCAGAACTACAAGCCCTCACCAGCATGTGACTCCAGGCCAGACCGGGGTTCCAGCCAGGCTTCCAGCACTGCTGCCCGGTCCGCCACCCTCACCAGGGGTGTCCAGCCTTTGGGGGTGGTTGTCGTTGCATTGGGCGTCGCCCTCTCTATCAAGCTTTCCCCAGGCCTCCCTGTTGGTTGCATTTGCCTCCCTTGTCTGAAGGTAAACTTTAAATTACATTTCTTGAGTTTATTCTCCATATTGTCCCTGCGATGATCTTTGGCTGACATAATCTTTCTCCAGAACTACAAGCCCTCACCAGCCTTTGTCTTCAGCACCGCACCAGGAGTTCCGCCAGTGCAACCTTGGTCCCCCACCCTCACCAGGGGTGTCCAGCCTTAGGGGGTGGTTATCGTTGCAGTGGGCGTCGCCCTCTTGATCAAGCTTTCACCAGGCCTCCCTGTTGGTTGCATTTGCCTCCCTTGTCTGAAGGTAAACTTTAAATTACATTTCTTGAGTTTATTCTCCATATTGTGCCTGGGATGATCTTTGGCTGACATAATCTTTCTCCAGAACGACAAGCCCTCACCAGCCTTTGTCTTCACCATCGCACCCAGAGCTTTGGCCTGCAACCCGGTCAGCCACTCGCACCAGGGGGGCCCAGCCTGAGGCCGGGTTTGTCATTGCAGTGTGCCCAGAACTACAAGCCCTCACCAGCCTTTGTCTTCACCATCGCACCCAGAGCTCTGGCCTGCAACCCGGTCACCCACTCGCACCAGGGGGGCCCTGCCTGAGGCCGAGTTTGTCATTGCAGTTTGCCGTCCCTTGTCGGACGCGCTGTCACCAGGCTTCCCTGTTGGTTGCATTTGCCTCCCTTGTCTGAAGGTAAACTTTAAATTCCATTTCTTGAGTTTATTCTCCATATTGTCCCTGGGATGATCTTTGGCTGACATAATCTTTCTCCAGAACTACAAGCCTTCACCAGTCTTTGTCTTCACCATCGCACCCAGAGTTCTGGCCTGCAACCCGGTCAGCCACTCGCACCAGGGGGGCCCAGCCTGAGGCTGAGTTTGTCATTGCAGTGTGCCCAGAACTACAAGCCCTCACCAGCCTTTTTTATTCACCATCGCACCCAGAGCTCTGGCCTGCAACCCGGTCAGCCACTCGCACCAGGGGGGGCCAGCCTGAGGCCAAGTTTGTCATTGCAGTGTGCTCTCCCATGTCGGACGCGCTGTCACCAGGCCTCCCTGTTGGTTGCATTTGCCTCCCTTGTCTGAAGGTAAACTTTAAATTCCATTTCTTGAGTTTATTCTCCATATTGTCCCTGGGATGATCTACGGCTGACTTAATCTTGCTCCAGAATTACAAGCCCTCACCAGCATGTGACTCCAGGCCACCCTGGGGCTCCAGCCAGGGCTCCAGCACTGCTGCCCGGTACCCCACTCTCACCAGGGGGGCCCAGCCTGAGGCCGAGGTTGTCATTGCAGTGTGCCGTCCCACATCGGACGCGCTGTCACCATGCCTCCCTGTTGGTTGCATTTGCCTCCCTTGTCTGAAGGTAAACTTTAAATTCCATTTCTTGAGTTTATTCTCCATATTGTCCCTGGGATGATCTTTGGCTGACATAATCTTTCTCCAGAACGACAAGCCCTCACCAGCCTTTGTCTTCACCATCGCACCCAGAGCTCTGGCCTGCTACCCGGTCAGCCACTGGCACCAGGGGGGCCCAGCCTAAGGCCGAGTTTGTCATTGCAGTGTGCCGTCCCATGTCGGACGCGCTGTCATCAGGCCTTCTTTTTGGTTGCATTTGCCTCCCTTGTCTGAAGGTAAACTTTAAATTCCATTTCTTGAGTTTATTCTCCATATTGTCCCTGGGATGATCTTTGGCTGACATAATCTTTTTCCAGAACTACAAGCCCTCACCAGCCTTTGTCTTCACCATCGCACCTAGAGGTTTGGCCTGCAACCCGGTCAGCCACTCGCACCAGGGGGGCCCAGCTTGAGGCCGGGTTTGTCATTGCAGTGTGCCCAGAACTACAAGCCCTCACCAGCCTTTGTCTTCACCATCGCACCCAGAGCTCTGGCCTGCAACCCGGTCACCCACTCGCACCAGGGGGGCCCTGCCTGAGGCCGAGTTTGTCATTGCAGTTTGCCGTCCCTTGTCGGACGCGCTGTCACCAGGCTTCCCTGTTGGTTGCATTTGCCTCCCTTGTCTGAAGGTAAACTTTAAATTCCATTTCTTGAGTTTATTCTCCATATTGTCCCTGGGATGATCTTTGGCTGACATAATCTTTCTCCAGAACTACAAGCCCTCACCAGCCTTTGTCTTCACCATCGCACCCAGAGCTCTGGCCTGCAACCCGGTCAGCCACTCGCACCAGGGGGGCCCAGCCTGAGGCTGAGTTTGTCATTGCAGTGTGCCCAGAACTACAAGCCCTCACCAGCTTTTGTCTTCACCATCGCACCCAGAGCTCTGGCCTGCAACCTGGTCAGCCACTCGCACCAGGGGGGCCCAGCCTGAGGCCGAGTTTGTCATTGCAGTGTGCTCTCCCATGTCGGAAGCGCTGTCACCAGGCCTCCCTGTTGGTTGCATTTGCCTCCCTTGTCTGAAGGTAAACTTTAAATTCCATTTCTTGAGTTTATTCTCCATGTTGTCCCTGGGATGATCAACGGCTGACTTAATCTTGCTCCCGAACTACAAGCCCTCACCAGCATGTGACTCCAGGCCACCCTGGGGCTCCAGCCAGGGCTCCAGCACTGCTGCCCGGTCCCCCACTCTCACCAGGGGTGCCCAGCCTTAGGGGGTGGTTGTCGTTGCAGTGGGCGTCGCCCTCTCGATCAAGCTTTCCCCAGGCCTCCCTGTTGGTTGCATTTGCCTCCCTTGTCTGAAGGTAAACTTTAAATTACATTTCTTGAGTTTATTCTCCATATTGTCCCTGGGATGATCTTTGGCTGATATAATCTTTCTCCAGAACGACAAGCCCTCACCAGCCTTTGTCTTCACCATCGCACCTAGAGCTTTGGCCTGCAACCCGGTCAGCCACTCGCACCAGGGGGGCCCAGCTTGAGGCCGGGTTTGTCATTGCAGTGTGCCCAGAACTACAAGCCCTCACCAGCCTTTGTCTTCACCATCGCACCCAGAGCTCTGGCCTGCAACCCGGTCACCCACTCGCACCAGGGGGGCCCTGCCTGAGGCTGAGTTTGTCATTGCAGTTTGCCGTCCCTTGTCGGACGCGCTGTCACCAGGCTTCCCTGTTGGTTGCATTTGCCTCCCTTGTCTGAAGGTAAACTTTAAATTCCATTTCTTGAGTTTATTCTCCATATTGTCCCTGGGATGATCTTTGGCTGACATAATCTTTCTCCAGAACTACAAGCCCTCACCAGCCTTTGTCTTCACCATCGCACCCAGAGCTCTGGCCTGCAACCCGGTCAGCCACTCGCACCAGGGGGGCCCAGCCTGAGGCTGAGTTTGTCATTGCAGTGTGCCCAGAACTACAAGCCCTCACCAGCCTTTGTCTTCACCATCGCACCCAGAGCTCTGGCCTGCAACCCGGTCAGCCACTCGCACCAGGGGGGCCCAGCCTGAGGCCGAGTTTGTCATTGCAGTGTGCTCTCCCATGTCGGACGCGCTGTCACCAGGCCTCCCTGTTGGTTGCATTTGCCTCCCTTGTCTGAAGGTAAACTTTAAATTCCATTTCTTGAGTTTATTCTCCATATTGTCCCTGGGATGATCTACGGCTGACTTAATCTTGCTCCAGAACTACAAGCCCTCACCAGCATGTGACTCCAGGCCACCCTGGGGCTCCAGCCAGGGCTCCAGCACTGCTGCCCGGTCCCCCACTCTCACCAGGGGTGCCCAGCCTTAGGGGGTGGTTGTCGTTGCAGTGGGCGTCGCCCTCTCGATCAAGCTTTCCCCAGGCCTCCCTGTTGGTTGCATTTGCCTCCCTTGTCTGAAGGTAAACTTTAAATTCCATTTCTTGAGTTTATTCTCCATATTGTCCCTGGGATGATCTTTGGCTGACATAATCTTTCTCCAGAACGACAAGCCCTCACCAGCCTTTGTCTTCACCATCGCACCCAGAGCTTTGTCCTGCAACCCGGTCAGCCACTTGCACCAGGGGGGCCCAGCCTGAGGCCGGGTTTGTCATTGCAGTGTGCTCTCCCATGTCGGACGCGCTGTCACCAGGCCTCCCTGTTTGTTGCATTTGCCTCCCTTGTCTGAAGGTAAACTTTAAATTCCATTTCTTGAGTTTATTCTCCATATTGTCCCTGGGATGATCTTTGGCTGACATAATCTTTCTCCAGAACTACAAGCCCTCACAAGCCTTTGTCTTCAGCACCGCACCAGGAGTTCCGCCTGTGCAACCTCGGTCCCCCACTCGCACCAGGGGGGCCCAGCCTGATGCCGAGGTTGTCATTGCAGTGTGCCGCCTCACGTCGGACGAGCTGTCACCAGGCCTCCCTGTTGGTTGCATTTGCCTCCCTTGTCTGAAGGTAAACTTTAAATTACATTTCTTGAGTTTATTCTCCATATTGTCCCTGGGATGATCTTTGGCTGACTTAATCTTGCTCCAGAACTACAAGCCCTCACAAGTCTTTGTCTCCAGCACCACACCCAGGGCTCCAGCACTGCAACCCGGTCCCCCACTCACACCGGGGGGGCCCAACCTGAGGCTGATTTTGTCTTTGCAGTCTGCCGTCCCATGTCGGACGCGCTGTCACCAGGCCTCCCTGTTGGTTGCATTTGCCTCCCTTGTCTGAAGGTAAACTTTAAATTCCATTTCTTGAGTTTATTCTCCATATTGTCCCTGGGATGATCTTTGGCTGACATAATCTTTCTCCTGAACTACAAGCCCTCACCAGCATGTGACTCCAGGCCACCCTGGGGCTCCAGCCAGGGCTCCAGCACTGCTGCCCGGTACCCCACTCTCACCAGGGGTGCCCAGCCTTAGGGGGTGGTTGTCGTTGCAGTGGGCGTCGCCCTCTCGATCAAGCTTTCCCCAGGCCTCCCTGTTGGTTGCATTTGCCTCCCTTGTCTGAAGGTAAACTTTAAATTCCATTTCTTGAGTTTATTCTCCATATTGTCCCTGGGATGATCTTTGGCTGACATAATCTTTCTCCAGAACGACAAGCCCTCACCAGCCTTTGTCTTCACCATCGCACCCAGAGCTTTGTCCTGCAACCCGGTCAGCCACTCGCACCAGGGGGGCCCAGCCTGAGGCCGGGTTTGTCATTGCAGTGTGCCCAGAACTACAAGCCCTCACCAGCCTTTGTCTTCACCATCGCACCCAGAGCTCTGGCCGGCAACCTTGTCACCCACTCGCACCAAGGGGGCCCAGCCTGAGGCCGAGTTTGTCAGTGCAATGTGCTGTCCCATGTCGGACGCGCTGTCACCAGGCCTCCCTGTTGGTTGCATTTGCCTCCCTTGTCTGAAGGTAAACTTTAAATTCCATTTCTTGAGTTTATTCTCCATATTGTCCCTGGGATGATCTTTGGCTGACTTAATCTTGCTCCAGAACTACAAACCCTCACCAGCCTTTGTCTTCAGCACCGCACCAAGAGTTCCGTCAGTGCAACCTCGGTCCCCCACTCACACCAGGGGGGCCCAGCCTGAGGCCGAGGTTGTCATTGCAGTGTGCCGTTCCACATCAGACGCGCTGTCACCAGGCCTCCCTGTTGGTTGCATTTGCCTCCCTTGTCTGAAGGTAAACTTTAAATTCCATTTCTTGAGTTTATTCTCCATATTGTCCCTGGGATGATCTTTGGCTGACATAATCTTTCTCCAGAACTACAAGCCCTCACCAGCTTCTGTCTTCACCATCGCACCCAGAGCTACAGCACTCCAACCCGGTCCCCCACTCACACTAGGGGTGCCCAGCCTGAGGCCGAGTTTGTCATTGCAGTGTGCCGTCCCATGTCGGACGAGTTGTCACCAGGCCTCCCTGTTGGTTGCATTTGCCTCCATTGTCTGAAGGTAAACTTTAAATTACATTTCTTGAGTTTATTCTCCATATTGTGCCTGGGATGATCTTTGGCTGACATAATCTTTCTCCAGAACTACAAGCCCTCACCAGCCTTTGTCTTCACCATCGCACCCAGAGCTCTGGCCTGCAACCTTGTCACCCACACGCACCAAGGGGGCCCAGCCTGAGGCCGAGTTTGTCAGTGCAATGTGCTGTCCCATGTCGGACGCGCTGACACCAGGCCTCCCTGTTGGTTGCATTTGCCTCCCTTGTCTGAAGTTAAACTTTAAATTCCATTTCTTGAGTTTATTCTCCATATTGTCCCTGGGATGATCTTTGGCTGACTTAATCTTGCTCCAGAACTACAAACCCTCACCAGCCTTTGTCTTCAGCACCGCACCAGGAGTTCCGTCAGTGCAACCTCGGTCCCCCACTCACACCAGGGGGGCCCAGCCTGAGGCCGAGGTTGTCATTGCAGTGTGCCGTTCCATGTCGGACGCGCTGTCACCAGGCCTCCCTGTTGGTTGCATTTGCCTCCCTTGTCTGAAGGTAAACTTTAAATTCCATTTCTTGAGTTTATTCTCCATATTGTCCCTGGGATGATCTACGGCTCACTTTGTCTTGCTCCAGAACTACAAGCCCTCACCAGCATGTGACTCCAGGCCAGACCGGGGTTCCAGCCAGGCTTCCAGCACTGCTGCCCGGTCCGCCACCCTCACCAGGGGTGTCCAGCCTTAGGGGGTGGTTGTCGTTGCATTGGGCGTCGCCCTCTCTATCAAGCTTTCCCCAGGCCTCCCTGTTGGTTGCATTTGCCTCCCTTGTCTGAAGGTAAACTTTAAATTCCATTTCTTGAGTTTATTCTCCATATTGTCCCTGGGATGATCTTTGGCTGACATAATCTTTCTCCAGAACTACAAGCCCTCACCAGCCTTTGTCTTCACCATCGCACCCAGAGCTCTGGCCTGCAACCCGGTCAGCCACTCGCACCAGGGGGGCCCAGCCTGAGGCGTAGTTTTTCATTGCAGTGTGCCGTCCCATGTCGGACGTGCTGTCACCAGGCCTCCCTGTTGGTTGCATTTGCCTCCCTTGTCTGAAGGTAAACTTTAAATTCCATTTCTTGAGTTTATTCTCCATATTGTTCCAGGGATGATCTTTGGCTGACTTAATCTTGCTCCAGAACTACAAGCCCTCACAAGTCTTTGTCTCCAGCACCACACCCAGGGCTCCAGCACTGCAACCCGGTTCCCCACTCACACCATTGGGGCCCAGCCTGAGGCTGATTTTGTCATTGCAGTCTGCCGTCCCATGTCGGACGCGCTGTCCCCAGGCTTCCCTGTTGGTTGCATTTGCCTCCCTTGTCTGAAGGTAAACTTTAAATTCCATTTCTTGAGTTTATTCTCCATATTGTCCCTGGGATGATCTTTGGCTGACATAATCTTTCTCCAGAACTACATGCCTTCACCAGCCTTAGTCTTCACCATCGCACCCAGAGCTCTGGCCTGCAACCCGGTCAGCCACTCGCACCAGGGGGGCCCAGCCTGAGGCTGAGTTTGTCATTGCAGTGTGCCCAGAACTACAAGCCCTCACCAGCCTTTGTCTTCACCATCGCACCCAGAGCTCTGGCCTGCAACCCGGTCAGCCACTCGCACCAGGGGGGCCCAGCCTGAGGCCGAGTTTGTCATTGCAGTGTGCTCTCCCATGTCGGACGCGCTGTCACCAGGCCTCCCTGTTGGTTGCATTTGCCTCCCTTGTCTGAAGGTAAACTTTAAATTCCATTTCTTGAGTTTATTCTCCATATTGTCCCTGGGATGATCTACGGCTGACTTAATCTTGCTCCAGAACTACAAGCCCTCACCAGCATGTGACTCCAGGCCACCCTGGGGCTCCAGCCAGGGCTCCAGCACTGCTGCCCGGTCCCCCATTCTCACCAAGGGTGCCCAGCCTTAGGGGGTGGTTGTCGTTGCAGTGGGCGTCGCCCTCTCGATCAAGCTTTCCCCAGGCCTCCCTGTTGGTTGCATTTGCCTCCCTTGTCTGAAGGTAAACTTTAAATTCCATTTCTTGAGTTTATTCTCCATATTGTCCCTGGGATGATCTTTGGCTGACATAATCTTTCTCCAGAACGACAAGCCCTCACCAGCCTTTGTCTTCACCATCGCACCCAGAGCTTTGTCCTGCAACCCGGTCAGCCACTCGCATTAGGGGGGCCCTGCCTGAGGCCGGGTTTGTCATTGCAGTGTGCCGTCCCATGTCGGACGCGCTGTCACCAGGCCTCCCTGTTTGTTGCATTTGCCTCCCTTGTCTGAAGGTAAACTTTAAATTCCATTTCTTGAGTTTATTCTCCATATTGTCCCTGGGATGATCTTTGGCTGACATAATCTTTCTCCAGAACTACAAGCCCTCACAAGCCTTTGTCTTCAGCACCGCACCAGGAGTTCAGCCTGTGCAACCTCGGTCCCCCACTCGCACCAGGGGGGCCCAGCCTGAGGCCGAGGTTGTCATTGCAGTGTGCCGCCTCACGTCGGACGAGCTGTCACCAGGCCTCCCTGTTGGTTGCATTTGCCTCCCTTGTCTGAAGGTAAACTTTAAATTCCATTTCTTGAGTTTATTCTCCATATTGTCCCTGGGATGATCTTTGGCTGACATAATCTTTCTCCAGAACTACAAGCCCTCACCAGCCTTTGTCTTCACCATCGCACCCAGAGCTCTGGCCTGCTACCCGGTCAGCCACTGGCACCAGGGGGGCCCAGCCTAAGGCCGAGTTTGTCATTGCAGTGTGCCGTCCCATGTCGGACGCGCTGTCATCAGGCCTCCTTTTTGGTTGCATTTGCCTCCCTTGTCTGAAGGTAAACTTTAAATTCCATTTCTTGAGTTTATTCTCCATATTGTCCCTGGGATGATCTTTGGCTGACATAATCTTTCTCCTTAACTACAAGCCCTCACCAGCCTTTGTCTTCAGCACCGCACCAGGATTTCTGCCAGTGCAACCTCGGTCCCCCACTCGCACCAGGGGGGCCCAGCCTTAGGCCGAGGTTGTCATTGCAGCTTGCCGTTCCACGTCGGACGAGCTGTCACCAGGCCTCCCTGTTGGTTGCATTTGCCTCCCTTGTCTGAAGGTAAACTTTAAATTCCATTTCTTGTGTTTATTCTCCATATTGTTCCAGGGATGATCTTTGGCTGACTTAATCTTGCTCCAGAACTACAAGCCCTCACAAGTCTTTGTCTCCAGCACCACACCCAGGGCTCCAGCACTGCAACCCGGTTCCCCACTCACACCAGGGGGGCCCAGCCTGAGGCTGATTTTGTCATTGCAGTCTGCCGTCCCATGTCGGACGCGCTGTCCCCAGGCTTCCCTGTTGGTTGCATTTGCCTCCCTTGTCTGAAGGTAAACTTTAAATTCCATTTCTTGAGTTTATTCTCCATATTGTCCCTGGGATGATCTTTGGCTGACATAATCTTTCTCCAGAACTACAAGCCCTCACCAGCCTTTGTCTTCACCATCGCACCCAGAGCTCTGGCCTGCAACCCGGTCAGCCACTCGCACCAGGGGGGCCCAGCCTGAGGCTGAGTTTGTCATTGCAGTGTGCCCAGAACTACAAGCCCTCACCAGCCTTTGTCTCCAGCACCACACCCAGGGCTCCAGCACTGCAACCCGGTCAGCCACTCGCACCAGGGGGGCCCAGCCTGAGGCCTATTTTTTCATTGCAGTGTGCCGTCCCATGTCGGACGTGCTGTCACCAGGCCTCCCTGTTGGTTGCATTTGCCTCCCTTGTCTGAAGGTAAACTTTAAATTCCATTTCTTGAGTTTATTCTCCATATTGTGCCTGGGATGATCTACGGCTGACTTAATCTTGCTCCAGAACTATAAGCCCTCACCAGCATGTGACTCCAGGCCAGACCGGGGCTCCAGCCAGCGCTCCAGCACTGTTTCCCGGTCCCCCACCCTCACCATTGGTGTCCAGCCTTAGGGGGTGGTTGTCGTTGCAGTGGGCGTCACCCTCTCGATCAAGCTTTCCCCAGGCCTCCCTGTTGGTTGCATTTGCCTCCCTTGTCTGAAGGTAAACTTTAAATTCCATTTCTTGAGTTTATTCTCCATATTGTGCCTGGGATGATCTTTGGCTGACATAATCTTTCTCCAGAACTACAAACCCTCACCAGCCTTTGTCTTCACCATCACACCCAGAGCTCTGGCCTGCAACCCGGTCACCCACTCGCACCAAGGGGGCCCAGCCTGAGGCCGAGTTTGTCATTGCAGTGTGCCGTTCCATGTCGGACGCGCTGTCACCAGGCCTCCCTGTTGGTTGCATTTGCCTCCCTTGTCTGAAGGTAAACTTTAAATTCCATTTCTTGAGTTTATTCTCCATATTGTCCCTGGGATGATCTTTGGCTGACATAATCTTTCTCCAGAACTACAAGCCCTCACCAGCCTTTGTCTTCACCATCGCACCCAGAGCTCTGGCCTGCAACCCGGTCAGCCACTCGCACCAGGGGTGCCCAGCCTGAGGCCTAGTTTTTCATTGCAGTGTGCCGTCCCATGTCGGACGTGCTGTCACCAGGCCTCCCTGTTGGTTGCATTTGCCTCCCTTGTCTGAAGGTAAACTTTAAATTCCATTTCTTGAGTTTATTCTCCATATTGTCCCTGGGATGATCTTTGGCTGACATAATCTTTCTCCTTAACTACAAGCCCTCACCAGCATGTGACTCCAGGCCACCCTGGGGCTCCAGCCAGGGCTCCAGCACTGCTGCCCGGTACCCCACTCTCACCAGGGGGGCCCAGCCTGAGGCCGAGGTTGTCATTGCAGTGTGTCGTCCCACATCGGACGCGCTGTCACCATGCCTCCCTGTTGGTTGCATTTGCCTCCCTTGTCTGAAGGTAAACTTTAAATTCCATTTCTTGAGTTTATTCTCCATATTGTCCCTGGGATGATCTTTGGCTGACATAATCTTTCTCCAGAACTACAAGCCCTCACCAGCCTTTGTCTTCACCATCGCACCCAGAGCTCTGGCCTGCTACCCGGTCAGCCACTGGCACCAGGGGGGCCCAGCCTAAGGCCGAGTTTGTCATTGCAGTGTTCCGTCCCATGTCGGACGCGCTGTCATCAGGCCTCCTTTTTGGTTGCATTTGCCTCCCTTGTCTGAAGGTAAACTTTAAATTCCATTTCTTGAGTTTATTCTCCATATTGTCCCTGGGATGATTTTTGGCTGACATAATCTTTTTCCAGAACTACAAGCCCTCACCAGCCTTTGTCTTCAGCACCGCACCAGGATTTCTGCCAGTGCAACCTCGGTCCCCCACTCGCACCAGGGGGGCCCAGCCTGAGGCCGAGGTTGTCATTGCAGCTTGCCGTTCCACGTCGGACGAGCTGTCACCAGGCCTCCCTGTTGGTTGCATTTGCCTCCCTTGTCTGAAGGTAAACTTTAAATTCCATTTCTTGTGTTTATTCTCCATATTGTCCCAGGGATGATCTTTGGCTGACTTAATCTTGCTCCAGAACTACAAGCCCTCACAAGTCTTTGTCTCCAGCACCACACCCAGGGCTCCAGCACTGCAACCCGGTTCCCCACTCACACCAGGGGGGCCCAGCCTGAGGCTGATTTTGTCATTGCAGTCTGCCGTCCCATGTCGGACGCGCTGTCCCCAGGCTTCCCTGTTGGTTGCATTTGCCTCCCTTGTCTGAAGGTAAACTTTAAATTCCATTTCTTGAGTTTATTCTCCATATTGTCCCTGGGATGATCTACGGCTGACTTAATCTTGCTCCAGAACTACAAGCCCTCACCAGCATGTGACTCCAGGCCACCCTGGGGCTCCAGCCAGGGCTCCAGCACTGCTGCCCGGTCCCCCACTCTCACCAGGGGTGCCCAGCCTTAGGGGGTGGTTGTCGTTTCAGTGGGCGTCGCCCTCTCGATCAAGCTTTCCCCAGGCCTCCCTGTTGGTTGCATTTGCCTCCCTTGTCTGAAGGTAAACTTTAAATTCCATTTCTTGAGTTTATTCTCCATATTGTCCCTGGGATGATCTTTGGCTGACATAATCTTTCTCCAGAACTACAAGCCCTCACCAGCCTTTGTCTTCATCACCGCACCAGGATTTCTGCCAGTGCAAACTCGGTCCCCCACTCGCACCAGGGGGGCCCAGCCTGAGGCCGAGGTTGTCATTGCAGTGTGCCGTCCCATGTCGGACGCGCTGTCACCAGGCCTCCCTGTTGGTTGCATTTGCCTCCCTTGTCTGAAAGTAAACTTTAAATTCCATTTCTTGAGTTTAGTCTCCATATTGTCCCTGGGATGATCTTTGGCTGACATAATCTTTCTCCAGAACTACAAGCCCTCACAAGCCTTTGTCTCCAGCACCACACCCAGGGCTCCAGCACTGCAACCCGGTCCCCCACTCACACCAGGGGGGCCCAGCCTGAGGCCGAGGTTGTCATTGCAGTGTGCCGTTCCACATCGGACGCGCTGTCACCAGGCCTCCCTGTTGGTTGCTTTTGCCTCCCTTGTCTGAAGGTAAACTTTAAATTCCATTTCTTTAGTTTATTCTCCATATTGTCCCTGGGATGATCTTTGGCTGACATAATCTGTCTCCAGAACTACAAGCCCTCACCAGCTTCTGTCTTCACCATCGCACCCAGAGCTACAGCACTCCAACCCGGTCCCCCACTCACACTAGGGGGGCCCAGCCTGAGGCCGAGTTTGTCATTGCAGTGTGCCGTCCCATGTCGGACGAGTTGTCACCAGGCCTCCCTGTTGGTTGCATTTGCCTCCCTTTTCTGAAGGTAAACTTTAAATTCCATTTCTTGAGTTTATTCTCCATATTGTGCCTGGGATGATCTTTGGCTGACATAATCTTTCTCCAGAACTACAAGCCCTCACCAGCCTTTGTCTTCACCATCACACCCAGAGCTCTGGCCTGCAACCCGGTCACCCACTCGCACCAAGGGGGCCCAGCCTGAGGCCGAGTTTGTCATTGCAGTGTGCCGTTCCATGTCGGACGCGCTGTCACCAGGCCTCCCTGTTGGTTGCATTTGCCTCCCTTGTCTGAAGGTAAACTTTAAATTCCATTTCTTGAGTTTATTCTCCATATTGTCCCTGGGATGATCTACGGCTGACTTTATCTTGCTCCAGAACTACAAGCCCTCACCAGCATGTGACTCCAGGCCAGACCGGGGTTCCAGCCAGGCTTCCAGCACTGCTGCCCGGTCCGCCAACCTCACCAGGGGTGTCCAGCCTTAGGGGGTGGTTGTCGTTGCATTGGGCGTCGCCCTCTCGATCAAGCTTTCCCCAGGCCTCCCTGTTGGTTGCATTTGCCTCCCTTGTCTGAAGGTAAACTTTAAATTCCATTTCTTGTGTTTATTCTCCATATTGTCCCAGGGATGATCTTTGGCTGACTTAATCTTGCTCCAGAACTACAAGCCCTCACAAGTCTTTGTCTCCAGCACCACACCCAGGGCTCCAGCACTGCAACCCGGTTCCCCACTCACACCAGGGGGGCCCAGCCTGAGGCTGATTTTGTCATTGCAGTCTGCCGTCCCATGTCGGACGCGCTGTCCCCAGGCTTCCCTGTTGGTTGCATTTGCCTCCCTTGTCTGAAGGTAAACTTTAAATTCCATTTCTTGAGTTTATTCTCCATATTGTCCCTGGGATGATCTTTGGCTGACATAATCTATCTCCAGAACTACAAGCCCTCACCAGCCTTTGTCTTCACCATCGCACCCAGAGCTCTGGCCTGCAACCCGGTCAGCCACTCGCACCAGGGGGGCCCAGCCTGAGGCTGAGTTTGTCATTGCAGTGTGCCCAGAACTACAAGCCCTCACCAGCCTTTGTCTTCACCATCGCACCCAGAGCTCTGGCCTGCAACCCGGTCAGCCACTCGCACCAGGGGGGCCCAGCCTGAGGCTGAGTTTGTCATTGCAGTGTGCCCAGAACTACAAGCCCTCACCAGCCTTTGTCTTCACCATCGCACCCAGAGCTCTGGCCTGCAACCCGGTCCCCCACTCGCACCAGGGGTGCCCAGCCTTAGGGGGTGGTTGTCGTTGCAGTGGGCGTCGCCCTCTCGATCAAGCTTTCCCCAGGCCTCCCTGTTGGTTGCATTTGCCTCCCTTGTCTGAAGGTAAACTTTAAATTACATTTCTTGAGTTTATTCTCCATATTGTCCCTGAGATGATCTTTGGCTGACATAATCTTTCTCCAGAACGACAAGCCCTCACCAGCCTTTGTCTTCACCATCGCACCCAGAGCTTTGTCCTGCAACCCGGTCAGCCACTCGCACCAGGGGGGCCCAGCCTGAGGCCGGGTTTGTCATTGCAGTGTGCCGTCCCATGTCGGACGCGCTGTCACCAGGCCTCCCTGTTTGTTGCATTTGCCTCCCTTGTCTGAAGGTAAATTTTAAATTCCATTTCTTGAGTTTATTCTCCATATTGTCCCTGGGATGATCTTTGGCTGACATAATCTTTCTCCAGAACTACAAGCCCTCACCAGCCTTTGTCTTCACCATCGCACCCAGAGCTCTGGCCTGCAACCCGGTCAGCCACTCGCACCAGGGGGGCCCAGCCTGAGGCTGAGTTTGTCATTGCAGTGTGCCCAGAACTACAAGCCCTCACCAGCCTTTGTCTTCACCATCGCACCCAGAGCTCTGGCCTGCAACCTGGTCAGCCACTCGCACCAGGGGGGCCCAGCCTGAGGCCGAGTTTGTCATTGCAGTGTGCTCTCCCATGTCGGAAGCGCTGTCACCAGGCCTCCCTGTTGGTTGCATTTGCCTCCCTTGTCTGAAGGTAAACTTTAAATTCCATTTCTTGTGTTTATTCTCCATATTGTCCCAGGGATGATCTTTGGCTGACTTAATCTTGTTCCAGAACTACAAGCCCTCACAAGTCTTTGTCTCCAGCACCACAACCAGGGCTCCAGCACTGCAACCCGGTTCCCCACTCACACCAGGGGGGCCCAGCCTGAGGCTGATTTTGTCATTGCAGTGTGCCGTCCCATGTCGGACGCGCTGTCCCCAGGCCTCCCTGTTGGTTGCATTTGCCTCCCTTGTCTGAAGGTAAACTTTAAATTCCATTTCTTGAGTTCATTCTCCATATTGTGCCTGGGATGATCTACGGCTGACTTAATCTTGCTCCAGAACTACAAGCCCTCACCAGCATGTGACTCCAGGCCAGACCGGGGCTCCAGCCAGGGCTCTAGCACTGCTGCCCGGTCCCCCACCCTCACCAGGGGTGTCCAGCCTTAGGGGGTGGTTGTCGTTGCAGTGGGCGTCGCACTCTCGATCAAGCTTTCCCCAGGCCTCCCTGTTGGTTGCATTTGCCTCCCTTGTCTGAAGGTAAACTTTAAATTACATTTCTTGAGTTTATTTTCCATATTGTCCCTGGGATGATCTTTGGCTGACATAATCTTGCTCCAGAACTACAAGCCCTCACCATTCTTGGTCTTCACCATCGCACCCAGAGCTCTGGCCTGCAACCCGGTCACCCACTCGCACCAAGGGGCCCCATTCTGAGGCCGAGTTTGTCATTGCAGTGTGCCGTCCCATGTCGGACGACCTGTCACCAGGCCTCCCTGTTGGTTGCATTTGCCTCCCTTGTCTGAAGGTAAACTTTAAATTCCATTTCTTGAGTTTATTCTCCATATTGTCCCTGGGATGATCTTTGGCTGACATAATCTGTCTCCAGAACTACAAGCCCTCACAAGCCTTTGTCTTCAGCACCGCACCAGGAGTTCCGCCAGTGCAACCTCGGTCCCCCACTCGCACCAGGGGGGCCCAGCCTGATGCCGAGGTTGTCATTGCAGCTTGCCGTTCCACGTCGGACGAGCTGTCACCAGGCCTCCCTGTTGGTTGCATTTGCCTCCCTTGTCTGAAGGTAAACTTTAAATTCCATTTCTTGAGTTTATTCTCCATATTGTCCCTGGGATGATCTTTGGCTGACATAATCTTTCTCCAGAACGACAAGCCCTCACCAGCCTTTGTCTTCACCATCGCACCCAGAGCTTTGTCCTGCAACCCGGTCAGCCACTCGCATTAGGGGGGCCCTGCCTGAGGCCGGGTTTGTCATTGCAGTGTGCCGTCCCATGTCGGACGCGCTGTCACCAGGCCTCCCTGTTTGTTGCATTTGCCTCCCTTGTCTGAAGGTAAACTTTAAATTCCATTTCTTGAGTTTATTCTCCATATTGTCCCTGGGATGATCTTTGGCTGACATAATCTTTCTCCAGAACTACAAGCCCTCACAAGCCTTTGTCTTCAGCACCGCACCAGGAGTTCAGCCTGTGCAACCTCGGTCCCCCACTCGCACCAGGGGGGCCCAGCCTGAGGCCGAGGTTGTCATTGCAGTGTGCCGCCTCACGTCGGACGAGCTGTCACCAGGCCTCCCTGTTGGTTGCATTTGCCTCCCTTGTCTGAAGGTAAACTTTAAATTCCATTTCTTGAGTTTATTCTCCATATTGTCCCTGGGATGATCTTTGGCTGACATAATCTTTCTCCAGAACTACAAGCCCTCACCAGCCTTTGTCTTCACCATCGCACCCAGAGCTCTGGCCTGCTACCCGGTCAGCCACTGGCACCAGGGGGGCCCAGCCTAAGGCCGAGTTTGTCATTGCAGTGTGCCGTCCCATGTCGGACGCGCTGTCATCAGGCCTCCTTTTTGGTTGCATTTGCCTCCCTTGTCTGAAGGTAAACTTTAAATTCCATTTCTTGAGTTTATTCTCCATATTGTCCCTGGGATGATCTTTGGCTGACATAATCTTTCTCCTTAACTACAAGCCCTCACCAGCCTTTGTCTTCAGCACCGCACCAGGATTTCTGCCAGTGCAACCTCGGTCCCCCACTCGCACCAGGGGGGCCCAGCCTTAGGCCGAGGTTGTCATTGCAGCTTGCCGTTCCACGTCGGACGAGCTGTCACCAGGCCTCCCTGTTGGTTGCATTTGCCTCCCTTGTCTGAAGGTAAACTTTAAATTCCATTTCTTGTGTTTATTCTCCATATTGTTCCAGGGATGATCTTTGGCTGACTTAATCTTGCTCCAGAACTACAAGCCCTCACAAGTCTTTGTCTCCAGCACCACACCCAGGGCTCCAGCACTGCAACCCGGTTCCCCACTCACACCAGGGGGGCCCAGCCTGAGGCTGATTTTGTCATTGCAGTCTGCCGTCCCATGTCGGACGCGCTGTCCCCAGGCTTCCCTGTTGGTTGCATTTGCCTCCCTTGTCTGAAGGTAAACTTTAAATTCCATTTCTTGAGTTTATTCTCCATATTGTCCCTGGGATGATCTTTGGCTGACATAATCTTTCTCCAGAACTACAAGCCCTCACCAGCCTTTGTCTTCACCATCGCACCCAGAGCTCTGGCCTGCAACCCGGTCAGCCACTCGCACCAGGGGGGCCCAGCCTGAGGCTGAGTTTGTCATTGCAGTGTGCCCAGAACTACAAGCCCTCACCAGCCTTTGTCTCCAGCACCACACCCAGGGCTCCAGCACTGCAACCCGGTCAGCCACTCGCACCAGGGGGGCCCAGCCTGAGGCCTATTTTTTCATTGCAGTGTGCCGTCCCATGTCGGACGTGCTGTCACCAGGCCTCCCTGTTGGTTGCATTTGCCTCCCTTGTCTGAAGGTAAACTTTAAATTCCATTTCTTGAGTTTATTCTCCATATTGTGCCTGGGATGATCTACGGCTGACTTAATCTTGCTCCAGAACTATAAGCCCTCACCAGCATGTGACTCCAGGCCAGACCGGGGCTCCAGCCAGCGCTCCAGCACTGTTTCCCGGTCCCCCACCCTCACCATTGGTGTCCAGCCTTAGGGGGTGGTTGTCGTTGCAGTGGGCGTCACCCTCTCGATCAAGCTTTCCCCAGGCCTCCCTGTTGGTTGCATTTGCCTCCCTTGTCTGAAGGTAAACTTTAAATTCCATTTCTTGAGTTTATTCTCCATATTGTGCCTGGGATGATCTTTGGCTGACATAATCTTTCTCCAGAACTACAAACCCTCACCAGCCTTTGTCTTCACCATCACACCCAGAGCTCTGGCCTGCAACCCGGTCACCCACTCGCACCAAGGGGGCCCAGCCTGAGGCCGAGTTTGTCATTGCAGTGTGCCGTTCCATGTCGGACGCGCTGTCACCAGGCCTCCCTGTTGGTTGCATTTGCCTCCCTTGTCTGAAGGTAAACTTTAAATTCCATTTCTTGAGTTTATTCTCCATATTGTCCCTGGGATGATCTTTGGCTGACATAATCTTTCTCCAGAACTACAAGCCCTCACCAGCCTTTGTCTTCACCATCGCACCCAGAGCTCTGGCCTGCAACCCGGTCAGCCACTCGCACCAGGGGTGCCCAGCCTGAGGCCTAGTTTTTCATTGCAGTGTGCCGTCCCATGTCGGACGTGCTGTCACCAGGCCTCCCTGTTGGTTGCATTTGCCTCCCTTGTCTGAAGGTAAACTTTAAATTCCATTTCTTGAGTTTATTCTCCATATTGTCCCTGGGATGATCTTTGGCTGACATAATCTTTCTCCTTAACTACAAGCCCTCACCAGCATGTGACTCCAGGCCACCCTGGGGCTCCAGCCAGGGCTCCAGCACTGCTGCCCGGTACCCCACTCTCACCAGGGGGGCCCAGCCTGAGGCCGAGGTTGTCATTGCAGTGTGTCGTCCCACATCGGACGCGCTGTCACCATGCCTCCCTGTTGGTTGCATTTGCCTCCCTTGTCTGAAGGTAAACTTTAAATTCCATTTCTTGAGTTTATTCTCCATATTGTCCCTGGGATGATCTTTGGCTGACATAATCTTTCTCCAGAACTACAAGCCCTCACCAGCCTTTGTCTTCACCATCGCACCCAGAGCTCTGGCCTGCTACCCGGTCAGCCACTGGCACCAGGGGGGCCCAGCCTAAGGCCGAGTTTGTCATTGCAGTGTTCCGTCCCATGTCGGACGCGCTGTCATCAGGCCTCCTTTTTGGTTGCATTTGCCTCCCTTGTCTGAAGGTAAACTTTAAATTCCATTTCTTGAGTTTATTCTCCATATTGTCCCTGGGATGATTTTTGGCTGACATAATCTTTTTCCAGAACTACAAGCCCTCACCAGCCTTTGTCTTCAGCACCGCACCAGGATTTCTGCCAGTGCAACCTCGGTCCCCCACTCGCACCAGGGGGGCCCAGCCTGAGGCCGAGGTTGTCATTGCAGCTTGCCGTTCCACGTCGGACGAGCTGTCACCAGGCCTCCCTGTTGGTTGCATTTGCCTCCCTTGTCTGAAGGTAAACTTTAAATTCCATTTCTTGTGTTTATTCTCCATATTGTCCCAGGGATGATCTTTGGCTGACTTAATCTTGCTCCAGAACTACAAGCCCTCACAAGTCTTTGTCTCCAGCACCACACCCAGGGCTCCAGCACTGCAACCCGGTTCCCCACTCACACCAGGGGGGCCCAGCCTGAGGCTGATTTTGTCATTGCAGTCTGCCGTCCCATGTCGGACGCGCTGTCCCCAGGCTTCCCTGTTGGTTGCATTTGCCTCCCTTGTCTGAAGGTAAACTTTAAATTCCATTTCTTGAGTTTATTCTCCATATTGTCCCTGGGATGATCTACGGCTGACTTAATCTTGCTCCAGAACTACAAGCCCTCACCAGCATGTGACTCCAGGCCACCCTGGGGCTCCAGCCAGGGCTCCAGCACTGCTGCCCGGTCCCCCACTCTCACCAGGGGTGCCCAGCCTTAGGGGGTGGTTGTCGTTTCAGTGGGCGTCGCCCTCTCGATCAAGCTTTCCCCAGGCCTCCCTGTTGGTTGCATTTGCCTCCCTTGTCTGAAGGTAAACTTTAAATTCCATTTCTTGAGTTTATTCTCCATATTGTCCCTGGGATGATCTTTGGCTGACATAATCTTTCTCCAGAACTACAAGCCCTCACCAGCCTTTGTCTTCATCACCGCACCAGGATTTCTGCCAGTGCAAACTCGGTCCCCCACTCGCACCAGGGGGGCCCAGCCTGAGGCCGAGGTTGTCATTGCAGTGTGCCGTCCCACATCGGACGCGCTGTCACCAGGCCTCCCTGTTGGTTGCATTTGCCTCCCTTGTCTGAAAGTAAACTTTAAATTCCATTTCTTGAGTTTAGTCTCCATATTGTCCCTGGGATGATCTTTGGCTGACATAATCTTTCTCCAGAACTACAAGCCCTCACAAGCCTTTGTCTCCAGCACCACACCCAGGGCTCCAGCACTGCAACCCGGTCCCCCACTCACACCAGGGGGGCCCAGCCTGAGGCCGAGGTTGTCATTGCAGTGTGCCGTTCCACATCGGACGCGCTGTCACCAGGCCTCCCTGTTGGTTGCTTTTGCCTCCCTTGTCTGAAGGTAAACTTTAAATTCCATTTCTTTAGTTTATTCTCCATATTGTCCCTGGGATGATCTTTGGCTGACATAATCTGTCTCCAGAACTACAAGCCCTCACCAGCTTCTGTCTTCACCATCGCACCCAGAGCTACAGCACTCCAACCCGGTCCCCCACTCACACTAGGGGGGCCCAGCCTGAGGCCGAGTTTGTCATTGCAGTGTGCCGTCCCATGTCGGACGAGTTGTCACCAGGCCTCCCTGTTGGTTGCATTTGCCTCCCTTTTCTGAAGGTAAACTTTAAATTCCATTTCTTGAGTTTATTCTCCATATTGTGCCTGGGATGATCTTTGGCTGACATAATCTTTCTCCAGAACTACAAGCCCTCACCAGCCTTTGTCTTCACCATCACACCCAGAGCTCTGGCCTGCAACCCGGTCACCCACTCGCACCAAGGGGGCCCAGCCTGAGGCCGAGTTTGTCATTGCAGTGTGCCGTTCCATGTCGGACGCGCTGTCACCAGGCCTCCCTGTTGGTTGCATTTGCCTCCCTTGTCTGAAGGTAAACTTTAAATTCCATTTCTTGAGTTTATTCTCCATATTGTCCCTGGGATGATCTACGGCTGACTTTATCTTGCTCCAGAACTACAAGCCCTCACCAGCATGTGACTCCAGGCCAGACCGGGGTTCCAGCCAGGCTTCCAGCACTGCTGCCCGGTCCGCCAACCTCACCAGGGGTGTCCAGCCTTAGGGGGTGGTTGTCGTTGCATTGGGCGTCGCCCTCTCGATCAAGCTTTCCCCAGGCCTCCCTGTTGGTTGCATTTGCCTCCCTTGTCTGAAGGTAAACTTTAAATTCCATTTCTTGTGTTTATTCTCCATATTGTCCCAGGGATGATCTTTGGCTGACTTAATCTTGCTCCAGAACTACAAGCCCTCACAAGTCTTTGTCTCCAGCACCACACCCAGGGCTCCAGCACTGCAACCCGGTTCCCCACTCACACCAGGGGGGCCCAGCCTGAGGCTGATTTTGTCATTGCAGTCTGCCGTCCCATGTCGGACGCGCTGTCCCCAGGCTTCCCTGTTGGTTGCATTTGCCTCCCTTGTCTGAAGGTAAACTTTAAATTCCATTTCTTGAGTTTATTCTCCATATTGTCCCTGGGATGATCTTTGGCTGACATAATCTATCTCCAGAACTACAAGCCCTCACCAGCCTTTGTCTTCACCATCGCACCCAGAGCTCTGGCCTGCAACCCGGTCAGCCACTCGCACCAGGGGGGCCCAGCCTGAGGCTGAGTTTGTCATTGCAGTGTGCCCAGAACTACAAGCCCTCACCAGCCTTTGTCTTCACCATCGCACCCAGAGCTCTGGCCTGCAACCCGGTCAGCCACTCGCACCAGGGGGGCCCAGCCTGAGGCTGAGTTTGTCATTGCAGTGTGCCCAGAACTACAAGCCCTCACCAGCCTTTGTCTTCACCATCGCACCCAGAGCTCTGGCCTGCAACCCGGTCCCCCACTCGCACCAGGGGTGCCCAGCCTTAGGGGGTGGTTGTCGTTGCAGTGGGCGTCGCCCTCTCGATCAAGCTTTCCCCAGGCCTCCCTGTTGGTTGCATTTGCCTCCCTTGTCTGAAGGTAAACTTTAAATTACATTTCTTGAGTTTATTCTCCATATTGTCCCTGAGATGATCTTTGGCTGACATAATCTTTCTCCAGAACGACAAGCCCTCACCAGCCTTTGTCTTCACCATCGCACCCAGAGCTTTGTCCTGCAACCCGGTCAGCCACTCGCACCAGGGGGGCCCAGCCTGAGGCCGGGTTTGTCATTGCAGTGTGCCGTCCCATGTCGGACGCGCTGTCACCAGGCCTCCCTGTTTGTTGCATTTGCCTCCCTTGTCTGAAGGTAAATTTTAAATTCCATTTCTTGAGTTTATTCTCCATATTGTCCCTGGGATGATCTTTGGCTGACATAATCTTTCTCCAGAACTACAAGCCCTCACCAGCCTTTGTCTTCACCATCGCACCCAGAGCTCTGGCCTGCAACCCGGTCAGCCACTCGCACCAGGGGGGCCCAGCCTGAGGCTGAGTTTGTCATTGCAGTGTGCCCAGAACTACAAGCCCTCACCAGCCTTTGTCTTCACCATCGCACCCAGAGCTCTGGCCTGCAACCTGGTCAGCCACTCGCACCAGGGGGGCCCAGCCTGAGGCCGAGTTTGTCATTGCAGTGTGCTCTCCCATGTCGGAAGCGCTGTCACCAGGCCTCCCTGTTGGTTGCATTTGCCTCCCTTGTCTGAAGGTAAACTTTAAATTCCATTTCTTGTGTTTATTCTCCATATTGTCCCAGGGATGATCTTTGGCTGACTTAATCTTGTTCCAGAACTACAAGCCCTCACAAGTCTTTGTCTCCAGCACCACAACCAGGGCTCCAGCACTGCAACCCGGTTCCCCACTCACACCAGGGGGGCCCAGCCTGAGGCTGATTTTGTCATTGCAGTGTGCCGTCCCATGTCGGACGCGCTGTCCCCAGGCCTCCCTGTTGGTTGCATTTGCCTCCCTTGTCTGAAGGTAAACTTTAAATTCCATTTCTTGAGTTCATTCTCCATATTGTGCCTGGGATGATCTACGGCTGACTTAATCTTGCTCCAGAACTACAAGCCCTCACCAGCATGTGACTCCAGGCCAGACCGGGGCTCCAGCCAGGGCTCTAGCACTGCTGCCCGGTCCCCCACCCTCACCAGGGGTGTCCAGCCTTAGGGGGTGGTTGTCGTTGCAGTGGGCGTCGCACTCTCGATCAAGCTTTCCCCAGGCCTCCCTGTTGGTTGCATTTGCCTCCCTTGTCTGAAGGTAAACTTTAAATTACATTTCTTGAGTTTATTTTCCATATTGTCCCTGGGATGATCTTTGGCTGACATAATCTTGCTCCAGAACTACAAGCCCTCACCATTCTTGGTCTTCACCATCGCACCCAGAGCTCTGGCCTGCAACCCGGTCACCCACTCGCACCAAGGGGCCCCATTCTGAGGCCGAGTTTGTCATTGCAGTGTGCCGTCCCATGTCGGACGACCTGTCACCAGGCCTCCCTGTTGGTTGCATTTGCCTCCCTTGTCTGAAGGTAAACTTTAAATTCCATTTCTTGAGTTTATTCTCCATATTGTCCCTGGGATGATCTTTGGCTGACATAATCTGTCTCCAGAACTACAAGCCCTCACAAGCCTTTGTCTTCAGCACCGCACCAGGAGTTCCGCCAGTGCAACCTCGGTCCCCCACTCGCACCAGGGGGGCCCAGCCTGATGCCGAGGTTGTCATTGCAGCTTGCCGTTCCACGTCGGACGAGCTGTCACCAGGCCTCCCTGTTGGTTGCATTTGCCTCCCTTGTCTGAAGGTAAACTTTAAATTCCATTTCTTGTGTTTATTCTCCATATTGTCTCAGGGATGATCTTTGGCTGACTTAATCTTGCTCCAGAACTACAAGCCCTCACAAGTCTTTGTCTCCAGCACCACACCCAGGGCTCCAGCACTGCAACCCGGTCCCCCACTCACACCAGGGGGGCCCAGCCTGAGGCTGATTTTGTCATTGCAGTCTGCCGTCCCATGTCGGACGCGCTGTCCCCAGGCTTCCCTGTTGGTTGCATTTGTCTCCCTTGTCTGAAGGTAAACTTTAAATTCCATTTCTTGAGTTTATTCTCCATATTGTCCCTGGGATGATCTTTGGCTGACATAATCTATCTCCAGAACTACAAGCCCTCACCAGCCTTTGTCTTCACCATCGCACCCAGAGCTCTGGCCTGCAACCCGGTCAGCCACTCGCACCAGGGGGGCCCAGCCTGAGGCTGAGTTTGTCATTGCAGTGTGCCCAGAACTACAAGCCCTCACCAGCCTTTGTCTTCACCATCGCACCCAGAGCTCTGGCCTGCAACCCGGTCAGCCACTCGCACCAGGGGGGCCCAGCCTGAGGCTGAGTTTGTCATTGCAGTGTGCCCAGAACTACAAGCCCTCACCAGCCTTTGTCTTCACCATCGCACCCAGAGCTCTGGCCTGCAACCTGGTCAGCCACTCGCACCAGGGGGGCCCAGCCTGAGGCCGAGTTTGTCATTGCAGTGTGCTCTCCCATGTCGGAAGCGCTGTCACCAGGCCTCCCTGTTGGTTGCATTTGCCTCCCTTGTCTGAAGGTAAACTTTAAATTCCATTTCTTGTGTTTATTCTCCATATTGTCCCAGGGATGATCTTTGGCTGACTTAATCTTGTTCCAGAACTACAAGCCCTCACAAGTCTTTGTCTCCAGCACCACAACCAGGGCTCCAGCACTGCAACCCGGTTCCCCACTCACACCAGGGGGGCCCAGCCTGAGGCTGATTTTGTCATTGCAGTGTGCCGTCCCATGTCGGACGCGCTGTCCCCAGGCCTCCCTGTTGGTTGCATTTGCCTCCCTTGTCTGAAGGTAAACTTTAAATTCCATTTCTTGAGTTCATTCTCCATATTGTGCCTGGGATGATCTACGGCTGACTTAATCTTGCTCCAGAACTACAAGCCCTCACCAGCATGTGACTCCAGGCCAGACCGGGGCTCCAGCCAGGGCTCTAGCACTGCTGCCCGGTCCCCCACCCTCACCAGGGGTGTCCAGCCTTAGGGGGTGGTTGTCGTTGCAGTGGGCGTCGCACTCTCGATCAAGCTTTCCCCAGGCCTCCCTGTTGGTTGCATTTGCCTCCCTTGTCTGAAGGTAAACTTTAAATTACATTTCTTGAGTTTATTTTCCATATTGTCCCTGGGATGATCTTTGGCTGACATAATCTTGCTCCAGAACTACAAGCCCTCACCATTCTTGGTCTTCACCATCGCACCCAGAGCTCTGGCCTGCAACCCGGTCACCCACTCGCACCAAGGGGCCCCATTCTGAGGCCGAGTTTGTCATTGCAGTGTGCCGTCCCATGTCGGACGACCTGTCACCAGGCCTCCCTGTTGGTTGCATTTGCCTCCCTTGTCTGAAGGTAAACTTTAAATTCCATTTCTTGAGTTTATTCTCCATATTGTCCCTGGGATGATCTTTGGCTGACATAATCTTGCTCCAGAACTACAAGCCCTCACAAGCCTTTGTCTTCAGCACCGCACCAGGAGTTCCGCCAGTGCAACCTCGGTCCCCCACTCGCACCAGGGGGGCCCAGCCTGATGCCGAGGTTGTCATTGCAGCTTGCCGTTCCACGTCGGACGAGCTGTCACCAGGCCTCCCTGTTGGTTGCATTTGCCTCCCTTGTCTGAAGGTAAACTTTAAATTCCATTTCTTGTGTTTATTCTCCATATTGTCTCAGGGATGATCTTTGGCTGACTTAATCTTGCTCCAGAACTACAAGCCCTCACAAGCCTTTGTCTCCAGCACCACACCCAGGGCTCCAGCACTGCAACCCGGTCCCCCACTCACACCAGGGGGGCCCAGCCTGAGGCTGATTTTGTCATTGCAGTCTGCCGTCCCATGTCGGACGCGCTGTCCCCAGGCTTCCCTGTTGGTTGCATTTGTCTCCCTTCTCTGAAGGTAAACTTTAAATTCCATTTCTTGAGTTTATTCTCCATATTGTCCCTGGGATGATCTTTGGCTGACATAATCTATCTCCAGAACTACAAGCCCTCACCAGCCTTTGTCTTCACCATCGCACCCAGAGCTCTGGCCTGCAACCCGGTCAGCCACTCGCACCAGGGGGGCCCAGCCTGAGGCTGAGTTTGTCATTGCAGTGTGCCCAGAACTACAAGCCCTCACCAGCCTTTGTCTTCACCATCGCACCCAGAGCTCTGGCCTGCAACCCGGTCAGCCACTCGCACCAGGGGGGCCCAGCCTGAGGCTGAGTTTGTCATTGCAGTGTGCCCAGAACTACAAGCCCTCACCAGCCTTTGTCTTCACCATCGCACCCAGAGCTCTGGCCTGCAACCCGGTCCCCAACTCGCACCAGGGGTGCCCAGCCTTAGGGGGTGGTTGTCGTTGCAGTGGTCGTCGCCCTCTCGATCAAGCTTTCCCCAGGCCTCCCTGTTGGTTGCATTTGCCTCCCTTGTCTGAAGGTAAACTTTAAATTACATTTCTTGAGTTTATTCTCCATATTGTCCCTGGGATGATCTTTGGCTGACATAATCTTTCTCCAGAACGACTAGCCCTCACCAGCCTTTGTCTTCACCATCGCACCCAGAGTTTTGTCCTGCAACCCGGTCAGCCACTCGCACCAGGGGGGCCCAGCCTGAGGCCGGGTTTGTCATTGCAGTGTGCCGTCCCATGTCGGACGCGCTGTCACCAGGCCTCCCTGTTTGTTGCATTTGCCTCCCTTGTCTGAAGGTAAACTTTAAATTCCATTTCTTGAGTTTATTCTCCATATTGTCCCTGGGATGATCTTTGGCTGACATAATCTTTCTCCAGAACTACAAGCCCTCACCAGCCTTTGTCTTCACCATCGCACCCAGAGCTCTGGCCTGCAACCCGGTCAGCCACTCGCACCAGGGGGGCCCAGCCTGAGGCTGAGTTTGTCATTGCAGTGTGCCCAGAACTACAAGCCCTCACCAGCCTTTGTCTTCACCATCGCACCCAGAGCTCTGGCCTGCAACCTGGTCAGCCACTCGCACCAGGGGGGCCCAGCCTGAGGCCGAGTTTGTCATTGCAGTGTGCTCTCCCATGTCGGAAGCGCTGTCACCAGGCCTCCCTGTTGGTTGCATTTGCCTCCCTTGTCTGAAGGTAAACTTTAAATTCCATTTCTTGAGTTTATTCTCCATATTGTCCCTGGGATGATCTACGGCTGACTTAATCTTGCTCCAGAACTACAAGCCCTCACCAGCATGTGACTCCAGGCCACCCTGGGGCTCCAGCCAGGGCTCCAGCACTGCTGCCCGGTCCCCCACTCTCACCAGGGGTGCCCAGCCTTAGGGGGTGGTTGTCGTTGCAGTGGGCGTCGCCCTCTCGATCAAGCTTTCCCCAGGCCTCCCTGTTGGTTGCATTTGCCTCCCTTGTCTGAAGGTAAACTTTAAATTCCATTTCTTGAGTTTATTATCCATATTGTCCCTGGGATGATCTTTGGCTGACATAATCTTTCTCCAGAACGACAAGCCCTCACCAGCCTTTGTCTTCACCATCGCACCTAGAGCTTTGGCCTGCAACCCGGTCAGCCACTCGCACCAGGGGGGCCCAGCTTGAGGCCGGGTTTGTCATTGCAGTGTGCCCAGAACTACAAGCCCTCACCAGCCTTTGTCTTCACCATCGCACCCAGAGCTCTGGCCTGCAACCCGGTCACCCACTCGCACCAGGGGGGCCCTGCCTGAGGCCGAGTTTGTCATTGCAGTTTGCCGTCCCTTGTCGGACGCGCTGTCACCAGGCTTCCCTGTTGGTTGCATTTGCCTCCCTTGTTTGAAGGTAAACTTTAAATTCCATTTCTTGAGTTTATTCTCCATATTGTCCCTGGGATGATCTTTGGCTGACATAATCTTTCTCCAGAACTACAAGCCCTCACCAGCCTTTGTCTTCACCATCGCACCCAGAGCTCTGGCCTGCAACCCGGTCAGCCACTCGCACCAGGGGGGCCAAGCCTGAGGCTGAGTTTGTCATTGCAGTGTGCCCAGAACTACAAGCCCTCACCAGCTTTTGTCTTCACCATCGCACCCAGAGCTCTGGCCTGCAACCTGGTCAATCACTCGCACCAGGGGGGCCCAGCCTGAGGCCGAGTTTGTCATTGCAGTGTGCTCTCCCATGTCGGAAGCGCTGTCACCAGGCCTCCCTGTTGGTTGCATTTGCCTCCCTTGTCTGAAGGTAAACTTTAAATTCCATTTCTTGAGTTTATTCTCCATATTGTCCCTGGGATGATCAACGGCTGACTTAATCTTGCTCCAGAACTACAAGCCCTCACCAGCATGTGACTCCAGGCCACCCTGGGGCTCCAGCCAGGGCTCCAGCACTGCTGCCCGGTCCCCCACTCTCACCAGGGGGGCCCAGCCTTAGGGGGTGGTTGTCGTTGCAGTGGGCGTCGCCCTCTCGATCAAGCTTTCCCCAGGCCTCCCTGTTGGTTGCATTTGCCTCCCTTGTCTGAAGGTAAACTTTAAATTCCATTTCTTGAGTTTATTCTCCATATTGTCCCTGGGATTATCTTTGGCTGATATAATCTTTCTCCAGAACGACAAGCCCTCACCAGCCTTTGTCTTCACCATCGCACCTAGAGCTTTAGCCTGCAACCCGGTCAGCCACTCGCACCAGGGGGGCCCAGCTTGAGGCCGGGTTTGTCATTGCAGTGTGCCCAGAACTACAAGCCCTCACCAGCCTTTGTCTTCACCATCGCACCCAGAGCTCTGGCCTGCAACCCGGTCACCCACTCGCACCAGGGGGGCCCTGCCTGAGGCCGAGTTTATCATTGCAGTTTGCCGTCCCTTGTCGGACGCGCTGTCACCAGGCTTCCCTGTTGGTTGCATTTGCCTCCCTTGTCTGAAGGTAAACTTTAAATTCCATTTCTTGAGTTTATTCTCCATATTGTCCCTGGGATGATCTTTGGCTGACATAATCTTTCTCCAGAACTACAAGCCCTCACCAGCCTTTGTCTTCACCATCGCACCCAGAGCTCTGGCCTGCAACCCGGTCAGCCACTCGCACCAGGGGGGCCCAGCCTGAGGCTGAGTTTGTCATTGCAGTGTGCCCAGAACTACAAGCCCTCACCAGCCTTTGTCTTCACCATCGCACCCAGAGCTCTGGCCTGCAACCCGGTCAGCCACTCGCACCAGGGGGGCCCAGCCTGAGGCCGAGTTTGTCATTGCAGTGTGCTCTCCCATGTCGGACGCGCTGTCACCAGGCCTCCCTGTTGGTTGCATTTGCCTCCCTTGTCTGAAGGTAAACTTTAAATTCCATTTCTTGAGTTTATTCTCCATATTGTCCCTGGGATGATCTACGGCTGACTTAATCTTGCTCCAGAACTACAAGCCCTCACCAGCATGTGACTCCAGGCCACCCTGGGGCTCCAGCCAGGGCTCCAGCACTGCTGCCCGGTCCCCCACTCTCACCAGGGGTGCCCAGCCTTAGGGGGTGGTTGTCGTTGCAGTGGGCGTCGCCCTCTCGATCAAGCTTTCCCCAGGCCTCCCTGTTGGTTGCATTTGCCTCCCTTGTCTGAAGGTAAACTTTAAATTCCATTTCTTGAGTTTATTCTCCATATTGTCCCTGGGATGATCTTTGGCTGACATAATCTTTCTCCAGAACGACAAGCCCTCACCAGCCTTTGTCTTCACCATCGCACCCAGAGCTTTGTCCTGCAACCCGGTCAGCCACTTGCACCAGGGGGGCCCAGCCTGAGGCCGGGTTTGTCATTGCAGTGTGCTCTCCCATGTCGGACGCGCTGTCACCAGGCCTCCCTGTTTGTTGCATTTGCCTCCCTTGTCTGAAGGTAAACTTTAAATTCCATTTCTTGAGTTTATTCTCCATATTGTCCCTGGGATGATCTTTGGCTGACATAATCTTTCTCCAGAACTACAAGCCCTCACAAGCCTTTGTCTTCAGCACCGCACCAGGAGTTCCGCCTGTGCAACCTCGGTCCCCCACTCGCACCAGGGGGGCCCAGCCTGAGGCCGAGGTTGTCATTGCAGTGTGCCGCCTCATGTCGGACGAGCTGTCACCAGGCCTCCCTGTTGGTTGCATTTGCCTCCCTTGTCTGAAGGTAAACTTTAAATTACATTTCTTGAGTTTATTCTCCATATTGTCCCTGGGATGATCTTTGGCTGACTTAATCTTGCTCCAGAACTACAAGCCCTCACAAGTCTTTGTCTCCAGCACCACACCCAGGGCTCCAGCACTGCAACCCGGTCCCCCACTCACACCGGGGGGGCCCAACCTGAGGCTGATTTTGTCTTTGCAGTCTGCCGTCCCATGTCGGACGCGCTGTCACCAGGCCTCCCTGTTGGTTGCATTTGCCTCCCTTGTCTGAAGGTAAACTTTAAATTCCATTTCTTCAGTTTATTCTCCATATTGTCCCTGGGATGATCTTTGGCTGACATAATCTTTCTCCAGAACTACAAGCCCTCACCAGCCTTTGTCTTCACCATCGCACCCAGAGCTCTGGCCTGCAACCCGGTCAGCCACTCGCACCAGGGGGCCCAGCCTGAGGCCTAGTTTTTCATTGCAGTGTGCCGTCCCATGTCGGACGTGCTGTCACCAGTCCTCCCTGTTGGTTGCATTTGCCTCCCTTGTCTGAAGGTAAACTTTAAATTCCATTTCTTGAGTTTATTCTCCATATTGTCCCTGGGATGATCTTTGGCTGACATAATCTTTCTCCTGAACTACAAGCCCTCACCAGCATGTGACTCCAGGCCACCCTGGGGCTCCAGCCAGGGCTCCAGCACTGCTGCCCGGTACCCCACTCTCACCAGGAGTGCCCAGCCTTAGGGGGTGGTTGTCGTTGCAGTGGGCGTCGCCCTCTCGATCAAGCTTTCCCCAGGCCTCCCTGTTGGTTGCATTTGCCTCCCTTGTCTGAAGGTAAACTTTAAATTCCATTTCTTGAGTTTATTCTCCATATTGTCCCTGGGATGATCTTTGGCTGACATAATCTTTCTCCAGAACGACAAGCCCTCACCAGCCTTTGTCTTCACCATCGCACCCAGAGCTTTGTCCTGCAACCCGGTCAGCCACTCGCACCAGGGGGGCCCAGCCTGAGGCCGGGTTTGTCATTGCAGTGTGCCCAGAAATACAAGCCCTCACCAGCCTTTGTCTTCACCATCGCACCCAGAGCTCTGGCCGCAACCCGGTCACCCACTCGCACCAGGGGGGCCCTGCCTGAGGCCGAGTTTGTCATTGCAGTTTGCCGTCCCTTGTCGGACGCGCTGTCACCAGGCCTCCCTGTTGGTTGCATTTGCCTCCCTTGTCTGAAGGTAAACTTTAAATTCCATTTCTTGAGTTGATTCTACATATTGTCCCTGGGATGATCTTTGGCTGACATAATCTTTCTCCACAACTACAAGCCCTCACCAGCCTTTGTCTTCAGCACCGCACCAGGATTTCTGCCAGTGCAAACTCGGTCCCCCACTCGCACCAGGGGGGCCCAGCCTGAGGCCGAGTTTGTCATTGCAGTGTGCCGTCCCACATCGGACGCGCTGTCACCAGGCCTCCCTGTTGGTTGCATTTGCCTCCCTTGTCTGAAAGTAAACTTTAAATTCCATTTCTTGAGTTTATTCTCCATATTGTCCCTGGGATGATCTTTGGCTGACATAATCTTTCTCCAGAACTACAAGCCCTCACAAGCCTTTGTCTCCAGCACCACACCCAGGGCTCCAGCACTGCAACCCGGTCCCCCACTCACACCAGGGGGGCCCAGCCTGAGGCTGATTTTGTCATTGCAGTGTGCCGTCCCTCATCGGACGCGCTATCACCAGGCCTCCCTTTCGGTTGCATTTGCCTCCCTTGTCTGAAGGTAAACTTTAAATTCCATTTCTTGAGTTTATTCTCCATATTGTGCCTGGGATGATCTACGGCTGACTTAATCTTGCTCCAGAACTATAAGCCCTCACCAGCATGTGACTCCAGGCCAGACCGGGGCTCCAGCCAGCGCTCCAGCACTGTTTCCCGGTCCCCCACCCTCACCATGGGTGTCCAGCCTTAGGGGGTGGTTGTCGTTGCAGTGGGCGTCACCCTCTCGATCAAGCTTTCCCCAGGCCTCCCTGTTTGTTGCATTTGCCTCCCTTGTCTGAAGGTAAACTTTAAATTACATTTCTTGAGTTTATTCTCCATATTGTCCTTGGGATGATCTTTGGCTGACATAATCTTTCTCCAGAACTACAAGCCCTCACCAGCCTTTGTCTTCACCATCGCACCCAGAGCTCTGGCCTGCAACCTTGTCACCCACTCGCACCAAGGGGGCCCAGCCTGAGGCCGAGTTTGTCAGTGCAATGTGCTGTCCCATGTCGGACGCGCTGTCACCAGGCCTCCCTGTTGGTTGCATTTGCCTCCCTTGTCTGAAGGTAAACTTTAAATTCCATTTCTTGAGTTTATTCTCCATATTGTCCCTGGGATGATCTTCGGCTGACTTAATCTTGCTCCAGAACTACAAACCCTCACCAGCCTTTGTCTTCAGCACCGCACCAAGAGTTCCGTCAGTGCAACCTCGGTCCCCCACTCACACCAGGGGGGCCCAGCCTGAGGCCGAGGTTGTCATTGCAGTGTGCCGTTCCACATCAGACGCGCTGTCACCAGGCCTCCCTGTTGGTTGCATTTGCCTCCCTTGTCTGAAGGTAAACTTTAAATTCCATTTCTTGAGTTTATTCTCCATATTGTCCCTGGGATGATCTTTGGCTGACATAATCTTTCTCCAGAACTACAAGCCCTCACCAGCTTCTGTCTTCACCATCGCACCCAGAGCTACAGCACTCCAACCCGGTCCCCCACTCACACTAGGGGGGCCCAGCCTGAGGCCGAGGTTGTCATTGCAGTGTGCCGTTCCACATCAGACGCGCTGTCACCAGGCCTCCCTGTTGGTTGCATTTGCCTCCCTTGTCTGAAGGTAAACTTTAAATTACATTTCTTGAGTTTATTCTCCATATTGTGCCTGGGATGATCTTTGGCTGACATAATCTTTCTCCAGAACTACAAGCCCTCACCAGCCTTTGTCTTCACCATCGCACCCAGAGCTCTGGCCTGCAACCTTGTCACCCACACGCACCAAGGGGGCCCAGCCTGAGGCCGAGTTTGTCAGTGCAATGTGCTGTCCCATGTCGGACGCGCTGACACCAGGCCTCCCTGTTGGTTGCATTTGCCTCCCTTGTCTGAAGGTAAACTTTAAATTCCATTTCTTGAGTTTATTCTCCATATTGTCCCTGGGATGATCTTTGGCTGACTTAATCTTGCTCCAGAACTACAAACCCTCACCAGCCTTTGTCTTCAGCACCGCACCAGGAGTTCCGTCAGTGCAACCTCGGTCCCCCACTCACACCAGGGGGGCCCAGCCTGAGGCCGAGGTTGTCATTGCAGTGTGCCGTTCCATGTCGGACGCGCTGTCACCAGGCCTCCCTGTTGGTTGCATTTGCCTCCCTTGTCTGAAGGTAAACTTTAAATTCCATTTCTTGAGTTTATTCTCCATATTGTCCCTGGGATGATCTACGGCTGACTTTGTCTTGCTCCAGAACTACAAGCCCTCACCAGCATGTGACTCCAGGCCAGACCGGGGTTCCAGCCAGGCTTCCAGCACTGCTGCCCGGTCCGCCACCCTCACCAGGGGTGTCCAGCCTTAGGGGGTGGTTGTCGTTGCATTGGGCGTCGCCCTCTCTATCAAGCTTTCCCCAGGCCTCCCTGTTGGTTTGCTTTTGCCTCACTTGTCTGAAGGTAAACTTTAAATTCCATTTCTTGAGTTTATTCTCCATATTGTCCCTGGGATGATCTTTGGCTGACATAATCTTTCTCCAGAACTACAAGCCCTCACCAGCCTTTGTCTTCACCATCGCACCCAGAGCTCTGGCCTGCAACCCGGTCAGCCACTCGCACCAGGGGGGCCCAGCCTGAGGCGTAGTTTTTCATTGCAGTGTGCTGTCCCATGTCGGACGTGCTGTCACCAGGCCTCCCTGTTGGTTGCATTTGCCTCCCTTGTCTGAAGGTAAACTTTAAATTCCATTTCTTGAGTTTATTCTCCATATTGTCCCTGGGATGATCTTTGGCTGACATAATCTTTCTCCAGAACTACAAGCCCTCACAAGCCTTTGTCTTCAGCACCGCACCAGGAGTTCCGCCTGTGCAACCTCGGTCCCCCACTCGCACCAGGGGGGCCCAGCCTGAGGCCGAGGTTGTCATTGCAGTGTGCCGCCTCACGTCGGACGAGCTGTCACCAGGCCTCCCTGTTGGTTGCATTTGCCTCCCTTGTCTGAAGGTAAACTTTAAATTCCATTTCTTGAGTTTATTCTCCATATTGTCCCTGGGATGATCTTTGGCTGACATAATCTTTCTCCAGAACTACAAGCCCTCACCAGCCTTTGTCTTCACCATCGCACCCAGAGCTCTGGCCTCCTACCCGGTCAGCCACTGGCACCAGGGGGGCCCAGCCTTAGGCCGAGTTTGTCATTGCAGTGTGCCGTCCCATGTCGGACGCGCTGTCATCAGGCCTCCTTTTTGGTTGCATTTGCCTCCCTTGTCTGAAGGTAAACTTTAAATTCCATTTCTTGAGTTTATTCTCCATATTGTCCCTGGGATGATCTTTGGCTGACATAATCTTTCTCCTTAACTACAAGCCCTCACCAGCCTTTGTCTTCAGCACCGCACCAGGATTTCTGCCAGTGCAACCTCGGTCCCCCACTCGCACCAGGGGGGCCCAGCCTGAGGCCGAGGTTGTCATTGCAGCTTGCCGTTCCACGTCGGACGAGCTGTCACCAGGCCTCCCTGTTGGTTGCATTTGCCTCCCTTGTCTGAAGGTAAACTTTAAATTCCATTTCTTGTGTTTATTCTCCATATTGTCCCAGGGATGATCTTTGGCTGACTTAATCTTGCTCCAGAACTACAAGCCCTCACAAGTCTTTGTCTCCAGCACCACACCCAGGGCTCCAGCACTGCAACCCGGTTCCCCACTCACACCAGGGGGGCCCAGCCTGAGGCTGATTTTGTCATTGCAGTCTGCCGTCCCATGTCGGACGCGCTGTCCCCAGGCTTCCCTGTTGGTTGCATTTGCCTCCCTTGTCTGAAGGTAAACTTTAAATTCCATTTCTTGAGTTTATTCTCCATATTGTCCCTGGGATGATCTTTGGCTGACATAATCTTTCTCCAGAACTACAAGCCCTCACCAGCCTTTGTCTTCACCATCGCACCCAGAGCTCTGGCCTGCAACCCGGTCAGCCACTCGCACCAGGGGGGCCCAGCCTGAGGCTGAGTTTGTCATTGCAGTGTGCCCAGAACTACTAGCCCTCACCAGCCTTTGTCTTCACCATCGCACCCAGAGCTCTGGCCTGCAACCTGGTCAGCCACTCGCACCAGGGGGTCCAGCCTGAGGCCGAGTTTGTCATTGCAGTGTGCTCTCCCATGTCGGACGCGCTGTCACCAGGCCTCCCTGTTGGTTGCATTTGCCTCCCTTGTCTGAAGGTAAACTTTAAATTCCATTTCTTGAGTTTATTCTCCATATTGTCCCTGGGATGATCTACGGCTGACTTAATCTTGCTCCAGAACTACAAGCCCTCACCAGCATGTGACTCCAGGCCACCCTGGGGCTCCAGCCAGGGTTCCAGCACTGCTGCCCGGTCCCCCACTCTCACCAGGGGTGCCCAGCTTTAAGGGGTGGTTGTCGTTTCAGTGGGCGTCGCCCTCTCGATCAAGCGTTCCCCAGGCCTCCCTGTTGGTTGCATTTGCCTCCCTTGTCTAAAGGTAAACTTTAAATTCCATTTCTTGAGTTTATTCTCCATATTGTCCCTGGGATGATCTTTGGCTGACATAATCTTTCTCCAGAACGACAAGCCCTCACCAGCCTTTGTCTTCACCATCGCACCCAGAGCTTTGTACTGCAACCCGGTCAGCCACTCGCACCAGGGGGGCCCAGCCTGAGGCCGGGTTTGTCATTGCAGTGTGCCCAGAACTACAAGCCCTCACCAGCCTTTGTCTTCACCATCGCACCCAGAGCTCTGGCCGCAACCCGGTCACCCACTCGCACCAGGGGGGCCCTGCCTGAGGCCGAGTTTGTCATTGCAGTTTGCCGTCCCTTGTCGGACGCGCTGTCACCAGGCCTCCCTGTTGGTTGCATTTGCCTCCCTTGTCTGAAGGTAAACTTTAAATTCCATTTCTTGAGTTGATTCTACATATTGTCCCTGGGATGATCTTTGGCTGACATAATCTTTCTCCAGAACTACAAGCCCTCACCAGCCTTTGTCTTCAGCACCGCACCAGGATTTCTGCCAGTGCAAACTCGGTCCCCCACTCGCACCAGGGGGGCCCAGCCTGAGGCCGAGGTTGTCATTGCAGTGTGCCGTCCCACATCGGACGCGCTGTCACCAGGCCTCCCTGTTGGTTGCATTTGCCTCCCTTGTCTGAAAGTAAACTTTAAATTCCATTTCTTGAGTTTAGTCTCCATATTGTCCCTGGGATGATCTTTGGCTGACATAATCTTTCTCCAGAACTACAAGCCCTCACAAGCCTTTGTCTCCAGCACCACACCCAGGGCTCCAGCACTGCAACCCGGTCAGCCACTCGCACCAAGGGGGCCCAGCCTGAGGCCTAGTTTTTCATTGCAGTGTGCCGTCCCATGTCGGACGTGCTGTCACCAGGCCTCCCTGTTGGTTGCATTTGCCTCCCTTGTCTGAAGGTAAACTTTAAATTCCATTTCTTGAGTTTATTCTCCATATTGTGCCTGGGATGATCTACGGCTGACTTAATCTTGTTCCAGAACTATAAGCCCTCACCAGCATGTGACTCCAGGCCAGACCGGGGCTCCAGCCAGCGCTCCAGCACTGTTTCCCGGTCCCCCACCCTCACCATGGGTGTCCAGCCTTAGGGGGTGGTTGTCGTTGCAGTGGGCGTCACCCTCTCGATCAAGCTTTCCCCAGGCCTCCCTGTTGGTTGCATTTGCCTCCCTTGTCTGAAGGTAAACTTTAAATTACATTTCTTGAGTTTATTCTCCATATTGTCCCTGGGATGATCTTTGGCTGACATAATCTTTCTCCAGAACTACAAGCCCTCACCAGCCTTTGTCTACACCATCGCACCCAGAGCTCTGGCCTGCTACCCGGTCAGCCACTGGCACCAGGGGGGCCCAGCCTAAGGCCGAGTTTGTCATTGCAGTGTGCCGTCCCATGTCGGACGCGCTGTCATCAGGCCTCCTTTTTGGTTGCATTTGCCTCCCTTGTCTGAAGGTAAACTTTAAATTCCCTTTCTTGTGTTTATTCTCCATATTGTCCCAGGGATGATCTTTGGCTGACTTAATCTTGCTCCAGAACTACAAGCCCTCACAAGTCTTTGTCTCCAGCACCACACCCAGGGCTCCAGCACTGCAACCCGGTTCCCCACTCACACCAGGGGGGCCCAGCCTGAGGCTGATTTTGTCATTGCAGTCTGCCGTCCCATGTCGGACGCGCTGTCCCCAGGCTTCCCTGTTGGTTGCATTTGCCTCCCTTGTCTGAAGGTAAACTTTAAATTCCATTTCTTGAGTTTATTCTCCATATTGTCCCTGGGATGATCTACGGCTGACTTAATCTTGCTCCAGAACTACAAGCCCTCACCAGCATGTGACTCCAGGCCACCCTGGGGCTCCAGCCAGGGCTCCAGCACTGCTGCCCGGTCCCCCACTCTCACCAGGGGTGCCCAGCCTTAGGGGGTGGTTGTCGTTTCAGTGGGCGTCGCCCTCTCGATCAAGCTTTCCCCAGGCCTCCCTGTTGGTTGCATTTGCCTCCCTTGTCTGAAGGTAAACTTTAAATTCCATTTCTTGAGTTTATTCTCCATATTGTCCCTGGGATGATCTTTGGCTGACATAATCTTTCTCCAGAACGACAAGCCCTCACCAGCTTTTGTCTTCACCATCGCACCCAGAGCTTTGTCCTGCAACCCGGTCAGCCACTCGCACCAGGGGGGCCCAGCCTGAGGCCGGGTTTGTCATTGCAGTGTGCCCAGAACTACAAGCCCTCACCAGCCTTTGTCTTCACCATCGCACCCAGAGCTCTGGCCGCAACCCGGTCACCCACTCGCACCAGGGGGGCCCTGCCTGAGGCCGAGTTTGTCATTGCAGTTTGCCGTCCCTTGTCGGACGCGCTGTCACCAGGCCTCCCTGTTGGTTGCATTTGCCTCCCTTGTCTGAAGGTAAACTTTAAATTCCATTCCTTGAGTTGATTCTACATATTGTCCCTGGGATGATCTTTGGCTGACATAATCTTTCTCCAGAACTACAAGCCCTCACCAGCCTTTGTCTTCAGCACCGCACCAGGATTTCTGCCAGTGCAAACTCGGTCCCCCACTCGCACCAGGGGGGCCCAGCCTGAGGCCGAGGTTGTCATTGCAGTGGGCCGTCCCACATCGGACGCGCTGTCACCAGGCCTCCCTGTTGGTTGCATTTGCCTCCCTTGTCTGAAAGTAAACTTTAAATTCCATTTCTTGAGTTTAGTCTCCGAATTGTCCCTGGGATGATCTTTGGCTGACATAATCTTTCTCCAGAACTACAAGCCCTCACAAGCCTTTGTCTCCAGCACCACACCCAGGGCTCCAGCACTGCAACCCGGTCCCCCACTCACACCAGGGGGGCCCAGCCTGAGGCTGATTTTGTCATTGCAGTGTGCCGTCCCACATCGGACGCGCTATCACCAGGCCTCCCTTTCGGTTGCATTTGCCTCCCTTGTCTGAAGGTAAACTTTAAATTCCATTTCTTGAGTTTATTCTCCATATTGTGCCTGGGATGATCTACGGCTGACTTAATCTTGCTCCAGAACTATAAGCCCTCACCAGCATGTGACTCCAGGCCAGACCGGGGCTCCAGCCAGCGCTCCAGCACTGTTTCCCAGTCCCCCACCCTCACCATGGGTGTCCAGCCTTAGGGGGTGGTTGTCGTTGCAGTGGGCGTCACCCTCTCGATCAAGCTTTCCCCAGGCCTCCCTGTTGGTTGCATTTGCCTCCCTTGTTTGAAGGTAAACTTTAAATTACATTTCTTGAGTTTATTCTCCATATTGTCCCTGGGATGATCTTTGGCTGACATAATCTTTCTCCAGAACTACAAGCCCTCACCAGCCTTTGTCTTCACCATCTCACCCAGAGCTCTGGCCTGCAACCTTGTCACCCACTCGCACCAAGGGGGCCCAGCCTGAGGCCGAGTTTGTCAGTGCAATGTGCTGTCCCATGTCGGACGCGCTGTCACCAGGCCTCCCTGTTGGTTGCATTTGCCTCCCTTGTCTGAAGGTAAACTTTGAATTCCATTTCTTGAGTTTATTCTCCATATTGTCCCTGGGATGATCTTTGGCTGACTTAATCTTGCTCCAGAACTACAAACCCTCACCAGCCTTTGTCTTCAGCACCGCACCAGGAGTTCCGTCAGTGCAACCTCGGTCCCCCACTCACACCAGGGGGGCCCAGCCTGAGGCCGAGGTTGTCATTGCAGTGTGCCGTTCCACTTCGGACGCGCTGTCACCAGGCCTCCCTGTTGGTTGCTTTTGCCTCCCTTGTCTGAAGGTAAACTTTAAATTCCATTTCTTTAGTTTATTCTCCATATTGTCCCTGGGATGATCTTTGGCTGACATAATCTGTCTCCAGAACTACAAGCCCTCACCAGCTTCTGTCTTCACCATCGCACCCAGAGCTACAGCACTCCAACCCGGTCCCCCACTCACACTAGGGGGGCCCAGCCTGAGGCCGAGTTTGTCATTGCAGTGTGCCGTCCCATGTCGGACGAGTTGTCACCAGGCCTCCCTGTTGGTTGCATTTGCCTCCCTTGTCTGAAGGTAAACTTTAAATTCCATTCCTTGAGTTGATTCTACATATTATCCCTGGGATGATCTTTGGCTGACATAATCTTTCTCCAGAACTACAAGCCCTCACCAGCCTTTGTCTTCAGCACCGCACCAGGATTTCTGCCAGTGCAAACTCGGTCCCCCACTCGCACCAGGGGGGCCCAGCCTGAGGCCGAGGTTGTCATTGCAGTGTGCCGTCCCACATCGGACGCGCTGTCACCAGGCCTCCCTGTTGGTTGCATTTGCCTCCCTTGTCTGAAAGTAAACTTTAAATTCCATTTCTTGAGTTTAGTCTCCGAATTTTCCCTGGGATGATCTTTGGCTGACATAATCTTTCTCCAGAACTACAAGCCCTCACAAGCCTTTGTCTCCAGCACCACACCCAGGGCTCCAGCACTGCAACCCGGTCCCCCACTCACACCAGGGGGGCCCAGCCTGAGGCTGATTTTGTCATTGCAGTGTGCCGTCCCACATCGGACGCGCTATCACCAGGCTTCCCTGTTGGTTGCATTTGCCTCCCTTGTCTGAAGGTAAACTTTAAATTCCATTTCTTGAGTTTATTCTCCATATTGTGCCTGGGATGATCTTTGGCTGACATAATCTTTCTCCAGAACGACAAGCCCTCACCAGCCTTTGTCTTCACCATCGCACCCAGAGCTTTGGCCTGCAACCCGGTCAGCCACTCGCACCAGGGGGGCCCAGCCTGAGGCCGGGTTTGTCATTGCAGTGTGCCCAGAACTACAAGCCCTCACCAGCCTTTGTCTTCACCATCGCACCCAGAGCTCTGGCCTGCAACCCGGTCACCCACTCGCACCAGGGGGGCCCTGCCTGAGGCCGAGTTTGTCATTGCAGTTTGCCGTCCCTTGTCGGACGCGCTGTCACCAGGCTTCCCTGTTGGTTGCATTTGCCTCCCTTGTCTGAAGGTAAACTTTAAATTCCATTTCTTGAGTTTATTCTCCATATTGTCCCTGGGATGATCTACGGCTGACTTTATCTTGCTCCAGAACTACAAGCCCTCACCAGCATGTGACTCCAGGCCAGACCGGGGTTCCAGCCAGGCTTCCAGCACTGCTGCCCGGTCCGCCACCCTCACCAGGGGTGTCCAGCCTTAGGGGGTGGTTGTCGTTGCATTGGGCGTCGCCCTCTCGATCAAGCTTTCCCCAGGCCTCCCTGTTGGTTGCATTTGCCTCCCTTGTCTGAAGGTAAACTTTAAATTCCATTTCTTGAGTTTATTCTCCATATTGTCCCTGCGATGATCTTTGGCTGACATAATCTTTCTCCAGAACTACAAGCCCTCACTAGCCTTTGTCTTCAGCACCGCACCAGGAGTTCCGCCAGTGCAACCTTGGTCCCCCACCCTCACCAGGGGTGTCCAGCCTTAGGGGGTGGTTATCGTTGCAGTGGGCGTCGCCCTCTTGATCAAGCTTTCTCCAGGCCTCCCTGTTGGTTGCATTTGCCTCCCTTGTCTGAAGGTAAACTTTAAATTCCATTTCTTGAGTTTATTCTCCATATTGTGCCTGGGATGATCTTTGGCTGACATAATCTTTCTCCAGAACGACAAGCCCTCACCAGCCTTTGTCTTCACCATCGCACCCAGAGCTTTGGCCTGCAACCCGGTCAGCCACTCGCACCAGGGGGGCCCAGCCTGAGGCCGGATTTGTCATTGCAGTGTGCCCAGAACTACAAGCCCTCACCAGCCTTTGTCTTCACCATCGCACCCAGAGCTCTGGCCTGCAACCCGGTCACCCACTCGCACCAGGGGGGCCCTGCCTGAGGCCGAGTTTGTCATTGCAGTTTGCCGTCCCTTGTCGGACGCGCTGTCACCAGGCTTCCCTGTTGGTTGCATTTGCCTCCCTTGTCTGAAGGTAAACTTTAAATTCCATTTCTTGAGTTTATTCTCCATATTGTCCCTGGGATGATCTTTGGTTGACATAATCTTTCTCCAGAACTACAAGCCTTCACCAGCCTTTGTCTTCACCATCGCACCCAGAGCTCTGGCCTGCAACCCGGTCAGCCACTCGCACCAGGGGGTCCCAGCCTGAGGCTGAGTTTGTCATTGCAGTGTGCCCAGAACTACAAGCCCTCACCAGCCTTTGTCTTCACCATCGCACCCAGAGCTCTGGCCTGCAACCCGGTCAGCCACTCTCACCAGGGGGGCCCAGCCTGAGGCCGAGTTTGTCATTGCAGTTTGCTCTCCCATGTCGGACGCGCTGTCACCAGGCCTCCCTGTTGGTTGCATTTGCCTCCCTTGTCTGAAGGTAAACTTTAAATTCCATTTCTTGAGTTTATTCTCCATATTGTCCCTGGGATGATCTACGGCTGACTTAATCTTGCTCCAGAACTACAAGCCCTCACCAGCATGTGACTCCAGGCCACCCTGGGGCTCCAGCCAGGGCTCCAGCACTGCTGCCCGGTCCCCCACTCTCACCAGGGGTGCCCAGCCTTAGGGGGTGGTTGTCGTTGCAGTGGGCGTCGCCCTCTCGATCAAGCTTTCCCCAGGCCTCCCTGTTGGTTGCATTTGCCTCCCTTGTCTGAAGGTAAACTTTAAATTCCATTTCTTGAGTTTATTCTCCATATTGTCCCTGGGATGATCTTTGGCTGACATAATCTTTCTCCAGAACTACAAGCCCTCACAAGCCTTTGTCTTCAGCACCGCACCAGGAGTTCCGCCTGTGCAACCTCGTTCCCCACTCGCACCAGGGGGGCCCAGCCTGAGGCCGAGGTTGTCATTGCAGTGTGCCGCCTCACGTCGGGCGAGCTGTCACCAGGCCTCCCTGTTGGTTGCATTTGCCTCCCTTGTCTGAAGGTAAACTTTAAATTACATTTCTTGAGTTTATTCTCCATATTGTCCCTGGGATGATCTTTGGCTGACTTAATCTTGCTCCAGAACTACAAGCCCTCACAAGTCTTTGTCTCCAGCACCACACCCAGGGCTCCAGCACTGCAACCCGGTCCCCCACTCACACCGGGGGGGCCCAACCTGAGGCTGATTTTGTCTTTGCAGTCTGCCGTCCCATGTCGGACGCGCTGTCACCAGGCCTCCTTGTTGGTTGCATTTGCCTCCCTTGTCTGAAGGTAAACTTTAAATTCCATTTCTTGAGTTTATTCTCCATATTGTCCCTGGGATGATCTTTGGCTGACATAATCTTTCTCCAGAACTACAAGCCCTCACCAGCCTTTGTCTTCACCATCGCACCCAGAGCTCTGGCCTGCAACCCGGTCAGCCACTCGCACCAGGGGGGCCCAGCCTGAGGCCTAATTTTTCATTGCAGTGTGCCGTCCCATGTCGGACGTGCTGTCACCAGGCCTCCCTGTTGGTTGCATTTGCCTCCCTTGTCTGAAGGTAAACTTTAAATTCAATTTCTTGAGTTTATTCTCCATATTGTCCCTGGGATGATCTTTGGCTGACATAATCTTTCTCCTTAACTACAAGCCCTCACCAGCATGTGACTCCAGGCCACCCTGGGGCTCCAGCCAGGGCTCCAGCACTGCTGCCCGGTACCCCACTCTCACCAGGGGGGCCCAGCCTGAGGCCGAGGTTGTCATTGCAGTGTGCCGTCCCACATCGGACGCGCTGTCACCATGCCTCCCTGTTGGTTGCATTTGCCTCCCTTGTCTGAAGGTAAACTTTAAATTCCATTTCTTGAGTTTATTCTCCATATTGTCCCTGGGATGATCTTTGGCTGACATAATCTTTCTCCAGAACTACAAGCCCTCACCAGCCTTTGTCTTCACCATCGCACCCAGAGCTCTGGCCTGCTACCCGGTCAGCCACTGGCACCAGGGGGGCCCAGCCTAAGGCCGAGTTTGTCATTGCAGTGTGCCGTCCCATGTCGGACGCGCTGTCATCAGGCCTCCTTTTTGGTTGCATTTGCCTCCCTTGTCTGAAGGTAAACTTTAAATTCCATTTCTTGAGTTTATTCTCCATATTGTCCCTGGGATGATCTTTGGCTGACATAATCTTTCTCCAGAACTACAAGCCCTCACCAGCCTTTGTCTTCAGCACCGCACCAGGATTTCTGCCAGTGCAACCTCGGTCCCCCACTCGCACCAGGGGGGCCCAGCCTGAGGCCGAGGTTGTCATTGCAGCTTGCCGTTCCACGTCGGACGAGCTGTCACCAGGCCTCCCTGTTGGTTGCATTTGCCTCCCTTGTCTGAAGGTAAACTTTAAATTCCATTTCTTGTGTTTATTCTCCATATTGTCCCAGGGATGATCTTTGGCTGACTTAATCTTGCTCCAGAACTACAAGCCCTCACAAGTCTTTGTCTCCAGCACCACACCCAGGGCTCCAGCACTGCAACCCGGTTCCCCACTCACACCAGGGGGGCCCAGCCTGAGGCTGATTTTGTCATTGCAGTCTGCCGTCCCATGTCGGACGCGCTGTCCCCAGGCTTCCCTGTTGGTTGCATTTGCCTCCCTTGTCTGAAGGTAAACTTTAAATTCCATTTCTTGAGTTTATTCTCCATATTGTCCCTGGGATGATCTTTGGCTGACATAATCTTTCTCCAGAACTACAAGCCCTCACCAGCCTTTGTCTTCACCATCGCACCCAGAGCTCTGGCCTGCAACCCGGTCAGCCACTCGCACCAGGGGGGCCCAGCCTGAGGCTGAGTTTGTCATTGCAGTGTGCCCAGAACTACAAGCCCTCACCAGCCTTTGTCTTCACCATCGCAACCAGAGCTCTGGCCTGCAACCTGGTCAGCCACTCGCACCAGGGGGGCCCAGCCTGAGGCTGAGTTTGTCATTGCAGTGTGCTCTCCCATGTCGGACGCGCTGTCACCAGGCCTCCCTGTTGGTTGCATTTGCCTCCCTTGTCTGAAGGTAAACTTTAAATTCCATTTCTTGAGTTTATTCTCCATATTGTCCCTGGGATGATCTACGGCTGACTTAATCTTGCTCCAGAACTACAAGCCCTCACCAGCATGTGACTCCAGGCCACCCTGGGGCTCCAGCCAGGGCTCCAGCACTGCTGCCCGGTCCCCCACTCTCACCAGGGGTGCCCAGCCTTAGGGGGTGGTTGTCGTTGCAGTGGGCGTCGCCCTCTCGATCAAGCTTTCCCCAAGCCTCCCTGTTGGTTGCATTTGCCTCCCTTGTCTGAAGGATTGCATTTAAGGCATTTAAAGATGGCGCCGTCCATGGCTGCTATGGCACTGACGTGTGTTGTGTTCTGTCTAAGTTTTGTGTATGTGTCCTGTGAGCCTTCTTACACTAAAGAAGAGTTGCTGCACTTTAGGGGTTTTACCCCACCGGACCTTTTTCCAACATTACTCACCCGTTCCACGGATATATTGGATATCCTGGTGAGAGGGACAGCGTTCTTTGCCAATGCTGTACGCTGGACCAGAAGACAACGGGGGAAGCGAGGTGGTTGTCTGGTTCGTCTAAGGAGGAGAAGTTTGCGCCCACCACTCCCAGGTATATTCCTCTGTAACGTGAATTCCTTGCCCAATAAGATGGATGAACTCCAGCTGCTGGTTTCGCGGGACAACGACTTCAAATCCACGGCTGTTTTTGCGTTCGTGGAGACGCATCTGAAACCGGCAGACCCAGATGAGGCTGTACGGCTGGAGGGTTTTTCCGCGTTTCGTGCCGACAGAGACTTCGAGGCAGTGGCGAAGTCGCGTGGAGGTGGATTAATGTTCTTCGTGAACGATCGCTGGTGTTCCGACGTGACAGTGCTGCAACAACACTGTTCCATTGACATTGAAACTCTCTTCATACTCTGTCGCCCATTCTATTCCCCCCGTGAGTTTAACGCGTTCATCCTCGTGTGTGTTTACGTTCCTCCGGATGCTGACGTCACCGCAGCAGTGGACACACTGACCGAACAGCTGTCGGGGGCGGAGCGTACTTACCCGGACAGTTTGGCTGTGGTGCTCGGGGACTTTAACCAGGCTCATCTGAGCAGGGCTCTCCCCAAATACAGACAGCAGGTCACTTGTGCCACTAGGGGTACGAATATTCTGGATCACTTCTACTGCACTATCCGCCAGGCATACCACTCTGTCCCCCGTGCTGCACTGGGCAATGGAGATCACCATCTCATCCATCTGATCCCTCGCTACAGGCAGAGATTGAAAATATCAAAACCTGTGGTGCGGTGCTTCAGAGTGTGGTCCAGTGAAGCGAGTGAGAGACTCTGTGCATGGTTGGAAAATGCGGGCTGTGACCAGGACTTTGTTGGGTGGGCGGGGCCTGAGGCTGGAAACGACCTGGATGAATACACGGACACTGTGACATCATTCATCAGCCTCGGCGAGGAGGTGTGTGTCCCTATCCGCTCCAGGAAGATCTACAACAACGACAAGCCCTGGTTTTCAGCCCATCTCAGGAGGCTGAGGTCGGAGAAGGAGGGGGCCAGGCGTAGCGGTGACGTTGTTTTGTTTAGGCAGGCCAAGTACAGGTTTGCCAAAGCAGTGATGGAGGCAAAACATTGCTTCTCCAAGAGACTGCGCCAGCAGCTCTCTGAGGGGAACTCCTCCTCGGTCTGGAAAGGCCTGAAGACCATCACCAACTACAAGCCAAGGTCCCCGCAGGCGGCTGACAACCTCCTCCTCGCGAACGAGCTCAATGACTTTTACTGCAGGTTTGAGAAAGAGAGTTCCCCACCCGCCCTCTCCCTCCAACCCCCCCAGCTACAACCACAACCACTACCCCCATACACTAGGGTGTCCCTCTCCTCCCACCCCACATCCTCCCTCTCTGTTACAGAGAGAGAGGTGAAACTGCTGCTCAGGAGTCAGAACCCCCGGAAGGCGTCTGGCCCGGATTCTGTCTCCCCCTCTGTCTTGAAGCACTGCGCTGAACAGCTCGCCCCGGTGTTTACCAACATCTTCAACACCTCACTGGAGCTGTGTCGTGTCCCAGCATGCTTCAAGGCTTCAACCATCATCCCCGTCCCCAAGAAGGCCAAGGTCACAGGCCTGAATGACTACAGACCCGTTGCCCTGACCTCAGTGGTCATGAAGGTCCTGGAGCGCCTTGTCCTGGCTCACCTGAAGCGCATCACTGATCCTGAGCTGGACCCGTTGCAGTTTGCGTACAGAGCAAATAGATCCACGGAGGACGCCGTGAACATGGCTCTGCACCACACCCTAAACCATCTGGACACTGCCGGCAACTATGCCAGGATCTTGTTTGTCGACTTCAGTTCGGCCTTCAACACCATCCTACCATCCACCCTGGAGCACCAGCTGTCCCTGCTGCAAGTACCTGCCTCCACCTGCAGGTGGATTACGGACTTTCTGACCAACAGGTCTCAGCGTGTGAAGCTAGGGAAGAGCATCTCCAGCTCCAGGTCCACCAGCACCGGTTCCCCACAGGGCTGCGTCCTGTCCCCCCTCCTGTTCTCCCTGTATACCAACACCTGTGTTTCCATCCACCCCTCGGTCAAGCTCCTGAAGTTTGCTGACGACACCACCCTGGTCGGCCTCATCTCCAAGGGGGACGAGTCAGACTACAGGAGGGAGATCGAGCGGCTGCGGAGGTGGTGCAACCAAAACAACTTGGAGCTAAATACACGAAAGACAGTGGAGATGGTGGTGGACTTCCGGAGGAGCGCAGCCCCACCCCCTCCCATCATGCTGGAAGGCACCCAGGTGAAGGCCGTAGAGTCCTACAGGTTCCTGGGTATAACCATCTCCCAGGACCTAAAGTGGGAACGTAACATCACGGCCCTCCTGAAAAAGGCCCAGCAGAGGCTGTTCTTCCTTCGGCAGCTGAGGAAATTCAGACTGTCTAGGGATATGATGACCCAGTTCTACACGGCCATCATCGAGTCCATCATCACCCACTCCATCATCACCTGGTTCCCCGCTGCAGCTGCTAAGGATCTTGTCAAGCTGCAGCGGGTGATTCGCTCTGCAGAGAGGGTGATTGGCCGTCCCCTGCCCTCCCTAAAGTCCCTGCACGACTCCAGGGCACTGAGGAGGGCGAGGAAGATCATGGCCGACCCCTCCCACCCTGGTCACGGACTCCTCACCTTGCTCCCCTCTGGGAGAAGGATGCGGCTGCTGAAGGCCACTACAACTCGCCATAAACTGAGCTTCTTCCCCTCAGCCGCCAGGCTGCTCAATGACTCTGGCTTCCCTCCCTCTGCCCCTCCAGTGACACCAGTGACACCAGCACTCACCACCAGCAGTACATAAATACCCTGCACTAACTAATCCCAACATGCACTTTATCTATATATATATATATTACTATATATATGGTCTTTGTTTACTTCCGCGTTGCACTGTGTTGTATGTTTGTTAGTTGATATATATATGTGAAAAGAACTGAAATGCACACATGCATTGCCAAAACAAATTCCTACGTGTTTACACAATGGCAAATAAAGAAATCTGAATCTGTAAACTTTAAATTACATTTCTTGAGTTTATTCTCCATATTGTCCCTGGGATGATCTTTGGCTGACATAATCTTTCTCCAGAACGACAAGCCCTCACCAGCCTTTGTCTTCACCATCGCACCCAGAGCTTTGGCCTGCAACCCGGTCAGCCACTCGCACCAGGGGGGCCCAGCCTGAGGCCGGGTTTGTCATTGCAGTGTGCCCAGAACTACAAGCCCTCACCAGCCTTTGTCTTCACCATCGCACCCAGAGCTCTGGCCTGCAACCCGGTCACCCACTCGCACCAGGGGGGCCCTGCCTGAGGCCGAGTTTGTCATTGCAGTTTGCCGTCCCTTGTCGGACGCGCTGTCATCAGGCTTCCCTGTTGGTTGCATTTGCCTCCCTTGTCTGAAGGTAACCTTTAAATTCCATTTCTTGAGTTTATTCTCCATATTGTCCCTGGGATGATCTTTGGCTGACATAATCTTTCTCCAGAACTACAAGCCCTCACCAGCCTTTGTCTTCACCATCGCACCCAGAGCTATGGCCTACAACCCGGTCAGCCACTCGCACCAGGGGGGCCCAGCCTGAGGCTGAGTTTGTCATTGCAGTGTGCCCAGAACTACAAGCCCTCACCAGCCTTTGTCTTCACCATCGCACCCAGAGCTCTGGCCTGCAACCCGGTCAGCCACTCGCACCAGGGGGGCCCAGCCTGAGGCCGAGTTTGTCATTGCAGTGTGCTCTCCCATGTCGGACGCGCTGTCACCAGGCCTCCCTGTTGGTTGCATTTGCCTCCCTTGTCTGAAGGTAAACTTTAAATTCCATTTCTTGAGTTTATTCTCCATATTGTCCCTGGGATGATCTACGGCTGACTTAATCTTGCTCCAGAACTACAAGCCCTCACCAGCATGTGACTCCAGGCCACCCTGGGGCTCCAGCCAGGGCTCCAGCACTGCTGCCCGGTCCCCCACTCTCACCAGGGGTACCCAGCCTTAGGGGGTGGTTGTCGTTGCAGTGGGCGTCGCCCTCTCGATCAAGCTTTCCCCAGGCCTCCCTGTTGGTTGCATTTGCCTCCCTTGTCTGAAGGTAAACTTTAAATTACATTTCTTGAGTCTATTTTCCATATTGTCCCTGGGATGATCTTTGGCTGACATAATCTTGCTCCAGAACTACAAGCCCTCACCAGCCTTTGTCTTCACCATCACACCCAGAGCTCTGGCCTGCAACCCGGTCACCCACTCGCACCAAGGGGGCCCAGCCTGAGGCCGAGTTTGTCATTGCAGTGTGCCGTTCCATGTCGGACGCGCTGTCACCAGGCCTCCCTGTTGGTTGCATTTGCCTCCCTTGTCTGAAGGTAAACTTTAAATTCCATTTCTTGAGTTTATTCTCCATATTGTCCCTGGGATGATCTACGGCTGACTTAATCTGGCTCCAGAACTACAAGCCCTCACCAGCATGTGACTCCAGGCTACCCTGGGGCTCCAGCCAGGGCTCAAGCACTGCTGCCCGGTCCCCCACTCTCACCAGGGGGGCCCAGCCTTAGGCGGTGGTTGTCGTTGCAGTGGGCGTCGCCCTCTCGATCAAGCTTTCCCCAGGCCTCCCTGTTGGTTGCATTTGCCTCCCTTGTCTGAAGGTAAACTTTAAATTACATTTCTTGAGTTTATTTTCCATATTGTCCCTGGGATGATCTTTGGCTGACATAATCTTTCTCCAGAACTACAAGCCCTCACCAGCATTTGTCTTCACCATCACACCCAGAGCTCTGGCCTGCAACCCGGTCACCCACTCGCACCAAGGGGGCCCAGCCTGAGGCCGAGTTTGTCATTGCAGTGTGCCGTTCCATGTCGTACGCGCTGTCACCAGGCCTCCCTGTTGGTTGCATTTGCCTCCCTTGTCTGAAGGTAAACTTTAAATTACATTTCTAGAGTTTATTCTCCATATTGTCCCTGGGATGATCTTTGGCTGACCTAATCTTTCTCCAGAACTACAAGCTCTCACCAGCATGTGACTCCAGGCCACACCGGGGCTCCAGCCAGGGCTCCAGCACTGCTGCCCGGTCCCCCATCCTCACCAGGTGTGCCCAGCCTTAGGCGGTGGTTGTCGTTGCAGTGGGCGTCGCCCTCTCGATCAAGCTTTCCCCAGGCCTCCCTGTTGGTTGCATTTGCCTCCCTTGTCTGAAGGTAAACTTTAAATTACATTTCTTGACTTTATTCTCCATATTGTCCCTGGGATGATCTTTGGCTGACATAATCTTTCTCCAGAACTAAAAGCCCTCACAAGCCTTTGTCTCCAGCACCACACCCAGGGCTCCAGCACTGCAACTCGGTCCCCCACTCACACCAGGGGTGCCCAGCCTGAGGCTAATTTTGTCATTGCAGTGTGCCGTCCCATGTCGGACGAGTTGTCACCAGGCCTCCCTGTTGGTTGCATTTGCCTCCCTTGTCTGAAGGTATACTTTAAATTCCATTTCTTGAGTTTATTCTCCATATTGTCCCTGGGATGATCTTTGGCTGACATAATCTTTCTCCAGAACTACAAGCCCTCACCAGCCTTTGTCTTCACTATCGCACCCAGAGCTCTGGCCTGCAACCCGGTCAGCCACTCGCACCAGGGGGGCCCAGTCTGAGGCCGAGTTTGTCATTGCAGTGTGCCGTCCCACATCGGACGCGCTATCACCAGGCCTCCCTGTTGGTTGCATTTGCCTCCCTTGTCTGAAGGTAAACTTTAAATTCCATTTCTTGAGTTTATTCTCCATATTGTGCCTGGGGTGATCTACGGCTGACTTGATCTTGCTCCAGAACTACAAGCCCTCACCAGCATGTGACTCCAGGCCAGACCGGGTCTCCAGCCAGGGCTCTAGCACTGCTGCCCGGTCCCCCACCCTCACCAGGGGTGTCCAGCCTTAGGGGGTGGTTGTCGTTGCAGTGGGCGTCGCCCTCTCGATCAAGCTTTCCCCAGGCCTCCCTGTTGGTTGCATTTGCCTCCCTTGTCTGAAGGTAAACTTTAAATTACATTTCTTGAGTTTATTTTCCATATTGTCCCTGGGATGATCTTTGGCTGACATAATCTTGTTCCAGAACTACAAGCCCTCACCATTCTTTGTCTTCACCATCGCACCCAGAGCTCTGGACTGCAACCCGGTCACCCACTCGCACCAAGGGGCCCCATTCTGAGGCCGAGTTTGTCATTGCAGTGTGCCGTCCCATGTCGGACGCGCTGTCACCAGGCCTCCCTGTTGGTTGCATTTGCCTCCCTTGTCTGAAGGTAAACTTTAAATTACATTTCTTGAGTTTATTCTCCATATTGTCCCTGGGATGATCTTTGGCTGACATAATCTTGCTCCAGAACTACAAGCCCTCACCAGCCTTTGTCTTCAGCACCGCACCAGGAGTTCCGCCAGTGCAACCTCGGTCCCCCACTCGCACCAGGGGGGCCCAGCCTGAGGCCGAGGTTGTCATTGCAGCTTGCCGTTCCACGTCGGACGAGCTGTCACCAGGCCTCCCTGTTGGTTGCATTTGCCTCCCTTGTCTGAAGGTAAACTTTAAATTCCATTTCTTGTGTTTATTCTCCATATTGTCCCAGGGATGATCTTTGGCTGACTCAATCTTGCTCCAGAACTACAAGCCCTCACAAGTCTTTGTCTCCAGCACCACACCCAGGGCTCCAGCACTGCAACCCGGTCCCCCACTCACACCAGGGGGGCCCAGCCTGAGGCTGATTTTGTCATTGCAGTCTGCCGTCCCATGTCGGACGCGCTGTCCCCAGGCCTCCCTGTTGGTTGCATTTGCCTCCCTTGTCTGAAGGTAAACTTTAAATTCCATTTCTTGAGTTTATTCTCCATATTGTCCCTGGGATGATCTTTGGCTGACATAATCTTTCTCCAGAACTACAAGCCCTCACCAGCCTTTGTCTTCACCATCGCACCCAGAGCTCTGGCCTGCAACCCGGTCAGCCACTCGCACCAGGGGGGCCCAGCCTGAGGCTGAGTTTGTCATTGCAGTGTGCCCAGAACTACAAGCCCTCACCAGCCTTTGTCTTCACCATCGCACCCAGAGCTCTGGCCTGCAACCCGGTCAGCCACTCGCACCAGGGGGGCCCAGCCTGAGGCCGAGGTTGTCATTGCAGTGTGCCGTCCCACATCGGACGCGCTGTCACCAGGCCTCCCTGTTGGTTGCATTTGCCTCCCTTGTCTGAAAGTAAACTTTAAATTCCCTTTCTTGAGTTTATTCTCCATATTGTCCCTGCGATGATCTACGGCTGACTTAATCTGGCTCCAGAACTACAAGCCCTCACCAGCATGCGACTCCAGGCTACCCTGGGGCTCCAGCCAGGGCTCCAGCACTGCTGCCCGGTCCCCCACTCTCACCAGGGGTGCCCAGCCTTAGGCGGTGGTTGTCGTTGTAGTGGGCGTCGCCCTCTCGATCAAGCTTTCCCCAGGCCTCCCTGTTGGTTGCATTTGCCTCCCTTGTCTGAAGGTAAACTTTGAATTACATTTCTTGAGTTTTTTTCCATATTGTCCCTGGGATGATCTTTGGCTGACATAATCTTTCTCCAGAACTACAAGCCCTCACCAGCCTTTGTCTTCACCATCACACCCAGAGCTCTGGCCTGCAACCCGGTCACCCACTCGCACCAAGGGGGCCCAGCCTGAGGCCGAGTTTGTCATTGCAGTGTGCCGTTCCATGTCGGACGCGCTGTCACCAGGCCTCCCTGTTGGTTGCATTTGCCTCCCTTGTCTGAAGGTAAACTTTAAATTCCATTTCTTGAGTTTATTCTCCATATTGTCCCTGGGATGATCTACGGCTGACTTAATCTGGCTCCAGAACTACAAGCCCTCACCAGCATGTGACTCCAGGCTACCCTGGGGCTCCAGCCAGGGCTCAAGCACTGCTGCCCGGTCCCCCACTCTCACCAGGGGGGCCCAGCCTTAGGCGGTGGTTGTCGTTGCAGTGGGCGTCGCCCTCTCGATCAAGCTTTCCCCAGGCCTCCCTGTTGGTTGCATTTGCCTCCCTTGTCTGAAGGTAAACTTTAAATTACATTTCTTGAGTTTATTTTCCATATTGTCCCTGGGATGATCTTTGGCTGACATAATCTTTCTCCAGAACTACAAGCCCTCACCAGCATTTGTCTTCACCATCACACCCAGAGCTCTGGCCTGCAACCCGGTCACCCACTCGCACCAAGGGGGCCCAGCCTGAGGCCGAGTTTGTCATTGCAGTGTGCCGTTCCATGTCGTACGCGCTGTCACCAGGCCTCCCTGTTGGTTGCATTTGCCTCCCTTGTCTGAAGGTAAACTTTAAATTACATTTCTAGAGTTTATTCTCCATATTGTCCCTGGGATGATCTTTGGCTGACCTAATCTTTCTCCAGAACTACAAGCTCTCACCAGCATGTGACTCCAGGCCACACCGGGGCTCCAGCCAGGGCTCCAGCACTGCTGCCCGGTCCCCCATCCTCACCAGGTGTGCCCAGCCTTAGGCGGTGGTTGTCGTTGCAGTGGGCGTCGCCCTCTCGATCAAGCTTTCCCCAGGCCTCCCTGTTGGTTGCATTTGCCTCCCTTGTCTGAAGGTAAACTTTAAATTCCATTTCTTGAGTTTATTCTCCATATTGTCCCTGGGATGATCTACGGCTGACTTAATCTTGCTCCAGAACTATAAGCCCTCACCAGCATGTGACTCCAGGCCAGACCGGGGCTCCAGCCAGCGCTCCAGCACTGTTTCCCGGTCCCCCACCCTCACCATGGGTGTCCAGCCTTAGGGGGTGGTTGTCGTTGCAGTGGGCGTCACCCTCTCGATCAAGCTTTCCCCAGGCCTCCCTGTTGGTTGCATTTGCCTCCCTTGTCTGAAGGTAAACTTTAAATTCCATTTCTTGAGTTTATTCTCCATATTGTCCCTGGGATGAATTTTGGCTGACATAATCTTTCTCCAGAACTACAAGCCCTCACCAGCCTTTGTCTTCACCATCGCACCCAGAGCTCTGGCCTGCAACCCGGTCAGCCACTCGCACCAGGGGTGCCCAGCCTGAGGCTGAGTTTGTCATTGCAGTGTGCCCAGAACTACAAGCCCTCACCAGCCTTTGTCTTCACCATCGCACCCAGAGCTCTGGCCTGCAACCTGGTCAGCCACTCGCACCAGGGGGGCCCAGCCTGAGGCCGAGTTTGTCATTGCAGTGTGCTCTCCCATGTCGGACGCGCTGTCACCAGGCCTCCCTGTTGGTTGCATTTGCCTCCCTTGTCTGAAGGTAAACTTTAAATTGCATTTCTTGAGTTTATTCTCCATATTGTCCCTGGGATGATCTACGGCTGACTTAATCTTGCTCCAGAACTACAAGCCCTCACCAGCATGTGACTCCAGGCAACCCTGGGGCTCCAGCCAGGGCTCCAGCACTGCTGCCCGGTCCCCCACTCTCACCAGGGGTGTCCAGCCTTAGGGGGTGGTTGTCGTTGCAGTGGGCGTCGCCCTCTCGATCAAGCTTTCCCCAGGCCTCCCTGTTGGTTGCATTTGCCTCCCTTGTCTGAAGGTAAACTTTAAATTCCATTTCTTGAGTTTATTCTCCATATTGTCCCTGGGATGATCTTTGGCTGACATAATCTTTCTCCAGAACGACAAGCCCTCACCAGCCTTTGTCTTCACCATCGCACCCAGAGCTTTGTCCTGCAACCCGGTCAGGCACTCGCACCAGGGGGGCCCAGCCTGAGGCCGAGTTTGTCATTGCAGTGTGCCCAGAACTACAAGCCCTCACCAGCCTTTGTCTTCACCATCGCACCCAGAGCTCTGGCCGCAACCCGGTCACCCACTCGCACCAGGGGGGCCCTGCCTGAGGCCGAGTTTGTCATTGCAGTTTGCCGTCCCTTGTCGGACGCGCTGTCACCAGGCCTCCCTGTTGGTTGCATTTGTCTCCCTTGTCTGAAGGTAAACTTTAAATTCCATTTCTTGAGTTGATTCTACATATTGTCCCTGGGATGATCTTTGGCTGACATAATCTTTCTCCAGAACTACAAGCCCTCACCAGCCTTTGTCTTCAGCACCGCACCAGGATTTCTGCCAGTGCAAACTCGGTCCCCCACTCGCACCAGGGGGGCCCAGCCTGAGGCCGAGGTTGTCATTGCAGTGTGCCGTCCCACATCGGACGCGCTGTCACCAGGCCTCCCTGTTGGTTGCATTTGCCTCCCTTGTCTGAAAGTAAACTTTAAATTCCATTTCTTGAGTTTAGTCTCCATATTGTCCCTGGGATGATCTTTGGCTGACATAATCTTTCTCCAGAACTACAAGCCCTCACAAGCTTTTGTCTCCAGCACCACACCCAGGGCTCCAGCACTGCAACCCGGTCCCCCACTCACACCAGGGGGGCCCAGCCTGAGGCTGATTTTGTCATTGCAGTGTGCCGTCCCACATCGGACGCGCTATCACCAGTCCTCCCTTTCGGTTGCATTTGCCTCCCTTGTCTGAAGGTAAACTTTAAATTCCATTTCTTGAGTTTATTCTCCATATTGTGCCTGGGATGATCTACGGCTGACTTAATCTTGCTCCAGAACTATAAGCCCTCACCAGCATGTGACTCCAGGCCAGACCGGGGCTCCAGCCAGCGCTCCAGCACTTTTTCCCGGTCCCCCACCCTCACCATGGGTGTCCAGCCTTAGGGGGTGGTTGTCGTTGCAGTGGGCGTCACCCTCTCGATCAAGCTTTCCCCAGGCCTCCCTGTTGGTTGCATTTGCCTCCCTTGTCTGAAGGTAAACTTTAAATTACATTTCTTGAGTTTATTCTCCATATTGTCCCTGGGATGATCTTTGGCTGACATAATCTTTCTCCAGAACTACAAGCCCTCACCAGCCTTTGTCTTCACCATCGCACCCAGAGCTCTGGCCTGCAACCTTGTCACCCACTCGCACCAAGGGGGCCCAGCCTGAGGCCGAGTTTGTCAGTGCAATGTGCTTTCCCATGTCGGACGCGCTGTCACCAGGCCTCCCTGTTGGTTGCATTTGCCTCCCTTGTCTGAAGGTAAACTTTAAATTCCATTTCTTGAGTTTATTCTCCATATTGTCCCTGGGATGATCTTTGGCTGACATAATCTTTCTCCAGAACGACAAGCCCTCACCAGCCTTTGTCTTCACCATCGCACCCAGAGCTTTGTCCTGCAACCCGGTCAGGCACTCGCACCAGGGGGGCCCAGCCTGAGGCCGGGTTTGTCATTGCAGTGTGCCCAGAACTACAAGCCCTCACCAGCCTTTGTCTTCACCATCGCACCCAGAGCTCTTGCCGCAACCCGGTCACCCACTCGCACCAGGGGGGCCCAGCCTGAGGCCGAGTTTGTCATTGCAGTTTGCCGTCCCTTGTCGGACGCGCTGTCACCAGGCCTCCCTGTTGGTTGCATTTGCCTCCCTTGTCTGAAGGTAAACTTTAAATTCCATTTCTTGAGTTGATTCTACATATTGTCCCTGGGATGATCTTTGGCTGACATAATCTTTCTCCAGAACTACAAGCCCTCACCAGCCTTTGTCTTCAGCACCGCACCAGGATTTCTGCCAGTGCAAACTCGGTCTCCCACTCGCACCAGGGGGGCCCAGCCTGAGGCCGAGGTTGTCATTGCAGTGTGCCGTCCCACATCGGACGCGCTGTCACCAGGCCTCCCTGTTGGTTGCATTTGCCTCCCTTGTCTGAAAGTAAACTTTAAATTCCATTTCTTGAGTTTAGTCTCCATATTGTCCCTGGGATGATCTTTGGCTGACATAATCTTTCTCCAGAACTACAAGCCCTCACAAGCTTTTGTCTCCAGCACCACACCCAGGGCTCCAGCACTGCAACCTGGTCCCCCACTCACACCAGGGGGGCCCAGCCTGAGGCTGATTTTGTCATTGCAGTGTGCCGTCCCACATCGGACGCGCTATCACCAGTCCTCCCTTTCGGTTGCATTTGCCTCCCTTGTCTGAAGGTAAACTTTAAATTCCATTTCTTGAGTTTATTCTCCATATTGTGCCTGGGATGATCTACGGCTGACTTAATCTTGCTCCAGAACTATAAGCCCTCACCAGCATGTGACTCCAGGCCAGACCGGGGCTCCAGCCAGCGCTCCAGCACTTTTTCCCGGTCCCCCACCCTCACCATGGGTGTCCAGCCTTAGGGGGTGGTTGTCGTTGCAGTGGGCGTCACCCTCTCGATCAAGCTTTCCCCAGGCCTCCCTGTTGGTTGCATTTGCCTCCCTTGTCTGAAGGTAAACTTTAAATTACATTTCTTGAGTTTATTCTCCATATTGTCCCTGGGATGATCTTTGGCTGACATAATCTTTCTCCAGAACTACAAGCCCTCACCAGCCTTTGTCTTCACCATCGCACCCAGAGCTCTGGCCTGCAACCTTGTCACCCACTCGCACCAAGGGGGCCCAGCCTGAGGCCGAGTTTGTCATTGCAGTTTGCCGTCCCTTGTCGGACGCGCTGTCACCAGGCCTCCCTGTCGGTTGCATTTGCCTCCCTTGTCTGAAGGTAAACTTTAAATTCCATTTCTTGAGTTTATTCTCCATATTGTCCCTGGGATGATCTTTGGCTGACTTAATCTTGCTCCAGAACTACAAGCCCTCACCAGCCTTTGTCTTCACCATCGCACCCAGAGCTCTGGCCTGCAACCCGGTCAGCCACTCGCACCAGGGGTGCCCAGCCTGAGGCTGAGTTTGTCATTGCAGTGTGCCCAGAACTACAAGCCCTCACCAGCCTTTGTCTTCACCATCGCACCCAGAGCTCTGGCCTGCAACCCGGTCAGCCACTCGCACCAGGGGGGCCCAGCCTGAGGCCGAGTTTGTCATTGCAGTGTGCTCTCCCATGTCGGACGCGCTGTCACCAGGCCTCCCTGTTGGTTGCATTTGCCTCCCTTGTCTGAAGGTAAACTTTAAATTCCATTTCTTGAGTTTATTCTCCATATTGTCCCTGGGATGATCTACGGCTGACATAATCTTTCTCCAGAACTACAAGCCCTCACCAGCATTTGTCTTCACCATCGCACCCAGAGCTCTGGCCTGCTACCCGGTCAGCCTCTGGCACCAGGGGGGCCCAGCCTAAGGCCGAGTTTGTCATTGCAGTGTGCCGTCCCATGTCGGACGCGCTGTCATCAGGCCTCCTTTTTGGTTGCATTTGACTCCCTTGTCTGAAGGTAAACTTTAAATTCCATTTCTTGAGTTTATTCTCCATATTGTCCCTGGGATGATCTTTGGCTGACATAATCTTTCTCCAGAACTACAAGCCCTCACCAGCCTTTGTCTTCAGCACCGCACCAGGATTTCTGCCAGTGCAAAATCGGTCCCCCACTCGCACCAGGGGTGCCCAGCCTGAGGCCGAGGTTGTCAATGCAGTGTGCCGTCCCACATCGGACGCGCTGTCACCAGGCCTCCCTGTTGGTTGCATTTGCCTCCTTTGTCTGAAGGTAAACTTTAAATTCCCTTTCTTGAGTTTATTCTCCATATTGTCCCTGGGATGATCTACGGCTGACTTAATCTTGCTCCAGAACTACAAGCCCTCACCAGCATGTGACTCCAGGCCACCCTGGCTTTCTAGCCAAGGCTCCAGCACTGCTGCCCGGTCCCCCACTTTCACCAGGGGTTCCCAGACATAGGCGGTGGTTGTCGTTGCAGTGGGCGTCGCCCTCTCGATCAAGTTTTCCCCAGGGCCTCCCTGTTGGTTGTATTTGCCTCCCTTGTCTGAAGGTAAACTTTAAATTCCATTTCTTGAGTTTATTCTCCATATTGTCCCTGGGATGATCTTTGGCTGACATAATCTTTCTCCAGAACTACAAGCCCTCACAAGTCTTTGTCTCCAGCACCACACCCAGGGCTCCAGCACTGCAACTCGGTCCCCCACTCACACCAGGGGTGCCCAGCCTGAGGCTAATTTTGTTATTGCAGTGTGCCGTCCCATGTCGGACGAGTTGTCACCAGGCCTCCCTGTTGGTTGCATTTGCCTCCCTTGTCTGAAGGTAAACTTTAAATTACATTTCTTGAGTTTATTCTCCATATTGTCCCTGGGATGATCTTTGGCTGACATAATCTTTCTCCGGAACTACAAGCCCTCACCAGCCTCTGTCTTCACCATCGCACCCAGAGCTCCAGCACTGCAACCCGGTCCCCCACTCACACCAGGGGGGCCCAGCCTGAGGCAGATTTTGTCATTGCAGTGTGTCGTCCCACATCGGACGCGCTATCACCAGGCCTCCCTGTTGGTTGCATTTGCCTCTCTTGACTGAAGGTAAACTTTGAATTACATTTCTTGAGTTTATTCTCCATATTGTGCCTGGGATGATCTACGGCTGACTTAATCTTGCTCCAGAAATATAAGCCCTCACCAGCACGTGATTCCAGGCCACCTTGGGGCTCCAACCAGGGCTCCAGCACTGCTGCCCGGTCCCCCACCCTCACCAGGGGTGCCCAGCCTTAGGCGGTTGTTGTCGTTTCAGTGGGCGTCGCCCTCTCGATCAAGCTTTCCCCAGGCCTCCCTGTTGGTTGCATTTGCCCCCCTTGTCTGAAGGTAAACTTTAAATTCCATTTCTTGTGTTTATTCTCCATATTGTCCCTGGGATGATCTTTGGCTGACATAATCTTTCTCCAGAACTACAAGCCCTCACCAGTCTTTGTCTTCACCATCGCACCCAGAGCTCTGGCCTCTAACCTGGTCAGCCACTGGCACCAGGGGGGCCCAGTCTGAGACTGAGGTTGTCATTGCAGTGTGCCGTCCCACATTGGACGCGCTGTCACCAGACCTCCCTGTTGGTTGCATTTGCCTCCCTTGTCTGAAGGTAAACTTTAAATTCCATGTCTTGAGTTTATACTCCATATTGTCCCTGGGATGATCTACGGCTGACTTTATCTTGCTCCAGAACTACAAGCCCTCACCAGCATGTGACTCCAGGCCAGACCGGGGTTCCAGCCAGGGCTCCAGCACTGCTGCCCGGTCTCCCACCCTCACCAGGGGTGTCCAGCCTTAGGGGGTGGTTGTCGTTGCAGTGGGCGTCGCCCTCTCGATCAAGCTTTCCCCAGGCCTCCCTGTTGGTTGCATTTGCCTCCCTTGTCTGAAGGTAAACTTTAAATTCCATTTCTTGAGTTTATTCTCCATATTGTCCCTGCGTTGATCTTTGGCTGACATAATCTTTCTCCAGAACTACAAGCCCTCACCAGCCTTTGTCTTCAGCACCTCACCAGGAGTTCCGCCAGTGCAACCTCGGTCCCCCACTCGCACCAGGGGGGCCCAGCCTGAGGCCGAGTTTGTCATTGCAGTGTGCCGTTCCATGTCGGACGCGCTGTCACCAGGCCTCCCTGTTGGTTGCATTTGCCTCCCTTGTCTGAAGGTAAACTTTAAATTCCATTTCTTGAGTTTATTCTCCATATTGTCCCTGGGATGATCTACGGCTGACTTAATCTGGCTCCAGAACTACAAGCCCTCACCAGCATGTGACTCCAGGCTACCCTGGGGCTCCAGCCAGGGCTCAAGCACTGCTGCCTGGTCCCCCACTCTCACCAGGGGGGCCCAGCCTTAGGCGGTGGTTGTCGTTGCAGTGGGCGTCGCCCTCTCGATCAAGCTTTCCCCAGGCCTCCCTGTTGGTTGCATTTGCCTCCCTTGTCTGAAGGTAAACTTTAAATTACATTTCTTGAGTTTATTTTCCATATTGTCCCTGGGATGATCTTTGGCTGACATAATCTTTCTCCAGAACTACAAGCCCTCACCAGCATTTGTCTTCACCATCACACCCAGAGCTCTGGCCTGCAACCCGGTCACCCACTCGCACCAAGGGGGCCCAGCCTGAGGCCGAGTTTGTCATTGCAGTGTGCCGTTCCATGTCGTACGCGCTGTCACCAGGCCTCCCTGTTGGTTGCATTTGCCTCCCTTGTCTGAAGGTAAACTTTAAATTACATTTCTAGAGTTTATTCTCCATATTGTCCCTGGGATGATCTTTGGCTGACCTAATCTTTCTCCAGAACTACAAGCTCTCACCAGCATGTGACTCCAGGCCACACCGGGGCTCCAGCCAGGGCTCCAGCACTGCTGCCCGGTCCCCCATCCTCACCAGGTGTGCCCAGCCTTAGGCGGTGGTTGTCGTTGCAGTGGGCGTCGCCCTCTCGATCAAGCTTTCCCCAGGCCTCCCTGTTGGTTGCATTTGCCTCCCTTGTCTGAAGGTAAACTTTAAATTACATTTCTTGACTTTATTCTCCATATTGTCCCTGGGATGATCTTTGGCTGACATAATCTTTCTCCAGAACTAAAAGCCCTCACAAGCCTTTGTCTCCAGCACCACACCCAGGGCTCCAGCACTGCAACTCGGTCCCCCACTCACACCAGGGGTGCCCAGCCTGAGGCTAATTTTGTCATTGCAGTGTGCCGTCCCATGTCGGACGAGTTGTCACCAGGCCTCCCTGTTGGTTGCATTTGCCTCCCTTGTCTGAAGGTATACTTTAAATTCCGTTTCTTGAGTTTATTCTCCATATTGTCCCTGGGATGATCTTTGGCTGACATAATCTTTCTCCAGAACTACAAGCCCTCACCAGCCTTTGTCTTCACTATCGCACCCAGAGCTCTGGCCTGCAACCCGGTCAGCCACTCGCACCAGGGGGGCCCAGTCTGAGGCCGAGTTTGTCATTGCAGTGTGCCGTCCCACATCGGACGCGCTATCACCAGGCCTCCCTGTTGGTTGCATTTGCCTCCCTTGTCTGAAGGTAAACTTTAAATTCCATTTCTTGAGTTTATTCTCCATATTGTGCCTGGGATGATCTACGGCTGACTTGATCTTGCTCCAGAACTACAAGCCCTCACCAGCATGTGACTCCAGGCCAGACCGGGTCTCCAGCCAGGGCTCTAGCACTGCTGCCCGGTCCCCCACCCTCACCAGGGGTGTCCAGCCTTAGGGGGTGGTTGTCGTTGCAGTGGGCGTCGCCCTCTCGATCAAGCTTTCCCCAGGCCTCCCTGTTGGTTGCATTTGCCTCCCTTGTCTGAAGGTAAACTTTAAATTACATTTCTTGAGTTTATTTTCCATATTGTCCCTGGGATGATCTTTGGCTGACATAATCTTGTTCCAGAACTACAAGCCCTCACCATTCTTTGTCTTCACCATCGCACCCAGAGCTCTGGACTGCAACCCGGTCACCCACTCGCACCAAGGGGCCCCATTCTGAGGCCGAGTTTGTCATTGCAGTGTGCCGTCCCATGTCGGACGCGCTGTCACCAGGCCTCCCTGTTGGTTGCATTTGCCTCCCTTGTCTGAAGGTAAACTTTAAATTACATTTCTTGAGTTTATTCTCCATATTGTCCCTGGGATGATCTTTGGCTGACATAATCTTGCTCCAGAACTACAAGCCCTCACCAGCCTTTGTCTTCAGCACCGCACCAGGAGTTCCGCCAGTGCAACCTCGGTCCCCCACTCGCACCAGGGGGGCCCAGCCTGAGGCCGAGGTTGTCATTGCAGCTTGCCGTTCCACGTCGGACGAGCTGTCACCAGGCCTCCCTGTTGGTTGCATTTGCCTCCCTTGTCTGAAGGTAAACTTTAAATTCCATTTCTTGTGTTTATTCTCCATATTGTCCCAGGGATGATCTTTGGCTGACTTAATCTTGCTCCAGAACTACAAGCCCTCACAAGTCTTTGTCTCCAGCACCACACCCAGGGCTCCAGCACTGCAACCCGGTCCCCCACTCACACCAGGGGGGCCCAGCCTGAGGCTGATTTTGTCATTGCAGTCTGCCGTCCCATGTCGGACGCGCTGTCCCCAGGCCTCCCTGTTGGTTGCATTTGCCTCCCTTGTCTGAAGGTAAACTTTAAATTCCATTTCTTGAGTTTATTCTCCATATTGTCCCTGGGATGATCTTTGGCTGACATAATCTTTCTCCAGAACTACAAGCCCTCACCAGCCTTTGTCTTCACCATCGCACCCAGAGCTCTGGCCTGCAACCCGGTCAGCCACTCGCACCAGGGGGGCCCAGCCTGAGGCTGAGTTTGTCATTGCAGTGTGCCCAGAACTACAAGCCCTCACCAGCCTTTGTCTTCACCATCGCACCCAGAGCTCTGGCCTGCAACCCGGTCAGCCACTCGCACCAGGGGGGCCCAGCCTGAGGCCGAGGTTGTCATTGCAGTGTGCCGTCCCACATCGGACGCGCTGTCACCAGGCCTCCCTGTTGGTTGCATTTGCCTCCCTTGTCTGAAAGTAAACTTTAAATTCCCTTTCTTGAGTTTATTCTCCATATTGTCCCTGCGATGATCTACGGCTGACTTAATCTGGCTCCAGAACTACAAGCCCTCACCAGCATGCGACTCCAGGCTACCCTGGGGCTCCAGCCAGGGCTCCAGCACTGCTGCCCGGTCCCCCACTCTCACCAGGGGTGCCCAGCCTTAGGCGGTGGTTGTCGTTGTAGTGGGCGTCGCCCTCTCGATCAAGCTTTCCCCAGGCCTCCCTGTTGGTTGCATTTGCCTCCCTTGTCTGAAGGTAAACTTTAAATTACATTTCTTGAGTTTTTTTCCATATTGTCCCTGGGATGATCTTTGGCTGACATAATCTTTCTCCAGAACTACAAGCTCTCACCAGCCTTTGTCTTCACCATCACACCCAGAGCTCTGGCCTGCAACCCGGTCACCCACTCGCACCAAGGGGGCCCAGCCTGAGGCCGAGTTTGTCATTGCAGTGTGCCGTTCCATGTCGGACGCGCTGTCACCAGGCCTCCCTGTTGGTTGCATTTGCCTCCCTTGTCTGAAGGTAAACTTTAAATTCCATTTCTTGAGTTTATTCTCCATATTGTCCCTGGGATGATCTACGGCTGACTTAATCTGGCTCCAGAACTACAAGCCCTCACCAGCATGTGACTCCAGGCTACCCTGGGGCTCCAGCCAGGGCTCAAGCACTGCTGCCCGGTCCCCCACTCTCACCAGGGGGGCCCAGCCTTAGGCGGTGGTTGTCGTTGCAGTGGGCGTCGCCCTCTCGATCAAGCTTTCCCCAGGCCTCCCTGTTGGTTGCATTTGCCTCCCTTGTCTGAAGGTAAACTTTAAATTACATTTCTTGAGTTTATTTTCCATATTGTCCCTGGGATGATCTTTGGCTGACATAATCTTTCTCCAGAACTACAAGCCCTCACCAGCATTTGTCTTCACCATCACACCCAGAGCTCTGGCCTGCAACCCGGTCACCCACTCGCACCAAGGGGGCCCAGCCTGAGGCCGAGTTTGTCATTGCAGTGTGCCGTTCCATGTCGTACGCGCTGTCACCAGGCCTCCCTGTTGGTTGCATTTGCCTCCCTTGTCTGAAGGTAAACTTTAAATTCCATTTCTTGAGTTTATTCTCCATATTGTCCCTGGGATGATCTTTGGCTGACCTAATCTTTCTCCAGAACTACAAGCTCTCACCAGCATGTGACTCCAGGCCACACCGGGGCTCCAGCCAGGGCTCCAGCACTGCTGCCCGGTCCCCCATCCTCACCAGGTGTGCCCAGCCTTAGGCGGTGGTTGTCGTTGCAGTGGGCGTCGCCCTCTCGATCAAGCTTTCCCCAGGCCTCCCTGTTGGTTGCATTTGCCTCCCTTGTCTGAAGGTAAACTTTAAATTACATTTCTTGAGTTTATTCTCCATATTGTCCCTGGGATGATCTTTGGCTGACATAATCTTTCTCCACAACTAAAAGCCCTCACAAGCCTTTGTCTCCAGCACCACACCCAGGGCTCCAGCACTGCAACTCGGTCCCCCACTCACACCAGGGGTGCCCAGCCTGAGGCTAATTTTGTCATTGCAGTGTGCCGTCCCATGTCGGACGAGTTGTCACCAGGCCTCCCTGTTGGTTGCATTTGCCTCCCTTGTCTGAAGGTATACTTTAAATTCCATTTCTTGAGTTTATTCTCCATATTGTCCCTGGGATGATCTTTGGCTGACATAATCTTTCTCCAGAACTACAAGCCCTCACCAGCCTTTGTCTTCACCATCGCACCCAGAGCTCTGGCCTGCAACCCGGTCAGCCACTCGCACCAGGGGGGCCCAGCCTGAGGCCGAGTTTGTCATTGCAGTGTGCCGTCCCACATCGGACGCGCTATCACCAGGCCTCCCTGTTGGTTGCATTTGCCTCCCTTGTCTGAAGGTAAACTTTAAATTCCATTTCTTGAGTTTATTCTCCATATTGTGCCTGGGATGATCTACGGCTGACTTAATCTTGCTCCAGAACTACAAGCCCTCACCAGCATGTGACTCCAGGCCAGACCGGGTCTCCAGCCAGGGCTCTAGCACTGCTGCCCGGTCCCCCACCCTCACCAGGGGTGTCCAGCCTTAGGGGGTGGTTGTCGTTGCAGTGGGCGTCGCCCTCTCGATCACGCTTTCCCCAGGCCTCCCTGTTGGTTGCATTTGCCTCCCTTGTCTGAAGGTAAACTTTAAATTACATTTCTTGAGTTTATTCTCCATATTGTCCCTGGGATGATCTTTGGCTGACATAATCTTGTTCCAGAACTACAAGCCCTCACCATTCTTTGTCTTCACCATCGCACCCAGAGCTCTGGACTGCAACCCGGTCACCCACTCGCACCAAGGGGCCCCATTCTGAGGCCGAGTTTGTCATTGCAGTGTGCCGTCCCATGTCGGACGCGCTGTCACCAGGCCTCCCTGTTGGTTGCATTTGCCTCCCTTGTCTGAAGGTAAACTTTAAATTACATTTCTTGAGTTTATTCTCCATATTGTCCCTGGGATGATCTTTGGCTGACATAATCTTGCTCCAGAACTACAAGCCCTCACCAGCCTTTGTCTTCAGCACCGCACCAGGAGTTCCGCCAGTGCAACCTCGGTCCCCCACTCGCACCAGGGGGGCCCAGCCTGAGGCCGAGGTTGTCATTGCAGCTTGCCGTTCCACGTCGGACGAGCTGTCACCAGGCCTCCCTGTTGGTTGCATTTGCCTCCCTTGTCTGAAGGTAAACTTTAAATTCCATTTCTTGTGTTTATTCTCCATATTGTCCCAGGGATGATCTTTGGCTGACTTAATCTTGCTCCAGAACTACAAGCCCTCACAAGTCTTTGTCTCCAGCACCACACCCAGGGCTCCAGCACTGCAACCCGGTCCCCCACTCACACCAGGGGGGCCCAGCCTGAGGCTGATTTTGTCATTGCAGTCTGCCGTCCCATGTCGGACGCGCTGTCCCCAGGCCTCCCTGTTGGTTGCATTTGCCTCCCTTGTCTGAAGGTAAACTTTAAATTCCATTTCTTGAGTTTATTCTCCATATTGTCCCTGCGTTGATCTTTGGCTGACCTAATCTTTCTCCAGAACTACAAGCCCTCACCAGCATGTGACTCCAGGCCACACCGGGGCTCCAGCCAGGGCTCCAGCACTGCTGCCCGGTCCCCCAGCCTCACCAGGTGTGCCCAGCCTTAGGCGGTGGTTGTCGTTGCAGTGGGCGTCGCCCTCTCGATCAAGCTTTCCCCAGGCCTCCCTGTTGGTTGCATTGGCCTCCCTTGTCTGAAGGTAAACTTTAAATTCCATTTCTTGAGTTTATTCTCCATATTGTCCCTGGGATGATCTTTGGCTGACATAATCTTTCTCCAGAACTAAAAGCCCTCACAAGCCTTTGTCTCCAGCACCACACCCAGGGCTCCAGCACTGCAACTCGGTCCCCCACTCACACCAGGGGTGCCCAGCCTGAGGCTAATTTTGTCATTGCAGTTTGCCGTCCCATGTCGGACGAGTTGTCACCAGGCCTCCCTGTTGGTTGCATTTGCCTCCCTTGTCTGAAGGTAAACTTTAAATTACATTTCTTGAGTTTATTCTCCATATTGTCCCTGGGATGATCTTTGGCTGACATAATCTTTCTCCAGAACTACAAGCCCTCACCAGCCTTTGTCTTCACCATCGCACCCAGAGCTCTGGCCTGCAACCCGGTCAGCCACTCGCACCAGGGGGGCCCAGCCTGAGGCCGAGTTTGTCATTGCAGTGTGCTGTCCCACATCGGACGCGCTATCACCAGGCCTTCCTATTGGTTGCATTTGTCTCCCTTGTCTGAAGGTAAACTTTAAATTCCATTTCTTGTGTTTATTCTCCATATTGTCCCAGGGATGATCTTTGGCTGACTTAATCTTGTTCCAGAACTACAAGCCCTCACAAGTCTTTGTCTCCAGCACCACACCCAGGGCTCCAGCACTGCAACCCGGTTCCCCACTCACACCAGGGGGGCCCAGCCTGAGGCTGATTTTGTCATTGCAGTCTGCCGTCCCATGTCGGACGCGCTGTCCCCAGGCCTCCCTGTTGGTTGCATTTGCCTCCCTTGTCTGAAGGTAAACTTTAAATTCCATTTCTTGAGTTTATTCTCCATATTGTGCCTGGGATGATCTACGGCTGACTTAATCTTGCTCCAGAACTATAAGCCCTCACCAGCATGTGACTCCAGGCCAGACCGGGGCTCCAGCCAGCGCTCCAGCACTGTTTCCCGGTCCCCCACCCTCACCATGGGTGTCCAGCCTTAGGGGGTGGTTGTCGTTGCAGTGGGCGTCACCCTCTCGATCAAGCTTTCACCAGGCCTCCCTGTTGGTTGCATTTGCCTCCCTTGTCTGAAGGTAAACTTTAAATTACATTTCTTGAGTTTATTCTCCATATTGTCCCTGGGATGATCTTTGGCTGACATAATCTTTCTCCAGAACTACAAGCCCTCACCAGCCTTTGTCTTCACCATCGCACCCAGAGCGCTGGCCTCCAACCCGGTCAGCCACTCGCACCAGGGGGGCCCAGCCTGAGGCCGGGTTTGTCATTGCAGTGTGCCCAGAACTACAAGCCCTCACCAGCCTTTGTCTTCACCATCGCACCCAGAGCTCTGGCCTGCAACCCGGTCACCCACTCGCACCAGGGGGGCCCTGCCTGAGGCCGAGTTTGTCATTGCAGTTTGCCGTCCCTTTTCGGACGCGCTGTCACCAGGCTTCCCTGTTGGTTGCATTTGCCTCCCTTGTCTGAAGGTAAACTTTAAATTCCATTTCTTGAGTTTATTCTCCATATTGACCCTGGGATGATCTTTGGCTGACATAATCTTTCTCCAGAACTACAAGCCCTCACCAGCCTTTGTCTTCACCATCGCACCCAGAGCTCTGGCCTGCAACCTTGTCACCCACTCGCACCAAGGGGGCCCAGCCTGAGGCCGAGTTTGTCAGTGCAATGTGCTGTCCCATGTCGGACGCGCTGTCACCAGGCCTCCCTGTTGGTTGCATTTGCCTCCCTTGTCTGAAGGTAAACTTTAAATTCCATTTCTTGAGTTTATTCTCCATATTGTCCCTGGGATGATCTTTGGCTGACTTAATCTTGCTCCAGAACTACAAACCCTCACCAGCCTTTGTCTTCAGCACCGCACCAGGAGTTCCGTCAGTGCAACCTCGGTCCCCCACTCACACCAGGGGGGCCCAGCCTGAGGCCGAGGTTGTCATTGCAGTGTGCCGTTCCACATCGGACGCGCTGTCACCAGGCCTCCCTGTTGGTTGCATTTGCCTCCCTTGTCTGAAGGTAAACTTTAAATTCCATTTCTTGAGTTTATTCTCCATATTGTCCCTGGGATGATCTTTGGCTGACATAATCTTTCTCCAGAACTACAAGCCCTCACCAGCTTCTGTCTTCACCATCGCACCCAGAGCTACAGCACTCCAACCCGGTCCCCCACTCACAATAGGGGGGCCCTGCCTGAGGCTGAGTTTGTCATTGCAGTGTGCCGTCCCATGTCGGACGAGTTGTCACCAGGCCTCCCTGTTGGTTGCATTTGCCTCCCTTGTCTGAAGGTAAACTTTAAATTCCATTTCTTGAGTTTATTCTCCATATTGTCCCTGGGATGATCTTTGGCTGACATAATCTTTCTCCAGAACTACAAGCCCTCACCAGCCTTTGTCTTCACCATCACACCCAGAGCTCTGGCCTGCAACCCAGTCACCCACTCGCACCAAGGGGGCCCAGCCTGAGGCCGAGTTTGTCATTGCAGTTTGCCGTCCCTTGTCGGACGCGCTGTCACCAGGCTTCCCTGTTGGTTGCATTTGCCTCCCTTGTCTGAAGGTAAACTTTAAATTCCATTTCTTGAGTTTATTCTCCATATTGACCCTGGGATGATCTTTGGCTGACATAATCTTTCTCCAGAACTACAAGCCCTCACCAGCCTTTGTCTTCACCATCGCACCCAGAGCTCTGGCCTGCAACCCGGTCAGCCACTCGCACCAGGGGGGCCCAGCCTGAGGCCTAGTTTTTCATTGCAGTGTGCCGTCCCATGTCGGACGTGCTGTCACCAGGCCTCCCTGTTGGTTGCATTTGCCTCCCTTGTCTGAAGGTAAACTTTAAATTCCATTTCTTGAGTTTATTCTCCATATTGTCCCTGGGATGATCTTTGGCTGACATAATCTTTCTCCTTAACTACAAGCCCTCACCAGCATGTGACTCCAGGCCACACTGGGGCTCCAGCCAGGGCTCCAGCACTGCTGCCCGGTACCCCACTCTCACCAGGGGGGCCCAGCCTGAGGCCGAGGTTGTCATTGCAGTGTGCCGTCCCACATCGGACGCGCTGTCACCATGCCTCCCTGTTGGTTGCATTTGCCTCCCTTGTCTGAAGGTAAACTTTAAATTCCATTTCTTGAGTTTATTCTCCATATTGTCCCTGGGATGATCTTTGGCTGACATAATCTTTCTCCAGAACTACAAGCCCTCACCAGCCTTTGTCTTCACCATCGCACCCAGAGCTCTGGCCTGCTTCCCGGTCAGCCACTGGCACCAGGGGGGCCCAGCCTAAGGCCGAGTTTGTCATTGCAGTGTGCCGTCCCATGTCGGACGCGCTGTCATCAGGCCTCCTTTTTGGTTGCATTTGCCTCCCTTGTCTGAAGGTAAACTTTAAATTCCATTTCTTGAGTTTATTCTCCATATTGTCCCTGGGATGATCTTTGGCTGACATAATCTTTTTCCAGAACTACAAGCCCTCACCAGCATTTGTCTTCAGCACCGCACCAGGATTTCTGCCAGTGCAACCTCGGTCCCCCACTCGCACCAGGGGGGCCCAGCCTGAGGCCGAGGTTGTCATTGCAGCTTGCCGTTCCACGTCGGACGAGCTGTCACCAGGCCTCCTTGTTGGTTGCATTTGCCTCCCTTATCTGAAGGTAAACTTTAAATTACATTTCTTGAGTTTATTCTCCATATTGTCCCTGGGATGATCTTTGGCTGACATAATCTTTCTCCAGAACTACAAGCCCTCACCAGCCTTTGTCTTCACCATCGCACCCAGAGCTCTGGCCTGCAACCCGGTCAGCCACTCGCACCAGGGGGGCCCAGCCTGAGGCTGAGTTTGTCATTGCAGTGTGCCCAGAACTACAAGCCCTCACCAGCCTTTGTCTTCACCATCGCACCCAGAGCTCTGGCCTGCAACCTGGTCAGCCACTCGCACCAGGGGGGCCCAGCCTGAGGCCGAGTTTGTCATTGCAGTGTGCTCTCCCATGTCGGACGCGCTGTCACCAGGCCTCACTGTTGGTTGCATTTGCCTCCCTTGTCTGAAGGTAAACTTTAAATTCCATTTCTTGAGTTTATTCTCCATATTGTCCCTGGGATGATCTACGGCTGACTTAATCTTGCTCCAGAACTACAAGCCCTCACCAGCATGTGACTCCAGGCCACCCTGGGGCTCCAGCCAGGGCTCCAGCACTGCTGCCCGGTCCCCCACTCTCACCAGGGGTGCCCAGCCTTAGGGGGTGGTTGTCGTTGCAGTGGGCGTCGCCCTCTCGATCAAGCTTTCCCCAGGCCTCCCTGTTGGTTGCATTTGCCTCCCTTGTCTGAAGGTAAACTTTAAATTACATTTCTTGAGTTTATTCTCCATATTGTCCCTGGGATGATCTTTGGCTGACATAATCTTTCTCCAGAACTACAAGCCCTCACCAGCCTTTGTCTTCACCATCGCACCCAGAGCTCTGGCCTGCAACCTTGTCACCCACTCGCACCAAGGGGGCCCAGCCTGAGGCCGAGTTTGTCAGTGCAATGTGCTGTCCCATGTCGGACGCGCTGTCACCAGGCCTCCCTGTTGGTTGCATTTGCCTCCCTTGTCTGAAGGTAAACTTTAAATTACATTTCTTGAGTTTATTCTCCATATTGTCCCTGGGATGATCTTTGGCTGACTTAATCTTGCTCCAGAACTACAAACCCTCACCAGCCTTTGTCTTCAGCACCGCACCAGGATTTCTGTCAGTGCAACCTCGGTCCCCCACTCACACCAGGGGGGCCCAGCCTGAGGCCGAGGTTGTCATTGCAGTGTGCCGTTCCACATCGGACGCGCTGTCACCAGGCCTCCCTGTTGGTTGCATTTGCCTCCCTTGTCTGAAGGTAAACTTTAAATTCCATTTCTTGTGTTTATTCTCCATATTGTCCCAGGGATGATCTTTGGCTGACATAATCTTTCTCCAGAACGACAAGCCCTCACCAGCTTCTGTCTTCACCATCGCACCCAGAGCTACAGCACTCCAACCCGGTCCCCCACTCACACTAGGGGGGCCCAGCCTGAGGCCGAGTTTGTCATTGCAGTGTGCCGTCCCATGTCGGACGAGTTGTCACCAGGCCTCCCTGTTGGTTGCATTTGCCTCCCTTGTCTGAAGGTAAACTTTAAATTCCATTTCTTGAGTTTATTCTCCATATTGTGCCTGGGATGATCTTTGGCTGACATAATCTTTCTCCAGAACTACAAGCCCTCACCAGCCTTTGTCTTCACCATCACACCCAGAGCTCTGGCCTGCAACCCGGTCACCCACTCGCACCAAGGGGGCCCAACCTGAGGCCGAGTTTGTCATTGCAGTGTGCCGTTCCATGTCGGACGCGCTGTCACCAGGCCTCCCTCTTGGTTGCATTTGCCTCCCTTTTCTGAAGGTAAACTTTAAATTCCATTTCTTGAGTTTATTCTCCATATTGTCCCTGGGATGATCTTTGGCTGACATAATCTTTCTCCAGAACTACAAGCCCTCACCAGCCTTTGTCTTCACCATCGCACCCAGAGCTCTGGCCTGCAACCCGGTCAGCCACTCGCACCAGGGGGGCCCAGCCTGAGGCCTAGTTTTTCATTGCAGTGTGCCGTCCCATGTCGGACGTGCTGTCACCAGGCCTCCCTGTTGGTTGCATTTGCCTCCCTTGTCTGAAGGTAAACTTTAAATTCCATTTCTTGAGTTTATTCTCCATATTGTCCCTGGGATGATCTTTGGCTGACATAATCTTTCTCCTTAACTACAAGCCCTCACCAGCATGTGACTCCAGGCCACCCTGGGGCTCCAGCCAGGGCTCCAGCACTGCTGCCCGGTACCCCACTCTCACCAGGGGGGCCCAGCCTGAGGCCGAGGTTGTCATTGCAGTGTGCCGTCCCACATCGGACGCGCTGTCACCATGCCTCCCTGTTGGTTGCATTTGCCTCCCTTGTCTGAAGGTAAACTTTAAATTCCATTTCTTGAGTTTATTCTCCATATTGTCCCTGGGATGATCTTTGGCTGACATAATCTTTCTCCAGAACTACAAGCCCTCACCAGCCTTTGTCTTCACCATCGCACCCAGAGCTCTGGCCTGCTACCCGGTCAGCCACTGGCACCAGGGGGGCCCAGCCTAAGGCCGAGTTTGTCATTGCAGTGTGCCGTCCCATGTCGGACGCGCTGTCATCAGGCCTCCTTTTTGGTTGCATTTGCCTCCCTTGTCTGAAGGTAAACTTTAAATTCCATTTCTTGAGTTTATTCTCCATATTGTCCCTGGGATGATCTTTGGCTGACATAATCTTTTTCCAGAACTACAAGCCCTCACCAGCCTTTGTCTTCAGCACCGCACCAGGATTTCTGCCAGTGCAACCTCGGTCCCCCATTCGCACCAGGGGGGCCCAGCCTGAGGCCGAGGTTGTCATTGCAGCTTGCCGTTCCACGTCGGACGAGCTGTCACCAGGCCTCCCTGTTGGTTGCATTTGCCTCCCTTGTCTGAAGGTAAACTTTAAATTCCATTTCTTGTGTTTATTCTCCATATTGTCCCAGGGATGATCTTTGGCTCACTTAATCTTGCTCCAGAACTACAAGCCCTCACAAGTCTTTGTCTCCAGCACCACACCCAGGGCTCCAGCACTGCAACCCGGTTCCCCACTCACACCAGGGGGGCCCAGCCTGAGGCTGATTTTGTCATTGCAGTCTGCCGTCCCATGTCGGACGCGCTGTCCCCAGGCTTCCCTGTTGGTTGCATTTGCCTCCCTTGTCTGAAGGTAAACTTTAAATTCCATTTCTTGAGTTTATTCTCCATATTGTCCCTGGGATGATCTTTGGCTGACATAATCTTTCTCCAGAACTACAAGCCCTCACCAGCCTTTGTCTTCACCATCGCACTCAGAGCTCTGGCCTGCAACCCGGTCAGCCACTCGCACCAGGGGGGCCCAGCCTGAGGCTGAGTTTGTCATTGCAGTGTGCCCAGAACTACAAGCCCTCACCAGCCTTTGTCTTCACCATCGCACCCAGAGCTCTGGCCTGCAACCTGGTCAGCCACTCGCACCAGGGGGGCCCAGCCTGATGCCGATTTTGTCATTGCAGTGTGCTCTCCCATGTCGGACGCGCTGTCACCAGGCCTCCCTGTTGGTTGCATTTGCCTCCCTTGTCTGAAGGTAAACTTTAAATTCCACTTCTTGAGTTTATTCTCCATATTGTCCCTGGGATGATCTTTGGCTGACTTAATCTTGCTCCAGAACTACAAGCCCTCACCAGCATGTGACTCCAGGCCACCCTGGGGCTCCAGCCAGGGCTCCAGCACTGCTGCCCGGTCCCCCACTCTCACCAGGGGTGCCCAGCCTTAGGGGGTGGTTGTCGTTGCAGTGGGCGTCGCCCTCTCGATCAAGCTTTCCCCAGGCCTCCCTGTTGGTTGCATTTGCCTCCCTTGTCTGAAGGTAAACTTTAAATTCCATTTCTTGAGTTTATTCTCCATATTGTCCCTGGGATGATCTTTGGCTGACATAATCTTTCTCCAGAACGACAAGCCCTCACCAGCCTTTGTCTTCACCATCGCACCCAGAGCTTTGTCCTGCAACCCGGTCAGCCACTCGCACCAGGGGGGCCCAGCCTGAGGCCGGGTTTGTCATTGCAGTGTGCCCAGAACTACAAGCCCTCACCAGCCTTTGTCTTCACCATCGCACCCAGAGCTCTGGCCGCAACCCGGTCACCCACTCGCACCAGGGGGGCCCTGCCTGAGGCCGAGTTTGTCATTGCAGTTTGCCGTCCCTTGTCGGACGCGCTGTCACCAGGCCTCCCTGTTGGTTGCATTTGCCTCCCTTGTCTGAAGGTAAACTTTAAATTCCATTTCTTGAGTTGATTCTACATATTGTCCCTGGGATGATCTTTGGATGACATAATCTTTCTCCAGAACTACAAGCCCTCACCAGCCTTTGTCTTCAGCACCGCACCAGGATTTCTGCCAGTGCAAACTCGGTCCCCCACCCGCACCAGGGGGGCCCAGCCTGAGGCCGAGGTTGTCATTGCAGTGTGCCGTCCCACATCGGACGCGCTGTCACCAGGCCTCCCTGTTGGTTGCATTTGCCTCCCTTGTCTGAAAGTAAACTTTAAATTCCATTTCTTGAGTTTAGTCTCCATATTGTCCCTGGGATGATCTTTGGCTGACATAATCTTTCTCCAGAACTACAAGCCCTCACAAGCCTTTGTCTCCAGCACCACACCCAGGGCTCCAGCACTGCAACCCGGTCCCCCACTCACACCAGGGGGGCCCAGCCTGAGGCTGATTTTGTCATTGCAGTGTGCCGTCCCACATCGGACGCGCTGTCACCAGGCCTCCCTGTTGGTTGCATTTGCCTCCCTTGTCTGAAGGTAAACTTTAAATTCCATTTCTTGAGTTTATTCTCCATATTGTCCCTGGGATGATCTTTGGCTGACATAATCTTTCTCCAGAACTACAAGCCCTCACCAGCTTCTGTCTTCACCATCGCACCCAGAGCTACAGCACTCCAACCCGGTCCCCCACTCACACTAGGGGGGCCCAGCCTGAGGCCGAGTTTGTCATTGCAGTGTGCCGTCCCATGTCGGACGAGTTGTCACCAGGCCTCCCTGTTGGTTGCATTTGCCTCCCTTGTCTGAAGGTAAACTTTAAATTCCATTTCTTGAGTTTATTCTCCATATTGTCCCTGGGATGATCTTTGGCTGACATAATCTTTCTCCAGAACTACAAGCCCTCACCAGCCTTTGTCTTCACCATCGCACCCAGAGCTTTGTCCTGCAACCCGGTCAGCCACTCGCACCAGGGGGGCCCAGCCTGAGGCCGGGTTTGTCATTGCAGTGTGCCCAGAACTACAAGCCCTCACCAGCCTTTGTCTTCACCATCGCACCCAGAGCTCTGGCCGCAACCCGGTCACCCACTCGCACCAGGGGGGCCCTGCCTGAGGCCGAGTTTGTCATTGCAGTTTGCCGTCCCTTGTCGGACGCGCTGTCACCAGGCCTCCCTGTTGGTTGCATTTGCCTCCCTTGTCTGAAGGTAAACTTTAAATTCCATTTCTTGAGTTGATTCTACATATTGTCCCTGGGATGATCTTTGGCTGACATAATCTTTCTCCAGAACTACAAGCCCTCACCAGCCTTTGTCTTCAGCACCGCACCAGGATTTCTGCCAGTGCAAACTCGGTCCCCCACTCGCACCAGGGGGGCCCAGCCTGAGGCCGAGGTTGTCATTGCAGTGTGCCGTCCCACATCGGACGCGCTGTCACCAGGCCTCCCTGTTGGTTGCATTTGCCTCCCTTGTCTGAAAGTAAACTTTAAATTCCATTTCTTGAGTTTAGTCTCCATATTGTCCCTGGGATGATCTTTGGCTGACATAATCTTTCTCCAGAACTACAAGCCCTCACAAGCCTTTGTCTCCAGCACCACACCCAGGGCTCCAGCACTGCAACCCGGTCCCCCACTCACACCAGGGGGGCCCAGCCTGAGGCTGATTTTGTCATTGCAGTGTGCCGTCCCACATCGGACGCGCTATCACCAGGCCTCCCTTTCGGTTGCATTTGCCTCCCTTGTCTGAAGGTAAACTTTAAATTCCATTTCTTGAGTTTATTCTCCATATTGTGCCTGGGATGATCTACGGCTGACTTAATCTTGCTCCAGAACTATAAGCCCTCACCAGCATGTGACTCCAGGCCAGACCGGGGCTCCAGCCAGCGCTCCAGCACTGTTTCCCGGTCCCCCACCCTCACCATGGGTGTCCAGCCTTAGGGGGTGGTTGTCGTTGCAGTGGGCGTCACCCTCTCGATCAAGCTTTCCCCAGGCCTCCCTGTTGGTTGCATTTGCCTCCCTTGTCTGAAGGTAAACTTTAAATTCCATTTCTTGAGTTTATTCTCCATATTGTCCCTGGGATGATCTTTGGCTGACATAATCTTTCTCCAGAACTACAAGCCCTCACCAGCCTTTGTCTTCACCATCGCACCCAGAGCTCTGGCCTGCAACCTTGTCACCCACTCGCACCAAGGGGGCCCAGCCTGAGGCCGAGTTTGTCAGTGCAATGTGCTGTCCCATGTCGGACGCGCTGTCACCAGGCCTCCCTGTTGGTTGCATTTGCCTCCCTTGTCTGAAGGTAAACTTTAAATTCCATTTCTTGAGTTTATTCTCCATATTGTCCCAGGGATGATCTTTGGCTGACTTAATCTTGCTCCAGAACTACAAACCCTCACCAGCCTTTGTCTTTTGCACCGCACCAGGAGTTCTGTCAGTGCAACCTCGGTCACCCACTCACACCAGGGGGGCCCAGTCTGAGGCCGAGGTTGTCATTGCAGTGTGCCGTTCCACATCGGACGCGCTGTCACCAGGCCTCCCTGTTGGTTGCATTTGCCTCCCTTGTCTGAAGGTAAACTTTAAATTCCATTTCTTGAGTTTATTCTCCATATTGTCCCTGGGATGATCTTTGGCTGACATAATCTTTCTCCAGAACTACAAGCCCTCACCAGCTTCTGTCTTCACCATCGCACCCAGAGCTACAGCACTCCAACCCGGTCCCCCACTCACACTAGGGGGGCCCAGCCTGAGGCCGAGTTTGTCATTGCAGTGTGCCGTCCCATGTCGGACGAGTTGTCACCAGGCCTCCCTGTTGGTTGCATTTGCCTCCCTTGTCTGAAGGTAAACTTTATATTCCATTTCTTGAGTTTATTCTCCATATTGTGCCTGGGATGATCTTTGGCTGACATAATCTTTCTCCAGAACTACAAGCCCTCACCAGCCTTTGTCTTCACCATCACACCCAGAGCTCTGGCCTGCAACCCGGTCACCCACTCGCACCAAGGGGGCCCAGCCTGAGGCCGAGTTTGTCATTGCAGTGTGCCGTTCCATGTCGGACGCGCTGTCACCAGGCCTCCCTGTTGGTTGCATTTGCCTCCCTTGTCTGAAGGTAAACTTTAAATTCCATTTCTTGAGTTTATTCTCCATATTGTCCCTGGGATGATCTACGGCTGACTTTATCTTGCTCCAGAACTACAAGCCCTCACCAGCATGTGACTCCAGGCCAGACCGGGGTTCCAGCCAGGCTTCCAGCACTGCTGCCCGGTCCGCCACCCTCACCAGGGGTGTCCAGCCTTAGGGGGTGGTTGTCGTTGCATTGGGCGTCGCCCTCTCTATCAAGCTTTCCCCAGGCCTCCCTGTTGGTTGCATTTGCCTCCCTTGTCTGAAGGTAAACTTTAAATTACATTTCTTGAGTTTATTCTCCATATTGTCCCTGCGATGATCTTTGGCTGACATAATCTTTCTCCAGAACTACAAGCCCTCACCAGCCTTTGTCTTCAGCACCGCACCAGGAGTTCCGCCAGTGCAACCTTGGTCCCCCACCCTCACCAGGGGTGTCCAGCCTTAGGGGGTGGTTATCGTTGCAGTGGGCGTCGCCCTCTTGATCAAGCTTTCACCAGGCCTCCCTGTTGGTTGCATTTGCCTCCCTTGTCTGAAGGTAAACTTTAAATTACATTTCTTGAGTTTATTCTCCATATTGTGCCTGGGATGATCTTTGGCTGACATAATCTTTCTCCAGAACGACAAGCCCTCACCAGCCTTTGTCTTCACCATCGCACCCAGAGCTTTGGCCTGCAACCCGGTCAGCCACTCGCACCAGGGGGGCCCAGCCTGAGGCCGGGTTTGTCATTGCAGTGTGCCCAGAACTACAAGCCCTCACCAGCCTTTGTCTTCACCATCGCACCCAGAGCTCTGGCCTGCAACCCGGTCACCCACTCGCACCAGGGGGGCCCTGCCTGAGGCCGAGTTTGTCATTGCAGTTTGCCGTCCCTTGTCGGACGCGCTGTCACCAGGCTTCCCTGTTGGTTTCATTTGCCTCCCTTGTCTGAAGGTAAACTTTAAATTCCATTTCTTGAGTTTATTCTCCATATTGTCCCTGGGATGATCTTTGGCTGACATAATCTTTCTCCAGAACTACAAGCCTTCACCAGCCTTTGTCTTCACCATCGCACCCAGAGCTCTGGCCTGCAACCCGGTCAGCCACTCGCACCAGGGGGGCCCAGCCTGAGGCTGAGTTTGTCATTGCAGTGTGCCCAGAACTACAAGCCCTCACCAGCCTTTGTCTTCACCATCGCACCCAGAGCTCTGGCCTGCAACCCGGTCAGCCACTCGCACCAGGGGGGCCCAGCCTGAGGCCGAGTTTGTCATTGCAGTGTGCTCTCCCATGTCGGACGCGCTGTCACCAGGCCTCCCTGTTGGTTGCATTTGCCTCCCTTGTCTGAAGGTAAACTTTAAATTCCATTTCTTGAGTTTATTCTCCATATTGTCCCTGGGATGATCTACGGCTGACTTAATCTTGCTCCAGAACTACAAGCCCTCACCAGCATGTGACTCCAGGCCACCCTGGGGCTCCAGCCAGGGCTCCAGCACTGCTGCCCGGTCCCCCACTCTCACCAGGGGTGCCCAGCCTTAGGGGGTGGTTGTCGTTGCAGTGGGCGTCGCCCTCTCGATCAAGCTTTCCCCAGGCCTCCCTGTTGGTTGCATTTGCCTCCCTTGTCTGAAGGTAAACTTTAAATTACATTTCTTGAGTTTATTCTCCATATTGTCCCTGGGATGATCTTTGGCTGACTTAATCTTGCTCCAGAACTACAAGCCCTCACAAGCCTTTGTCTCCAGCACCACACCTAGGGCTCCAGCACTGCAACCCGGTCCCCCACTCACACCAGGGGGGCCCAGCCTGAGGCTGATTTTGTCATTGCAGTGTGCCGTCCCACATCGGACGCGCTGTCACCAGGCCTCCCTGTTGGTTGCATTTGCCTCCCTTGTCTGAAGGTAAACTTTAAATTCCATTTCTTGAGTTTATTCTCCATATTGTCCCTGGGATGATCTTTGGCTGACATAATCTTTCTCCAGAACTACAAGCCCTCACCAGCTTCTGTCTTCACCATCGCACCCAGAGCTAAAGCACTCCAACCCGGTCCCCCACTCACACTAGGGGGGCCCAGCCTGAGGCCGAGTTTGTCATTGCAGTGTGCAGTCCCATGTCGGACGAGTTGTCACCAGGCCTCCCTGTTGGTTGCATTTGCCTCCCTTGTCTGAAGGTAAACTTTAAATTCCATTTCTTGAGTTTATTCTCCATATTGTCCCTGGGATGATCTTTGGCTGACATAATCTTTCTCCAGAACTACAAGCCCTCACCAGCCTTTGTCTTCACCATCGCACCCAGAGCTTTGTCCTGCAACCCGGTCAGCCACTCGCACCAGGGGGGCCCAGCCTGAGGCCGGGTTTGTCATTGCAGTGTGCCCAGAACTACAAGCCCTCACCAGCCTTTGTCTTCACCATCGCACCCAGAGCTCTGGCCGCAACCCGGTCACCCACTCGCACCAAGGGGGGCCCTGCCTGAGGCCGAGTTTGTCATTGCAGTTTGCCGTCCCTTGTCGGACGCGCTGTCACCAGGCCTCCCTGTTGGTTGCATTTGCCTCCCTTGTCTGAAGGTAAACTTTAAATTCCATTTCTTGAGTTTATTCTCCATATTGTCCCTGGGATGATCTACGGCTGACTTTATCTTGCTCCAGAACGACAAGCCCTCTCCAGCCTTTGTCTTCACCATCCCACCCAGAGCTTTGTCCTGCAACCCGGTCAGCCACTCGCACCAGGGGGGCCCTGCCTGAGGCCGGGTTTGTCATTGCAGTGTGCCGTCCCATGTCGGACGCGCTGTCACCAGGCCTCCCTGTTTGTTGCATTTGCCTCCCTTGTCTGAAGGTAAACTTTAAATTCCATTTCTTGAGTTTATTCTCCATATTGTCCCTGGGATGATCTTTGGCTGACATAATCTTTCTCCTTAACTACAAGCCCTCACCAGCATGTGACTCCAGGCCACCCTGGGGCTCCAGCCAGGGCTCCAGCACTGCTGCCCGGTACCCCACTCTCACCAGGGGGGCCCAGCCTGAGGCCGAGGTTGTCATTGCAGTGTGCCGTCCCACATCGGACGCGCTGTCACCATGCCTCCCTGTTGGTTGCATTTGCCTCCCTTGTCTGAAGGTAAACTTTAAATTCCATTTCTTGAGTTTATTCTCCATATTGTCCCTGGGATGATCTTTGGCTGACATAATCTTTCTCCAGAACTACAAGCCCTCACCAGCCTTTGTCTTCACCATCGCACCCAGAGCTCTGGCCTGCTACCCGGTCAGCCACTGGCACCAGGGGGGCCCAGCCTAAGGCCGAGTTTGTCATTGCAGTGTGCCGTCCCATGTCGGACGCGCTGTCATCAGGCCTCCTTTTTGGTTGCATTTGCCTCCCTTGTCTGAAGGTAAACTTTAAATTCCATTTCTTGAGTTTATTCTCCATATTGTCCCTGGGATGATCTTTGGCTGACATAATCTTTCTCCAGAACTACAAGCCCTCACCAGCCTTTGTCTTCAGCACCGCACCAGGATTTCTGCCAGTGCAACCTCGGTCCCCCACTCGCACCAGGGGGGCCCAGCCTGAGGCCGAGGTTGTCATTGCAGCTTGCCGTTCCACGTCGGACGAGCTGTCACCAGGCCTCCCTGTTGGTTGCATTTGCCTCCCTTGTCTGAAGGTAAACTTTAAATTCCATTTCTTGTGTTTATTCTCCATATTGTCCCAGGGATGATCTTTGGCTGACTTAATCTTGCTCCAGAACTACAAGCCCTCACAAGTCTTTGTCTCCAGCACCACACCCAGGGCTCCAGCACTGCAACCCGGTTCCCCACTCACACCAGGGGGGCCCAGCCTGAGGCTGATTTTGTCATTGCAGTCTGCCGTCCCATGTCGGACGCGCTGTCCCCAGGCTTCCCTGTTGGTTGCATTTGCCTCCCTTGTCTGAAGGTAAACTTTAAATTCCATTTCTTGAGTTTATTCTCCATATTGTCCCTGGGATGATCTTTGGCTGACATAATCTTTCTCCAGAACTACAAGCCCTCACCAGCCTTTGTCTTCACCATCGCACCCAGTGCTCTGGCCTGCAACCCGGTCAGCCACTCGCACCAGGGGGGCCCAGCCTGAGGCTGAGTTTGTCATTGCAGTGTGCCCAGAACTACAAGCCCTCACCAGCCTTTGTCTTCACCATCGCACCCAGAGCTCTGGCCTGCAACCTGGTCAGCCACTCGCACCAGGGGGGCACAGCCTGAGGCCGAGTTTGTCATTGCAGTGTGCTCTCCCATGTCGGACGCGCTGTCACCAGGCCTCCCTGTTGGTTGCATTTGCCTCCCTTGTCTGAAGGTAAACTTTAAATTCCATTTCTTGAGTTTATTCTCCATATTGTCCCTGGGATGATCTACGGCTGACTTAATCTTGCTCCAGAACTACAAGCCCTCACCAGCATGTGACTCCAGGCCACCCTGGGGCTCCAGCCAGGGCTCCAGCACTGCTGCCCGGTCCCCCACTCTCACCAGGGGTGCCCAGCTTTAGGGGGTGGTTGTCGTTGCAGTGGGCGTCGCCCTCTCGATCAAGCTTTCCCCAGGCCTCCCTGTTGGTTGCATTTGCCTCCCTTGTCTGAAGGTAAACGTTAAATTACATTTCTTGAGTTTATTCTCCATATTGTCCCTGGGATGATCTTTGGCTGACATAATCTTTCTCCAGAACGACAAGCCCTCACCAGCCTTTGTCTTCACCATCGCACCCAGAGCTTTGGCCTGCAACGCGGTCAGCCACTCGCACCAGGGGGGCCCAGCCTGAGGCCGGGTTTGTCATTGCAGTGTGCCCAGAACTACAAGCCCTCACCAGCCTTTGTCTTCACCATCGCACCCAGAGCTCTGGCCTGCAACCCGGTCACCCACTCGCACCAGGGGGGCCCTGCCTGAGGCCGAGTTTGTCATTGCAGTTTGCCGTCCCTTGTCGGACGCGCTGTCATCAGGCTTCCCTGTTGGTTGCATTTGCCTCCCTTGTCTGAAGGTAAACTTTAAATTCCATTTCTTGAGTTTATTCTCCATATTGTCCCTGGGATGATCTTTGGCTGACATAATCTTTCTCCAGAACTACAAGCCCTCACCAGCCTTTGTCTTCACCATCGCACCCAGAGCTATGGCCTGCAACCCGGTCAGCCACTCGCACCAGGGGGGCCCAGCCTGAGGCCGAGGTTGTCATTGCAGTGTGCCGTCCCTTGTCGGACGCGCTGTCACCAGGCCTCCCTGTTGGTTGCATTTGCCTCCCTTGTCTGAAGGTAAACTTTAAATTCCATTTCTTGAGTTTAGTCTCCATATTGTCCCTGGGATGATCTTTGGCTGACATAATCTTTCTCCAGAACTACAAGCCCTCACAAGCCTTTGTCTCCAGCACCACACCCAGGGCTCCAGCACTGCAACCCGGTCCCCCACTCACACCAGGGGGGCCCAGCCTGAGGCTGATTTTGTCATTGCAGTGTGCCGTCCCACATCGGACGCGCTATCACCAGGCCTCCCTTTCGGTTGCATTTGCCTCCCTTGTCTGAAGGTAAACTTTAAATTCCATTTCTTGAGTTTATTCTCCATATTGTGCCTGGGATGATCTACGGCTGACTTAATCTTGCTCCAGAACTATAAGCCCTCACCAGCATGTGACTCCAGGCCAGACCGGGGCTCCAGCCAGCGCTCCAGCACTGTTTCCCGGTCCCCCACCCTCACCATGGGTGTCCAGCCTTAGGGGGTGGTTGTCGTTGCAGTGGGCGTCACCCTCTCGATCAAGCTTTCCCCAGGCCTCCCTGTTGGTTGCATTTGCCTCCCTTGTCTGAAGGTAAACTTTAAATTCCATTTCTTGAGTTTATTCTCCACATTGTCCCTGGGATGATCTTTGGCTGACATAATCTTTCTCCAGAACTACAAGCCCTCACCAGCCTTTGTCTTCACCATCGCACCCAGAGCTCTGGCCTGCAACCTTGTCACCCACTCGCACCAAGGGGGCCCAGCCTGAGGCCGAGTTTGTCAGTGCAATGTGCTGTCCCATGTCGGACGCGCTGTCACCAGGCCTCCCTGTTGGTTGCATTTGCCTCCCTTGTCTGAAGGTAAACTTTAAATTCCATTTCTTGAGTTTATTCTCCATATTGTCCCTGGGATGATCTTTGGCTGACTTAATCTTGCTCCAGAACTACAAGCCCTCACCAGCCTTTGTCTTCAGCACCGCACCAGGAGTTCCGTCAGTGCAACCTCGGTCCCCCACTCACACCAGGGGGGCCCAGCCTGAGGCCGAGGTTGTCATTGCAGTGTGCCGTTCCACATCGGACGCGCTGTCACCAGGCCTCCCTGTTGGTTGCATTTGCCTCCCTTGTTTGAAGGTAAACTTTAAATTCCATTTCTTGAGTTTATTCTCCATATTGTCCCTGGGATGATCTTTGGCTGACATAATCTTTCTCCAGAACTACAAGCCCTCACCAGCTTCTGTCTTCACCATCGCACCCAGAGCTACAGCACTCCAACCCGGTCCCCCACTCACACTAGGGGGGCCCAGCCTGAGGCCGAGTTTGTCATTGCAGTGTGCCGTCCCATGTCGGACGAGTTGTCACCAGGCCTCCCTGTTGGTTGCATTTGCCTCCCTTGTCTGAAGGTAAACTTTAAATTCCATTTCTTGAGTTTATTCTCCATATTGTCCCTGGGATGATCTACGGCTGACTTTATCTTGCTCCAGAACGACAAGCCCTCTCCAGCCTTTGTCTTCACCATCCCACCCAGAGCTTTGTCCTGCAACCCGGTCAGCCACTCGCACCAGGGGGGCCCTGCCTGAGGCCGGGTTTGTCATTGCAGTGTGCCGTCCCATGTCGGACGCGCTGTCACCAGGCCTCCCTGTTTGTTGCATTTGCCTCCCTTGTCTGAAGGTAAACTTTAAATTCCATTTCTTGAGTTTATTCTCCATATTGTGCCTGGGATGATCTACGGCTGACTTAATCTTGCTCCAGAACTATAAGCCCTCACCAGCATGTGACTCCAGGCCAGACCGGGGCTCCAGCCAGCGCTCCAGCACTGTTTCCCGGTCCCCCACCCTCACCATGGGTGTCCAGCCTTAGGGGGTGGTTGTCGTTGCAGTGGGCGTCACCCTCTCGATCAAGCTTTCCCCAGGCCTCCCTGTTGGTTGCATTTGCCTCCCTTGTCTGAAGGTAAACTTTAAATTCCATTTCTTGAGTTTATTCTCCACATTGTCCCTGGGATGATCTTTGGCTGACATAATCTTTCTCCAGAACTACAAGCCCTCACCAGCCTTTGTCTTCACCATCGCACCCAGAGCTCTGGCCTGCAACCTTGTCACCCACTCGCACCAAGGGGGCCCAGCCTGAGGCCGAGTTTGTCAGTGCAATGTGCTGTCCCATGTCGGACGCGCTGTCACCAGGCCTCCCTGTTGGTTGCATTTGCCTCCCTTGTCTGAAGGTAAACTTTAAATTCCATTTCTTGAGTTTATTCTCCATATTGTCCCTGGGATGATCTTTGGCTGACTTAATCTTGCTCCAGAACTACAAGCCCTCACCAGCCTTTGTCTTCAGCACCGCACCAGGAGTTCCGTCAGTGCAACCTCGGTCCCCCACTCACACCAGGGGGGCCCAGCCTGAGGCCGAGGTTGTCATTGCAGTGTGCCGTTCCACATCGGACGCGCTGTCACCAGGCCTCCCTGTTGGTTGCATTTGCCTCCCTTGTTTGAAGGTAAACTTTAAATTCCATTTCTTGAGTTTATTCTCCATATTGTCCCTGGGATGATCTTTGGCTGACATAATCTTTCTCCAGAACTACAAGCCCTCACCAGCTTCTGTCTTCACCATCGCACCCAGAGCTACAGCACTCCAACCCGGTCCCCCACTCACACTAGGGGGGCCCAGCCTGAGGCCGAGTTTGTCATTGCAGTGTGCCGTCCCATGTCGGACGAGTTGTCACCAGGCCTCCCTGTTGGTTGCATTTGCCTCCCTTGTCTGAAGGTAAACTTTAAATTCCATTTCTTGAGTTTATTCTCCATATTGTCCCTGGGATGATCTACGGCTGACTTTATCTTGCTCCAGAACGACAAGCCCTCTCCAGCCTTTGTCTTCACCATCCCACCCAGAGCTTTGTCCTGCAACCCGGTCAGCCACTCGCACCAGGGGGGCCCTGCCTGAGGCCGGGTTTGTCATTGCAGTGTGCCGTCCCATGTCGGACGCGCTGTCACCAGGCCTCCCTGTTTGTTGCATTTGCCTCCCTTGTCTGAAGGTAAACTTTAAATTCCATTTCTTGAGTTTATTCTCCATATTGTCCCTGGGATGATCTTTGGCTGACATAATCTTTCTCCTTAACTACAAGCCCTCACCAGCATGTGACTCCAGGCCACCCTGGGGCTCCAGCCAGGGCTCCAGCACTGCTGCCCGGTACCCCACTCTCACCAGGGGGGCCCAGCCTGAGGCCGAGGTTGTCATTGCAGTGTGCCGTCCCACATCGGACGCGCTGTCACCATGCCTCCCTGTTGGTTGCATTTGCCTCCCTTGTCTGAAGGTAAACTTTAAATTCCATTTCTTGAGTTTATTCTCCATATTGTCCCTGGGATGATCTTTGGCTGACATAATCTTTCTCCAGAACTACAAGCCCTCACCAGCCTTTGTCTTCACCATCGCACCCAGAGCTCTGGCCTGCTACCCGGGCAGCCACTGGCACCAGGGGGGCCCAGCCTAAGGCCGAGTTTGTCATTGCAGTGTGCCGTCCCATGTCGGACGCGCTGTCATCAGGCCTCCTTTTTGGTTGCATTTGCCTCCCTTGTCTGAAGGTAAACTTTAAATTCCATTTCTTGAGTTTATTCTCCATATTGTCCCTGGGATGATCTTTGGCTGACATAATCTTTCTCCAGAACTACAAGCCCTCACCAGCCTTTGTCTTCAGCACCGCACCAGGATTTCTGCCAGTGCAACCTCGGTCCCCCACTCGCACCAGGGGGGCCCAGCCTGAGGCCGAGGTTGTCATTGCAGCTTGCCGTTCCACGTCGGACGAGCTGTCACCAGGCCTCCCTGTTGGTTGCATTTGCCTCCCTTGTCTGAAGGTAAACTTTAAATTCCATTTCTTGTGTTTATTCTCCATATTGTCCCAGGGATGATCTTTGGCTGACTTAATCTTGCTCCAGAACTACAAGCCCTCACAAGTCTTTGTCTCCAGCACCACACCCAGGGCTCCAGCACTGCAACCCGGTTCCCCACTCACACCAGGGGGGCCCAGCCTGAGGCTGATTTTGTCATTGCAGTCTGCCGTCCCATGTCGGACGCGCTGTCCCCAGGCTTCCCTGTTGGTTGCATTTGCCTCCCTTGTCTGAAGGTAAACTTTAAATTCCATTTCTTGAGTTTATTCTCCATATTGTCCCTGGGATGATCTTTGGCTGACATAATCTTTCTCCAGAACTACAAGCCCTCACCAGCCTTTGTCTTCACCATCGCACCCAGTGCTCTGGCCTGCAACCCGGTCAGCCACTCGCACCAGGGGGGCCCAGCCTGAGGCTGAGTTTGTCATTGCAGTGTGCCCAGAACTACAAGCCCTCACCAGCCTTTGTCTTCACCATCGCACCCAGAGCTCTGGCCTGCAACCTGGTCAGCCACTCGCACCAGGGGGGCACAGCCTGAGGCCGAGTTTGTCATTGCAGTGTGCTCTCCCATGTCGGACGCGCTGTCACCAGGCCTCCCTGTTGGTTGCATTTGCCTCCCTTGTCTGAAGGTAAACTTTAAATTCCATTTCTTGAGTTTATTCTCCATATTGTCCCTGGGATGATCTACGGCTGACTTAATCTTGCTCCAGAACTACAAGCCCTCACCAGCATGTGACTCCAGGCCACCCTGGGGCTCCAGCCAGGGCTCCAGCACTGCTGCCCGGTCCCCCACTCTCACCAGGGGTGCCCAGCTTTAGGGGGTGGTTGTCGTTGCAGTGGGCGTCGCCCTCTCGATCAAGCTTTCCCCAGGCCTCCCTGTTGGTTGCATTTGCCTCCCTTGTCTGAAGGTAAACGTTAAATTACATTTCTTGAGTTTATTCTCCATATTGTCCCTGGGATGATCTTTGGCTGACATAATCTTTCTCCAGAACGACAAGCCCTCACCAGCCTTTGTCTTCACCATCGCACCCAGAGCTTTGGCCTGCAACGCGGTCAGCCACTCGCACCAGGGGGGCCCAGCCTGAGGCCGGGTTTGTCATTGCAGTGTGCCCAGAACTACAAGCCCTCACCAGCCTTTGTCTTCACCATCGCACCCAGAGCTCTGGCCTGCAACCCGGTCACCCACTCGCACCAGGGGGGCCCTGCCTGAGGCCGAGTTTGTCATTGCAGTTTGCCGTCCCTTGTCGGACGCGCTGTCATCAGGCTTCCCTGTTGGTTGCATTTGCCTCCCTTGTCTGAAGGTAAACTTTAAATTCCATTTCTTGAGTTTATTCTCCATATTGTCCCTGGGATGATCTTTGGCTGACATAATCTTTCTCCAGAACTACAAGCCCTCACCAGCCTTTGTCTTCACCATCGCACCCAGAGCTATGGCCTGCAACCCGGTCAGCCACTCGCACCAGGGGGGCCCAGCCTGAGGCCGAGGTTGTCATTGCAGTGTGCCGTCCCTTGTCGGACGCGCTGTCACCAGGCCTCCCTGTTGGTTGCATTTGCCTCCCTTGTCTGAAGGTAAACTTTAAATTCCATTTCTTGAGTTTAGTCTCCATATTGTCCCTGGGATGATCTTTGGCTGACATAATCTTTCTCCAGAACTACAAGCCCTCACAAGCCTTTGTCTCCAGCACCACACCCAGGGCTCCAGCACTGCAACCCGGTCCCCCACTCACACCAGGGGGGCCCAGCCTGAGGCTGATTTTGTCATTGCAGTGTGCCGTCCCACATCGGACGCGCTATCACCAGGCCTCCCTTTCGGTTGCATTTGCCTCCCTTGTCTGAAGGTAAACTTTAAATTCCATTTCTTGAGTTTATTCTCCATATTGTGCCTGGGATGATCTACGGCTGACTTAATCTTGCTCCAGAACTATAAGCCCTCACCAGCATGTGACTCCAGGCCAGACCGGGGCTCCAGCCAGCGCTCCAGCACTGTTTCCCGGTCCCCCACCCTCACCATGGGTGTCCAGCCTTAGGGGGTGGTTGTCGTTGCAGTGGGCGTCACCCTCTCGATCAAGCTTTCCCCAGGCCTCCCTGTTGGTTGCATTTGCCTCCCTTGTCTGAAGGTAAACTTTAAATTCCATTTCTTGAGTTTATTCTCCACATTGTCCCTGGGATGATCTTTGGCTGACATAATCTTTCTCCAGAACTACAAGCCCTCACCAGCCTTTGTCTTCACCATCGCACCCAGAGCTCTGGCCTGCAACCTTGTCACCCACTCGCACCAAGGGGGCCCAGCCTGAGGCCGAGTTTGTCAGTGCAATGTGCTGTCCCATGTCGGACGCGCTGTCACCAGGCCTCCCTGTTGGTTGCATTTGCCTCCCTTGTCTGAAGGTAAACTTTAAATTCCATTTCTTGAGTTTATTCTCCATATTGTCCCTGGGATGATCTTTGGCTGACTTAATCTTGCTCCAGAACTACAAGCCCTCACAAGCCTTTGTCTCCAGCACCACACCCAGGGCTACAGCACTCCAACCCGGTCCCCCACTCACACTAGGGGGGCCCAGCCTGAGGCCGAGTTTGTCATTGCAGTGTGCAGTCCCATGTCGGACGAGCTGTCACCAGGCCTCCCTGTTGGTTGCATTTGCCTCCCTTGTCTGAAGGTAAACTTTAAATTCCATTTCTTGAGTTTATTCTCCATATTGTCCCTGGGATGATCTTTGGCTGACATAATCTTTCTCCAGAACTACAAGCCCTCACAAGCCTTTGTCTTCAGCACCGCACCAGGAGTTCCGCCTGTGCAACCTCGGTCCCCCACTCGCACCAGGGGGGCCCAGCTTGAGGCCGAGGTTGTCATTGCAGTGTGCCGCCTCACGTCGGACGAGCTGTCACCAGGCCTCCCTGTTGGTTGCATTTGCCTCCCTTGTCTGAAGGTAAACTTTAAATTACATTTCTTGAGTTTATTCTCCATATTGTCCCTGGGATGATCTTTGGCTGACTTAATCTTGCTCCAGAACTACAAGCCCTCACAAGTCTTTGTCTCCAGCACCACACCCAGGGCTCCAGCACTGCAACCCGGTCCCCCACTCACACCGGGGGGGCCCAACCTAAGGCTGATTTTGTCTTTGCAGTCTGCCGTCCCATGTCGGACACGCTGTCACCAGGCCTCCTTGTTGGTTGCATTTGCCTCCCTTGTCTGAAGGTAAACTTTAAATTCCATTTCTTGAGTTTATTCTCCATATTGTCCCTGGGATGATCTTTGGCTGACATAATCTTTCTCCAGAACTACAAGCCCTCACCAGCCTTTGTCTTCACCATCGCACCCAGAGCTCTGGCCTGCAACCCGGTCAGCCACTCGCACCAGGGGGGCCCAGCCTGAGGCCTAGTTTTTCATTGCAGTGTGCCGTCCCATGTCGGACGTGCTGTCACCAGGCCTCCCTGTTGGTTGCATTTGCCTCCCTTGTCTGAAGGTAAACTTTAAATTCCATTTCTTGAGTTTATTCTCCATATTGTCCCTGGGATGATCTTTGGCTGACATAATCTTTCTCCTTAACTACAAGCCCTCACCAGCATGTGACTCCCGGCCACCCTGGGGCTCCAGCCAGGGCTCCAGCACTGCTGCCCGGTACCCCACTCTCACCAGGGGGGCCCAGCCTGAGGCCGAGGTTGTCATTGCAGTGTGCTGTCCCACATCGGACGCGCTGTCACCATGCCTCCCTGTTGGTTGCATTTGCCTCCCTTGTCTGAAGGTAAACTTTAAATTCCATTTCTTGAGTTTATTCTCCATATTGTCCCTGGGATGATCTTTGGCTGACATAATCTTTCTCCAGAACTACAAGCCCTCACCAGCCTTTGTCTTCACCATCGCACCCAGAGCTCTGGCCTGCTACCCGGTCAGCCACTGGCACCAGGGGGGCCCAGCCTAAGGCCGAGTTTGTCATTGCAGTGTGCCGTCCCATGTCGGACGCGCTGTCATCAGGCCTCCTTTTTGGTTGCATTTGCCTCCCTTGTCTGAAGGTAAACTTTAAATTCCATTTCTTGAGTTTATTCTCCATATTGTCCCTGGGATGATCTTTGGCTGACATAATCTTTCTCCAGAACTACAAGCCCTCACCAGCCTTTGTCTTCAGCACCGCACCAGGATTTCTGCCAGTGCAACCTCGGTCCCCCACTCGCACCAGGGGGGCCCAGCCTGAGGCCGAGGTTGTCATTGCAGCTTGCCGTTCCACGTCGGACGAGCTGTCACCAGGCCTCCCTGTTGGTTGCATTTGCCTCCCTTGTCTGAAGGTAAACTTTAAATTCCATTTCTTGTGTTTATTCTCCATATTGTCCCAGGGATGATCTTTGGCTGACTTAATCTTTCTCCAGAACTACAAGCCCTCACAAGTCTTTGTCTCCAGCACCACACCCAGGGCTCCAGCACTGCAACCCGGTTCCCCACTCACACCAGGGGGGCCCAGCCTGAGGCTGATTTTGTCATTGCAGTCTGCCGTCCCATGTCGGACGCGCTGTCCCCAGGCTTCCCTGTTGGTTGCATTTGCCTCCCTTGTCTGAAGGTAAACTTTAAATTCCATTTCTTGAGTTTATTCTCCATATTGTCCCTGGGATGATCTTTGGCTGACATAATCTTTCTCCAGAACTACAAGCCCTCACCAGCCTTTGTCTTCACCATCGCACCCAGAGCTCTGGCCTGCAACCCGGTCAGCCACTCGCACCAGGGGGGCCCAGCCTGAGGCTGAGTTTGTCATTGCAGTGTGCCCAGAACTACAAGCCCTCACCAGCCTTTGTCTTCACCATCGCACCCAGAGCTCTGGCCTGCAACCTGGTCAGCCACTCGCACCAGGGGGGCACAGCCTGAGGCCGAGTTTGTCATTGCAGTGTGCTCTCCCATGTCGGACGCGCTGTCACCAGGCCTCCCTGTTGGTTGCATTTGCCTCACTTGTCTGAAGGTAAACTTTAAATTCCATTTCTTGAGTTTATTCTCCATATTGTCCCTGGGATGATCTACGGCTGACTTAATCTTGCTCCAGAACTACAAGCCCTCACCAGCATGTGACTCCAGGCCACCCTGGGGCTCCAGCCAGGGCTCCAGCACTGCTGCCCGGTCCCCCACTCTCACCAGGGGTGCCCAGTTTTAGGGGGTGGTTGTCGTTGCAGTGGGCGTCGCCCTCTCGATCAAGCTTTCCCCAGGCCTCCCTGTTGGTTGCATTTGCCTCCCTTGTCTGAAGGTAAACGTTAAATTACATTTCTTGAGTTTATTCTCCATATTGTCCCTGGGATGATCTTTGGCTGACATAATCTTTCTCCAGAACGACAGGCCCTCACCAGCCTTTGTCTTCACCATCGCACCCAGAGCTTTGGCCTGCAACCCGGTCAGCCACTCTCACCAGGGGGGCCCAGCCTGAGGCCGGGTTTGTCATTGCAGTGTGCCCAGAACTACAAGCCCTCACCAGCCTTTGTCTTCACCATCGCACCCAGAGCTCTGGCCTGCAACCCGGTCAGCCACTCGCACCAGGGGGGCCCAGCCTGAGGCTGATTTTGTCATTGCAGTGTGCCGTCCCACATCGGACGCGCTATCACCAGGCCTCCCTTTCGGTTGCATTTGCCTCCCTTGTCTGAAGGTAAACTTTAAATTCCATTTCTTGAGTTTATTCTCCATATTGTGCCTGGGATGATCTACGGCTGACTTAATCTTGCTCCAGAACTATAAGCCCTCACCAGCATGTGACTCCAGGCCAGACCGGGGCTCCAGCCAGCGCTCCAGCACTGTTTCCCGGTCCCCCACCCTCACCATGGGTGTCCAGCCTTAGGGGGTGGTTGTCGTTGCAGTGGGCGTCACCCTCTCGATCAAGCTTTCCCCAGGCCTCCCTGTTGGTTGCATTTGCCTCCCTTGTCTGAAGGTAAACTTTAAATTACATTTCTTGAGTTTATTCTCCATATTGTCCCTGGGATGATCTTTGGCTGACATAATCTTTCTCCAGAACTACAAGCCCTCACCAGCCTTTGTCTTCACCATCGCACCCAGAGCTCTGGCCTGCAACCTTGTCACCCACTCGCACCAAGGGGGCCCAGCCTGAGGCCGAGTTTGTCAGTGCAATGTGCTGTCCCATGTCGGACGCGCTGTCACCAGGCCTCCCTGTTGGTTGCATTTGCCTCCCTTGTCTGAAGGTAAACTTTAAATTCCATTTCTTGAGTTTATTCTCCATATTGTCCCTGGGATGATCTTTGGCTGACTTAATCTTGCTCCAGAACTACAAGCCCTCACCAGCCTTTGTCTTCAGCACCGCACCAGGAGTTCCGTCAGTGCAACCTCGGTCCCCCACTCACACCAGGGGGGCCCAGCCTGAGGCCGAGGTTGTCATTGCAGTGTGCCATTCCACATCGGACGCGCTGTCACCAGGCCTCCCTTTTGGTTGCATTTGCCTCCCTTGTCTGCAGGTAAACTTTAAATTCCATTTCTTGAGTTTATTCTCCATATTGTCCCTGGGATGATCTTTGGCTGACATAATCTTTCTCCAGAACTACAAGCCCTCACCAGCTTCTGTCTTCACCATCGCACCCAGAGCTACAGCACTCCAACCCGGTCCCCCACTCACACTAGGGGGGCCCAGCCTGAGGCCGAGTTTGTCATTGCAGTGTGCCGTCCCATGTCGGACGAGTTGTCACCAGGCCTCCCTGTTGGTTGCATTTGCCTCCCTTGTCTGAAGGTAAACTTTAAATTCCATTTCTTGAGTTTATTCTCCATATTGTGCCTGGGATGATCTTTAGCTGACATAATCTTTCTCCAGAACTACAAGCCCTCACCAGCCTTTGTCTTCACCATCACACCCAGAGCTCTGGCCTGCAACCCGGTCACCCACTCTCACCAAGGGGGCCCAGCCTGAGGCCGAGTTTGTCATTGCAGTGTGCCGTTCCATGTCGGACGCGCTGTCACCAGGCCTCCCTGTTGGTTGCATTTGCCTCCCTTGTCTGAAGGTAAACTTTAATTTACATTTCTTGAGTTTATTCTCCATATTGTCCCTGGGATGATCTTTGGCTGACTTAATCTTGCTCCAGAACTACAAGCCCTCACAAGTCTTTGTCTCCAGCACCACACCCAGGGCTCCAGCACTGCAACCCGGTCCCCCACTCACACCGGGGGGGCCCAACCTGAGGCTGATTTTGTCATTGCAGTGTGCCGTCCCATGTCGGACGCGCTGTCACCAGGCCTCCCTGTTGGTTGCATTTGCCTCCCTTGTCTGAAGGTAAACTTTAAATTCCATTTCTTGAGTTTATTCTCCATATTGTCCCTGGGATGATCTTTGGCTGACATAATCTTTCTCCAGAACTACAAGCCCTCTCCAGCATGTGACTCCAGGCCACCCTGGGGCACCAGCCAGGGCTCCAGCACTGCTGCCCGGTCCCCCACTCTCACCAGGGGTGCCCAGCCTTTGGCGGTGGTTGTCGTTGCAGTGGGCGTCGCCCTCTCGATCAAGCTTTCCCCAGGCCTCCCTGTTGGTTGCATTTGCCTCCCTTGTCTGAAGGTAAACTTTAAATTCCATTTCTTGAGTTTATTCTCCATATTGTCCCTGGGATGATCTTTGGCTGACATAATCTTTCTCCAGAACTACAAGCCCTCACCAGCTTCTGTCTTCACCATCGCACTCAGAGCTACAGCACTGCAACCCGGTCCCCCACTCACACTAGGGGGGCCCAGCCTGAGGCCGAGTTTGTCATTGCAGTGTGCCGTCCCATGTCGGACGACCTGTCATCTAGCCTCCCTGTTGGTTGCATTTGCCTCCCTCGTCTGAAGGTAAACTTTAAATTACATTTCTTGAGTTTATTTTCCATATTGTCCCTGGGATGATTTTTGGCTGACATAATCTTGCTCCAGAACTACAAACCCTCACCAGCCTTTGTCTTCACCATCGCACCCAGAGCTCTGGCCTGCAACCCGGTCAGCCACTCGCACCAGGGGGGCCCAGCCTGAGGCCTAGTTTTTCATTGCAGTGTGCCGTCCCATGTCGGACGTGCTGTCACCAGGCCTCCCTGTTGGTTGCATTTGCCTCCCTTGTCTGAAGGTAAACTTTAAATTCCATTTCTTGAGTTTATTCTCCATATTGTCCCTGGGATGATCTTTGGCTGACATAATCTTTCTCCTGAACTACAAGCCCTCACCAGCATGTGACTCCAGGCCACCCTGGGGCTCCAGCCAGGGCTCCAGCACTGCTGCCCGGTACCCCACTCTCACCAGGGGGGCCCAGCCTGAGTCCGAGGTTGTCATTGCATTGTGCCGTCCCACATCGGACGCGCTGTCACCATGCCTCCCTGTTGGTTGCATTTGCCTCCCTTGTCTGAAGGTAAACTTTAAATTCCATTTCTTGAGTTTATTCTCCATATTGTCCCTGGGATGATCTTTGGCTGACATAATCTTTCTCCAGAACTACAAGCCCTCACCAGCCTTTGTCTTCACCATCGCACCCAGAGCTCTGGCCTGCTACCCGGTCAGCCTCTGGCACCAGGGGGGCCCAGCCTAAGGCCGAGTTTGTCATTGCAGTGTGCCGTCCCATGTCGGACGCGCTGTCATCAGGCCTACTTTTTGGTTGCATTTGCCTCCCTTGTCTGAAGGTAAACTTTAAATTCCCTTTCTTGAGTTTATTCTCCATATTGTCCCTGGGATGATCTTTGGCTGACTTAATCTTGCTCCAGAACTACAAGCCCTCACAAGCCTTTGTCTCCAGCACCACACCCAGGGCTCCAGCACTGCAACTCGGTCCCCCACTCACACCAGGGGTGCCCAGCCTGAGGCTAATTTTGTTATTGCAGTGTGCCGTCCCATGTCGGACGAGTTGTCACCAGGCCTCCCTGTTGGTTGCATTTGCCTCCCTTGTCTGAAGGTAAACTTTAAATTACATTTCTTGAGTTTATTCTCCATATTGTCCCTGGGATGATCTTTGGCTGACATAATCTTTCTCCGGAACTACAAGCCCTCACCAGCCTCTGTCTTCACCATCGCACCCAGAGCTCCAGCACTGCAACCCGGTCCCCCACTCACACTAGGGGGGCCTAGCCTGAGGGCAATTTTGTCATTGCAGTGTGCCGCCCCACATCGGACGCGCTGTCACCAGGCCTCCCTGTTGGTTGCATTTGCCTCCCTTGTCTGAAGGTAAACTTTAAATTCCATTTCTTGAGTTTATTCTCCATATTGTCCCTGGGATGATCTTTGGCTGACATAATCTTTCTCCAGAACTACAAGCCCTCATAAGCCTTTGTCTCCAGCACCACACCCCGGGCTCCAGCACTGCAACCCGGTCCCCCACTCACACCAGGGGGGCCCAGCCTGAGGCTGATTTTGTCATTGCAGTGTGTCGTCCCACATCGGACGCGCTATCACCAGGCCTCCCTGTTGGTTGCATTTGCCTCTCTTGTCTGAAGGTAAACTTTGAATTACATTTCTTGAGTTTATTCTCCATATTGTGCCTGGGATGATCTACGGCTGACTTAATCTTGCTCCAGAAATATAAGCCCTCACCAGCACGTGATTCCAGGCCACCTTGGGGCTCCAACCAGGGCTCCAGCACTGCTGCCCGGTCCCCCACCCTCACCAGGGGTGCCCAGCCTTAGGCGGTTGTTGTCGTTGCAGTGGGCGTCGCCCTCTCGATCAAGCTTTCCCCAGGCCTCCCTGTTGGTTGCATTTGCCCCCCTTGTCTGAAGGTAAACTTTAAATTCCATTTCTTGTGTTTATTCTCCATATTGTCCCTGGGATGATCTTTGGCTGACATAATCTTTCTCCAGAACTACAAGCCCTCAACAGTCTTTGTCTTCACCATCGCACCCAGAGCTCTGGCCTGTAACCCGGTCAGCCACTGGCACCAGGGGGGCCCAGTCTGAGACTGAGGTTGTCATTGCAGTGTGCCGTCCCACATTGGACGCGCTGTCACCAGACCTCCCTGTTGGTTGCATTTGCCTCCCTTGTCTGAAGGTAAACTTTAAATTCCATGTCTTGAGTTTATACTCCATATTGTCCCTGGGATGATCTACGACTGACTTTATCTTGCTCCAGAACTACAAGCCCTCACCAGCATGTGACTCCAGGCCAGACCGGGGTTCCAGCCAGGGCTCCAGCACTGCTGCCCGGTCTCCCACCCTCACCAGGGGTGTCCAGCCTTAGGGGGTGGTTGTCGTTGCAGTGGGCGTCGCCCTCTCGATCAAGCTTTCCCCAGGCCTCCCTGTTGGTTGCATTTGCCTCCCTTGTCTGAAGGTAAACTTTAAATTACATTTCTTGAGTTTATTCTCCATATTGTCCCTGCGTTGATCTTTGGCTGACATAATCTTTCTCCAGAACTACAAGCCCTCACCAGCCTTTGTCTTCAGCACCGCACCAGGAGTTCCGCCAGTGCAACCTCGGTCCCCCACTCGCACCAGGGGGGCCCAGCCTGAGGCCGAGGTTGTCATTGCAGTGTGCCGTCCCACATCGGACGCGCTGTCACCAGGCCTCCCTGTTGGTTGCATTTGCCTCCCTTGTCTGAAGGTAAACTTTAAATTCCCTTTCTTGAGTTTATTCTCCATATTGTCCCTGGGATGATCTACGGCTGACTTAATCTGGCTCCAGAACTACAAGCCCTCACCAGCATGCGACTCCAGGCTACCCTGGGGCTCCAGCCAGGGCTCAAGCACTGCTGCCCGGTCCCCCACTCTCACCAGGGGTGCCCAGCCTTAGGCGGTGGTTGTCGTTGTAGTGGGCGTCGCCCTCTCGATCAAGCTTTCCCCAGGCCTCCCTGTTGGTTGCATTTGCCTCCCTTGTCTGAAGGTAAACTTTGAATTACATTTCTTGAGTTTTTTTCCATATTGTCCCTGGGATGATCTTTGGCTGACATAATCTTTCTCCAGAACTACAAGCCCTCACCAGCCTTTGTCTTCACCATCACACCCAGAGCTCTGGCCTGCAACCCGGTCACCCACTCGCACCAAGGGGGCCCAGCCTGAGGCCGAGTTTGTCATTGCAGTGTGCCGTTCCATGTCGGACGCGCTGTCACCAGGCCTCCCTGTTGGTTGCATTTGCCTCCCTTGTCTGAAGGTAAACTTTAAATTCCATTTCTTGAGTTTATTCTCCATATTGTCCCTGGGATGATCTACGGCTGACTTAATCTGGCTCCAGAACTACAAGCCCTCACCAGCATGTGACTCCAGGCTACCCTGGGGCTCCAGCCAGGGCTCCAGCACTGCTGCCCGGTCCCCCACTCTCACCAGGGGGGCCCAGCCTTAGGCGGTGGTTGTCGTTGCAGTGGGCGTCGCCCTCTCGATCAAGCTTTCCCCAGGCCTCCCTGTTGGTTGCATTTGCCTCCCTTGTCTGAAGGTAAACTTTAAATTACATTTCTTGAGTTTATTTTCCATATTGTCCCTGGGATGATCTTTGGCTGACATAATCTTTCTCCAGAACTACAAGCCCTCACCAGCCTTTGTCTTCACCATCACACCCAGAGCTCTGGCCTGCAACCCGGTTACCCACTCGCACCAGGGGGGCCCAGCCTGAGGCCGAGTTTGTCATTGCAGTGTGCCGTTCCATGTCGTACGCGCTGTCACCAGGCCTCCCTGTTGGTTGCATTTGCCTCCCTTGTCTGAAGGTAAACTTTAAATTCCATTTCTTGAGTTTATTCTCCATATTGTCCCTGGGATGATCTTTGGCTGACATAATCTTTCTCCAGAACTACAAGCCCTCACCAGCCTTTGTCTTCACCATCGCACCCAGAGCTCTGGCCTGCAACCCGGTCAGCCACTCGCACCAGGGGGGCCCAGCCTGAGGCCGAGTTTGTCATTGCAGTGTGCCGTCCCACATCGGACGCGCTATCACCAGGCCTCCCTGTTGGTTGCATTTGCCTCCCTTGTCTGAAGGTAAACTTTAAATTCCATTTCTTGAGTTTATTCTCCATATTGTGCCGGGGATGATCTACGGCTGACTTAATCTTGCTCCAGAACTACAAGCCCTCACCAGCATGTGACTCCAGGCCAGACCGGGGCTCCAGCCAGGGCTCTAGCACTGCTGCCCGGTGCCCCACCCTCACCAGGGGTGTCCAGCCTTAGGGGGTGGTTGTCGTTGCAGTGGGCGTCGCCCTCTCGATCAAGCTTTCCCCAGGCCTCCCTGTTGGTTGCATTTGCCTCCCTTGTCTGAAGGTAAACTTTAAATTACATTTCTTGAGTCTATTTTCCATATTGTCCCTGGGATGATCTTTGGCTGACATAATCTTGCTCCAGAACTACAAGCCCTCACCATTCTTTGTCTTCACCATCGCACCCAGAGCTCTGGCCTGCAACCCGGTCACCCACTCGCACCAAGGGGCCCCATTCTGAGGCCGAGTTTGTCCTTGCAGTGTGCCGTCTCATGTCGGACGCGCTGTCACCAGGCCTCCCTGTTGGTTGCATTTGCTTCCCTTGTCTGAAGGTAAATTTTAAATTCCATTTCTTGAGTTTATTCTCCATATTGTCCCTGGGATGATCTTTGGCTGACATAATCTTGCTCCAGAACTACAAGCCCTCACAAGCCTTTGTCTTCAGCACCGCACCAGGAGTTCCGCCAGTGCAACCTCGGTCCCCCACTCGCACCAGGGGGGCCCAGCCTGAGGCCGAGGTTGTCATTGCAGCTTGCCGTTCCACGTCGGACGAGCTGTCACCAGGCCTCCCTGTTGGTTGCATTTGCCTCCCTTGTCTGAAGGTAAACTTTAAATTCCATTTCTTGTGTTTATTCTCCATATTGTCCCAGGGATGATCTTTGGCTGACTTAATCTTGTTCCAGAACTACAAGCCCTCACAAGTCTTTGTCTCCAGCACCACACCCAGGGCTCCAGCACTGCAACCCGGTTCCCCACTCACACCAGGGGGGCCCAGCCTGAGGCTGATTTTGTCATTGCAGTCTGCCGTCCCATGTCGGACGCGCTGTCCCCAGGCCTCCCTGTTGGTTGCATTTGCCTCCCTTGTCTGAAGGTAAACTTTAAATTCCATTTCTTGAGTTTATTCTCCATATTGTCCCTGGGATGATCTTTGGCTGACATAATCTTTCTCCAGAACTACAAGCCCTCACCAGCCTTTGTCTTCAGCACCGCACCAGGAGTTCCGCCAGTGCAACATCGGTCCCCCACTCACACCAGGGGGGCCCAGCCTGAGGCCGAGGTTGTCATTGCAGTGTGCCGTCCCACATCGGACGCGCTGTCACCAGGCCTCCCTGTTGGTTGCATTTGCCTCCCTTGTCTGAAGGTAAACTTTAAATTACATTTCTTGAGTTTATTCTCCAGATTGTCCCTGGGATGATCTACGGCTGACTTTATCTTGCTCCAGAACTACAAGCCCTCACCAGCATGTGACTCCAGGCCAGACCGGGGTTCCAGCCAGGGCTCCAGCACTGCTGCCCGGTCTCCCACCCTCACCGGGGTGTCCAGCCTTAGGGGGTGGTTGTCGTTGCAGTGGGCGTCGCCCTCTCGATCAAGCTTTCCCCAGGCCTCCCTGTTGGTTGCATTTGCCTCCCTTGTCTGAAGGTAAACTTTAAATTACATTTCTTGAGTTTATTCTCCATATTGTCCCTGCGATGATCTTTGGCTGACATAATCTTTCTCCAGAACTACAAGCCCTCACCAGCCTTTGTCTTCAGCACCGCACCAGGAGTTCCGCCAGTGCAACCTCGGTCCCCCACTCGCACCAGGGGGGCCCAGCCTGAGGCCGAGGTTGTCATTGCAGTGTGCCGTCCCACATCGGACGCGCTGTCACCAGGCCTCCCTGTTGGTTGCATTTGCCTCCCTTGTCTGAAGGTAAACTTTAAATTCCCTTTCTTGAGTTTATTCTCCATATTGTCCCTGGGATGATCTACGGCTGACTTAATCTGGCTCCAGAACTACAAGCCCTCACCAGCATGCGACTCCAGGCTACCGTGGGGCTCCAGCCAGGGCTCCAGCACTGCTACCCGGTCCCCCACTCTCACCAGGGGTGCCCAGCCTTAGGCGGTGGTTGTCGTTGCAGTGGGCGTCGCCCTCTCGATCAAGCTTTCCCCAGGCCTCCCTGTTGGTTGCATTTGCCTCCCTTGTCTGATGGTAAACTTTAAATTCCATTTCTTGAGTTTATTTTCCATATTGTCCCTGGGATGATCTTTGGCTGACATAATCTTTCTCCAGAACTACAAGCCCTCACCAGCCTTTGTCTTCACCATCACACCCAGAGCTCTGGCCTGCAACCCGGTCACCCACTCGCACCAAGGGGGCCCAGCCTGAGGCCGAGTTTGTCATTGCAGTGTGCCGTCCCATGTCGGACGCGCTGTCACCAGGCCTCCCTGTTGGTTGCATTTGCCTCCCTTGTCTGAAGGTAAACTTTAAATTCCATTTCTTGAGTTTATTCTCCATATTGTCCCTGGGATGATCTACGGCTGACTTTATCTTGCTCCAGAACTACAAGCCCTCACCAGCATGTGACTCCAGGCTAGACCGGGGTTCCAGCCAGGCTTCCAGCACTGCTGCCCGGTCCGCCACCCTCACCAGGGGTGTCCAGCCTTAGGGGGTGGTTGTCGTTGCAGTGGGCGTCGCTCTCTCTATCAAGCTTTCCCCAGGCCTCCCTGTTGGTTGCATTTGCCTCCCTTGTTTGAAGGTAAACTTTAAATTCCATTTCTTGAGTTTATTCTCCATATTGTCCCTGCGATGATCTTTGGCTGACATAATCTTTCTCCAGAACTACAAGCCCTCACCAGCCTTTGTCTTCAGCACCGCACCAGGAGTTCCGCCAGTGCAACCTTGGTCCCCCACCCTCACCAGGGGTGTCCAGCCTTAGGGGGTGGTTGTCGTTGCAGTGGGCGTCGCCCTCTCGATCAGGCTTTCACCAGGCCTCCCTGTTGGTTGCATTTGCCTCCCTAGTCTGAAGGTAAACTTTAAATTCCCTTTCTTGAGTTTATTCTCCATATTGTCCCTGGGATGATCTACGGCTGACTTAATCTGGCTCCAGAACTACAAGCCCTCACCAGCATGTGACTCCAGGCTACCTTGGGGCTCCAGCCAGGGCTCCAGCACTGCTGCCCGGTCCCCCACCCTCACCAGGGGTGTCCAGCCTTAGGGGGTGGTTGTCGTTGCAGTGGGCGTCGCCCTCTCGATCAGGCTTTCACCAGGCCTCCCTGTTGGTTGCATTTGCCTCCCTAGTCTGAAGGTAAACTTTAAATTCCCTTTCTTGAGTTTATTCTCCATATTGTCCCTGGGATGATCTACGGCTGACTTAATCTGGCTCCAGAACTACAAGCCCTCACCAGCATGTGACTCCAGGCTACCTTGGGGCTCCAGCCAGGGCTCCAGCACTGCTGCCCGGTCCCCCACTTGCACCAGGGGGGCCCAGCCTGAGGCCGAGGTTGTCATTGCAGCTTGCCGTGCCACGTCGGACGAGCTGTCACCAGGCCTCCCTGTTGGTTGCATTTGCCTCCCTTGTCTGAAGGTAAACTTTAAATTCCATTTCTTGTGTTTATTCTCCATATTGTCCCAGGGATGATCTTTGGCTGACTTAATCTTGCTCCAGAACTACAAGCCCTCACAAGTCTTTGTCTCCAGCACCACAACCAGGGCTCCAGCACTGCAACCCGGTCCCCCACTCGCACCAGTGGGGCCCAGCCTGAGGCCGAGGTTGTCATTGCAGTGTGCCGTCCCACATCGGACGCGCTGTCACCAGGCCTCCCTGTTGGTTGCATTTGCCTCCTTTGTCTGAAGGTAAACTTTAAATTCCCTTTCTTGAGTTTATTCTCCATATTGTCCCTGGGATGATCTACGGCTGACTTAATCTTGCTCCAGAACTACAAGCCCTCACCAGCATGTGACTCCAGGCCACCCTGGGTTTCCAGCCAGGGCTCCAGCACTGCTGCCCGGTCCCCCACTTTCACCAGGGGTTCCCAGAATTAGGCGGTGGTTGTCGTTGCAGTGGGCGTCGCCCTCTCGATCAAGCTTTCCCCAGGCCTCCCTGTTGGTTGTATTTGCCTCCCTTGTCTGAAGGTAAACTTTAAATTCCATTTCTTGAGTTTATTCTCCATATTGTCCCTGGGATGATCTTTGGCTGACTTAATCTTGCTCCAGAACTACAAGCCCTCACAAGCCTTTTTCTCCAGCACCACACCCAGGGCTCCAGCACTGCAACTCGGTCCCCCACTCACACCAGGGGTGCCCAGTCTGAGGCTAATTTTGTCATTGCAGTGTGCCGTCCCATGTCGGACGAGTTGTCACCAGGCCTCCCTGTTGGTTGCATTTGCCTCCCTTGTCTGAAGGTAAACTTTAAATTACATTTCTTGAGTTTATTCTCCATATTGTCCCTGGGATGATCTACGGCTGACATAATCTTTCTCCAGAACTACAAGCCCTCACCAGCCTTTGTCTTCACCATCGCACCCAGAGCTCTGGCCTGCAACCCGGTCAGCCACTCGCACCAGGGGGGCCCAGCCTGAGGCTGAGTTTGTCATTGCATTGTGCCGTCCCTTTTTGGACGACCTGTCATCAGGACTCCCTGTTGGTTGCATTTGCCTCCCTTGTCTGAAGGTAAACTTTAAATTCCATTTCTTGAGTTTATTCTCCATATTGTCCCTGGGATGATCTTTGGCTGACTTAATCTTTCTCCAGAACTACAAGCCCTCACCAGCCTTTGTCTTCAGCACCGCACCAGGAGTTCCGCCAGTGCAACCTCATTCCCCCACTCGCACCAGGGGGGCCCAGCCTGAGGCCGAGGTTGTCATTGCAGTGTGCCGTCCCACATCGGACGCGCTGTAACCTGGCCTCCCTGTTGGTTGCATTTGCCTCCCTTGTCTGAAGGTAAACTTTAAATTCCATTTCTTGACTTTATTCTCCATATTGTCCCTGGGATTATCTTTTGCTGACATAATCTTTCTCCAGAACTACAAGCCCTCACTAGCCTTTGTTTCCAGCACCACAACCAGGGCTCCAGCACTGCTTCCCGGTCCCCCACTCACACCAGGGGGGCCCAGCCTGAGGCTGATTTTGTCATTGCAGTGTGCCGTCCCACATCAGACGCGCTATCACCAGGCCTCCCTGTTGGTTGCATTTGCCTCCCTTGTCTGAAGGTAAACTTTAAATTACATTTCTTGAGTTTATTCTCCATATTGTCCCTGGGATGATCTTTGGCTGACATAATCTTTCTCCAGAACTACAAGCCCTCACGAGCCTCTGTCTTCAGCACCACACCCAGAGCTCCAGCACTGCAACCCGGTTCCCCACTTTCACTAGGGGGGCCCAGCCTGAGGGCGATTTTGTCATTGCAGTGTGCCGCCCCACATCGGACGAGCTGTCATCAGGACTCCCTGTTGGTTGCATTTACCTCTCATGTCTTAAGGTAAACTTTAAATTACATTTCTTGAGTTTATTTTCCAGATTGTCCCTGGGATGATCTTTGGCTGACATAATCTTCTCCAGAACTACAAGCCCTCACCAGCCTTTGTCTTCACCATCGCACCCAGAGCTCTGGCCTGCTACCCGGTCACCCACTCGCACCAAGGGGGCCCAGCCTGAGTCCGAGTTTGTCATTGCAGTGTGCCGTCCCATGTCGGACCCGCTGTCACCAGGCCTCCCTGTTGGTTGCATTTGCCTCCCTTGTCTGAAGGTAAACTTTAAATTACATTTCTTGAGTTTATTCTCCATATTGTCCCTGGGATGATCTTTGGCTGACATAATCTTTCTCCAGAACTACAAGCCCTCACCTGCCTCTGTCTTCACCATCGCACCCAGAGCTCCAGCACTGCAACCCGGTCCCCCACCCTCACCAGGGGTGCCCAGCCTTAGGCGGTTGTTGTCGTTGCAGTGGGCGTCGCCCTCTCGATCAAGCTTTCCCCAGGCCTCCCTGTTGGTTGCATTTGCCTCCCTTGTCTGAAGGTAAACTTTAAATTCCATTTCTTGTGTTTATTCTCCATATTGTCCCTGGGATGATCTTTGGCTGACATGATCTTTCTCCAGAACTACAAGCCCTCACCAGCCTTTGTCTTCACCATCGCACCCAGAGCTCTGGCCTGCAACCCGGTCAGCCACTGGCACCAGGGAGGCCCAGCCTGAGGCCGAGTTTGTCATTGCAGTTTGCCGTCCCATGTCGGACGCGCTGTCATCAGGCCTCCTTGTTGGTTGCATTTGCCTCCCTTGTCTGAAGGTAAACTTTAAATTACATTTCTTGAGTTTATACTCCATATTTTCCCTGGGATGATCTACGGCTGACTTAATCTTGCTCCAGAACTACAAGCCCTCACCAGCATGTGACTCCAGGCCACCCTGGGGCTCCAGCCAGGGCTCCAGCACTGCTGCCCGGTCCCCCACTCTCACCAAGGGTGCCCAGCCTTAGGCGGTGGTTGTCGTTGCCGTGGGCGTCGCCCTCTCGATCAAGCTTTCCCCAGGCCTCCCTGTTGGTTGCATTTGCCTCCCTTGTCTGAAGGTAAACTTTAAATTCCATTTCTTGAGTTTATTCTCCATATTTTCCCTGGGATGATCTTTGGCTGACTTAATCTTGCTCCAGAACTACAAGCCCTCACCAGCCTTTGTCTTCACCATCACACCCTGAGCTCTGGCCTGCAATCCGGTCAGCCACTGGCACCAGGGGTGCCCAGCCTGAGGCCGAGTTTGTCATTGCAGTGTGCCGTCCCATGTCGGACGCGCTGTCACCAGGCCTCCCTGTTGGTTGCATTTGCCTCCCTTGTCTGAAGGTAAACTTTAAATTCCATTTCTTGTGTTTATTCTCCATATTTTCCCAGGGATGATCTTTGGCTGACTTAATCTTGCTCCAGAACTACAAGCCCTCACAAGTCTTTGTCTCCAGCACCACACCCAGGGCTCCAGCACTGCAACCCGGTTCCCCACTCACACCAGGGGGGCCCAGCCTGAGGCTGATTTTGTCATTGCAGTCTGCCGTCCCATGTCGGACGCGCTGTCCCCAGGCCTCCCTGTTGGTTGCAATTTCCTCCCTTGTCTGAAGGTAAACTTTAAATTCCATTTCTTGAGTTTATTCTCCATATTGTCCCTGGGATGATCTTTGGCTGACATAATCTTTCTCCAGAACTACAAGCCCTCACCAGCCTTTGTCTTCAGCACCGCACCAGGAGTTCCGCCAGTGCAACCTCGGTCCCCCACTCTCACCAGGGGGGCCCAGCCTGAGGCCGAGGTTGTCATTGCAGTGTGCCGTCCCACATCGGACGCGCTGTCACCAGGCCTCCCTGTTGGTTGCATTTGCCTCCCTTGTCTGAAGGTAAACTTTAAATTCCCTTTCTTGAGTTTATTCTCCATATTGTCCCTGGGATGATCTACGGCTGACTTAATCTTGCTCCAGAACTACAAGCCCTCACCAGCATGTGACTCCAGGCCTCCCTGGGGCTCCAGCCAGGGCTCCAGCACTGCTGCCCGGTCCCCCACTCTCACCAGGGGTGCCCAGCCTTAGGCGGTGGTTGTCGTTGCAGTGGGCGTCGCCCTCTCGATCAAGCTTTCCCCAGGCCTCCCTGTTGGTTGCATTTGCCTCCCTTGTCTGAAGGTAAACTTTAAATTCCATTTCTTGAGTTTATTCTCCATATTGTCCCTGGGATGATCTTTGGCTGACATAATCTTTCTCCAGAACTACAAGCCCTCACAAGCCTTTGTCTCCAGCACCACACCCAGGGCTCCTGCACTGCAACTCGGTCCCCCACTCACACCAGGGGTGTCCAGCCTGAGGCTGATTTTGTCATTGCAGTGTGCCGTCCCACATCGGACGCGCTATCACCAGGCCTCCCTGTTGGTTGCATTTGCCTCCCTTGTCTGAAGGTGAACTTTAAATTCCATTTCTTGAGTTTATTCTCCATATTGTGCCTGGGATGATCTACGGCTGACTTAATCTTGCTCCAGAACTACAAGCCCTCACCAGCATGTGACTCCAGGCCAGACCGGGGCTCCAGCCAGGGCTCTAGCACTGCTGCCCGGTCCCCCATCCTCACCAGGGGTGTCCAGCCTTAGGGGGTGGTTGTCGTTGCAGTGGGCGTCGCCCTCTCGATCAAGCTTTCCCCAGGCCTCCCTGTTGGTTGCATTTGCCTCCCTTGTCTGAAGGTAAACTTTAAATTACATTTCTTGAGTTTATTTTCCATATTGTCCCTGGGATGATCTTTGGCTGACATAATCTTGCTCCAGAACTACAAGCCCTCACCATTCTTTGTCTTCACCATCGCACCCAGAGCTCTGGCCTGCAACCCGGTCACCCACTCGCACCAAGGGGCCCCATTCTGAGGCCGATTTTGTCATTGTAGTGTGCCGTCCCATGTCGGACGCGCTGTCACCAGGCCTCCCTGTTGGTTGCATTTGCCTCCCTTGTCTGAAGGTAAACTTTAAATTCCCTTTCTTGAGTTTATTCTCCATATTGTCCCTGGGATGATCTTTGGCTGACATAATCTTTCTCCAGAACTACAAGCCCTCACAGGCCTTTGTCTTCAGCACCGCACCAGGAGTTCCGCCAGTTCAACCTCGGTCTCCCACTCGCACCAGGGGGGCCCAGCCTGAGGCCGAGGTTGTCATTGCAGTGTGCCGTTTCACATCGGACGAGCTGTCACCAGGCCTCCCTGTTGGTTGCATTTGCCTCCCTTGTCTGAAGGTAAACTTTAAATTCCATTTCTTGTGTTTATTCTCCATATTTTCCCAGGGATGATCTTTGGCTGACTTAATCTTGCTCCAGAACTACAAGCCCTCACAAGTCTTTGTCTCCAGCACCACACCCAGGGCTCCAGCACTGCAACCCGGTTCCCCACTCACACCAGGGGGGCCCAGCCTGAGGCTGATTTTGTCATTGCAGTCTGCCGTCCCATGTCGGACGCGCTGTCCCCAGGCCTCCCTGTTGGTTGCAATTTCCTCCCTTGTCTGAAGGTAAACTTTAAATTCCATTTCTTGAGTTTATTCTCCATATTGTCCCTGGGATGATCTTTGGCTGACATAATCTTTCTCCAGAACTACAAGCCCTCACCAGCCTTTGTCTTCACCATCGCACCCAGAGCTCTGGCCTGCAACCCGGTCAGCCACTCGCACCAGGGGGGCCCAGCCTGAGGCTGAGTTTGTCATTGCAGTGTGCCCAGAACTACAAGCCCTCACCAGCCTTTGTCTTCACCATCGCACCCAGAGCTCTGGCCTGCAACCCGGTCAGCCACTCGCACCAGGGGGGCCTAGCCTGAGGCCGAGTTTGTCATTGCAGTGTGCTCTCCCATGTCGGACGCGCTGTCACCAGGCCTCCCTGTTGGTTGCTTTTGCCTCCTTTGTCTGAAGGTAAACTTTAAATTCCATTTCTTGAGTTTATTCTCCATATTGTCCCTGGGATGATCTACGGCTGACTTAATCTTGCTCCAGAACTACAAGCCCTCACCAGCATGTGACTCCAGGCCAACCTGGGGCTCCAGCCAGGGCTCCAGCACTGCTGCCCGGTCCCCCACTCTCACCAGGGGTGCCCAGCCTTAGGGGGTGGTTGTCGTTGCAGTGGGCGTCGCCCTCTCGATCAAGCTTTCCCCAGGCCTCCCTGTTGGTTGCATTTGCCTCCCTTGTCTGAAGGTAAACTTTAAATTACATTTCTTGAGTTTATTCTCCATATTGTCCCTGGGATGATCTTTGGCTGACATAATCTTTCTCCAGAACGACAAGCCCTCACCAGCCTTTGTCTTCACCATCGCACCCAGAGCTTTGGCCTGCAACCCGGTCAGCCACTCGCACCAGGGGGGCCCAGCCTGAGGCCGGGTTTGTCATTGCAGTGTGCCCAGAACTACAAGCCCTCACCAGCCTTTGTCTTCACCATCGCACCCAGAGCTCTGGCCTGCAACCCGGTCACCCACTCGCACCAGGGGGGCCCTGCCTGAGGCCGAGTTTGTCATTGCAGTGTGCCCAGAACTACAAGCCCTCACCAGCCTTTGTCTTCACCATCGCACCCAGAGCTCTGGCCTGCAACCCGGTCACCCACTCGCACCAGGGGGGCCCTGCCTGAGGCCGAGTTTGTCATTGCAGTGTGCCCAGAACTACAAGCCCTCACCAGCCTTTGTCTTCACCATCGCACCCAGAGCTCTGGCCTGCAACCCGGTCACCCACTCGCACCAGGGGGGCCCTGCCTGAGGCCGAGTTTGTCATTGCAGTGTGCCGTCCATTGTCGGACGCGCTGTCACCAGGCCTCCCTGTTGGTTGCATTTGCCTCCCTTGTCTGAAGGTAAACTTTAAATTCCATTTCTTGAGTTTATTCTCCATATTGTCCCTGGGATGATCTTTGGCTGACATAATCTTTCTCCAGAACTACAAGCCCTCACTAACCTTAGTCTTCAGCACTGCACCAGGATTTCTGCCAGTGCAAACTCGGTCCCCCACTCGCACCAGGGGGGCCCAGCCTGAGGCCGAGTTTGTCATTGCAGTTTGCCGTCCCATGTTGGACGCGCTGTCACCAGGCCTCCCTGTTTGTTGCATTTGCCTCCCTTGTCTGAAGGTAAACTTTAAATTACATTTCTTGAGTTTATTCTCCAGATTGTCCCTGGGATGATCTTTGGCTGACATAATCTTCTCCAGAACTACAAGCCCTCACCAGCCTTTGTCTTCACCATCGCACCCAGAGCTCTGGCCTGCAACCCGGTCACCCACTCGCACCAAGGGGGCCCAGCCTGAGTCCGAGTTTGTCATTGCAGTGTGCCGTCCCATGTCGGACGCGCTGTCACCAGGCCTCCCTGTTGGTTGCATTTGCCTCCCTTGTCTGAAGGTAAACTTTAAATTACATTTCTTGAGTTTATTCTCCATATTGTCCCTGGGATGATCTTTGGCTGACATAATCTTTCTCCAGAACTACAAGCCCTCACCAGCCTTTGTCTTCACCATCGCACCCAGAGCTCTGGCCTGCAACCCGGTCAGCCACTCGCACCAAGGGGGCCAAGCCTGAGGCCGAGTTTGTCATTGCAGTGTGCCGTCCCATGTCGGACGCGCTGTCATCAGGCCTCCCTGTTGGTTGCATTTGCCTCCCTTGTCTGAAGGTAAACTTTAAATTACATTTTTTGAATTAATTGTCCATATTGTCCCTGGGATGATCTTTGGCTGACATAATCTTTCTCCAGAACTACAAGCCCTCACAAGCCTTTGTCTCAAGCACCACACCCAGGTCTCCAGCACTGCAACCCGGTCCCCCACTCACACCAGGGGGGCCCAGCCTGAGGCTGATTTTGTCATTGCAGTGTGCCGTCCCACATCGGACGCGCTATCACCAGGCCTCCCTGTTGGTTGCATTTGCCTCCCTTGTCTGAAGGTAAACTTTAAATTCCATTTCTTGAGTTTATTCTCCATATTGTCCCTGGGATGATCTTTGGCTGACTTAATCTTGCTCCAGAACTACAAGCCCTCACCAGCATGTGACTCCAGGCCAGACCGGGGCTCCAGCCAGGGCTCCAGCACTGCTGCCTGGTCCCCCACTCTCACCAGGGGTGCCCAGCCTTAGGCGGTGGTTGTCGTTGCAGTGGGCGTCGCCCTCTCGATCAAGCTTTCCACAGGCCTCCCTGTTGGTTGCATTTGCCTCCCTTGTCTGAAGGTAAACTTTAAATTACATTTCTTGAGTTTATTCTCCATATTGTCCCTGGGATGATCTACGGCTGACATAATCTTTCTCCAGAACTACAAGCCCTCACCAGCCTTTGTCTTCACCATCGCACCCAGAGCTCTGGCCTGCAACCCGGTCAGCCACTCGCACCAGGGGGGCCCAGCCTGAGGCCGAGTTTGTCATTGCATTGTGCCGTCCCTTTTCGGACGACCTGTCATCAGGACTCCCTGTTGGTTGCATTTGCCTCCCTTGTCTGAAGGTAAACTTTAAATTCCATTTCTTGAGTTTATTCTCCATATTGTCCCTGGGATGATCTTTGGCTGACATAATCTTTCTCCAGAACTACAAGCCCTCACCAACCTTTGTCTTAAGCACTGCACCAGGATTTCTGCCAGTGCAAACTCGGTCCCCCACTCTCACCAGGGGGGCCCAGCCTGAGGCCGAGTTTGTCATTGCAGTGTGCCGCCCCACATCGGACGAGCTGTCACCAGGCCTCCCTGTTGGTTGCATTTGCCTCCCTTGTCTGAAGGTAAACTTTAAATTACATTTCTTGAGTTTATTCTCCATATTGTCCCTGGGATGATCTACGGCTGACTTAATCTTGCTCCAGAACTACAAGCCCTCACCAGCATGTGACTCCAGGCCACCCCGGGGCTCCAGCCAGGCCTCCAGCACTGCTGCCCGGTCCCCCACTCTCACCAGGGGTGCCCAGCCTTAGGCGGTGGTTGTCGTTGCAGTGGGCGTCGCCCTCTCGATCAAGCTTTCCACAGGCCTCCCTGTTGGTTGCATTTGCCTCCCTTGTCTGAAGGTATACTTTAAATTACATTTCTTGTGTTTATTCTCCATATTGTCCCTGGGATGATCTTTGGCTGACATAATCTTTCTCCAGAACTACAAGCCCTCACCAGCCTTTGTCTTCAGCACCGCCCCAGGAGTTCCGCCAGTGCAACCTCGGTCCCCCACTCGCACCAGGGGGGCCCAGCCTGAGGCCGAGGTTGTCATTGCAGTGTGCCGTCCCACATCGGACGCGCTGTAACCTGGCCTCCCTGTTGGTTGCATTTGCCTCCCTTGTCTGAAGGTAAACTTTAAATTACATTTCTTGAGTTTATTCTCCATATTGTCCCTGGGATGATCTTTGGCTGACATAATCTTTCTCCAGAACTACAAGCCCTCACCAGCCTTTGTCTTCAGCACCGCACCAGGAGTTCCGCCAGTGCAACCTCGGTCCCCCACTCGCACCAGGGGGGCCCAGCCTGAGGCCGATTTTGTCATTGTAGTGTGCCGTCCATTGTCGGACGCGCTGTCACCAGGCCTCCCTGTTGGTTGCATTTGCCTCCCTTGTCTGAAGGTAAACTTTAAATTCCATTTCTTGAGTTTATTCTCCATATTGTCCCTGGGATGATCTTTGGCTGACATAATCTTTCTCCAGAACTACAAGCCCTCACTAACCTTAGTCTTCAGCACTGCACCAGGATTTCTGCCAGTGCAAACTCGGTCCCCCACTCGCACCAGGGGGGCCCAGCCTGAGGCCGAGTTTGTCATTGCAGTTTGCCGTCCCATGTTGGACGCGCTGTCACCAGGCCTCCCTGTTTGTTGCATTTGCCTCCCTTGTCTGAAGGTAAACTTTAAATTACATTTCTTGAGTTTATTCTCCAGATTGTCCCTGGGATGATCTTTGGCTGACATAATCTTCTCCAGAACTACAAGCCCTCACCAGCCTTTGTCTTCACCATCGCACCCAGAGCTCTGGCCTGCAACCCGGTCACCCACTCGCACCAAGGGGGCCCAGCCTGAGTCCGAGTTTGTCATTGCAGTGTGCCGTCCCATGTCGGACGCGCTGTCACCAGGCCTCCCTGTTGGTTGCATTTGCCTCCCTTGTCTGAAGGTAAACTTTAAATTCCATTTCTTGAGTTTATTCTCCATATTGTCCCTGGGATGATCTTTGGCTGACATAATCTTTCTCCAGAACTACAAGCCCTCACCAGCCTTTGTCTTCACCATCGCACCCAGAGCTCTGGCCTGCAACCCGGTCAGCCACTCGCACCAAGGGGGCCAAGCCTGAGGCCGAGTTTGTCATTGCAGTGTGCCGTCCCATGTCGGACGCGCTGTCATCAGGCCTCCCTGTTGGTTGCATTTGCCTCCCTTGTCTGAAGGTAAACTTTAAATTACATTTTTTGAATTAATTGTCCATATTGTCCCTGGGATGATCTTTGGCTGACATAATCTTTCTCCAGAACTACAAGCCCTCACAAGCCTTTGTCTCAAGCACCACACCCAGGTCTCCAGCACTGCAACCCGGTCCCCCACTCACACCAGGGGGGCCCAGCCTGAGGCTGATTTTGTCATTGCAGTGTGCCGTCCCACATCGGACGCGCTATCACCAGGCCTCCCTGTTGGTTGCATTTGCCTCCCTTGTCTGAAGGTAAACTTTAAATTCCATTTCTTGAGTTTATTCTCCATATTGTCCCTGGGATGATCTTTGGCTGACTTAATCTTGCTCCAGAACTACAAGCCCTCACCAGCATGTGACTCCAGGCCAGACCGGGGCTCCAGCCAGGGCTCCAGCACTGCTGCCTGGTCCCCCACTCTCACCAGGGGTGCCCAGCCTTAGGCGGTGGTTGTCGTTGCAGTGGGCGTCGCCCTCTCGATCAAGCTTTCCACAGGCCTCCCTGTTGGTTGCATTTGCCTCCCTTGTCTGAAGGTAAACTTTAAATTACATTTCTTGAGTTTATTCTCCATATTGTCCCTGGGATGATCTACGGCTGACATAATCTTTCTCCAGAACTACAAGCCCTCACCAGCCTTTGTCTTCACCATCGCACCCAGAGCTCTGGCCTGCAACCCGGTCAGCCACTCGCACCAGGGGGGCCCAGCCTGAGGCCGAGTTTGTCATTGCATTGTGCCGTCCCTTTTCGGACGACCTGTCATCAGGACTCCCTGTTGGTTGCATTTGCCTCCCTTGTCTGAAGGTAAACTTTAAATTCCATTTCTTGAGTTTATTCTCCATATTGTCCCTGGGATGATCTTTGGCTGACATAATCTTTCTCCAGAACTACAAGCCCTCACCAACCTTTGTCTTAAGCACTGCACCAGGATTTCTGCCAGTGCAAACTTGGTCCCCCACTCGCACCAGGGGGGCCCAGCCTGAGGCCGAGTTTGTCATTGCAGTGTGCCGCCCCACATCGGACGAGCTGTCACCAGGCCTCCCTGTTGGTTGCATTTGCCTCCCTTGTCTGAAGGTAAACTTTAAATTACATTTCTTGAGTTTATTCTCCATATTGTCCCTGGGATGATCTACGGCTGACTTAATCTTGCTCCAGAACTACAAGCCCTCACCAGCATGTGACTCCAGGCCACCCCGGGGCTCCAGCCAGGCCTCCAGCACTGCTGCCCGGTCCCCCACTCTCACCAGGGGTGCCCAGCCTTAGGCGGTGGTTGTCGTTGCAGTGGGCGTCGCCCTCTCGATCAAGCTTTCCACAGGCCTCCCTGTTGGTTGCATTTGCCTCCCTTGTCTGAAGGTATACTTTAAATTACATTTCTTGTGTTTATTCTCCATATTGTCCCTTGGATGATCTTTGGCTGACATAATCTTTCTCCAGAACTACAAGCCCTCACCAGCCTTTGTCTTCAGCACCGCCCCAGGAGTTCCGCCAGTGCAACCTCGGTCCCCCACTCGCACCAGGGGGGCCCAGCCTGAGGCCGAGGTTGTCATTGCAGTGTGCCGTCCCACATCGGACGCGCTGTAACCTGGCCTCCCTGTTGGTTGCATTTGCCTCCCTTGTCTGAAGGTAAACTTTAAATTACATTTCTTGAGTTTATTCTCCATATTGTCCCTGGGATGATCTTTGGCTGACATAATCTTTCTCCAGAACTACAAGCCCTCACCAGCCTTTGTCTTCAGCACCGCACCAGGAGTTCCGCCAGTGCAACCTCGGTCCCCCACTCGCACCAGGGGGGCCCAGCCTGAGGCCGAGGTTGTCATTGCAGTGTGCCGTCCCACATCAGACGCGCTGTAACCTGGCCTCCCTGTTGGTTGCATTTGCCTCCCTTGTCTGAAGGTAAACTTTAAATTCCATTTCTTGACTTTATTCTCCATATTGTCCCTGGGATTATCTTTTGCTGACATAATCTTTCTCCAGAACTACAAGCCCTCACTAGCCTTTGTTTCCAGCACCACAACCAGGGCTCCAGCACTGCTGCCCGGTCCCCCACTCACACCAGGGGGGCCCAGCCTGAGGCTGATTTTGTCATTGCAGTGTGCCGTCCCACATCGGACGCGCTATCACCAGGCCTCCCTGTTGGTTGCATTTGCCTCCCTTGTCTGAAGGTAAACTTTAAATTCCATTTCTTGAGTTTATTCTCCATATTGTCCCTGGGATGATCTTTGGCTGACATAATCTTTCTCCAGAACTACAAGCCCTCACAGGCCTTTGTCTTCAGCACCGCACCAGGAGTTCCGCCAGTGCAACCTCGGTCCCCCACTCGCACCAGGGGGGCCCAGCCTGAGGCCGAGGTTGTCATTGCAGTGTGCCGTTTCACATCGGACGAGCTGTCACCAGGCCTCCCTGTTGGTTGCATTTGCCTCCCTTGTCTGAAGGTAAACTTTAAATTCCATTTCTTGTGTTTATTCTCCATATTTTCCCAGGGATGATCTTTGGCTGACTTAATCTTGCTCCAGAACTACAAGCCCTCACAAGTCTTTGTCTCCAGCACCACACCCAGGGCTCCAGCACTGCAACCCGGTTCCCCACTCACACCAGGGGGGCCCAGCCTGAGGCTGATTTTGTCATTGCAGTCTGCCGTCCCATGTCGGACGCGCTGTCCCCAGGCCTCCCTGTTGGTTGCAATTTCCTCCCTTGTCTGAAGGTAAACTTTAAATTCCATTTCTTGAGTTTATTCTCCATATTGTCCCTGGGATGATCTTTGGCTGACATAATCTTTCTCCAGAACTACAAGCCCTCACCAGCCTTTGTCTTCACCATCGCACCCAGAGCTTTGGCCTGCAACCCGGTCACCCACTCGCACCAGGGGGGCCCAGCCTGAGGCTGATTTTGTCATTGCATTCTGCCGTCCCATGTCGGACGTGCTGTCCCCAGGCCTCCCTGTTGGTTGCAATTTCCTCCCTTGTCTGAAGGTAAACTTTAAATTCCATTTCTTGAGTTTATTCTCCATATTGTCCCTGGGATGATCTTTGGCTGACATAATCTTTCTCCAGAACTACAAGCCCTCACCAGCCTTTGTCTTCACCATCGCACCCAGAGCTCTGGCCTGCAACCCGGTCAGCCACTCGCACCAGGGGGGCCTAGCCTGAGGCCGAGTTTGTCATTGCAGTGTGCTCTCCCATGTCGGACGCGCTGTCACCAGGCCTCCCTGTTGGTTGCTTTTGCCTCCCTTGTCTGAAGGTAAACTTTAAATTCCATTTCTTGAGTTTATTCACCATATTGTCCCTGGGATGATCTACGGCTGACTTAATCTTGCTCCAGAACTACAAGCCCTCACCAGCATGTGACTCCAGGCCAACTTGGGGCTCCAGCCAGGGCTCCAGCACTGCTGCCCGGTCCCCCACTCTCACCAGGGGTGCCCAGCCTTAGGGGGTGGTTGTCGTTGCATTGGGCGTCGCCCTCTCGATCAAGCTTTCCCCAGGCTTCCCTGTTGGTTGCATTTGCCTCCCTTGTCTGAAGGTAAACTTTAAATTACATTTCTTGAGTTTATTCTCCATATTGTCCCTGGGATGATCTTTGGCTGACATAATCTTTCTCCAGAACGACAAGCCCTCACCAGCCTTTGTCTTCACCATCGCACCCAGAGCTCTGGCCTGCAACCCGGTCAGCCACTCGCACCAGGGGGGCCCAGCCTGAGGCCGAGTTTGTCATTGCAGTGTGCCGTCCCACATCGGACGCGCTATCACCAGGCCTCCCTGTTGGTTGCATTTGCCTCCCTTGTCTGAAGGTAAACTTTAAATTCCATTTCTTGAGTTTATTCTCCATATTGTGCCGGGGATGATCTTTGGCTGACTTAATCTTGCTCCAGAACTACAAGCCCTCACCAGCATGTGACTCCAGGCCAGACCGGGGCTCCAGCCAGGGCTCTAGCACTGCTGCCCGGTCCCCCACCCTCACCAGGGGTGTCCAGCCTTAGGGGGTGGTTGTCGTTGCAGTGGGCGTCGCCCTCTCGATCAAGCTTTCCCCAGGCCTCCCTGTTGGTTGCATTTGCCTCCCTTGTCTGAAGGTAAACTTTAAATTACATTTCTTGAGTCTATTTTCCATATTGTCCCTGGGATGATCTTTGGCTGACATAATCTTGCTCCAGAACTACAAGCCCTCACCATTCTTTGTCTTCACCATCGCACCCAGAGCTCTGGCCTGCAACCCGGTCACCCACTCGCACCAAGGGGCCCCATTCTGAGGCCGAGTTTGTCCTTGCAGTGTGCCGTCTCATGTCGGACGCGCTGTCACCAGGCCTCCCTGTTGGTTGCATTTGCTTCCCTTGTCTGAAGGTAAATTTTAAATTACATTTCTTGAGTTTATTCTCCATATTGTCCCTGGGATGATCTTTGGCTGACATAATCTTGCTCCAGAACTACAAGCCCTCACAAGCCTTTGTCTTCAGCACCGCACCAGGAGTTCCGCCAGTGCAACCTCGGTCCCCCACTCGCACCAGGGGGGCCCAGCCTGAGGCCGAGGTTGTCATTGCAGCTTGCCGTTCCACGTCGGACGAGCTGTCACCAGGCCTCCCTGTTGGTTGCATTTGCCTCCCTTGTCTGAAGGTAAACTTTAAATTCCATTTCTTGTGTTTATTCTCCATATTGTCCCAGGGATGATCTTTGGCTGACTTAATCTTGTTCCAGAACTACAAGCCCTCACAAGTCTTTGTCTCCAGCACCACACCCAGGGCTCCAGCACTGCAACCCGGTTCCCCACTCACACCAGGGGGGCCCAGCCTGAGGCTGATTTTGTCATTGCAGTCTGCCGTCCCATGTCGGACGCGCTGTCCCCAGGCCTCCCTGTTGGTTGCATTTGCCTCCCTTGTCTGAAGGTAAACTTTAAATTCCATTTCTTGAGTTTATTCTCCATATTGTCCCTGGGATGATCTTTGGCTGACATAATCTTTCTCCAGAACTACAAGCCCTCACCAGCCTTTGTCTTCACCATCGCACCCAGAGCTCTGGCCTGCAACCCGGTCAGCCACTCGCACCAGGGGGGCCCAGCCTGAGGCTGAGTTTGTCATTGCAGTGTGCCCAGCACTACAAGCCCTCACCAGCCTTTGTCTTCACCATCGCACCCAGAGCTCTGGCCTGCAACCTGGTCAGCCACTCGCACCAGGGGGGCCCAGCCTGAGGCCGAGTTTGTCATTGCAGTGTGTTCTCCCATGTCGGACGCGCTGTCACCAGGCCTCCCTGTTGGTTGCATTTGCCTCCCTTGTCTGAAGGTAAACTTTAAATTCCATTTCTTGAGTTTATTCTCCATATTGTCCCTGGGATGATCTACGGCTGACTTAATCTTGCTCCAGAACTACAAACCCTCACCAGCATGTGACTCCAGGCCACCCTGGGGCTCCAGCCAGGGCTCCAGCACTGCTGTCTGGTCCCCCACTCTCACCAGGGGTGCCCAGCCTTAGGGGGTGGTTGTCGTTGCAGTGGGCGTCGCCCTCTCGATCAAGCTTTCCCCAGGCCTCCCTGTTGGTTGCATTTGCCTCCCTTGTCTGAAGGTAAACTTTAAATTACATTTCTTGAGTTTATTCTCCAGATTGTCCCTGGGATGATCTACGGCTGACTTTATCTTGCTCCAGAACTACAAGCCCTCACCAGCATGTGACTCCAGGCCAGACCGGGGTTCCAGCCAGGGCTCCAGCACTGCTGCCCGGTCTCCCACCCTCACCAGGGGTGTCCAGCCTTAGGGGGTGGTTGTCGTTGCAGTGGGCGTCGCCCTCTCGATCAAGCTTTCCCCAGGCCTCCCTGTTGGTTGCATTTGCCTCCCTTGTCTGAAGGTAAACTTTAAATTACATTTCTTGAGTTTATTCTCCATATTGTCCCTGCGATGATCTTTGGCTGACATAATCTTTCTCCAGAACTACAAGCCCTCACCAGCCTTTGTCTTCAGCACCGCACCAGGAGTTCCGCCAGTGCAACCTCGGTCCCCCACTCGCACCAGGGGGGCCCAGCCTGAGGCCGAGGTTGTCATTGCAGTGTGCCGTCCCACATCGGACGCGCTGTCACCAGGCCTCCCTGTTGGTTGCATTTGCCTCCCTTGTCTGAAGGTAAACTTTAAATTCCCTTTCTTGAGTTTATTCTCCATATTGTCCCTGGGATGATCTACGGCTGACTTAATCTGGCTCCAGAACTACAAGCCCTCACCAGCATGCGACTCCAGGCTACCCTGGGGCTCCAGCCAGGGCTCCAGCACTGCTACCCGGTCCCCCACTCTCACCAGGGGTGCCCAGCCTTAGGCGGTGGTTGTCGTTGCAGTGGGCGTCGCCCTCTCGATCAAGCTTTCCCCAGGCCTCCCTGTTGGTTGCATTTGCCTCCCTTGTCTGATGGTAAACTTTAAATTAAATTTCTTGAGTTTATGTTCCATATTGTCCCTGGGATGATCTTTGGCTGACATAATCTTTCTCCAGAACTACAAGCCCTCACCAGCCTTTGTCTTCACCATCACACCCAGAGCTCTGGCCTGCAACCCGGTCACCCACTCGCACCAAGGGGGCCCAGCCTGAGGCCGAGTTTGTCATTGCAGTGTGCCGTTCCATGTCGGACGCGCTGTCACCAGGCCTCCCTGTTGGTTGCATTTGCCTCCCTTGTCTGAAGGTAAACTTTAAATTCCATTTCTTGAGTTTATTCTCCATATTGTCCCTGGGATGATCTACGGCTGACTTTATCTTGCTCCAGAACTACAAGCCCTCACCAGCATGTGACTCCAGGCTAGACCGGGGTTCCAGCCAGGCTTCCAGCACTGCTGCCCCGTCCGCCACCCTCACCAGGGGTGTCCAGCCTTAGGGGGTGGTTGTCGTTGCAGTGGGCGTCGCCCTCTCTATCAAGCTTTCCCCAGGCCTCCCTGTTGGTTGCATTTGCCTCCCTTGTCTGAAGGTAAACTTTAAATTCCATTTCTTGAGTTTATTCTCCATATTGTCCCTGCGATGATCTTTGGCTGACATAATCTTTCTCCAGAACTACAAGCCCTCACCAGCCTTTGTCTTCAGCACCGCACCAGGAGTTCCGCCAGTGCAACCTTGGTCCCCCACCCTCACCAGGGGTGTCCAGCCTTAGGGGGTGGTTGTCGTTGCAGTGGGCGTCGCCCTCTCGATCAGGCTTTCACCAGGCCTCCCTGTTGGTTGCATTTGCTTCCCTAGTCTGAAGGTAAACTTTAAATTCCCTTTCTTGAGTTTATTCTCCATATTGTCCCTGGGATGATCTACGGCTGACTTAATCTGGCTCCAGAACTACAAGCCCTCACCAGCATGTGACTCCAGGCTACCTTGGGGTTCCAGCCAGGGCTCCAGCACTGCTGCCCGGTCCCCCACCCTCACCAGGGGTGTCCAGCCTTAGGGGGTGGTTGTCGTTGCAGTGGGCGTCGCCCTCTCGATCAAGCTTTCCCCAGGCCTCCCTGTTGGTTGCATTTGCCTCCCTTGTCTGAAGGTAAACTTTAAATTACATTTCTTGAGTTTATTTTCCATATTGTCCCTGGGATGATCTTTGGCTGACATAATCTTGCTCCAGAACTACAAGCCCTCACCATTCTTTGTCTTCACCATCGCACCCAGAGCTCTGGCCTGCAACCCGGTCACCCACTCGTACCAAGGGGCCCCATTCTGAGGCCGAGTTTGTCATTGCAGTGTGCCGTCCCATGTCGGACGCGCTGTCACCAGGCCTCCCTGTTGATTGCATTTGCCTCCCTTGTCTGAAGGTAAACTTTAAATTACATTTCTTGAGTTTATTCTCCATATTGTCCCTGGGATGATCTTTGGCTGACATAATCTTGCTCCAGAACTACAAGCCCTCACAAGCCTTTGTCTTCAGCACCGCACCAGGAGTTCCGCCAGTGCAACCTCGGTCCCCCACTCGCACCAGGGGGGCCCAGCCTGAGGCCGAGGTTGTCATTGCAGCTTGCCGTTCCACGTCGGACGAGCTGTCACCAGGCCTCCCTGTTGGTTGCATTTGCCTCCCTTGTCTGATGGTAAACTTTAAATTACATTTCTTGAGTTTATTTTCCATATTGTCCCTGGGATGATCTTTGGCTGACATAATCTTTCTCCAGAACTACAAGCCCTCACCAGCCTTTGTCTTCACCATCACACCCAGAGCTCTGGCCTGCAACCCGGTCACCCACTCGCACCAAGGGGGCCCAGCCTGAGGCCGAGTTTGTCATTGCAGTGTGCCGTTCCATGTCGGACGCGCTGTCACCAGGCCTCCCTGTTGGTTGCATTTGCCTCCCTTGTCTGAAGGTAAACTTTAAATTCCATTTCTTGAGTTTATTCTCCATATTGTCCCTGGGATGATCTACGGCTGACTTTATCTTGCTCCAGAACTACAAGCCCTCACCAGCATGTGACTCCAGGCTAGACCGGGGTTCCAGCCAGGCTTCCAGCACTGATGCCCCGTCCGCCACCCTCACCAGGGGTGTCCAGCCTTAGGGGGTGGTTGTCGTTGCAGTGGGCGTCGCCCTCTCGATCAGGCTTTCCCCAGGCCTCCCTGTTGGTTGCATTTGCCTCCCTTGTCTGAAGGTAAACTTTAAATTACATTTTTTGAGTTTATTCTCCATATTGTCCCTGGGATGATCTTTGGCTGACATAATCTTGCTCCAGAACTACAAGCCCTCACCATTCTTTGTCTTCACCATCGCACCCAGAGCTCTGGCCTGCAACCCGGTCACCCACTCGCACCAAGGGGCCCCATTCTGAGGCCGAGTTTGTCATTGCAGTGTGCCGTCCCATGTCGGACGCGCTGTCACCAGGCCTCCCTGTTGATTGCATTTGCCTCCCTTGTCTGAAGGTAAACTTTAAATTACATTTCTTGAGTTTATTCTCCATATTGTCCCTGGGATGATCTTTGGCTGACATAATCTTTCTCCAGAACTACAAGCCCTCACAAGCCTTTGTCTTCAGCACCGCACCAGGAGTTCCGCCAGTGCAACCTCGGTCCCCCACTCGCACCAGGGGGGCCCAGCCTGAGGCCGAGGTTGTCATTGCAGCTTGCCGTTCCACGTCGGACGAGCTGTCACCAGGCCTCCCTGTTGGTTGCATTTGCCTCCCTTGTCTGAAGGTAAACTTTAAATTCCATTTCTTGTGTTTATTCTCCATATTGTCCCAGGGATGATCTTTGGCTGACTTAATCTTGCTCCAGAACTACAAGCCCTCACCATTCTTTGTCTTCACCATCGCACCCAGAGCTCTGGCCTGCAACCCGGTCACCCACTCGTACCAAGGGGCCCCATTCTGAGGCCGAGTTTGTCATTGCAGTGTGCCGTCCCATGTCGGACGCGCTGTCACCAGGCCTCCCTGTTGATTGCATTTGCCTCCCTTGTCTGAAGGTAAACTTTAAATTACATTTCTTGAGTTTATTCTCCATATTGTCCCTGGGATGATCTTTGGCTGACATAATCTTGCTCCAGAACTACAAGCCCTCACAAGCCTTTGTCTTCAGCACCGCACCAGGAGTTCCGCCAGTGCAACCTCGGTCCCCCACTCGCACCAGGGGGGCCCAGCCTGAGGCCGAGGTTGTCATTGCAGCTTGCCGTTCCACGTCGGACGAGCTGTCACCAGGCCTCCCTGTTGGTTGCATTTGCCTCCCTTGTCTGATGGTAAACTTTAAATTACATTTCTTGAGTTTATTTTCCATATTGTCCCTGGGATGATCTTTGGCTGACATAATCTTTCTCCAGAACTACAAGCCCTCACCAGCCTTTGTCTTCACCATCACACCCAGAGCTCTGGCCTGCAACCCGGTCACCCACTCGCACCAAGGGGGCCCAGCCTGAGGCCGAGTTTGTCATTGCAGTGTGCCGTTCCATGTCGGACGCGCTGTCACCAGGCCTCCCTGTTGGTTGCATTTGCCTCCCTTGTCTGAAGGTAAACTTTAAATTACATTTTTTGAGTTTATTCTCCATATTGTCCCTGGGATGATCTTTGGCTGACATAATCTTGCTCCAGAACTACAAGCCCTCACCATTCTTTGTCTTCACCATCGCACCCAGAGCTCTGGCCTGCAACCCGGTCACCCACTCGCACCAAGGGGCCCCATTCTGAGGCCGAGTTTGTCATTGCAGTGTGCCGTCCCATGTCGGACGCGCTGTCACCAGGCCTCCCTGTTGATTGCATTTGCCTCCCTTGTCTGAAGGTAAACTTTAAATTACATTTCTTGAGTTTATTCTCCATATTGTCCCTGGGATGATCTTTGGCTGACATAATCTTGCTCCAGAACTACAAGCCCTCACAAGCCTTTGTCTTCAGCACCGCACCAGGAGTTCCGCCAGTGCAACCTCGGTCCCCCACTCGCACCAGGGGGGCCCAGCCTGAGGCCGAGGTTGTCATTGCAGCTTGCCGTTCCACGTCGGACGAGCTGTCACCAGGCCTCCCTGTTGGTTGCATTTGCCTCCCTTGTCTGAAGGTAAACTTTAAATTCCATTTCTTGTGTTTATTCTCCATATTGTCCCAGGGATGATCTTTGGCTGACTTAATCTTGCTCCAGAACTACAAGCCCTCACAAGTCTTTGTCTCCAGCACCACAACCAGGGCTCTAGCACTGCAACCCGGTTCCCCACTCACACCAGGGGGGCCCAGCCTGAGGCTGATTTTGTCATTGCAGTCTGCCGTCCCATGTCGGACGCGCTGTCCCCAGGCTTCCCTGTTGGTTGCATTTGCCTCCCTTGTCTGAAGGTAAACTTTAAATTCCATTTCTTGAGTTTATTCTCCATATTATCCTTGGGATGATCTTTGGCTGACATAATCTTTCTCCAGAACTACAAGCCCTCACCAGCCTTTGTCTTCACCATCGCACCCAGAGCTCTGGCCTGCAACCCGGTCAGCCACTCGCACCAGGGGGGCCCAGCCTGAGGCTGAGTTTGTCATTGCAGTGTGCCCAGAACTACAAGCCCTCACCAGCCTTTGTCTTCACCATCGCACCCAGAGCTCTGGCCTGCAACCCGGTCAGCCACTCGCACCAGGGGGGCCCAGCCTGAGGCCGAGGTTGTCATTGCAGTGTGCTCTCCCATGTCGGACGCGCTGTCACCAGGCCTCCCTGTTGGTTGCATTTGCCTCCCTTGTCTGAAGGTAAACTTTAAATTCCATTTCTTGAGTTTATTCTCCATATTGTCCCTGGGATGATCTACGGCTGACTTAATCTTGCTCCAGAATTACAAGCCCTCACCAGCATGTGACTCCAGGCCACCCTGGGGCTCCAGCCAGGGCTCCAGCACTGCTGCCCGGTCCCCCACTCTCACTAGGGGTACCCAGCCTTAGGGGGTGGTTGTTGTTGCAGTGGGCGTCGCCCTCTCGATCAAGCTTTCCCAGGCCTCCCTGTTGGTTGCATTTGCCTCCCTTGTCTGAAGGTAAACTTTAAATTACATTTCTTGAGTTTATTCTCCATATTGTCCCTGGGATGATCTTTGGCTGACATAATCTTTCTCCCGAATGACAAGCCCTCACCAGCCTTTGTCTTCACCATCGCACCCAGAGCTTTGGCCTGCAACCCGGTCAGCCACTCGCACCAGGGGGGCCCAGCCTGAGGCCGGGTTTGTCATTGCAGTGTGCCCAGAACTACAAGCCCTCACCAGCCTTTGTCTTCACCATCGCACCCAGAGCTCTGGCCTGCAACCCGGTCACCCACTCGCACCAGGGGGGCCCTGCCTGAGGCCGAGTTTGTCATTGCAGTGTGCCGTCCCTTGTCGGACGCGCTGTCACCAGGCCTCCCTGTTGGTTGCATTTGCCTCCCTTGTCTGAAGGTAAACTTTAAATTACATTTCTTGAGTTTATTCTACACATTGTCCCTGGGATGATCTTTGGCTGACATAATCTTTCTCCAGAACCACAAGCCCTCACCAGCCTTTGTCTTCAGCACCGCACCAGGATTTCTGCCAGTGCAAACTCGGTCCCCCACTCGCACCAGGGGGGCCCAGCCTGAGGCCGAGGTTGTCATTGCAGTGTGCCGTCCCACATCGGACGCGCTGTCACCAGGCCTCCCTGTTGGTTGCATTTGCCTCCTTTGTCTGAAGGTAAACTTTAAATTCCCTTTCTTGAGTTTATTCTCCATATTGTCCCTGGGATGATCTACGGCTGACTTAATCTTGCTCCAGAACTACAAGCCCTCACCAGCATGTGACTCCAGGCCACCCTGGGTTTCCAGCCAGGGCTCCAGCACTGCTGCCCGGTCCCCCACTTTCACCAGGGGTTCCCAGACTTAGGCGGTGGTTGTCGTTGCAGTGGGCGTCGCCCTCTCGATCAAGCTTTCCCCAGGCCTCCCTGTTGGTTGTATTTGCCTCCCTTGTCTGAAGGTAAACTTTAAATTCCATTTCTTGAGTTTATTCTCCATATTGTCCCTGGGATGATCTTTGGCTGACTTAATCTTGCTCCAGAACTACAAGCCCTCACAAGCCTTTTTCTCCAGCACCACACCCAGGGCTCCAGCACTGCAACTCGGTCCCCCACTCACACCAGGGGTGCCCAGTCTGAGGCTAATTTTGTCATTGCAGTGTGCCGTCCCATGTCGGACGAGTTGTCACCAGGCCTCCCTGTTGGTTGCATTTGCCTCCCTTGTCTGAAGGTAAACTTTAAATTCCATTTCTTGAGTTTATTCTCCATATTGTCCCTGGGATGATCTACGGCTGACATAATCTTTCTCCAGAACTACAAGCCCTCACCAGCCTTTGTCTTCACCATCGCACCCAGAGCTCTGGCCTGCAACCCGGTCAGCCACTCGCACCAGGGGGGCCCAGCCTGAGGCTGAGTTTGTCATTGCATTGTGCCGTCCCTTTTCGGACGACCTGTCATCAGGCCTCCTTGTTGGTTGCATTTGCCTCCCTTGTCTGAAGGTAAACTTTAAATTACATTTCTTGAGTTTATACTCCATATTTTCCCTGGGATGATCTACGGCTGACTTAATCTTGCTCCAGAACTACAAGCCCTCACCAGCATGTGACTCCAGGCCACCCTGGGGCTCCAGCCAGGGCTCCAGCACTGCTGCCCGGTCCCCCACTCTCACCAAGGGTGCCCAGCCTTAGGCGGTGGTTGTCGTTGCCGTGGGCGTCGCCCTCTCGATCAAGCTTTCCCCAGGCCTCCCTGTTGGTTGCATTTGCCTCCCTTGTCTGAAGGTAAACTTTAAATTCCATTTCTTGAGTTTATTCTCCATATTTTCCCTGGGATGATCTTTGGCTGACTTAATCTTGCTCCAGAACTACAAGCCCTCACCAGCCTTTGTCTTCACCATCACACCCTGAGCTCTGGCCTGCAACCCGGTCAGCCACTGGCACCAGGGGTGCCCAGCCTGAGGCCGAGTTTGTCATTGCAGTGTGCCGTCCCATGTCGGACGCGCTGTCACCAGGCCTCCCTGTTGGTTGCATTTGCCTCCCTTGTCTGAAGGTAAACTTTAAATTCCATTTCTTGAGTTTATTCTCCATATTTTCCCTGGGATGATCTTTGGCTGACTTAATCTTGCTCCAGAACTACAAGCCCTCACCAGCCTTTGTCTTCACCATCGCACCCAGAACTTTCGCCTGCAACCCGGTCAGCCACTCGCACCAGGGGGGCCCAGCCTGAGGCCGAGTTTGTCATTGCAGTGTGCCGTCCTATGTCGGACGCGCTGTCACCAGGCCTCCCTGTTGGTTGCATTTGCCTCCCTTGTCTGAAGGTAAACTTTAAATTACATTTCTTGAGTTTATTCTCCATATTGTCCCTGGGATTATCTTTGGCTGACATAATCTTTCTCCAGAACTACAAGCCCTCACCTGCTTCTGTCTTCACCATCGCACCCAGAGCTCTGGCCTGCAACCTTGTCACCCACTCGCACCAAGGGGGCCCAGCCTGAGGCCGAGTTTGTCATTGCAATGTGCTGTCCCATGTCGGACGCGCTGTCACCAGGCCTACTTGTTGGTTGCATTTGCCTCCCTTGTCTGAAGGTAAACTTTAAATTCCCTTTCTTGAGTTTATTCTCCATATTGTCCCTGGGATGATCTACGGCTGACTTAATCTTGCTCCAGAACTACAAGCCCTCACCAGCATGTGACTCCAGGCCACCCCGGGGCTCCAGCCAGGCCTCCAGCACTGCTATCCGGTCCCCCACCCTCACCAGGGGTGCCCAGCCTTAGGCGGTGGTTGTCGTTGCAGTGGGCGTCGCCCTCTCGATCAAGCTTTCCCCAGGCCTCCCTGTTGGTTGCGTTTACCTCCCTTGTCTGAAGGTAAACTTTAAATTCCATTTTTTGAATTAATTGTCCATATTGTCCCTGGGATGATCTTTGGCTGACATAATCTTTCTCCAGAACTACAAGCCCTCACAAGCCTTTGTCTCAAGCACCACACCCAGGTCTCCAGCACTGCAACCCGGTCCCCCACTCACACCAGGGGGGCCCAGCCTGAGGCTGATTTTGTCATTGCAGTGTGCCGTCACACATCGGACGCGCTATCACCAGGCCTCCCTGTTGGTTGCATTTGCCTCCCTTGTCTGATGGTAAACTTTAAATTACATTTCTTGAGTTTATTTTCCATATTGTCCCTGGGATGATCTTTGGCTGACATAATCTTTCTCCAGAACTACAAGCCCTCACCAGCCTTTGTCTTCACCATCACACCCAGAGCTCTGGCCTGCAACCCGGTCACCCACTCGCACCAAGGGGGCCCAGCCTGAGGCCGAGTTTGTCATTGCAGTGTGCCGTTCCATGTCGGACGCGCTGTCACCAGGCCTCCCTGTTGGTTGCATTTGCCTCCCTTGTCTGAAGGTAAACTTTAAATTCCATTTCTTGAGTTTATTCTCCATATTGTCCCTGGGATGATCTACGGCTGACTTTATCTTGCTCCAGAACTACAAGCCCTCACCAGCATGTGACTCCAGGCTAGACCGGGGTTCCAGCCAGGCTTCCAGCACTGCTGCCCCGTCCGCCACCCTCACCAGGGGTGTCCAGCCTTAGGGGGTGGTTGTCGTTGCAGTGGGCGTCGCCCTCTCGATCAGGCTTTCCCCAGGCCTCCCTGTTGGTTGCATTTGCCTCCCTTGTCTGAAGGTAAACTTTAAATTACATTTTTTGAGTTTATTCTCCATATTGTCCCTGGGATGATCTTTGGCTGACATAATCTTGCTCCAGAACTACAAGCCCTCACCATTCTTTGTCTTCACCATCGCACCCAGAGCTCTGGCCTGCAACCCGGTCACCCACTCGCACCAAGGGGCCCCATTCTGAGGCCGAGTTTGTCATTGCAGTGTGCCGTCCCATGTCGGACGCGCTGTCACCAGGCCTCCCTGTTGATTGCATTTGCCTCCCTTGTCTGAAGGTAAACTTTAAATTACATTTCTTGAGTTTATTCTCCATATTGTCCCTGGGATGATCTTTGGCTGACATAATCTTGCTCCAGAACTACAAGCCCTCACAAGCCTTTGTCTTCAGCACCGCACCAGGAGTTCCGCCAGTGCAACCTCGGTCCCCCACTCGCACCAGGGGGGCCCAGCCTGAGGCCGAGGTTGTCATTGCATTGTGCCGTCCCTTTTCGGACGACCTGTCATCAGGACTCCCTGTTGGTTGCATTTGCCTCCCTTGTCTGAAGGTAAACTTTAAATTCCATTTCTTGAGTTTATTCTCCATATTGTCCCTGGGATGATCTTTGGCTGACATAATCTTGCTCCAGAACTACAAGCCCTCACAAGCCTTTGTCTTCAGCACCGCACCAGGAGTTCCGCCAGTGCAACCTCATTCCCCCACTCGCACCAGGGGGGCCCAGCCTGAGGCCGAGGTTGTCATTGCAGTGTGCCGTCCCACATCGGACGCGCTGTAACCTGGCCTCCCTGTTGGTTGCATTTGCCTCCCTTGTCTGAAGGTAAACTTTAAATTCCATTTCTTGACTTTATTCTCCATATTGTCCCTGGGATTATCTTTTGCTGACATAATCTTTCTCCAGAACTACAAGCCCTCACTAGCCTTTGTTTCCAGCACCACAACCAGGGCTCCAGCACTGCTGCCCGGTCCCCCACTCACACCAGGGGGGCCCAGCCTGAGGCTGATTTTGTCATTGCAGTGTGCCGTCCCACATCAGACGCGCTATCACCAGGCCTCCCTGTTGGTTGCATTTGCCTCCCTTGTCTGAAGGTAAACTTTAAATTACATTTCTTGAGTTTATTCTCCATATTGTCCCTGGGATGATCTTTGGCTGACATAATCTTTCTCCAGAACTACAAGCCCTCACCAGCCTTTGTCTTCACAATCGCACCTAGAGTTCTGGCCTGCAACCTTGTCACCCACTCGCACCAAGGGGGCCCAGCCTGAGTCCGAGTTTGTCATTGCAATGTGCTGTCCCATGTCGGACGCGCTGTCACCAGGCCTCCTTGTTGGTTGCATTTGCCTCCCTTGTCTGAAGGTAAACTTTAAATTCCCTTTCTTGAGTTTATTCTCCATAGTGTCCTTGGGATGATCTACGGCTGACATAATCTTTCTCCAGAACTACAAGCCCTCACCAGCATGTGACTCCAGGCCACCCCGGGGCTCCAGCCAGGCCTCCAGCACTGCTGCCCGGTCCCCCACCCTCACCAGGGTTGCCCAGCCTTAGGCGGTGGTTGTCGTTGCAGTGGGCGTCGCCCTCTCGATCAAGCTTTCCCCAGGCCTCCCTGTTGGTTGCATTTACCTCCCTTGTCTGAAGGTTAACTTTAAATTCCTTTTCTTGACTTTATTCTCCATATTGTCCCTGGGATGATCTTTGGCTGACATAATCTTTCTCCAGAACTACAAGCCCTCACGAGCCTCTGTCTTCAGCACCACACCCAGAGCTCCAGCACTGCAACCCGGTTCCCCACTTTCACTAGGGGGGCCCAGCCTGAGGGCGATTTTGTCATTGCAGTGTGCCGCCCCACATCGGACGAGCTGTCACCAGGCCTCCCTGTTGGTTGCATTTGCCTCCCTTGTCTGAAGGTAAACTTTAAATTCCCTTTCTTGAGTTTATTCTCCATATTGTCCCTGGGATGATCTACGGCTGACTTAATCTTGCTCCAGAACTACAAGCCCTCACCAGCATGTGACTCCAGGCCACCCCGGGGTTCCAGCCAGGCCTCCAGCACTGCTGCCCGGTCCCCCACTCTCACCAGGGGTGCCCAGCCTTAGGCGGTGGTTGTCGTTGCAGTGGGCGTCGCCCTCTCGATCAAGCTTTCCACAGGCCTCCCTGTTGGTTGCATTTGCCTCCCTTGTCTGAAGGTAAACTTTAAATTACATTTCTTGAGTTTATTCTCCATATTGTCCCTGGGATGATCTACGGCTGACATAATCTTTCTCCAGAACTACAAGCCCTCACCAGCCTTTGTCTTCACCATCGCACCCAGAGCTCTGGCCTGCAACCCGGTCAGCCACTCGCACCAGGGGGGCCCAGCCTGAGGCCGAGTTTGTCATTGCATTGTGCCGTCCCTTTTCGGACGACCTGTCATCAGGACTCCCTGTTGGTTGCATTTACCTCTCATGTCTTAAGGTAAACTTTAAATTACATTTCTTGAGTTTATACTCCATATTTTCCCTGGGATGATCTACGGCTGACTTAATCTTGCTCCAGAACTACAAGCCCTCACCAGCATGTGACTCCAGGCCACCCTGGGGCTCCAGCCAGGGCTCCAGCACTGCTGCCCGGTCCCCCACTCTCACCAAGGGTGCCCAGCCTTAGGCGGTGGTTGTCGTTGCCGTGGGCGTCGCCCTCTCGATCAAGCTTTCCCCAGGCCTCCCTGTTGGTTGCATTTGCCTCCCTTGTCTGAAGGTAAACTTTAAATTCCATTTCTTGAGTTTATTCTCCATATTTTCCCTGGGATGATCTTTGGCTGACTTAATCTTGCTCCAGAACTACAAGCCCTCACCAGCCTTTGTCTTCACCATCACACCCTGAGCTCTGGCCTGCAACCCGGTCAGCCACTGGCACCAGGGGTGCCCAGCCTGAGGCCGAGTTTGTCATTGCAGTGTGCCGTCCCATGTCGGACGCGCTGTCACCAGGCCTCCCTGTTGGTTGCATTTGCCTCCCTTGTCTGAAGGTAAACTTTAAATTCCATTTCTTGAGTTTATTCTCCATATTTTCCCTGGGATGATCTTTGGCTGACTTAATCTTGCTCCAGAACTACAAGCCCTCACCAGCCTTTGTCTTCACCATCGCACCCAGAACTTTCGCCTGCAACCCGGTCAGCCACTCGCACCAGGGGGGCCCAGCCTGAGGCCGAGGTTGTCATTGCAGTGTGCCGTCCCATGTCGAACGACCTGTCATCAGGCCTCCCTGTTGGTTGCATTTGCCTCCCTTGTCTGAAGGTAAACTTTAAATTCCATTTCTTGAGTTTATTCTCCATATTGTCCCTGGGATGATCTTTGGCTGACATAATCTTTCTCCAGAACTACAAGCCCTCACCAGCCTTTGTCTTCACCATCGCACCCAGAGCTTTGGCCTGCAACCCGGTCATCCACTCGCACCAGGGGGGCCCAGCCTGAGGCCGAGTTTGTCATTGCAGTGTGCCGTCCTATGTCGGACGCGCTGTCACCAGGCCTCCCTGTTGGTTGCATTTGCCTCCCTTGTCTGAAGGTAAACTTTAAATTACATTTCTTGAGTTTATTCTCCATATTGTCCCTGGGATTATCTTTGGCTGACATAATCTTTCTCCAGAACTACAAGCCCTCACCTGCTTCTGTCTTCACCATCGCACCCAGAGCTCTGGCCTGCAACCTTGTCACCCACTCGCACCAAGGGGGCCCAGCCTGAGGCCGAGTTTGTCATTGCAATGTGCTGTCCCATGTCGGACGCGCTGTCACCAGGCCTCCTTGTTGGTTGCATTTGCCTCCCTTGTCTGAAGGTAAACTTTAAATTCCCTTTCTTGAGTTTATTCTCCATATTGTCTCTGGGATGATCTACGGCTGACTTAATCTTGCTCCAGAACTACAAGCCCTCACCAGCATGTGACTCCAGGCCACCCCGGGGCTCCAGCCAGGCCTCCAGCACTGCTATCCGGTCCCCCACCCTCACCAGGGGTGCCCAGCCTTAGGCGGTGGTTGTCGTTGCAGTGGGCGTCGCCCTCTCGATCAAGCTTTCCCCAGGCCTCCCTGTTGGTTGCGTTTACCTCCCTTGTCTGAAGGTAAACTTTAAATTCCATTTTTTGAATTAATTGTCCATATTGTCCCTGGGATGATCTTTGGCTGACATAATCTTTCTCCAGAACTACAAGCCCTCACAAGCCTTTGTCTCAAGCACCACACCCAGGTCTCCAGCACTGCAACCCGGTCCCCCACTCACACCAGGGGGGCCCAGCCTGAGGCTGATTTTGTCATTGCAGTGTGCCGTCACACATCGGACGCGCTATCACCAGGCCTCCCTGTTGGTTGCATTTGCCTCCCTTGTCTGAAGGTAAACTTTAAATTCCATTTCTTGAGTTTATTCTCCATATTGTCCCTGGGATGATCTTTGGCTGACTTAATCTTGCTCCAGAACTACAAGCCCTCACCAGCATGTGACTCCAGGCCAGACCGGGGCTCCAGCCAGGGCTCCAGCACTGCTGCCTGGTCCCCCACTCTCACCAGGGGTGCCCAGCCTTAGGGGGTGGTTGTCGTTGCAGTGGGCGTCGCCCTCTCGATCAAGCTTTCCACAGGCCTCCCTGTTGGTTGCATTTGCCTCCCTTGTCTGAAGGTAAACTTTAAATTCCATTTCTTGAGTTTATTCTCCATATTGTCCCTGGGATGATCTACGGCTGACATAATCTTTCTCCAGAACTACAAGCCCTCACCAGCCTTTGTCTTCACCATCGCACCCAGAGCTCTGGCCTGCAACCCGGTCAGCCACTCGCACCAGGGGGGCCCAGCCTGAGGCCGAGTTTGTCATTGCATTGTGCCGTCCCTTTTCTGACGACCTGTCATCAGGACTCCCTGTTGGTTGCATTTGCCTCCCTTGTCTGAAGGTAAACTTTAAATTCCATTTCTTGAGTTTATTCTCCATATTGTCCCTGGGATGATCTTTGGCTGACATAATCTTTCTCCAGAACTACAAGCCCTCACCAACCTTTGTCTTAAGCACTGCACCAGGATTTCTGCCAGTGCAAACTCGGTCCCCCACTCGCACCAGGGGGGCCCAGCCTGAGGCCGAGTTTGTCATTGCAGTTTGCCGTCCCATGTCGGACGCGCTGTCACCAGGCCTCCCTGTTTGTTGCATTTGCCTCCCTTGTCTGAAGGTAAACTTTAAATTACATTTCTTGAGTTTATTCTCCAGATTGTCCCTGGGATGATCTTTGGCTGACATAATCTTCTCCAGAACTACAAGCCCTCACCAGCCTTTGTCTTCACCATCGCACCCAGAGCTCTGGCCTGCAACCCGGTCACCCACTCGCGCCAAGGGGGCCCAGCCTGAGGCCGAGTTTGTCATTGCAGTGTGCCGCCCCACATCGGACGAGCTTTCACCAGGCCTCCCTGTTGGTTGCATTTGCCTCCCTTGTCTGAAGGTAAACTTTAAATTCCATTTCTTGAGTTTATTCTCCATATTGTCCCTGGGATGATCTACGGCTGACTTAATCTTGCTCCAGAACTACAAGCCCTCACCAGCATGTGACTCCAGGCCACCCCGGGGCTCCAGCCAGGCCTCCAGCACTGCTGCCCGGTCCCCCACTCTCACCAGGGGTGCCCAGCCTTAGGCGGTGGTTGTCGTTGCAGTGGGCGTCGCCCTCTCGATCAAGCTTTCCACAGGCCTCCCTGTTGGTTGCATTTGCCTCCCTTGTCTGAAGGTATACTTTAAATTACATTTCTTGAGTTTATTCTCCATATTGTCCCTGGGATGATCTTTGGCTGACATGATCTTTCTCCAGAACTACAAGCCCTCACCAGCCTTTGTCTTCACCATCGCACCCAGAGCTCTGGCCTGCAACCCGGTCAGCCACTGGCACCAGGGAGGCCCAGCCTGAGGCCGAGTTTGTCATTGCAGTTTGCCGTCCCATGTCGGACGCGCTGTCATCAGGCCTCCTTGTTGGTTGCATTTGCCTCCCTTGTCTGAAGGTAAACTTTAAATTACATTTCTTGAGTTTATACTCCATATTTTCCCTGGGATGATCTACGGCTGACTTAATCTTGCTCCAGAACTACAAGCCCTCACCAGCATGTGACTCCAGGCCACCCTGGGGCCCCAGCCAGGGCTCCAGCACTGCTGCCCGGTCCCCCACTCTCACCAAGGGTGCCCAGCCTTAGGCGGTGGTTGTCGTTGCCGTGGGCGTCGCCCTCTCGATCAAGCTTTCCCCAGGCCTCCCTGTTGGTTGCATTTGCCTCCCTTGTCTGAAGGTAAACTTTAAATTCCATTTCTTGACTTTATTCTCCATATTGTCCCTGGGATGATCTTTGGCTGACATAATCTTTCTCCAGAACTACCAGCCCTCACAAGCCTTTGTCTCCAGCACCACACCCAGGGCTCCAGCACTGCAACTCGGTCCCCCACTCACACCAGGGGTGCCCAGCCTGAGGCTGATTTTGTCATTGCAGTGTGCCGTCCCATGTCGGACGCGCTGTCACCAGGCCTCCCTGTTGGTTGCATTTGCCTCCCTTGTCTGAAGGTAAACTTTAAATTCCATTTCTTGAGTTTATTCTCCATATTGTGCCTGGGATCATCTCCGGCTTACTTAATCTTGCTCCAGAACTACAAGCCCTCACCAGCCTTTGTCTTCAGCACCGCACCAGGAGTTCCGCCAGTGCAATCTTGGTCCCCCACTCGCACCAGGGGGGCCCAGTTTGAGGCAGAGGTTGTCATTGCAGTGTGCCGTCCCACATTGGACGCGCTGTCACCAGGCCTCCCTGTTGGTTGCATTTGCCTCCCTTGTCTGAAGGTAAACTTTAAATTCCATTTCTTGAGTTTATTCTCCATATTGTCCCTGGGATGATCTTTGGCTGACTTAATCTTGCTCCAGAACTACAAGCCCTCACCAGCCTTTGTCTTCACCATCGCACCCAGAGCTCTGGCCTGCAACCCGGTCATCCACTCGCACCAGGGGGGCCCAGCCTCAGGCCGAGTTTGTCATTGCAGTGTGCCGTCCCATGTCGGACGCGCTGTCACCATGCCTCCCTGTTGGTTGCATTTGCCTCCCTTGTTTGAGGGTAAACTTTAAATTCCATTTCTTGAGTTTAGTCTCCATATTGTCCCTGGGATGATCTTTGGGTGACATAATCTTTCTCCAGAACTACAAGCCCTCACAAGCCTTTGTCTCCAGCACCACACCCAGGGCTCCAGCACTGCAACCCGGTCTCCCACTCACACCAGGGGGGCCCAACCTGAGGCTGATTTTGTCATTGCAGTCTGCCGTCCCATGTCGGACGCGCTGTCACCAGGACTCCCTTTTGGTTGCATTTGCCTCCCTTGTCTGAAGGTAAACTTTAAATTCCATTTCTTGAGTTTATTCTCCATATTGTCCCTGGGATGATCTTTGGCTGACATAATCTTTCTCCAGAACTACAAGCCCTCACTAGCCTTTGTCTTCAGCACCGCACCAGGAGTTCCGCCAGTGCAACCTCGGTCCCCCACTCTCACCAGGGGGGCCCAGCCTGAGGCCGAGGTTGTCATTGCAGTGTGCCGTCCCACATCGGACGCGCTGTCACCAGGCCTCCCTGTTGGTTGCATTTGCCTCCCTTGTCTGAAGGTAAACTTTAAATTCCCTTTCTTGAGTTTATTCTCCATATTGTCCCTGGGATGATCTATGGCTCACTTAATCTTGCTCCAGAACTACAAGCCCTCACCAGCATGTGACTCCAGGCCTCCCTGGGGCTCCAGCCAGGGCTCCAGCACTGCTGCCCGGTCCCCCACTCTCACCAGGGGTGCCCAGCCTTAGGCGGTGGTTGTCGTTGCAGTGGGCGTCGCCCTCTCGATGAAGCTTTCCCCAGGCCTCCCTGTTGGTTGCATTTGCCTCCCTTGTCTGAAGGTAAACTTTAAATTACATTTCTTGAGTTTATTCTCCATATTGTCCCTGGGATGATCTTTGGCTGACATAATCTTTCTCCAGAACTACAAGCCCTCACCAGCCTTTGTCTTCACCATCGCACCCAGAGCTTTGGCCTGCAACCCTGTCAGCCACTCGCACCAGGGGGGCCCAGCCTGAGGCCGAGGTTGTCATTGCAGTGTGCCGTCCCATGTCGGACGACCTGTCATCAGGCCTCCCTGTTGGTTGCATTTGCCTCCCTTGTCTGAAGTTAAACTTTAAATTCCCTTTCTTGAGTTTATTCTCCATATTGTCCCTGGGATGATCTTTGGCTGACTTAATCTGGCTCCAGAACTACAAGCCCTCACCAGCATGTGACTCCAGGCTACCCTGGGGCTCCAGCCAGGGCTCCAGCACTGCTGCCCGGTCCCCCACTCTCACCAGGGGGGCCCAGCCTTAGGCGGTGGTTGTCGTTGCAGTGGGCGTCGCCCTCTCGATCAAGCTTTCCCCAGGCCTCCCTGTTGGTTGCATTTGCCTCCCTTGTCTGAAGGTAAACTTTAAATTACATTTCTTGAGTTTATTCTCCATATTGTCCCTGGGATGATCTTTGGCTGACATAATCTTTCTCCAGAACTACAAGCCCTCACAAGCCTTTGTCTCCAGCACCACACCCAGGGCTCCTGCACTGCAACTCGGTCCCCCACTCACACCAGGGGTGTCCAGCCTGAGGCTGATTTTGTCATTGCAGTGTGCCGTCCCACATCGGACGCGCTATCACCAGGCCTCCCTGTTGGTTGCATTTGCCTCCCTTGTCTGAAGGTGAACTTTAAATTCCATTTCTTGAGTTTATTCTCCATATTGTGCCTGGGATGATCTACGGCTGACTTAATCTTGCTCCAGAACTACAAGCCCTCACCAGCATGTGACTCCAGGCCAGACCGGGGCTCCAGCCAGGGCTCTAGCACTGCTGCCCGGTCCCCCATCCTCACCAGGGGTTTCCAGCCTTAGGGGGTGGTTGTCGTTGCAGTGGGCGTCGCCCTCTCGATCAAGCTTTCCCCAGGCCTCCCTGTTGGTTGCATTTGCTTCCCTTGTCTGAAGGTAAACTTTAAATTACATTTCTTGAGTTTATTTTCCATATTGTCCCTGGGATGATCTTTGGCTGACATAATCTTGCTCCAGAACTACAAGCCCTCACCATTCTTTGTCTTCACCATCGCACCCAGAGCTCTGGCCTGCAACCCGGTCACCCACTCGCACCAAGGGGCCCCATTCTGAGGCCGATTTTGTCATTGTAGTGTGCCGTCCCATGTCGGACGCGCTGTCACCAGGCCTCCCTGTTGGTTGCATTTGCCTCCCTTGTCTGAAGGTAAACTTTAAATTCCCTTTCTTGAGTTTATTCTCCATATTGTCCCTGGGATGATCTTTGGCTGACATAATCTTGCTCCAGAACTACAAGCCCTCACCTGCCTTTGTCTTCAGCACCGCACCAGGAGTTCCGCCAGTGCAACCTCGGTCCCCCACTCGCACCAGGGGGGCCCAGCCTGAGGCCGAGGTTGTCATTGCAGTGTGCCGTTTCACATCGGACGAGCTGTCACCAGGCCTCCCTGTTGGTTGCATTTGCCTCCCTTGTCTGAAGGTAAACTTTAAATTCCATTTCTTGTGTTTATTCTCCATATTTTCCCAGGGATGATCTTTGGCTGACTTAATCTTGCTCCAGAACTACAAGCCCTCACAAGTCTTTGTCTCCAGCACCACACCCAGGGCTCCAGCACTGCAACCCGGTTCCCCACTCACACCAGGGGGGCCCAGCCTGAGGCTGATTTTGTCATTGCAGTGTGCCGTCCCATGTCGGACGCGCTGTCCCCAGGTCTCCCTGTTGGTTGCAATTTCCTCCCTTGTCTGAAGGTAAACTTTAAATTCCATTTCTTGAGTTTATTCTCCATATTGTCCCTGGGATGATCTTTGGCTGACATAATCTTTCTCCAGAACTACAAGCCCTCACCAGCCTTTGTCTTCACCATCGCACCCAGAGCTCTGGCCTGCAACCCGGTCAGCCACTCGCACCAGGGGGGCCCAGCCTGAGGCTGAGTTTGTCATTGCAATGTGCCCAGAACTACAAGCCCTCACCAGCCTTTGTCTTCACCATCGCACCCAGAGCTCTGGCCTGCAACCCGGTCAGCCACTCGCACCAGGGGGGCCTAGCCTGAGGCCGAGTTTGTCATTGCAGTGTGCTCTCCCATGTCGGACGCGCTGTCACCAGGCCTCCCTGTTGGTTGCTTTTGCCTCCCTTGTCTGAAGGTAAACTTTAAATTCCATTTCTTGAGTTTATTCTCCATATTGTCCCTGGGATGATCTACGGCTGACTTAATCTTGCTCCAGAACTACAAGCCCTCACCAGCATGTGACTCCAGGCCAACCTGGGGCTCCAGCCAGGGCTCCATCACTGCTGCCCGGTCCCCCACTCTCACCAGGGGTGCCCAGCCTTAGGGGGTGGTTGTCGTTGCAGTGGGCGTCGCCCTCTCGATCAAGCTTTCCCCAGGCCTCCCTGTTGGTTGCATTTGCCTCCCTTGTCTGAAGGTAAACTTTAAATTCCATTTCTTGAGTTTATTCTCCATATTGTCCCTGGGATGATCTTTGGCTGACATAATCTTTCTCCAGAACGACAAGCCCTCACCAGCCTTTGTCTTCACCATCGCACCCAGAGCTTTGGCCTGCAACCCGGTCAGCCACTCGCACCAGGGGGGCCCAGCCTGAGGCCGGGTTTGTCATTGCAGTGTGCCCAGAACTACAAGCCCTCACCAGCCTTTGTCTTCACCATCGCACCCAGAGCTCTGGCCTGCAACCCGGTCACCCACTCGCACCAGGGGGGCCCTGCCTGAGGCCGAGTTTGTCATTGCAGTGTGCCCAGAACTACAAGCCCTCACCAGCCTTTGTCTTCACCATCGCACCCAGAGCTCTGGCCTGCAACCCGGTCACCCACTCGCACCAGGGGGGCCCTGCCTGAGGCCGAGTTTGTCATTGCAGTGTGCCGTCCCTTGTCGGACGCGCTGTCACCAGGCCTCCCTGTTGGTTGCATTTGCCTCCCTTGTCTGAAGGTAAACTTTAAATTCCATTTCTTGAGTTTATTCTCCATATTGTCCCTGGGATGATCTTTGGCTGACATAATCTTTCTCCAGAACTACAAGCCCTCACCAACCTTTGTCTTCAGCACTGCACCAGGATTTCTGCCAGTGCAAACTCGGTCCCCCACTCGCACCAGGGGGGCCCAGCCTGAGGCCGAGTTTGTCATTGCAGTTTGCCGTCCCATGTCGGACGCGCTGTCACCAGGCCTCCCTGTTTGTTGCATTTGCCTCCCTTGTCTGAAGGTAAACTTTAAATTACATTTCTTGAGTTTATTCTCCAGATTGTCCCTGGGATGATCTTTGGCTGACATAATCTTCTCCAGAACTACAAGCCCTCACCAGCCTTTGTCTTCACCATCGCACCCAGAGCTCTGGCCTGCAACCCGGTCACCCACTCGCACCAAGGGGGCCCAGCTTGAGTCCGAGTTTGTCATTGCAGTGTGCCGTCCCATGTCGGACGCGCTGTCACCAGGCCTCCCTGTTGGTTGCATTTGCCTCCCTTGTCTGAAGGTAAACTTTAAATTACATTTCTTGAGTTTATTCTCCATATTGTCCCTGGGATGATCTTTGGCTGACATAATCTTTCTCCTGAACTACAAGCCCTCACCAGCCTTTGTCTTCACCATCGCACCCAGAGCTCTGGCTTGCAACCCGGTCAGCCGCTCGCACCAAGGGGGCCAAGCCTGAGGCCGAGTTTGTCATTGCAGTGTGCCGTCCCATGTCGGACGCGCTGTCATCAGGCCTCCCTGTTGGTTGCATTTGCCTCCCTTGTCTGAAGGTAAACTTTAAATTACATTTTTTGAATTAATTCTCCATATTGTCCCTGGGATGATCTTTGGCTGACATAATCTTTCTCCAGAACTACAAGCCCTCACAAGCCTTTGTCTCAAGCACCACACCCAGGTCTCCAGCACTGCAACCCGGTCCCCCACTCACACCAGGGGGGCCCAGTCTGAGGCTGATTTTGTCATTGCAGTGTGCCGTCCCACATCGGACGCGCTATCACCAGGCCTCCCTGTTGGTTGCATTTGCCTCCCTTGTCTGAAGGTAAACTTTAAATTCCATTTCTTGAGTTTATTCTCCATATTGTGCCTGGGATGATCTACGGCTTACTTAATCTTGCTCTAGAACTACAAGCCCTGACCAGCATGTGACTCCAGGCCAGACCGGGGCTCCAGCCCGGGCTCCAACACTGCTGCCCGGTCCCCCATCCTCACCAGGGGTGTCCAGCCTCAGGGGGTGGTTGTCGTTGCAGTGGGCGTCGCCCTCTCGATCAAGCTTTCCCCAGGCCTCCCTGTTGGTTGCATTTGCCTTCCTTGTCTGAAGGTAAACTTTAAATTCCATTTCTTGAGTTTATTCTCCATATTGTCCCTGGGATGATCTTTGGCTGACATAATCTTTCTCCAGAACTACAAGCCCTCACCAGCCTTTGTCTTCACCATCGCACCCAGAGCTTTGGCCTGCAACCCGGTCAGCCACTCGCACCAGGGGGGCCCAGCCTGAGGCCGGGTTTGTCATTGCAGTGTGCCCAGAACTACAAGCCCTCACCAGCCTTTGTCTCCACCATCGCACCCAGAGCACTGGCCTGCAACCCGTTCACCCACTCGCGCCAGGGGGGCCCAGCCTGAGGCCGAGTTTGTCATTGCAGTGTGCCGCCCCACATCGGACGAGCTGTCACCAGGCCTCCCTTTTTGTTGCATTTGCCTCCCTTGTCTGAAGGTAAACTTTAAATTCCATTTCTTGAGTTTATTCTCCATATTGTCCCTGGGATGATCTACGGCTGACTTAATCTTGCTCCAGAACTACAAGCCCTCACCAGCATGTGACTCCAGGCCACCCCGGGGCTCCAGCCAGGCCTCCAGCACTGCTGCCCGGTCCCCCACTCTCACCAGGGGTGCCCAGCCTTAGGCGGTGGTTGTCGTTGCAGTGGGCGTCGCCTTCTCGATCAAGCTTTCCACAGGCCTCCCTGTTGGTTGCATTTGCCTCCCTTGTCTGAAGGTATACTTTAAATTACATTTCTTGAGTTTATTCTCCATATTGTCCCTGGGATGATCTACGGCTGACATAATCTTTCTCCAGAACTACAAGCCCTCACCAGCCTTTGTCTTCACCATCGCACCCAGAGCTCTGGCCTGCAACCTGGTCAGCCACTCGCACCAGGGGGGCCCAGCCTGAGGCTGAGTTTGTCATTGCATTGTGCCGTCCCTTTTCGGACGACCTGTCATCAGGACTCCCTGTTGGTTGCATTTGCCTCCTTTGTCTGAAGGTAAACTTTAAATTCCATTTCTTGAGTTTATTCTCCATATTGTCCCTGGGATGATCTTTGGCTGACATAATCTTTCTCCAGAACTACAAGCCCTCACCAGCCTTTGTCTTCAGCACCGCACCAGGAGTTCCGCCAGTGCAACCTCGGTCCCCCACTCGCACCAGGGGGGCCCAGCCTGAGGCCGAGGTTGTCATTGCAGTGTGCCGTCCCACATCGGACGCGCTGTAACCTGGCCTCCCTGCTGGTTGCATTTGCCTCCCTTGTCTGAAGGTAAACTTTAAATTCCATTTCTTGAGTTTATTCTCCATATTGTCCCTGGGATGATCTTTGGCTGACATAATCTTTCTCCAGAACTACAAGCCCTCACCAGCCTTTGTCTTCAGCACCGCACCAGGAGTTCCGCCAGTGCAACCTCGGTCCCCCACTCGCACCAGGGGGGCCCAGCCTGAGGCCGAGGTTGTCATTGCAGTGTGCCGTCCCACATCGGACGCGCTGTAACCTGGCCTCCCTGTTGGTTGCATTTGCCTCCCCTGTCTGAAGGTAAACTTTAAATTCCATTTCTTGACTTTATTCTCCATATTGTCCCTGGGATTATCTTTTGCTGACATAATCTTTCTCCAGAACTACAAGCCCTCACCAGCCTTTGTTTCCAGCACCACAACCAGGGCTCCAGCACTGCTGCCCGGTCCCCCACTCACACCAGGGGGGCCCAGCCTGAGGCTGATTTTGTCATTGCAGTGTGCCGTCCCACATCGGACGCGCTATCACCAGGCCTCCCTGTTGGTTGCATTTGCCTCCCTTGTCTGAAGGTAAACTTTAAATTCCATTTCTTGAGTTTATTCTCCATATTGTCCCTGGGATGATCTTTGGCTGACATAATCTTTCTCCAGAACTACAAGCCCTCACCAGCCTTTGTCTTCACCATCGCACCCAGAGTTCTGGCCTGCAACCTTGTCACCCACTCGCACCAAGGGGGCCCAGCCTGAGGCCGAGTTTGTCATTGCAATGTGCTGTCCCATGTCGGACGCGCTGTCACCAGGCCTCCTTGTTGGTTGCATTTGCCTCCCTTGTCTGAAGGTAAACTTTAAATTCCCTTTCTTGAGTTTATTCTCCATATTGTCCCTGGGATGATCTACGGCTGACTTAATCTTGCTCCAGAACTACAAGCCCTCACCAGCATGTGACTCCAGGCAACCCCGGGGCTCCAGCCAGGCCTCCAGCACTGCTGCCCGGTCCCCCACCCTCACCAGGGGTGCCCAGCCTTAGGCGGTGGTTGTCGTTGCAGTGGGCGTCGCCCTCTCGATCAAGCTTTCCCCAGGCCTCCCTGTTGGTTGCGTTTACCTCCCTTGTCTGAAGGTAAACTTTAAATTCCATTTCTTGAGTTTATTCTCCATATTGTCCCTGGGATGATCTTTGGCTGACATAATCTTTCTCCAGAACTACAAGCCCTCACCAGCCTTTGTCTTCAGCACCGCACCAGGAGTTCCGCCAGTGCAACATCGGTCCCCCACTCACACCAGGGGGGCCCAGCCTGAGGCCGAGGTTGTCATTGCAGTGTGCCGTCCCACATCGGACGCGCTGTCACCAGGCCTCCCTGTTGGTTGCATTTGCCTCCCTTGTCTGAAGGTAAACTTTAAATTACATTTCTTGAGTTTATTCTCCATATTGTCCCTGTGATGATCTTTGGCTGACTTAATCTTGCCCCAGAACTACAAGCCCTCACAAGTCTTTGTCTTCAGCACCACACCCAGGGCTCCAGCACTGTAACCCGGTCTCCCACTCACACCAGGGGGGCCCAACCTGAGGCTGATTTTGTCATTGCAGTGTGCCGTCCCACATCGGACGCGCTATCACCAGGCCTCCCTGTTGGTTGCATTTGCCTCCCTTGTCTGAAGGTAAACTTTAAATTCCATTTCTTGAGTTTATTCTCCATATTGTGCCTGGGATGATCTTTGGCTGACTTAATCTTGCTCCAGAACTACAAGCCCTCACCAGCATGTGACTCCAGGCCAGACCGGGGCTCCAGCCAGGGCTCTAGCACTGCTGCCCGGTCCCCCACCCTCACCAGGGGTGTCCAGCCTTAGGGGGTGGTTGTCGTTGCAGTGGGCGTCGCCCTCTCGATCAAGCTTTCCCCAGGCCTCCCTGTTGGTTGCATTTGCCTCCCTTGTCTGAAGGTAAACTTTAAATTACATTTCTTGAGTTTATTTTCCATATTGTCCCTGGGATGATCTTTGGCTGACATAATCTTGCTCCAGAACTACAAGCCCTCACCATTCTTTGTCTTCACCATCGCACCCAGAGCTCTGGCCTGCAACCCGGTCACCCACTCGCACCAAGGGGCCCCATTCTGAGGCCGATTTTGTCATTGTAGTGTGCCGTCCCATGTCGGACGCGCTGTCACCAGGCCTCCCTGTTGGTTGCATTTGCCTCCCTTGTCTGAAGGTAAACTTTAAATTCCCTTTCTTGAGTTTATTCTCCATATTGTCCCTGGGATGATCTTTGGCTGACATAATCTTTCTCCAGAACTACAAGCCCTCACAGGCCTTTGTCTTCAGCACCGCACCAGGAGTTCCGCCAGTGCAACCTCGGTCCCCCACTCGCACCAGGGGGGCCCAGCCTGAGGCCGAGGTTGTCATTGCAGTGTGCCGTTCCACGTCGGACGAGCTGTCACCAGGCCTCCCTTTTGGTTGTATTTGCCTCCCTTGTCTGAAGGTAAACTTTAAATTCCATTTCTTGTGTTTATTCTCCATATTGTCCCAGGGATGATCTTTGGCTGACATAATCTTTCTCCAGAACTACAAGCCCTCACCAGCCTTTGTCTTCACCATCGCACCCAGAGTTCTGGCCTGCAACCTTGTCACCCACTCGCACCAAGGGGGCCCAGCCTGAGGCCGAGTTTGTCATTGCAATGTGCTGTCCCATGTCGGACGCGCTGTCACCAGGCCTCCTTGTTGGTTGCATTTGCCTCCCTTGTCTGAAGGTAAACTTTAAATTCCCTTTCTTGAGTTTATTCTCCATATTGTCCCTGGGATGATCTACGGCTGACTTAATCTTGCTCCAGAACTACAAGCCCTCACCAGCATGTGACTCCAGGCCAGACCGGGGCTCCAGCCAGGGCTCTAGCACTGCTGCCCGGTCCCCCACCCTCACCAGGGGTGTCCAGCCTTAGGGGGTGGTTGTCGTTGCAGTGGGCGTCGCCCTCTCGATCAAGCTTTCCCCAGGCCTCCCTGTTGGTTGCATTTGCCTCCCTTGTCTGAAGGTAAACTTTAAATTACATTTCTTGAGTTTATTTTCCATATTGTCCCTGGGATGATCTTTGGCTGACATAATCTTGCTCCAGAACTACAAGCCCTCACCATTCTTTGTCTTCACCATCGCACCCAGAGCTCTGGCCTGCAACCCGGTCACCCACTCGCACCAAGGGGCCCCATTCTGAGGCCGATTTTGTCATTGTAGTGTGCCGTCCCATGTCGGACGCGCTGTCACCAGGCCTCCCTGTTGGTTGCATTTGCCTCCCTTGTCTGAAGGTAAACTTTAAATTCCCTTTCTTGAGTTTATTCTCCATATTGTCCCTGGGATGATTTTTGGCTGACATAATCTTTCTCCAGAACTACAAGCCCTCACCAGCCTTTGTCTTCACCATCGCACCCAGAGCTTTGGCCTGCAACCCTGTCAGCCACTCACACCAGGGGGGCCCAGCCTGAGGCCGAGGTTGTCATTGCAGTGTGCCGTCCCATGTCGGACGACCTGTCATCAGGCCTCCCTGTTGGTTGCATTTGCCTCCCTTGTCTGAAGGTAAACTTTAAATTCCATTTCTTGAGTTTATTCTCCATATTGTCCCTGGGATGATCTACGGCTGACTTAATCTGGCTCCAGAACTACAAGCCCTCACCAGCATGTGACTCCAGGCTACCCTGGGGCTCCAGCCAGGGCTCCAGCACTGCTGCCCGGTCCCCCACTCTCACCAGGGGGGCCCAGCCTTAGGCGGTGGTTGTCGTTGCAGTGGGCGTCGCCCTCTCGATCAAGCTTTCCCCAGGCCTCCCTGTTGGTTGCATTTGCCTCCCTTGTCTGAAGGTAAACTTTAAATTCCATTTCTTGAGTTTATTCTCCATATTGTCCCTGGGATGATCTTTGGCTGACATAATCTTGCTCCAGAACTACAAGCCCTCACAAGCCTTTGTCTCCAGCACCACACCCAGGGCTCCAGCACTACAACCCGGTCCCCCACTCACACTAGGGGGCCCCAGCATGAGGGCGATTTTGTCATTGCAGTGTGCCTTCCCACATCGGACGCGCTATCACCAGGCCTCCCTGTTGGTTGCATTTGCCTCCCTTGTCTTAAGGTAAACTTTAAATTCCCTTTCTTGAGTTTATTCTCCATATTGTCCCTGGGATGATCTTTGGCTGACATAATCTTTCTCCAGAACTACAAGCCCTCACCAGCCTTTGTCTTCACCATCGCACCCAGAGCTCTGGCCTGCAATCCGGTCAGCCACTCGCACCAGGGGAGCCCAGTCTGAGGCCGAGTTTTTCATTGCAGTGTGCCGTCCCATGTCGGACGTGCTGTCACGAGGCCTACCTGTTGTTTGCATTTGCCTCCCTTGTCTGAAGGAAAACTTTAAATTCCATTTCTTGACATTATTTTCCATATTGTCCCTGGGATGATCTTTGGCTAACATAATCTTGCTCCAGAACTACAAGCCCTCACCAGCATGTGACTCCAGGCCACCCTGGGGCTCCAGCCAGGGCTCCAGCACTGCTGCCCGGTCCCCAACTCTCACCAGGGGTGCCCAGCCTTAGGCGGTGGTTGTCGTTGCAGTGGGCGTCGCCCTCTCGATCAAGCTTTCCCCAGGCCTCCCTGTTGGTTGCATTTGCCTCCCTTGTCTGAAGGTAAACTTTAAATTCCATTTCTTGAGTTTATTCTCCATATTGTCCGTGGGATGATCTTCGGCTGACATAATCTTGCTCCAGAACGACAAGCCCTCACAAGCCTTTGTCTCCAGCACCACACCCAGGGCTCCAGCACTGCAACCCGGTCCCCCACTAACACCAGGGGGGCCCAGCCTGAGGCCGAGGTTGTCATTGCAGTGTGCCGTCCCACATCGGACGCACTGTCACCAGGCCTCCCTGTTGGTTGCATTTGCCTCCCTTGTCTGAAGGTAAACTTTAAATTCCCTTTCTTGAGTTTATACTCCATATTGTCCCTGGGATGATCTTTGGCTGACTTAATCTTGCTCCAGAACTACAAGCCCTCACCAGCATGTGACTCCAGGCCACCCTGGGGCTCCAACCAGGGCTCCAGCACTGCTGCCCGGTCCCCCACTCTCACCAGGGGTGCCCAGCCTTAGGCGGTGGTTGTCGTTCGCAGTGGGCGTCGCCCTCTCGATCAAGCTTTCCCCAGGCCTCCCTGTTGGTTGCATTTGCCTCCCTTGTCTGAAGGTAAACTTTAAATTCCATTTCTTGAGTTTATTTTCCATATTGTCCCTGGGATGATCTTTGGCTGACATAATCTTTCTCCAGAACTACAAGCCCTCACCAGCCTCTGTCTTCAGCACCGCACCCAGAGCTCCAGCACTGCAACTCGGTCCCCCACTCGCACCAGGGGTGCCCAGCCTTAGGGCGATTTTGTCATTGCAGTGTGCCGTCCCATGTCGGACGACCTGTCATCAGGCCTCCCTGTTGGTTGCATTTGCCTCCCTTGTCTGAAGGTAAACTTTAAATTACATTTCTTGAGTTTATTCTCCATATTGTCCCTGGGATGATCTTTGGCTGACATAATCTTGCTCCAGAACTACAAGCCCTCACAAGCCTTTGTCTTCAGCACCGCACCAGGAGTTCAGCCAGTGCAACCTCGGTCCCCCACTCGCACCAGGGGGGCCCAGCCTGAGGCCGAGGTTGTCATTGCAGTGTGCCGTCCCACATCGGACGCACTGTCACCAGGCCTCCCTGTTGGTTGCATTTGCCTCCCTTGTCTGAAGGTAAACTTTAAATTCCCTTTCTTGAGTTTATTCTCCATATTGTCCATGGGATGATCTACGGCTGACTTAATCTTGCTCCAGAACTACAAGCCCTCACCAGCATGTGAGTCCAGTTCACCCTGGGGCTCCAGCCAGGGCTCCAGCACTGCTGCCCAGTCTCCCACTCTCACCAGGGGTGCCCAGCCTTAGGCGGTGGTTGTCGTTGCAGTGGGCGTCGCCCTCTCGATCAAGTTTCCCCAGGTCTCCCTGTTGGTTGCATTTGCCTCCCTTGTCTGAAGGTAAACTTTAAATTCCATTTCTTGAGTTTATTCTCCATATTATCCCTGGGATGATCTTTGGCTGACATAATCTTGCTCCAGAACGACAAGCCCTCACAAGCCTTTGTCTCCAGCACCACACCCAGGGCTCCAGCACTGCAACCCGGTTCCCCACTCACACCAGGGGGGCCCAGCCTGAGGCTGATTTTGTCATTGCAGTGTGCCGTCCCACATCGGACGCGCTATCACCAGGCCTACCTGTTGGTTGCATTTGCCTCCCTTTTCTGAAGGTAAACTTTAAATTCCCTTTCTTGAGTTTATACTCCATATTGTCCCTGGGATGATCTTTGGCTGACTTAATCTTGCTCCAGAACTACAAGCCCTCACCAGCATGTGACTCCAGGCCACCCTGGGGCTCCAACCAGGGCTCCAGCACTGCTGCCCGGTCCCCCACTCTCACCAGGGGTGCCCAGCCTTAGGCGGTGGTTGTCGTTCGCAGTGGGCGTCGCCCTCTCGATCAAGCTTTCCCCAGGCCTCCCTGTTGGTTGCATTTGCCTCCCTTGTCTGAAGGTAAACTTTAAATTCCATTTCTTGAGTTTATTTTCCATATTGTCCCTGGGATGATCTTTGGCTGACATAATCTTTCTCCAGAACTACAAGCCCTCACCAGCATGTGACTCCAGGCCACCCTGGGGCTCCAGCCAGGGCTCCAGCACTGCTGCCCGGTCCCCCACTCTCACCAGGGTGGCCCAGCCTGAGGCTGATTTTGTCATTGCAGTGTGCTGTCCCACATCGGACGCACTGTCACCAGGCCTCCCTGTTGGTTGCATTTGCCTCCCTTGTCTGAAGGTAAACTTTAAATTCCATTTCTTGAGTTTATTCTCCATATTGTCCCTGGGATGATCTTTGGCTGACATAATCTTTCTCCAGAACTACAAGCCCTCACCATTCTTTGTCTTCATCATCGCACCCAGAGCTCTGGCCTGCAACCCGGTCAGCCACTGGCACCAGGGGGGCCCAGCCTGAGGCTGATTTTGTCATTGCATTTTGCCGTCCCATGTCGGACGTGCTGTCACCAGGCCTCCCTGTTGGTTGCATTTGCCTCCCTTGTCTGAAGGTAAACTTTAAATTCCATTTCTTGAGTTTATTCTCCATATTGTCCCTGGGATGATCTTTGGCTGACATAATCTTTCTCCAGAACTACAAGCCCTCACCAGCATGTGACTCCAGGCCACCCTGGGGCTCCAGCCAGGGCTCCAGCACTGCTGCCCGGTCCCCCACTCTCACCAGGGTGGCCCAGCCTGAGGCTGATTTTGTCATTGCAGTGTGCTGTCCCACATCGGACGCACTGTCACCAGGCCTCCCTGTTGGTTGCATTTGCCTCCCTTGTCTGAAGGTAAACTTTAAATTCCATTTCTTGAGTTTATTCTCCATATTGTCCCTGGGATGATCTTTGGCTGACATAATCTTTCTCCAGAACTACAAGCCCTCACCATTCTTTGTCTTCATCATCGCACCCAGAGCTCTGGCCTGCAACCCGGTCAGCCACTGGCACCAGGGGGGCCCAGCCTGAGGCTGATTTTGTCATTGCATTTTGCCGTCCCATGTCGGACGACCTGTCATCAGGCCTCCCTGTTGGTTGCATTTGCCTCCCTTGTCTGAAGGTAAACTTTAAATTCCCTTTCTTGAGTTTATTCTCCATATTGTCCCTGGGATGATCTACGGCTCACTTAATCTTTCTCCAGAACTACAAGCCCTCACTAGCATGTGACTCCAGGCCAGACCGGGGCTCCAGCCAGGGCTCCAGCACTGTTGCCCGGTCCCCCACCCTCACCAGGGGTGCCCATCCTTAGGCGGTGGTTGTCGTTGCAGTGGGCGTCGCCCTCTCGATCAAGCTTTCCCAAGGCTTCCCTGTTGGTTGCATTTGCCTCCCTTGTCTGAAGGTAAACTTTAAATTCCATTTCTTGCGTTTATTCTCCATATTGTCCCTGGGATGATCTTTGGCTGACATAATCTTTCTCCAGAACTACAAGCCCTCACCTGCCTTTGTCTTCACCATCGCACCCAGAGCTCTGGCCTGCAACCCGGTCACCCACTCGCACCAGGGGGGCCCAGTCTGAGGCCGAGTTTGTCATTGCAGTGTGCCGTCCCATGTCGGACGCGCTGTCACCAGGCCTCCCTGTTGGTTGCATTTGCCTCCCTTGTCTGAAGGTAAACTTTAAATTCCATTTCTTGAGTTTATTCTCCATATTGTCCCTGGGATGATCTTTGGCTGACATAATCTTTCTCCAGAACTACAAGCCCTCACCTGCCTTTGTCTTCAGCACCGCACCAGGATTTCTGCCAGTGCAAACTCGGTCCCCCACTCACACCAGGGGGGCCCAGCCTGAGGCCGAGGTTGTCATTGCAGTGTGCCGTCCCACATCGGACGCGCTGTCACCAGGCCTCCCTGTTGGTTGCATTTTCTTCCCTTGTCTGAAGGTAAACTTTAAATTCCCTTTCTTGAGTTTATTCTCCATATTGTCCCTGGGATGATCTTTGGCTGACATAATCTTGCTCCAGAACTATAAGCCCTCACCAGCATGTAACTCCAGGCCAGACCGGGGCTCCAGCCAGGGCTCCAGCACTGCTGCCCGGTCCCCCACCCTCACCAGGGGTGTCCAGCCTTAGGGGGTGGTTGTCGTTGCAGTGGGCGTCGCCCTCTTGATCAAGCTTTCCCCAGGCCTCCCTGTTGGTTGCATTTGCCTCCCTTGTCTGAAGGTAAACTTTAAATTACATTTCTTGAGTTTATTCTCCATATTGTCCCTGGGATGATCTTTGGCTGACATAATCTTGCTCTAGAACTACAAGCCCGCACAAGCCTTTGTCTCCAGCACCACACCCTGGGCTCCAGCACTGCAACCCGGTCCCCCACTCACACCAGGGGGGCCCAGCCTGAGGCTGATTTTGTCATTGCAGTGTGCCGTCCCACATCGGACGCGCTATCACCAGGCCTCCCTGTTGGTTGCATTTGCCTCCCTTGTCTGAAGGTAAACTTTAAATTCCATTTCTTGAGTTTATTCTCCATATTGTCCCTGGGATGATCTTTGGCTGACATAATCTTGCTCCAGAACTACAAGCTCTCACCAGCATGTGACTCCAGGCCACCCCGGGACTCCAGCCATGGCTCCAGCACTGCTGCCCGGTCCCCCACTCTCACCATGGGTGCCCAGCAATAGGCGGTGGTTGTCGTTGCAGTGGGCGGCACCCCCTCGATCAAGCTTTCACCAGGCCTCCTTGTTTGTTGCAATTGCCTCCCTTGTCTGAAGGTAAACTTTAAATTCCATTTCTTGAGTTTATTCTCCATCTTGTCCCTGGGATGATCTTTGGCTGACATAATCTTTCTCCAGAACTACAAGCCCTCACCAGCCTTTGTCTTCACCACCGCACCAGGAGTTCCGCCAGTGCAACCTCGGTCCCCCACTCGCACCAGGGGGGCCCAGCCTGAGTCCGAGGTTGTCATTGCAGTGTGCTGTCCCACATCGGACGCGCTGTCACCAGGCCTCCCCGTTGGTTGCATTTGCCTCCCTTGTCTGAAGGTAAACTTTAAATTCCATTTCTTGACTTTATTCTCCATATTGTCCCTGGGATGATCTTTGGCTGACATAATCTTTCTCCAGAACTACAAGCCCTCACAAGCCTTTGTCTCCAGCACCACACCCAGGGCTCCAGCATTGCAACCTCGGTCCCCCACTCACACCAGGGGGGCCCAGCCTGAGGCTGATTTTGTCATTGCAGTGTGCCGTCCCACATCGGACGCGCTATCACCAGGCCTCCCTGTTGGTTGCATTTGCCTCCCTTGTCTGAAGGTAAACTTTAAATTCCATTTCTTGTGTTTATTCTCCATATTGTGCCTGGGATGATCTTTGGCTGACATAATCTTTCTCCAAAACCACAAGTCCTCACCAGCCTCTGTCTTCAGCACCTACCCAGAGCTCCAGCACTGCAACCCGGTCCCCCACTCACACTAGGGGGGCCCAGCCAGAGGGCAATTTTGTCATTGCAGTTTGCTGCCCCACATCGGATGAGCTCTCACCAGGCCTCCCTGTTGGTTGCATTTGCCTGCCTTGTCTGAAGGTAAACTTTAAATTCCATTTCTTGAGTTTATTCTCCATATTGTCCCTGGGATGATCTTTTGCTGACATAATCTTTCTCCAGAACTACAAGCCCTCACCAGCCTCTGTCTTCACCATCGCACCCAGAGCTCCAGCACTGCAACCCGGTCCCCCACTCACACTAGGGGGGCCCAGCCTGAGGGCGATTTTGTCATTGCAGTGTGCCGCCCCACATCGGACGAGCTGTCCCCAGGCCTCCCTGTTGGTTGCATTTGCCTCCCTTGTCTGAAGGTAAACTTTAAATTACATTTCTTGAGTTTATTCTCCATATTGTCCCTGGGATGATCTTTGGCTGACATAATCTTGCTCTAGAACTACAAGCCCGCACAAGCCTTTGTCTCCAGCACCACACCCCGGGCTCCAGCACTGCAACCCGGTCCCCCACTCACACCAGGGGGGCCGAGCCTGAGTCCGAGGTTGTCATTGCAGTGTGCTGTCCCACATCGGACGCGCTGTCACCAGGCCTCCCCGTTGGTTGCATTTGCCTCCCTTGTCTGAAGGTAAACTTTAAATTCCATTTCTTGACTTTATTCTCCATATTGTCCCTGGGATGATCTTTGGCTGACATAATCTTTCTCCAGAACTACAAGCCCTCACAAGCCTTTGTCTCCAGCACCACACCCAGGGCTCCAGCATTGCAACCTCGGTCCCCCACTCACACCAGGGGGGCCCAGCCTGAGGCTGATTTTGTCATTGCAGTGTGCCGTCCCACATCGGACGCGCTATCACCAGGCCTCCCTGTTGGTTGCATTTGCCTCCCTTGTCTGAAGGTAAACTTTAAATTCCATTTCTTGAGTTTATTCTCCATATTGTGCCTGGGATGATCTTTGGCTGACATAATCTTTCTCCAAAACCACAAGTCCTCACCAGCCTCTGTCTTCAGCACCTACCCAGAGCTCCAGCACTGCAACCCGGTCCCCCACTCACACTAGGGGGGCCCAGCCAGAGGGCAATTTTGTCATTGCAGTTTGCTGCCCCACATCGGATGAGCTCTCACCAGGCCTCCCTGTTGGTTGCATTTGCCTGCCTTGTCTGAAGGTAAACTTTAAATTCCATTTCTTGAGTTTATTCTCCATATTGTCCCTGGGATGATCTTTTGCTGACATAATCTTTCTCCAGAACAACAAGCCCTCACCAGCCTTTGTCTTCACCATCGCACCCAGAGCTCTGGCCTGCAACCCGGTCAGCCACTCGCACCAGGGGAGCCCAGCCTGAGGCCGAGTTTGTCATTGCAGTGTGCCGTCCCATGTCGGACGACCTGTCATCAGGCCTCCCTGTTGGTTGCATTTGCCTCCCTTGTCTGAAGGTAAACTTTAAATTCCATTTCTTGAGTTTATTCTCCATATTGTCCCTGGGATGATCTTTGGCTGACATAATCTTGCTCCAGAACTACAAGCTCTCACCAGCATGTGACTCCAGGCCACCCTGGGACTCCAGTCATGGCTCCAGCACTGCTGCCCGGTCCCCCACTCTCACCAGGGGTGCCCAGCAATAGGCGGTGGTTGTCGTTCCAGTGGGCGTCGCCCTCTCGATCAAGCTTTCCCCAGGCCTCCTTGTTTGTTGCATTTGCCTCCCTTGTCTGAAGGTAAACTTTAAATTCCATTTCTTGAGTTTTTTCTCCATATTGTCCCTGGGATGATCTTTGGCTGACATAATCTTTCTCCAGAACTACAAGCCCTCACCAGCCTCTGTCTTCAATACCGCACCCAGAGCTCCAGCACTGCAACCCGGTCCCCCACTCACACTAGGGGGGCCCAGCCAGAGGGCAATTTTGTCATTGCAGTTTGCCGCCCCACATCGGATGAGCTCTCACCAGGCCTCCCTGTTGGTTGCATTTGCCTGCCTTGTCTGAAGTTAAACTTTAAATTCCATTTCTTGAGTTTATTCTCCATATTGTCCCTGGGATGATCTTTTGCTGACATAATCTTTCTTCAGAACTACAAGCCCTCACCAGCCTTTGTCTTCACCATCGCACCCAGAGCTCTGGCCTGCAACCCGGTCCCCCACTCGCACCAGGGGGGCCCAGCCTGAGGCCGAGTTTGTCATTGCAGTGTGCCGTCCCATGTCGGACGAGCTGTCACCAGGCCTCCCTGTTGGTTGCATTTGCCTCCCTTGTCTGAAGGTAAACTTTAAATTCCCTTTCTCTAGTTTATTCTCCATATTGTCCCTGGGATGATCTACGGCTGACTTAATCTTGCTCCAGAACTACAAGCCCTCACCAGCATGTGACTCCAGGCCACACCGGGGCTCCAGCCAGGGCTCCAGCACTGCTGCCCGGTCCCCCACGCTCACCAGGGGTGCCCAGCCTTAGGCGGTGGTTGTCGTTGCAGTGGGCGTCGCCCTCTCGATCAAGCTTTCCCCAGGCCTCCCTTTTGGTTGCATTTGCCTCCCTTGTCTGAAGGTAAACTTTAAATTACATTTCTTGAGTTTATTCTCCATATTGTCCCTGGGATGATCTTTGGCTGACATAATCTTTCTCCAGAACGACAAGCCCTCACCAGCCTTTGTCTTCACCATCGCACCCAGAGCTCTGGCCTGTGTAGTATCTGAACCCGCTGCTGCCTTCCTATGCATATGACATCATTTGATACATGGCAGAATGTGAACTCAATCTGAACCCTCTGTTGCCTTCCTCCCAAAAAGGGGAATTATTGTCCATTTATGGTTTTGTTCTTACCACTGTTATTAGATTGAAACCAGATGGCCATTAGGGGTGTAACTATGAATGCATACATCCCCCCCATATCCTGGATCTTCCTCCTCTTCTTGTTGGGAGGCATAAAAGGTGATGCGAACAAAGCATCATTGGAGTTGCTCACATCTGGCCCAGAGACATCCCCAGGCGTTCCATGGTGGCTGTCTGACTCTTGACTTCTTTGAAATAAACCAGTTTTTATCCAACTAAGTCTGTGTCAGTGAAGACTCCTTCAACATCTACATCACCTGAATCCACCAGAAGAATTCACCACAAATTTGGCGTCACGAACAGGATCTGCTGTGGCTGCTGACGCTGTCGCCATCTGCTTCCTTGGCCTGACTGCTGCTCCTTGTCGACAAAAGATAATAATGCACAATGTTCCTTTTATCTTAGGAGTGTTGGCTGGTTCAGTTAGGCCTTTGGCTGGCTGTCGTCTGGTCACACTGTATAAAGATCATTTGTGTGGGTGTGGATTTGGGTGTTGATGTTGTAGGACCCTTCGTCAAAATTCTTTTTTTTATTATTTTAAATGTTTTAGGATACCTTGGGAAGTTCGCTGATATGCGAAGATTTTTGTTTTAGTTCCCCTGGAAAGTCGCTTTTCAGCGACGTGTAGGTTCGATTGGTGGCCAGTATGTTCAGTTTTTCGTGAAGTTTGTTGTTTTAAGTTTTCTCCAGGACGTTCGCTCTTTAGTGAAGTTTGTTGTTTTACGGCTCCCCCAAGAAGTTCACTGTTTAGTGAAGTGTTTTATTTGTGCACGTGTTTTGAGCGTCTGGGACGTTCGCTCGAGCTGCCACGGGATTTGACCTAAGCCCTCTGGGAGGCCGTCTAGCATACGTGGCTGTGAAATCCTGGATGTCCGTTAGGGATATTCTGGTCAGCAGCTTTCGGGCAGCTGGAACTGTGGGTTAAATATCAGGTTGTAAATGACCTCTCTGGCATATGCTGACGAGTGATGTTTGATGCCGTTTGATCTGATCTCCACACTTCAAGGTAGCACAAATTTAGTTTGCATAATTTTTATGCTGTAGTCTTTTTCTTTGCGGCCGTAGTTGATATGCCGGTTAGGAGTGTGTGACTGTGTTATTTTTGTCGGGTACCGTTGTCTGTGTTTTTCTTTTGGGGGGATGTGCATGTGTGTGTGTGTATGAGAGGAGGAGTGACTGGGGTTTGTTTTTGTTCTCTGTGTGTCTGTCTTGATGTTCTTTGTGTGTGGAGAAGTTGGAAGTTTGGAGTTTTACATCACCTGTGTTAGAGCTGATATTAGAAATATAGTGATGTATGTGGAGAGGTTGAGTTGATTCCCTCATTGTTAAGTTTATGAGCCTACTGGGGACTTTTGCATAGACTGAATATAAGTAATAATAACTTATGAGCCCCAGCTAGGACGTTTTATTGTTTATTAGAATATTTTGAAGTTAATTTCTATGAGCCCAAATGAGGACTTTTTAGAATATTTTGAAGTTAATTTCTATGAGCCCAAATGAGGACTTTTTGCTTAGGTAACATTTTTGGAGGTCTCTGTTGAGGTGGTGAAGAGAGGAGCCTCATCAGTGACTTTTTGTTGCACCAACACACATATGCGTTGAATGTGCTGGCTCTTGTGTGCGTGTGGCGCTGGCTGTGAATGAGCAGCCGGAGCGAAGAGCGCGTGCAAGGGGGGCTAGATAAAGAAATGTGTGGAAATAAAGAATTTTCCTTTGTTTGTTTCAGGATTGGGTGATTTTGTGGGTTTTTCTTTTCTCATAAGGATTGTGTGCGTTTATTTTGGTTCATTTTGGGTTATTTTGGCCTTGGGGTTTTTTTTTTTTTTGGACTAGGGCGTGGTCTTTCTTTGTGTGGTCAGTCAGGGGTTGGTGCGCCTGGCTCCCAAGGAGCTGAGTGGGGTGTTTCACCTTCGGTGGTCAAGTGTGGACTGGAAGTTCTTCCCTGCCTCGAGGGGCGGGGCTTGTTTGCTCCTCCTACAAGTGGGGGTTATTCTTTTTCCTCACCCCCTCCTCACAGTTTTTTGAGATAAAAAAAAAAAAAAAAAAAAAAGGGGGGGGGGGGGAGTAGGTCTACTATGATAGAGCGGTTTATTAACTTTTGTTGATGGCTGTTTATAATTTGATAATAATTGTTTATAACTTTATAAACTAAAATAATGATTTCTCAGTAATTAATAATAAAAAGTAAATAAGCTTTGTGTTTTCTTTAGAGAATTTTACCAGTTTATTTATTATCTAATTTTTTTCTCTTTTCCTTTTCTGTATTTGTGATTCATCTGAACCTGGATCCTTTGGAGGCAGACAGGAGGACGAGTTGCCCTGTTGGTGACGGCATGGAGGTCTTGCATTTAAGGCCAGTGAAATTTATATATATACATATATTGTTTATGATTTGGAATTTACGCTTGTTCTCTTGTGGCCTCCTTTTGAACAGGTTCAGAAGGACATAAAATACGTTTATACACATTCCGAACTATTCTTGCATACTCTGATTTTTTACAGGTCATTTTTTAATCTTTTGTCTTTTTCTGGCTCGGTGCATATTATCTTGCTTTGCCTTTGTTATCTCTGTTTTTGAAAATTAAGGGTCAATTTTTTAGAATTCATAACTGAGTTTATTTTTTAGATTGAGAGCCCATATCGGAAACCTTTCAGTTCTTTTTTTACAATAGATAAACCCCGCGAAAGACGAAAATGACGGAGGTCGTTGCTAAACCCATAACACCACTTGAGGTGATGCAGAAAAATAATCCTCTTGTTAAAGGTTTAACAGAAGATTATATCTTGATTGAGAGAAAGACTTGATTAACAATTAAGAATATAGACTCAATAATAATAAAATTCTCGTGATCTGACATTAGTCTTCAGTTCAGGGATGGCTTCTATAAATTAACAAAACTATTCAGTTTGTTCATTAAACATGGAAGAATAGCCTGATGTCTGGGTTGGAGTATTCAGAGGTTATTGAACATGATACCCAATCTTATCTGACCAACTCAGAGGTTAAGGGTTTGAATAATGTCCAGTGAAACTTACCATATAACTAAGGTCTTTGGGATTCTGATTAATCCCTATCTTAGTTCAGTGATGGCAGATATAGACAAAGCATTCAGTGACCTTCTTAACATAGAAGAACAGCCCAGACATCTAGGTTGAGATATTCAGAGGTTTATATCTTCCAACTCAATAGTTAGAAAAACATGACACTCAATCTTTTCTATTCAACTCAGAGGTAAAGAGTACAAGCATTACTCAAATGAATTTACCATATAACTGAAGACTAAATCAATATCTGATGTCAGATTGCTCTCCACATAGAAACAAAAGTCTCAACAAGTTAATATTGAAGGGGAATGGATAACATACCAGTTTATTGCGATGTCCAGAGTAAAAATGCAGCAAAAATGTAATAGACCGGTTGTGTAAAAATGATGGTAAAACAAATCAAGAAGTCAAAGAAAAAGAAGAAGAAGAGAGAGAGAGAGAGAGAGAGAGAGAGAGAGAGAGAGAGAGAGAGAGTGAAAAAGAGAATCAAGAAAGAGAGTGGGTTCCAGAAAAGGAGAGGAAAAAGAGAGAGATAGTGGGTCCCAGAAAAGGAGAGAGAAAAAAAGAGAGAGTGGGTCCCAGAAAAGGAGAGAAAAAAGAGAAGCCTTCAGATTCTTTTTCCTTCCCTTAAATATCCTCCCAGAACAGAGACACTGCTAAAATGCATATTTAAAAGATTCAAATCAGATCTACTCTTCCTACTCGGGAACCTTTTGGTCATCAGGGGTAATTTTCCACAGCAACAATAGATCACCAAGACCTTCATACCTCTCGCACTGACACTCACAACATTTCAAAGGAAAGTTCTAAACAAAAGGCAGAGACAGTCCTTGAATGCAAATCCAACAAACACAAGGAGATACCTTTTGGCCCTCGGGGGTTCCTTTCCCGCGACATGTAAATCATGTTAGTTAATTACAATAGGTGAGATTGATACAGTTGTAACCCCCGTCTTTGAAGAACTTCCATTGTTAGAGAAAACACTTCAGGATGTGGATTTGACTGTCTTACACTGCTATGAAGGAACTTTTGCAGAAGGCTAAGATGCTTCGCTTCATAGGTACAGCGGTAAATGATGCTGAATTATTTGCTGCATATAGAGGTCAATTTTGGGGTGCGTTGCGTGATGCCTTCCCAACAAACGTACACCCTGACAACATTCTAATAGAGCCGTTGGGAGATCATGAGAATCCCAGGGCTTATGTGCCAAGAGCTCTCCAATCTTGGAGAAACGTTACCGGCAATGACCCCGACGCTAATCAAATGGAACAATCTATTGTGCGGACTAAAATCCAACAGGGACTGCCACTGGCAGTACGCAGTAAATTAGCAGAGGTGGTTGGTCTCGGCGGCATGGCCAAAAGCGTGTACATTGATCACATTGCCCATCAGGTTGAACTTTTTCGTAAGAAGGAGTCTGACCTGAAAACTCAAGAGCAGGAGACTCTCAGAAAACTCAATCAGTTGCAGCTAGGCGATAATAAACACAAAGAGAAAACACAAGCAGTGGTCATGACAGGTCAACCTGGTCAGGTGTCATCGATACAATCCAATCAAACCAATGTTCAACCACCACAACTTCACTAATTACTACTCAGCAGACTATGACGCTGTTGACCACATCTTCAAGTACTCATGTCACTCTACAAGCTGTTACTATTCCGACGATGACAACACGACGGGCGGAGACGACTCTGTTTCCAAAAGATGACAGTGTGGTTCAATCTACGACTATGACAACTACAGTTGTTACAACCGAATCTATTCCAAAGCGAATTGACCCGGGAGTAGCCTTACGGGATTCAGAAGGGCGACACAAAACTTCACGTGCCAAGGCGGGACGTGATCACAGGCACAAAACTTCGCGTGCCAAGGCGAGACGTAATCACAGATGGACAGCGTTTGGATTCGATTCATTTGTCTTGGAGATTTCGGATCCATTTGCGGCGAAAAATTTGTGGTTTCAACAGCTAACTCATGCAGTGAGATCACAAGCATCAGTAAAGGGCCAATGCATCGTAAGAGTGCCTTCACCAAGCACTTGGCCTTCAATTCTAGAGGCAATAGCAGAGCCGTTGCCTTACGAGTGTCAATTTTCTTTGTTGACCTGGCTTTTCCATCTCCAAAGGGGTATGGACCTTAGATCGAGAAATGTGTCGATGGATGAGAACACCGGTATTTGCGATCCTTACAGAGGGCTGCCATACATTAATCTATTGGATCAACAGGATGATCTTTTAGCAGCAGTACCTGATTCTATTGGGGTGAAAACTGGGAGAGTTCCTACATGTTTTTGTGCCAACGATACTTATGCTGGTAAGGGAGTGTTTTTAGGGGTGTCAGATTGCAGACAATATCTCATGACGGTGCCTGATTCGGATCAATCTTATAGAGGAAGGGTGTATCCAGTAACTTTCAAGGGAAATAAAAATAGGCCGGACATATCCATAATGGTCGTGAGTGATCGTTTGCCCGCAGATGTGACGATTGGCACTTTCAGGGACATCTGGTGGATATGTGGGGACGCGGCGTATTTGTTTTTGCCTCATAATTGGGTTGGATGTTTCTACATGGCTACATTGAAACTGCCTTATGAAGTGTTTGCGCTTCAGGTAGGCTCTGATCCTGATCAGAGCCGCTCTGCGGCTGCTCCAGGATCTAGACTCAAGAGAAACTTGGCAGAATTTCACAATCTCGAATCCTGTCATTGGAGAATCAGCTTGGGAGAAAAATGGGGCCTGGGTTTATTTCCATGGTATGGGGTTGTATTTTTAGCGGAACATATCGACAATATCACGTATACGCTACAAGGTTTTGCAAATGAGACGATAAAGGGCTTTGAACATCTATCCAATACTCAGAGGAGTCACAGACTAACTCTGTTGAAACATGACATGGCCCTTGATTATATTCTGGCCAAGCAAGGTGGTTTGTGCTTGGCATTGAACCTAACAGGTGATGCTTGCTACACTTTGATCCCTGATAATGCGGACAATATGACCAATGTGATCGAGGCGTTGAAGAAAATTAGGGATGCGTTTGGTCCCTCTGAAAGCGCGGGGTCGTCTGCGACTGCGTGGCTTCAGGAGAGGTTTGGCCCTGTGGGAGTTATGCTTCTACAAGTCTTTAGCGCGGTCATTGTGTCACTAGGGATATTGTTTTGTTTTTGCACGCTGTCGTTGACATGTGCAAAGGCGATGATACTCCGATGGATAGGTGTAGTCATGCCTGGCGATTCGGTTCAGATGCCACTCCTCAAGGACGATGAGGAGGAGGAGATTGTCACCACTGTGGTGGATAAATATTCGTAGTAGTTGCAAGTGTATTATTATATTATGTTTCTTTCCTTTTTTGCATGATTATAGACTTTGTGTTTCTATTCTCTTCCTTGTGGGCGAGTGCCCAAGAGGGGAAATAGTATGTGTACTCATGTTTGATGTTTGATGTTTGATGTATCTCTTGTAATGGAAGTACATTTGTGATTTGTGATGTCTGTATACAAAAGATACTGGCAGATATTTTCTCTGTTTCAGGACAATAGTTGGGGAGCCTACGTGGGGGTGTCAACTATGTTAAGAATGGACTCAGAGACTCAAATAAGCTGATGAACACTGGAGGACCCTGAATGAGGATGCAGAACATGTGAAGATCCTGCATCAGGGGACTGTGAACAACAGAACTCGACGAAACCACTGTGTATTAACCACTGTGTTTATTTGTATTAACCTGAATTAATCTGAATTGCAACACAACATTTATTTTTTTGAGAATAAAGTTATTTGGCCTCCCTGTTGGTTGCATTTGCCTCCCTTGTCTGAAGGTAAACTTTAAATTACATTTCTTGAGTTTATTCTCCATATTGTCCCTGGGATGATCTTTGGCTGACATAATCTTTCTCCAGAACTACAAGCCCTCACCAGCCTCTGTCTTCACCATCACACCCAGAGCTCCAGCACTGCAACCCGGTCCCCCACTCACACTAGGGGGGCCCAGCCTGAGGGCGATTTTGTCATTGCAGTGTGCCGCCCCACATCGGACGAGCTGTCACCAGGCCTCCCTGTTGGTTGCATTTGCCTCCCTTGTCTGAAGGTAAACTTTAAATTCCATTTCTTGACTTTATTCTCCATATTGTCCCTGGGATGATCTTTGGCTGACATAATCTTGCTCCAGAACTACAAGCCCTCACAAGCCTTTGTCTCCAGCACCACACCCAGGGCTCCAGCACTGCAACCCGGTCCCCCACTCACACCAGGGGGGCCCAGCCTGAGGCTGATTTTGTCATTGCAGTTTGCTGTCCCACATCGGACGCGCTATCACCAGGCCTCCCTGTTGGTTGCATTTGCCTCCCTTGTCTGAAGGTAAACTTTAAATTACATTTCTTGAGTTTACTCTCCATGTTGTGTCTGGGATGATCTACGGCTGACTTAATCTTGCTCCAGAACTACAAGCCCTCACCAGCATGTGACTCCAGGCCACCCCTGGGCTCCAGCCAGGCCTCCAGCACTGCTGCCCGGTCCCCCACTCGCACCATGGGTGCCCAGCCTTCAGTGGTGGTTGTCGTTGCAGTGGGCGGCGCCCTCTCGATCAAGCTTTCCCCAGGCCACCCTGTTGGTTGCATTTGCCTCCCTTGTCTGAAGGTAAACTTTAAATTCCATTTCTTGAGTTTATTCTCCATATTGTCCCTGGGATGATCTACGGCTGACTTAATCGTGCTCCAGAACTACAAGCCCTCACCAGCATGTGACTCCAGGCCACCCCGGGTCTCTAGCCAGGGCTCCAGCACTGCTGCCCGGTCCCCCACTCTCACAAGGGGTGCCCAGCCTTAGGCGGTGGTTGTCGTTTCAGTGGGCGTCGCCCTCTCGATCAAGCTTTCCCCAGGCCTCCCTGTTGGTTGCATTTGCCTCCCTTGTCTGAAGGTAAACTTTAAATTACACTTCTTGAGTTTATTCTCCATATTGTCCCTGGGATGATCTTTGGCTGACATAATCTTTCTCCAGAACTACAAGCCCTCACAAGCCTTTGTCTTCAGCACCGCACCAGGAGTTCCGGCAGTGCAACCTCGGTCCCACATTCGCACCGGGGGGGCCCAGCCTGAGGCCGAGGTTTTCATTGCAGTGTGCCGTCCCACATCGGACGTGCTGTCACCAGGCCTTCCTGTTGGTTGCATTTGCCTCCCTTGTCTGAAGGTAAACTTTAAATTCCATTTCTTGAGTTTATTCTCCATATTGTCCCTGGGTTGCTCTACGGCTGACTTAATCTTTCTCCAGAACTACAAGCCCTCAACAGCATGTGACTCCAGGCCACCCCGGGGCTCCAGCCAGGCCTCCAGCACTGCTGCCCAGTCCCCCACTTACACCAGGGGTGCCCAGCCTTTGGCGGTGGTTGTCGTTGCAGTGGGCGGCGCCCTCTCGATCAAACTTTCCCCAGGCCACCCTGTTGGTTTCATTTGCCTCCCTTGTCTGAAGGTAAACTTTAAATTCCATTTCTTGAGTTTATTCTCCATATTGTCCCTGGGATGATCTTTGGCTGACATAATCTTTCTCCAGAACTACAAGCCCTCACCAGCCTTTGTCTTCAGCACCGCACTAGGAGTTCCGGCAGTGCAACCTCGGTCCCCCACTCGCACCAGGGGGGCCCAGCCTGAGGCCGAGGTTGTCATTGCAGTGTGCCGTCCCACATCGGACGCGCTGTCACCAGGCCTCCCTGTTGGTTGCATTTGCCTCCCTTGTCTGAAGGTAAACTTTAAATTCCAATTCTTGAGTTTATTCTCCATATTGTCCCTGGGATGATCTTTGGCTGACATAATCTTTCTCCAGAACTTCAAGCCCTCACCAGCCTTTGTCTTCAGCACTGCACCCAGAGCTCCAGCACTGCAACCCGGTCTCCCACTCACACCACGGGGGCCCAGCTTGAGGGCGATTTTGTCATTGCAGTTTGCCGCCCCACATCGGACGAGCTGTCACCAGGCCTCCCTGTTGGTTGCATTTGCCTCCCTTGTCTGAAGGTAAACTTTAAATTACATTTCTTGACTTTATTCTCCATATTTTCCCTGGGATGATCTTTGGCTGACATAATCTTTCTCCAGAACTACAAGCCCTCACCAGCCTTTGTCTCCAGCACCTTACCCAGGGCTCCAGCACTGAAGCCCGGTCCCCCACTCGCACCAGGGGGGCCCATCCTCTGTCTCTCTCTCCATCCTCTGTCTCTCTCCATCCTCTGTGTCTCTCTATCCTCTGTCTCTCTCTCCATATCCTCTCTTTCTCTCCATCCTCTGTTTCTCTCCATCCTCTATCTCTCTCTCTCTCCATCCTCCCTCTCTCTCTCTACATCTTCTGTCTGTCTCTCTCCATCCTCTGTCTCTCTCTCTCCATCCTCTGTCTGTCTCTCTCTCCATCCTCTGTCTCTCCATCCTCTGTCTCTCTCCATCCTCTGTCTCTCTCTCCATCCTCTGTCTCACTCTCTCCATCCTCTGTTTGTCTCTCTCCATCCTGTGTATCTATGTCTCTCTCTGTCCTCTGTCTCTCTCTCTCCATCCTCTATCTCTCTCTCTCCATCCTCCCTCTCTCTCTCTCCATCTTCTGTCTGTCTCTCTCCATCCTCTGTCTCTCTCTCTCCATCCTCTGTCTTTCTCTCTCTCCATCCTCTGTCTCTCCATCCTCTGTCTCTCTCCATCCTCTTTCTCTCTCTCCATCCTCTGTCTCACTCTCTCCATCCTCTGTTTGTCTGTCTCCATCCTGTGTATCTATGTCTCTCTCTGTCCTCTGTCTCTCTCTCTCCATCCTCTGTCTCTCCATCCTCTGTCTCTCTCTCCATCCTCTGTCTTTCTCTCTCTCCATCCTGTGTCTCACTCTCTCCATCCTCTGTTTGTCTCTCTCCATCCTGTGTATCTATGTCTCTCTATGTCCTCTTTCTGTCTCTCTCATCCTCTGTCTCTCTCTCTCCATCCTCTGTCTGTCTCTCTCTCCATCCTCTGTCTCTCTCTCTCCATCCTCTGTCTGTTTCTCTCCATCCTCTGTCTCTCTCTCTCTCCATCCTCTGTCTCTCTCCATCCTCTGTATCTCTCTCCATCCTGTCTTTCTCTCTCTCCATCCTCTGTCTCTCTCCATCCTCTTTCTGTCTCTCGCAATCCTCTGTCTCTCTCTCCATCTTGTGTGTCTCTCTCTCTCCATCCTCTCTCTCTTCATCCTCTGTCTGTCTCTCTCTCCATTCTCTGTCTCTCTCATCCTCTGTCTCTCTCTCCATCCTCTGTCTCTCTCCATTCTCTTTCTCTCTCCATCCTCTGTCTTTCTCTCTCTCATCCTCTGTCTCTCTCCATCCTCTGTCTGTCTCTCGCCATCCTCTGTCTCTCTCTCTCTCCAACCTGTGTCTCTCTCTCTCCATCCTCTATTTCTCTCTCTCTCCATCCTCCCTCTTTCTCTCTCCATCCTTTGTCTTTCTCTCTCCATCCTCGGTCTCTCTCTCTCTCCATCCTTTGTCTCTCTCTCCATCCTGTGTCTGTTTCTCTCCATCCTCTGTCTCTCTCTCTCCTTCCTCTGTCTCTCTCTCCATCCTGTCTGTCTCTCTCTCCATCCTCTGTCTCTCTCTCCATATCTTCTGTCTCCCTCTCTCCATATCCTCTCTCTCTCCATCCTCTGTCTCTCTCTCCATCCTCTTTCTCTCACCATCCTCTTTCCGTCTCTCTCCATCCTCTGTCTCTCTCCATCCTGTGTCTGTTTCTCTCCATCCTCTGTCTCTCTCTCTCCTTCCTCTGTCTCTCTCTCTCCATCCTCTGTCTTTCTCTCTCTCCATCCTCTGTCTCTCTCTCCATCCTCTGTCTCTCTCTCCATATCCTCTGTCTCCCACTCTCCATCCTATGTCTCTCTCTCCATATCCTCTGTCTCTCCATCCTCTGTCTCTCTCTCCATCCTCTGTCTCTCACCATCCTCTGTCCGTCTCTCTCCATCCTCTGTCTCTCTCTCTCCATCTTGTGTCTCACTCTCTCCATCCTCTGTTTGTCTCTCTCCATCCTGTGTATCTATGTCTCTCTCTGTCCTCTTTCTGTCTCTCTCCATCCTCTGTCTCTCTCTCTCTCCATCCTCTGTCTGTCTCTCTCCATCATCTTTCTCTCTCTCTCTCTATCCTCTGTGTCTCTCTCTCCATCCTCTGTCTGTCTCTCTCCATTCTCTGTCTCCGTCTCTCTTCATCCTCTGTCCGTCTCTCTCCATCCTCTATCTCTCTCTCTCCATCTCCCTCTCTCTCTCTCCATCCTATGTCTGTCTCTCTCCATCCTCTGTCTCTCTCTCTCTGTCCATCCTCTGTGTCTCTCTCTCCATCCTCTGTCTGTCTCTCTCCGTCCTCTCTCTCTCTCTCTCCATCCTCCCTCTCTCTCTCCGTCTGTCTCTCTTTCTCCATCCTCTGTCTCTGTCTCTCTCTCTCCATCCTCTGTCTGTTTCTCTCCATCCTCTGTCTCTCTCTCGCCATCCCCTCTCTCTCTCCATCCTCTGTCTCTCTCTCTCCATCCTCTGTCTCTCTCTCCATCCTCTATCTCTCTCTCTCCATCCTCCCTCTCTCTTTCTATCCATCCTCTGTCTTTCTCTCTCCATCTTCTGTCTCTCTCTCTCTCCGTCCTTTGTCTCTCTCTCTCCATCTACTGTCTCTCTCTCCATCCTCTGTCTCTTTCTCTCTCCATCCTCTGTCTCTCTCTCTCCATCCTCTCTCCATATCCATCCTCTATCTCTCTCTCTCTTCATCCTCCCTCTCTCTCCATCCTCTGTCTCTCTCACTCTTCATCCTCTGTCTGTCTCACTCTTTCTCCATCTCTTTGGGCATACAATACAAGAAGGTAAAGACTGCAGACATTTTATAAGAGTCCGAAATAAAAAGGAAAACAATAAGAAAACTCAACCTTGAAATGGAGAAAAAAAGAAGAAGAAGAAGAAAAAAAAAACCTTGAATTAGAGCTGAGTCATGCTTTCAATGCACGCTGTGTGCTGACTGGAACAAAAATGTAATAATAATTATTCTCCTTTCCTCTCCCAGCTTAAAATAAATAAAGGTCATTTGAATTATGATGGTGTCTGTTTGTTTCATGTATGCACGTTTTGACCTAAAAAGAGATTAACGTTTTTTTTTTTATTATCTGTAATCCTACCTTGGTGCTATGTTTGGTTGGAAGTTGAAACTCGGGCATCATTCATAAGGTTAGAAGAAATGCACTTAATGTACCATGAAATGCAACTTCTCAGAAATATTAAAACACTTTATGGTAATAAAAAGTGAGAAGAGGGAACAGTTGACATTTCTATTCTTTAAGGTAGTAGATATCATGACATTGAATTGAAAAAAAAGTACAGTGATAATAAACTAACGATTTGCAGCTTGTGAGGTGTAAATAGAAACCTCAATAAATGTGGCAAGACGCAAAGGCCTGGGCAGGCTTCCAACCCCAGACTTCCAGGTGATAGTCATGCGCACTAACCATTTGGCCAAGTAGCCAGGGTGCATGATCAATTATTGGAGGCATAGTGACAGGACCGTGAAATGTCACAAGAAAGAACCTCATGTTACTCTTTGATGTGTATTCATGTTTATATGGGATGTGTATTTTTATATATGATGCGTGGTAAAGTATAAGTTATGTAACTGTAGGGGAGGAAATATCTAGACACAAATAGTAATATCTCCCCAATACGTATTCCGTCGTTCTGGTGTCAAGGTGAGGATTTCAAAGTAAAGTACATAATAATTAATTTAATCTGACTCCATTTGATAATAATAACTACTTTTATATCTTGATTGAGAGAAAGACTTGATTAACAATTAAGAATATAGACTCAATAATAATTAAATTCTCGTGATCTGACATTAGTCTTCAGTTCAGGGATGGCTTATATAAATTAACAAAACTATTCAGTTTGTTCATTAAACATGGAAGAATAGCCTGATGTCTTGGTTGGAGTATTCAGAGGTTATTGAACATGATACCCAATCTTATCTGTCCAACTCAGAGGTTAAGGGTTTGAATAATGTCCAGTGAAATTTACCATATAACTAAGGTCTTTGGGATTCTGATTAATCCCTATCTTAGTTCAGTGATGGCAGATATAGACAAAGCATTCAGTGACCTTCTTAACATAGAAGAACAGCCCAGACATCTAGGTTGAGATATTATACTCAATCTTTTCTATTCAACTCAGAGGTAAAGAGTACTAGCATTACTCAGATAAATCTACCATATAACTGACGACTTAATCAACATATAATGTCAGATTATTCTCCACATAGAACAAAAGTCTCAACAAGTTGATATTGAAGGGAAATGGATAACATACCAGTTTATTGCGATGTCCAGAGTAAAAATGCAGCAAAAATGTAACAGACTGGTTGTGTAAAAATGATGGTAAGCAAATCAAGAAGACAAAGAAAAAGAAGAAGAAGAAGAAGAGAGAGAGGGAGTGGGTCCCAGAAAAGGAGAGAAAAAAGAGAGTCTTTTCAGATTCTTGTTCCTTCCCTTAAATATCCTCCCAGAACAGAGACACTGCTAAAATGCATATTTAAAAGATTCAAATCAGATCTACTCTTCCTACTCGGGAACCTTTTGATCATCAGGGGTAATTTTCCACAGCAACAATAGATCACCAAGACCTTCATACCTCTCGAATCTTTGTTTTGCTCTGATTATTCCTTCAGGTTCATGTGTATGAATGAGTGTTCAAGTGTAAAGCTGTGTGCAGCTCTGTGCAGCTGTTGTCTTGCATGGAGACTTTCATTCAGCTCAGAAACAGGAGAAACAGAGTTCTTTCAGAGTAAGTCAGCACAGATATCACAGCTGCTCCTTCAAAAAAAAAGACAACATCTCAACTTGTTGAGATAAGGCCCATAACCACAATAAAAAAAGAAATCCAAGTGGTTGAATGAGTTTTCTTTTCAAAATCTGTATGCAATTGTTTACTTTTATAGATGTCTTGATTCAGCTGAGGAACAAGAGAGAAAAAAAAAATCCAAACTGTTATTCCACACAGAATACAATTTGCTCAATAAAAAATGCTGCTGCTTGAAGAAAACAGACATCAAAGTGATGGAATGCGTGTTCAAACATTTTCAAAAACTTTGAAGTCTGAAGTTGTTTGTAAACAGACTTTTAGGTCTGATGATCAAAGCCGTTCAAACGCTTTGAAGTCTGAAATTGTTTGTAAACAGACTTGTAAGTCTGATTACAAACCAATTCAAGTGCTTCTGCAGCTGCTGGCGTTGCTGATGCTGCTTCTGCTGCTTGAATAACACTCAACTTACTGGGGAACACTAAAAAAGATATAAAAAACAAAACTCTTTATGAACACAGGAGGAGCAGAAAATATTTTTTCACGCCATGACTGATGACAGACCTCTGTTGGTCTGAGAGGGAGGGGCACTGTGCGTATTCCGTTGCTTAATGTACACTGACCTGGTGTATTGTCAGTTTCATTTGAATCTTTGTTTTGCTGTGTTTATTCCTTCAGGCTCATGTGTATGAATGAGTGTTCAAGTGTAAAGCTGTGTGCAGCTCTGTGCAGCTGTTGTCTTGCATGGAGACTTTCATTCAGCTCAGAAACAGGAGAAACAGAGTTCTTTCAGAGTAAGTCAGCACAGATATCACAGCTGCTCCTTCAAAAAAAAAGACAACATCTCAACTTGTTGAGATAAGGCCCATAACCACAATAAAAAAAGAAATCCAAGTGGTTGAATGAGTTTTCTTTTCAAAATCTGTATGCGACTGTTTACTTTCATAGATGTCTTGATTCAGCTGAGGAACAAGAGAGAAAAAAAAAAAATCCAACCTGTTATGCCACACAGAATACAATTTGCTCAATAAAAAATGCTGCTGCTTGAAGAAAACAGACATCAAAGTGATGGAATGCGTGTTCAAACATTTTCAAAAACTTTAAAGTCTGAAGTTGTTTGTAAACAAACTTTTAGGTCTGATGATCAAAGCCGTTCAAACGCTTTGAAGTCTGAAGTTGTTTGTAAACAGACTTGTAAGTCTGATTACAAACCAATTAAAGTGCTTCTGCAGCTGCTGGCATTGCTGATGCTGCTTCTGCTGCTTGAATAACACTCAATTTACTGGGGAACACTACACTCAAAATAAGCAAACTGGTGGGCTGTTACATTAACTCAAGTGTAACATATTTTATCTAAGCTATACTTTAATGTTTCCAAGATGAACATGATTAAATCATGTTGGGTTTACATGAACTCAAACAACTAAACATTCACTAAATTCATTCATGTTGCCATAAAGTGAATAAATCACGTTTGTACAAGTCGGCAGGAAAAGCCAAGCAAACATCGCGATAGACCGCGAGATATCGATATCGCGGCAATTTGCAAAGACACCTGGGAAGAAGAACTGTCTGGTGGCATGCATGGAAAAGGTAAGTACTTGAACTCCATTAATATTCATCTCAATGCAAACGAAATACGATGCATAAATGTCATTATCCCTTAGTACATCATTTTCAGCGGTGGTGGTTAGTTATTTAATGTCATTAGACTAAAAAGCCGGCCGTCACCGTGAGCTGTCTCTTCGCTAGCATGGCGATGTTTAAGATAAACGTTACAAGTGGGAAACTCGTTATGGGGGGTAGTTTTGGCGAATTGCTGGTTAGTGCGCTTTGCAGTGTAACTGTGTGCAGGTTGTTTGGTGTATTTTATACTTGAGCATGAACATTTGCGTCTATTGCTGCGCAGCCGTCACCTCAAGACCCCCCCCCTTTTTAAGCCGTGGTGTAGAAAGCGGTGGTTTGTTTTACGCACGTAAAACACGTGATGTCTTCACAGCCACCAGAAAATGCACATCTTTTTATTCTTTGGTTTAAATCTGTTCTGAAAAGCTTTCTAAATGATAAAAACATCCAAAGGAAAACGAAAAACCTTTTATGGCAACGGGAACTTAACGTGGTCAGGAAACGGTTTCTAACAGCCGCTTCTTCTTCATCTTCCACCTGCGCTGCATGTTCGCGTCGCGCTTGGTGTGTATAGAAAAAAAAATTGCTGGCGAAACATTCGCCTTTTGGCGTCGCTTATTCGCGTCACTTCGCCTTTTGTCCGGTGTGTAAAGACCTGTACAGTTAAGTTAGCCACCCGCCTGACGTTAGCAAAGCCCGACGTTTATCGAACTTTTTTGCGTCGACCTCTACACACTCAAGACGAGTGTGTAGAGGTGAAGCTGCAGCAGCTAAAGCTAAATCGAAGGAATAGAGGTTTCATGAAAATAAGACGTTTTGTCATATTCTTGAAAAGCACCTTTTCATTACTTGAGTTTGAGGGTTGCAGTTTTAGAACAAATGTGTATGGAACATTTCACTCTCACAAGAATAGGAAACACAACCCACATATATTGAAAGATTTCAAGCCAGGTGTAGTTAAAATCACTGGAGTTTCACAAGAATCCTCTGATAATCCTGAGGAAGAGACACTTGATCAAGATGACTTTGCATTTGAAACAGCACATGCATGTTCGAGTAGAGATGTAGATGTAATGAAGAACTTACCGGAAGTAATTGAGCAAAATTTTGCTGCAGCGTTGCTCAAGTTGGAGCATTTTGCACATGTGCCAGGCACAAAAATTGATGAGTTCTTAGAGGAACTGCACTACTTGCTAAATTCAGCAACAATACCCCTCTCCATTAACACTCTTGAGGGTGTTTTTCAAAAACATAGTCCCACTACTGATCAGTCTGTGATAAGAGAAGTAGCCACTGCTCTATGCGCATCAAACCCATTGGTCAAAGCCATAGGGAAGGGTGGTTCCCTGAGCACATCTTATCTCCGCAAGCAGTATTATAAAGAAACCTTTATGGTTGTTGAAGCCATCGAGTACATACTTGATGCAAAGGAAAAAATAAGTTTTCAGTATGTGCCTGTACTGAAGTCTTTGCAGCAACTCTTTGAAAGGAGAGATGTTGTAGACAAGGTAGTTGAAAACCACAAAGCCCAGCAGAGTAACAGGGTGACTGGTGAGCAACATACTTACAAATCTTCTCAGGATGGTTCATACTTCCAGGGAAACAGTTTTCTCTCGGGGGATGAGTTGAAAATTTTGGTTAGCTTATACATAGATGACTTTGAGGTTTGTAACTCTCTGGTTACTTCTCGTAGGAAACATAAGCTTTGTGGAATCTACTGGACTTTGAATAATTTCCCTCCAGGCTCACATTCATCACTATCTTCAATTTACTTGGCAGTCTTGTGTAAGACGGATGATGTGAACAAGTTTGGTTATAACCGTGTCTTGCATCCTCTTCTTCAAGATATAAAAACTCTGGAGGAAGAGGGAGTTTTCGTTCCATTGCTTGGCAGATGTCTCAAAGGCACGATTCAGTTTGTTGCAGCAGACAACCTGGGAGCCCACAGTTTAGCTGGTTTTAATGCTTTTCTTCCGGGTATATCTGCCGATTTTGCATAGGAACAAGAACAGGCATCCAAACAGAAGAAGTGAAGTCAGGTGCATTCAGTCTCAGGACCAAAGAACTCCATGACTGTCATGTGAAATCAGCTCAGGAGAATGGCACAAGCTGTTTCGGAGTAAAAAGTCACTGTGTTATCACTAAAACTCTTGCCCACTTCAGTGTTAATGAAGGTTATCCACCAGATGTCATGCATGATGTGTTTGAGGGCATTGTGCCTGTGGAGCTTGCACATTGTTTGGCATTGCTGATTTCCAAAAAATATTTCAATCTGGAAACCCTCAACAAATCTATCCTGCATTTCCCCTACAAATGGGCAGATAAGACAAGTAGGCCACATGTGATCCCACACACGTTTTCATCAAGGAAAACAATAGGTGGAAACGCCCATGGAAACTGGGCCCTCTTAAGACTACTGCCATTCATAATTGGGCATCTAGTACCTGAGGATGAAATGGCATGGCAAATACTGATGGACTTAAAAGACGTTGTAGAGCTTGTGGTTGCTCCAACACACACAGATGAGTCCATCGCCTATCTTGAGGGAAAAATTTCAGAGCATAGACAAAAGTACCAAGAACTCTTACCTGATGTGAAACTGCTCCCAAAACATCATTATTTAGAGCACTATCCCCATCTGATCAGGATGTTTGGTCCACTTGTGGCACTCTGGACCATGTGATTTGAGGCCAAGCATAGTTTTTTTAAGCAGGTTGTGCGACACACCAATTGCTTTAAAAATATCCCCCTCTCACTCGCTACCAAGCATCAGCTAATGATTTCATATCACTTGAGATCATCCAGTTTTGAAAAAACTGCCTTTGAGATTACAAATGTGTCAACAGTTCCTGTGGCTGTTTTGAAACAGGAAATGGCTCAGACTATTGAACAGAAGTTCCCTGGTACAACTGAAGTTCACCTCATGAAATGCGTGTCAAGCAAAGGTGTACAATTCAGAAATGGGATGATAGTTGCTCATGGGTCTACAAGTGGACTGCCTGATTTTTGGCGAGATCCTGCAGATTTGCATTGTACATGAGAAACTATGTTTCATGCTGAAAAGGCTTTCTGGTTGGTACAGGGAACATTTCAGAGCCTTTGAGCTGGGTGCATGTGCTACCAGAGAAACTGTTTTGATTGAGCTTGGTGAACTTGCTGATTACTACCCTCTAGCAGACTACTTTGTTGGACATCTCAGAATGGTGACATTAAAAAGATACATCCATTTATAAAGTGCAGTAACTGATTAACCCTTCCACTGTTAGAAGAAGAGAAGAAATGAATGACCAGGAAGGTTAAATGGTGAATGATTCTTTTGTCCTCTGATTAATCTGTTAAATTTCAGATCTACTCTTGTTAAAAGTTAAATTTCCTTGTTGTTCTCTTTCTCTTTGCACAGATTGCGTAATGACTGCCCCTGTGAAACTAAGAGTCATCCTAGGAGAAAACAATTCCCAGAGATTGTTTCTTCCTGATGGGATTCCACAGTCTGTCAGTGAACTCTCACAGCAAATAATGACACAGTGTGGAATAGAGGGGGATTTCAGGCTTCAATTCATGGACACAGAATTTGGGAATGAATTCACCAACTTGCTGACAATGTCGGATGTCCAGGACAAAGGAACCATTAAGGTCATCTTTATTTCAGATGCCCCTGGTCAGTCTGGTGGCTCAGCTCCTCCTCCCCCCACTCCCCCCTCAGCTTCTGCCTCCTCCCGCTCTCCAGATGACTCCTCATCCCTTTCATCTTGCTGCTCATTTGACACTGACATATTGTCTTCTGCCGAGTCCACCTCCTCAAGGTTGTCTGCATGGCCTGTAGTCTTCCAGGTTCCCAGGTTCTCCTATGATACTGAGCTACAGCTGGTCAGGGCCAATGTTGCTTTCATAGAAACCGGAACTTTGTTAAATCCTGATGCAAAACTAAAATCCTCCATTCTTAGTGGCTTAGCTGAAACGATAATCCAGTACAAAGTGTACCTCTCTGACTCAGAGTTTGAGGATGTTGCAGAAGCTCTTATATCAAAACATCCATGTCTGAAAGAGCCAGGTTCGGTCTCTGGATATGGTGGATGGAAAGCAAGCTTGAAGTATAAACTTGGTAACTACAGAACAAAGCTCAGGGAGCTTGGCTGTCCAGAAGTTACAGTGAATGCCCTAAAGCACAAACCTGATGGCAAGTGCAGTCCTGCCTATGGTGTTAAGAGGCCGAAAAAAGCAGAGGTGAATTATTGCCCCGCCTATCCAACTGGTGAAACAGCAAAGACGCTAGAAATGGTCAGAGTGGCACTCCTGTCAGAAGTACAAAAAAGAAATAATGATGAGAAGGTCGCAATGATGATGGAGAAGACCTTTGCCCTCAGAAGGGAAGAGGTAGTTGGAGAGGCACCTATGATAGCTGACTTCAAAACAAGGTGGCCAGCTCTCTTCCATGTGCGTGAGGTGAGTGAATGAATATGTGATGGAACAAACTGATATTAATTTAATACACTGCTACATTACATTACAGGAAAACTACTTATGAGACGTCACAAGTGAGGATGTCTGTCCTGTCTCTGACAGGACTGTGTATGGCATAGAAAAGACATAGAGAGAGATATTTGCATGTCATGCATTTGTATCTTGAATGGCCCGAGCTGCCAAATCAAGTGTGATGTTGACATCAAAATAGGCAGAGTTGAGTTTTGTTTACCATTGTTCTTTATTCTAATTGTGCTGTAGGTGAGTTCCGAATTCAAGAGAATCACAACACTGCATCTGCAGTCAAAGTTCTTCTCTAAGCTGGATGCAAACTCTGGAAATCTGCTCAAGGCATATGCCAAAAAAGGTGGCACTCAAGGGAAAAAAATCAAGAGCATCATGGTACCCACAACCCAGGTATGACAACGATGGAAAAGAAAAGAAAATGTTCTCCCTGTACTGCAACTCCACTATTGTGGAAATGACTAATGTTCTGGAAATTAGATAGATAACTCAAATCAATTCCTGTACACAATTATAGATTTAACTAAGGGGGGAATTTACATAAGAAAAGGTTTGAACTTGTTTCAATTTGAAATTGTATACGTCATACATGAAAATGCCAGACTATTCAAAAAGGGTTGTTTTAAAAGTTAAAAGTTGTCTCAGCTAGGTGAAAGCTGCTCTATCGTTAGGTTGTGATGGTGTTCCTAATGTTTTTTTTCATATTTTCTCCGATCTGTTTACTTAGACGGACAGCGTTGACATCAGACGAGAATGCGTCCTCAAAGGTCTTTGTGTCTACTTGAATGAAGATCCAGAGAAGCTGGTGAAAGAATACATGGTATGTGAATTTACTTTTTATGTTTATTAAGGTTTTGATCAGTTGAAATAGATGGTTTCCTCTGGGTTCCAATCAGCAGTAAAATTGGGAAAGATAAGGTCTTAAATTTCTTTTTATATTCTCCCTACATGCTGGTAGCATTGCATTTGTAAACAAACCAGGTGCATATTTACAAATTGATGTCTGAACAGAACAATTTATTAGGCCAACTGGTACATACATGAGTTCTACCTATCAAATAACCCTCCTTTCAATTTGTCTGGGAACTTGAACAGTTTGTGGGAGACACTGTATGTAATTGTTTTTGATTATGTGAACGAAGGTAATTGGGGGGGGAAAAAGGGATCGACTGTATATCAGTGAAAAATCATTGCCCTTTCTAAATTGTTTTGGCAGGCCGATGACGAAAGCATTGGAACAGCTATGACAGAGACGGTCTTTGGAATATTTGTCATCCGACATAAAGGAGCCGAGCCTGGTGATGACCCCGAGGATGTTGTAATCGTTCTGGAAGGGGTGGAAGTACTCAGCGACTTGAGAAATGTTCCTTTAGCTGTTGCAATGTTGCTCGCTCTTGTGTATGCTCTAAACCTGAGCTACCCTCCGGAGTTGAAATATACCTTTGAAGCACTTCAGAAGTTCATAATGGAACTAGATGGAAGCAGACTATCCAGAAAAGTACAAGCTCTCAAAACATTCCTTTGTCATTAGTGAAGTGATGGAGAATCCTTCACAGAGGATTTGGAGATCTGATTTGTTACATGTGAAGGACTGTGACCCTGATTCTTTAATTTTATTGTTCTCAGTTGCATTTTGAAATTGTTTTCTATATTGTAAAGGAGTGTCAAAGGTCAAAAGCAAGGCAAGACACGGTCTTTTATTTTTATTTTTTTCTGAGTGGATTTTCAAGAAAATATGACTACTTTATTTTGTTGAAGCAACTGCTTTTGTTAGACTATTATTGCCTATTTGGAGAAAAAATATTTCGTTTCTCGAGGTTCTGTTAATACCCGCCTTTTAGTTTTTTGGAAACATTTTTGTATTGCTGTTAACAACTGCTTGTGTAAAATATTGTCCCACTTTGTATTGCTGTTAACAACTGCTTGTGTAAAATATTGTCCCACTTTGTATTACTGCCAGTGTTAAGCATTGTGACTGAAAAATATGTCTAAAAAAAATGTCTACCATTTGTCTTAGGTTTCTTTCCAATTGACAACAAACTGTTTACACTCAAATCGTATTCTTTGAATGACTGTAATTGAATAATGGAAAGTATTTCCATTTGATTAATTGGCTTCTTTTGGGAAATAAGCAATTTTGTTGGGCCAACTTATTTTACCTGGGTTGGATCAACTTAATATACTGGTGTAATTTTACTACTGTCAAATTAGTGGGTCAAATATTATTATATTTAGTCAGTCCCAACCATAGTAAAAAAGTTACATCAACCCTAATGAATTAATTGACCAAACCCAAACATATTGAGTTGGACCCAGACCGAGTAAATTAGTTCAATCAAGCCTAATAGATTAAGTTGAAACAACGTAAGTATGTCAAGTTGGACTAACAAAATTGTTTAATGCTGAAAGAAAGACATTTAATCACGTGGAAATACTTTCCATGATTTTTTTAAGTTCATTCAAAGATTTATTTTTTTGAGTGTAAAAAAGACTGATAAAAAAAAACTCTTTATGAACACAGGAGGAGCAGAAAATATTTTTTCACGCCATGACTGATGACAGACCTCTGTTGGTCTGAGATGGAGGGGCACTGTGCGTATTCCGTTGCTTAATGTACACTGACCTGGTGTATTGTCAGTTTCATTTGAATCTTTGTTTTGCTGTGTTTATTCCTTCAGGCTCATGTGTATGAATGAGTGTTCAAGTGTAAAGCTGTGTGCAGCTCTGTGCAGCTGTTGTCTTGCATGGAGACTTTCACTCAGCTCAGAAACAGGAGAAACAGAGTTCTTTCAGAGTAAGTCAGCACAGATATCACAGCTGCTCCTTCAAAAAAAAAGACAACATCTCAACTTGTTGAGATAAGGCCCATAACCACAATAAAAAAAGAAATCCAAGTGGTTGAATGAGTTTTCTTTTCAAAATCTGTATGCGACTGTTTACTTTCATAGATGTCTTGATTCAGCTGAGGAACAAGAGAGAAAAAAAATAATCCAACCTTTTATTCCACACAGAACACAATTTGCTCAATAAAAAATGCTGCTGCTTGAAGAAAACAGACATCAAAGTGATGGAATGCGTGTACAAACATTTTCAAAAACTTTGAAGTCTGAAGTTGTTTGTAAACAGACTTTTAGGTCTGATGATCAAAGCCGTTCAAACGCTTTGAAGTCTGAAGTTGTTTGTAAACAGACTTGTAAGTCTGATTACAAACCAATTCAAGTGCTTCTCCAGCTGCTGGCGTTGCTGATGCAGCTTCTGCTGCTTGAATAACACTCAATTTACTGGGGAACACTAGAAAAGATATATAAAAAAAACTCTTTATGAACACAGGAGGAGCAGAAAATATTTTTTCACGCCATGACTGATGACAGACCTCTGTTGGTCTGAGAGGGAGGGGCACTGTGCGTATTCCGTTGCTTAATGTACACAGACCTGGTGTATTGTCAGTTTCATTTGAATCTTTGTTTTGCTATGTTTATTCCTTCAGGCTCATGTGTATGAATGAGTGTTCAAGTGTAAAGCTGTGTGCAGCTCTGTGCAGCTGTTGTCTTGCATGGAGACTTTCATTCAGCTCAGAAACAGGAGAAACAGAGTTCTTTCAGAGTAAGTCAGCACAGATATCACAGCTGCTCCTTCAAAAAAAAAGACAACATCTCAACTTGTTGAGATAAGGCCCATAACCACAATAAAAAAAGAAATCCAAGTGGTTGAATGAGTTTTCTTTTCAAAATCTGTATGCGACTGTTTACGTTCATAGATGTCTTGATTCAGCTGAGGAACAAGAGAGAAAAAAAATAATCCAACCTTTTATTCCACACAGAACACAATTTGCTCAATAAAAAATGCTGCTGCTTGAAGAAAACAGACATCAAAGTGATGGAATGCGTGTACAAACATTTTCAAAAACTTTGAAGTCTGAAGTTGTTTGTAAACAGACTTTTAGGTCTGATGATCAAAGCCGTTCAAACGCTTTGAAGTCTGAAGTTGTTTGTAAACAGACTTGTAAGTCTGATTACAAACCAATTCAAGTGCTTCTCCAGCTGCTGGCGTTGCTGATGCAGCTTCTGCTGCTTGAATAACACTCAATTTACTGGGGAACACTAGAAAAGATATATAAAAAAAACTCTTTATGAACACAGGAGGAGCAGAAAATATTTTTTCACGCCATGACTGATGACAGACCTCTGTTGGTCTGAGAGGGAGGGGCACTGTGCGTATTCCGTTGCTTAATGTACACAGACCTGGTGTATTGTCAGTTTCATTTGAATCTTTGTTTTGCTATGTTTATTCCTTCAGGCTCATGTGTATGAATGAGTGTTCAAGTGTAAAGCTGTGTGCAGCTCTGTGCAGCTGTTGTCTTGCATGGAGACTTTCATTCAGCTCAGAAACAGGAGAAACAGAGTTCTTTCAGAGTAAGTCAGCACAGATATCACAGCTGCTCCTTCAAAAAAAAAAAAGACAACATCTCAACTTGTTGAGATAAGGCCCATAACCACAATAAAAAAAGAAATCCAAGTAGTTGAATGAGTTTTCTTTTCAAAATCTGTATGTGACTGTTTACTTTCATAGATGTCTTGATTCAGCTGAGGAACAAGAGAGAAAAAAAGAAATCCAACCTATTATTCCACACAGAATACAATTTGCTCAATAAAAAATGCTGCTGCTTGAAGAAAACAGACATCAAAGTGATGGAATGCGTGTTCAAACATTTTCAAAAACTTTGAAGTTTGAAGTTGTTTGTAAACAGACTTTTAGGTCTGATGATTAAAGCCGTTCAAACGCTTTGAAGTCTGAAATTGTTTGTAAACAGACTTTTAGTTCTGATGATCAAAGCCGTTCAAACGCTTTGAAGTCTGAAGTTGTTTGTAAACAGACTTGTCAGTCTGATTACAAACCAATTAAAGTGCTTCTGCAGCTGCTGGCGTTGTTGATGCTGCTTCTGCTGCTTCTGCTGATTGAATAAAACTCAATTTACTGGTGAACACTAAAAAAGATATAAAAAAAAACTATTTATGAACACAGGAGGAGCAGAAAATATTTTTTCACGCCATGACTGATGACAGACCTCTGTTGGTCTGAGAGGGAGGGGCACTGTGCGTATTCCGTTGCTTAATGCACACTGACCTGGTGTATTGTCAGTTTCATTTGAATCTTTGTTTTGCTATGTTTATTCCTTCAGGCTCATGTGTATGAATGAGTGTTCAAGTGTAAAGCTGTGTGCAGCTCTGTGCAGCTGTTGTCTTGCATGGAGACTTTCATTCAGCTCAGAAACAGGAGAAACAGAGTTCTTTCAAAGTAAGTCAGCACAGATATCACAGCTGCTCCTTCAAAAAAAAAGACAACATCTCAACTTGTTTAGATAAGGCCCATAACTACAATAAAAAAAGAAATCCACGTGGTTGAATGAGTTTTCTTTTCAAAATCTGTATGCGACTGTTTACTTTCATAGTTGTCTTGATTCAGCTGAGGAACAAGAGAGAAAAAAAAAATCCAAACTGTTATTCCACACACAATACAATTTGCTCAATAAAAAATGCTGCTGCTTGAAGAAAACAGACATCAAAGTGATGGAATGCGTGTTGAAACATTTTCAAAAACTTTGAAGTCTGAAGTTGTTTGTAAACAGGCTTTTAGGTCTGATGATCAAAGCCGTTCAAACGCTTTGAAGTCTGAAGTTGTTTGTAAACAGACTTTATAGGTCTGATGATCAAAGCCGTTCAAACGCTTTGAAGTCTGAAGTTGTTTGTAAACAGACTTTTAGGTCTGATGATCAAAGCCGTTCAAACGCTTTGAAGTCTGAAGTTGTTTGTAAACAGACTTGTAATTCTGATTACAAACCAATTAAAGTGCTTCAGCTGCTGCTGGCGTTGCTGATGCTGCTTCTGCTGCTTGAATAACACTCAATTTACTGGTGAACATTAAAAAATATATTAAAAAAAACTCTTTATGAACACAGGAGGAGCAGAAAATATTTTTTCACGCCATGACTGATGACAGACCTCTGTTGGTCTGAGAGGGAGGGGCACAGTGCGTATTCCGTTGCTTAATGTACACTGACCTGGTGTATTGTCAGTTTCATTTGAATCTTTGTTTTGCTATGTTTATTCCTTCAGGCTCATGTGTATGAATGAGTGTTCAAGTGTAAAGCTGTGTGCAGCTCTGTGCAGCTGTTGTCTTGCATGGAGACTTTCATTCAGCTCAGAAATAGGAGAAACAGAGTTCTTTCAGAGTAAGTCAGCACAGATATCACAGCTGCTCCTTCAAAAAAAAAGACAACATCTCAACTTGTTGAGATAAGGCCCAATAACCACAATAAAAAAAGAAATCCAAGTGGTTGAATGAGTTTTCTTTTCAAAATCTGTATGCGACTGTTTACTTTCATAGATGTCTTGATTCAGCTGAGGAACAAGAGAGAGAAAAAAAAATCCAACCTGTTAACTTGACTGGAATTGTTATTTTCTGCTGAAATACATGAGGGAAACATCTCTCCTCTTGTTCTTCAGTACATTTTAGGTTCCCCCATAAGGAAATAGTTGAATTCTCAATTTAACATAAAAACTCATTCAGACAGTGGGATGTAATTTTTTATTGCTCTATTGTGCTTGTCTCGCTGAGTTATGCGCAGTGTGAGCAGAAAGGGTGAACTTTCGTGGAATTCTTATTTTCTACTGAAATACATGAGGGAAAAATCTCTCCTGTTGTTCCTCAGTACATTGTAGGTTCCCCCATAAGGAAATAGTTGAATTCTTTTTTTTGAATGAGCAGCAGTGATATCTGTGCTGACTTACTCTGAACGAACTCTGTTTCTCTTGTTTCTGAGCTGAATTAAAATCTCTATGCAAGAAAACAGCTGCACAGAGCTGCACACAGCTTTACACTTGAACACTCATTCATACTCATCAGCCTGGAGGAATAAACAAAGCAAAACAAAGATTCAAGTGAGACTGACAATACACCAGGAAAAACAGGAGAGATGTTTTCCTTATGTTTTTCACCAGAGAATTACAATTCCATTCAAGTTCACCGTTTATGCTCGCAATGAGCATAAAGCACTTGTTTTCTTTCACAAATTCCTGAATTCACTAATTCAGTGCCCCCACTCCCCCCCCACACACTGATTAAAGCAGATAACTTTTGAAATGTTTTTATTGTTTTTTCATAAATAAAATTATTCCAGTTATTGATGAAAAAATTTCTATCTTGTTTCAGTGGTGTCGATTCATTTGCATGGTTGATTTGTTCTGATGCGTTTGGTGATGTGCAGTGGCACCATTACGCCTGTGGGTGGGGACACAGACCGTGTGATTAATATCAGGTGAAGAACGATCACAGTCGACTCTCTGTTGGTGGAAGATTGAGGGTCACTGTCCGTATTCCGTTGCTTGATGAACACTGACTTGGTGTATTGTCAGTCTCATTTGAATTTTTGTTTTGCTATGTTTATTCCTCCAGGCTCATGTGTATGAATGAGTGTTCAAATGTAAAGCTTTGTGCAGCTCTGTGCAGCTGATTTCTTGCATGGAGACTTGAATTCAGATCAGAAACAGGAGACACAAAGTTCTTTAAGAGTAAGTCAGCACAGATATCACTGCTGCACCTTCAAAAAAAAAGATAACATCTCAACTTGTTGAGATAAGGCCCATAACCACAATAAAAAATGAAATCCAAATGGTTGAATGAGTTTTCTTTTCAAAATCTGTATGCGACTGTTTACTTTCATAGATGTCTTGATTCAGCTGAGGAACAAGACAGAGAAAAAAAAAATCCAACCTGTTATTCCACACACAATACAATTTGTTCAATAAAAAATGCTGCTGCTTGAAGAAAACAGACATCAAAGTGATGGAATGCGTGTTCAAACATTTTCAAAAACTTTGAAGTCTGAAGTTGTTTGTAAATAGACTTTTAGGTCTGATGATCAAAGCCGTTCAAACGCTTTGAAGTCTGAAGTTGTTTTTTAAACAGACTTGTAAGTCTGATTACAAACCAATTAAAGTGCTTCTGCAGCTGCTGGCGTTGCTGATGCTGCTTCTGCTGCTTGAATAACACTCAATTTACTGGTGAACATTAAAAAAGATATAAAAAAAAAACTCTTTATGAACACAGGAGGAGCAGAAAATATTTTTTCACGCCATGACTGATGACAGACCTCTGTTGGTCTGAGAGGAGGGGCATTGTGCGTATTCCGTTGCTTAATGTACACTGACCTGGTGTATTGTCAGTTTCATTTGAATCTTTGTTTTGCAATGTTTATTCCTTCAGGCTCATGTGTATGAATGAGTGTTCAAGTGTAAAGCTATGTGCAGCTCTGTGCAGCTGTTGTCTTGCATGGAGACTTTCATTCAGCTCAGAAAAAGGAGAAATATAGTTCTTTCAGAGTAAGTCAGCACAGATATCACAGCTGCTCCTTCAAAAAAAAAGATAACATCTCAACTTGTTGAGATAAGGCCCATAACCACAATAAAAAAAGAAATCCAAGTGGTTGAATGAGTTTTCTTTTCAAAATCTGTATGCGACTGTTTACTTTCATAGATGTCTTGATTCAGCTGAGGAACAAGACAAAGAAAAAAAAAATCCAACCTGTTATTCCACACAGAATACAATTTGTTCAATAAAAAATGCTGCTGCTTGAAGAAAACAGACATCAAAGTGATGGAATGCGTGTTCAAACATTTTCAAAAACTTTGAAGTCTGAAGTTGTTTGTAAATAGACTTTTAGGTCTGATGATCAAAGCCGTTCAAACGCTTTGAAGTCTGAAGTTGTTTGTAAATAGACTTTTAGGTCTGATGATCAAAGCCGTTCAAACGCTTTGAAGTCTGAAGTTGTTTTTTAAACAGACTTGTAAGTCTGATTACAAACCAATTAAAGTGCTTCTGCAGCTGCTGGCGTTGCTGATGCTGCTTCTGCTGCTTGAATAACACTCAATTTACTGGTGAACATTAAAAAATATATTAAAAAAAACTCTTTATGAACACAGGAGGAGCAGAAAATATTTTTTCACGCCATGACTGATGACAGACCTCTGTTGGTCTGAGAGGGAGGGGCACAGTGCGTATTCCGTTGCTTAATGTACACTGACCTGGTGTATTGTCAGTTTCATTTGAATCTTTGTTTTGCTATGTTTATTCCTTCAGGCTCATGTGTATGAATGAGTGTTCAAGTGTAAAGCTGTGTGCAGCTCTGTGCAGCTGTTGTCTTGCATGGAGACTTTAATTCAGATCAGAAACAGGAGACACAAAGTTCTTTAAGAGTAAGTCAGCACAGATATCACTGCTGTTCCTTCAAAAAAAAAGATAACATCTCAACTTGTTGAGATAAGGCCCATAACCACAATAAAAAAAGAAATCCAAGTGGTTGAATGAGTTTTCTTTTCAAAATCTGTATGCGACTGTTTACTTTCATAGATGTCTTGATTCAGCTGAGGAACAAGACAAAGAAAAAAAAAATCCAACCTGTTATTCCACACAGAATACAATTTGTTCAATAAAAAATGCTGCTGCTTGAAGAAAACAGACATCAAAGTGATGGAATGCGTGTTCAAACATTTTCAAAAACTTTGAAGTCTGAAGTTGTTTGTAAATAGACTTTTAGGTCTGATGATCAAAGCCGTTCAAACGCTTTGAAGTCTGAAGTTGTTTGTAAACAGACTTTTAGGTCTGATTACAAACCAATTAAAGTGCTTCTGCAGCTGCTGGCGTTGCTGATGCTGCTTCTGCTGCTTGAATAACACTCAATTTACAGGGGAACACTAAAAAATAGAAAAAAAAAAACTCTTTATGAACACAGGAGGAGCAGAAAATATTTTTTCACGCCATGACTGATGACAGACCTCTGTTGGTCTGAGAGGAGGGGCATTGTGCGTATTCCGTTGCTTAATGTACACTGACCTGGTGTATTGTCAGTTTCATTTGAATCTTTGTTTTGCAATGTTTATTCCTTCAGGCTCATGTGTATGAATGAGTGTTCAAGTGTAAAGCTATGTGCAGCTCTGTGCAGCTGTTGTCTTGCATGGAGACTTTAATTCAGATCAGAAACAGGAGACACAAAGTTCTTTAAGAGTAAGTCAGCACAGATATCACTGCTGCTCCTTCAAAAAAAAAGACAACATCTCAACTTGTTGAGATAAGGCCCATAACCACAATAAAAAAAGAAATCCAAGTGGTTGAATGAGTTTTCTTTTCAAAATCTGTATGCGACTGTTTACTTTCATAGATGTCTTGATTCAGCTGAGGAACAAGAGAGAAAAAAAAAATCCAACCTGTTATTCCACACAGAATACAATTTGCTCAATAAAAAATGCTGCTGCTTGAAGAAAATAGACATCAAAGTGATGGAATGCGTGTTCAAACATTTTCAAAAACTTTGAAGTCTGAAGTTGTTTGTAAACAGACTTTATAGGTCTGATGATCAAAGCCGTTCAAACGCTTTGAAGTCTGAAGTTGTTTGTAAACAGACTTTTAGGTCTGATGATCAAAGCCGTTCAAACGCTTTGAAGTCTGAAGTTGTTTGTAAACAGATTTGTAAGTCTGATTACAAACCAATTAAAGTGCTTCAGCAGCTGCTGGCGTTGCTGATGCTGCTTCTGCTGCTTGAATAACACTCAATTTACTGGGGAACACTAGAAAAGATATATAAAAAAAACTCTTTATGAACACAGGAGGAGCAGAAAATATTTTTTCACGCCATGACTGATGACAGACCTCTGTTGGTCTGAGAGGGAGGGGCACTGTGCGTATTCCGTTGCTTAATGTACACTGACCTGGTGTATTGTCAGTTTCATTTGAATCTTTGTTTTGATATATTTATTCCTTCAGGCTCATGTGTATGAATGAGTGTTCAAGTGTAAAGCTGAGTGCAGCTCTGTGCAGCTGCTGTCTTGCATGGAGACTTTCATTCAGCTCAGAAACAGGAGAAACAGAGTTCTTTCAGAGTAAGTCAGCACAGATATCACAGCTGCTCCTTCAAAAAAAAAAAGACAACATCTCAACTTGTTTAGATATGGCCCATAACCACAATAAAAAAAGAAATCCAAGTTGTTGAATGAGTTTTCTTTTCAAAATCTGTATGCGACTGTTTACTTTCATAGATGTCTTGATTCAACTGAGGAACAAGAGAGAGAAAAAAAAATCCAACCTGTTATTCCACACACAATACAATTTGTTCAATAAAAAATGCTGCTGCTTGAAGAAAACAGACATCAAAGTGATGGAATGCGTGTTCAAACATTTTCAAAAACTTTGAAGTCTGAAGTTGTTTGTAAATAGACTTTTAGGTCTGATGATCAAAGCCGTTCAAACGCTTTGAAGTCTGAAGTTGTTTTTTAAACAGACTTGTAAGTCTGATTACAAACCAATTAAAGTGCTTCTGCAGCTGCTGGCGTTGCTGATGCTGCTTCTGCTGCTTGAATAACACTCAATTTACTGGTGAACATTAAAAAAGATATTAAAAAAAACTCTTTATGAACACAGGAGGAGCAGAAAATATTTTTTCACGCCATGACTGATGACAGACCTCTGTTGGTCTGAGAGGGAGGGGCACAGTGCGTATTCCGTTGCTTAATGTACACTGACCTGGTGTATTGTCAGTTTCATTTGAATCTTTGTTTTGCTATGTTTATTCCTTCAGGCTCATGTGTATGAATGAGTGTTCAAGTGTAAAGCTGTGTGCAGCTCTGTGCAGCTGTTGTCTTGCATGGAGACTTTAATTCAGATCAGAAACAGGAGACACAAAGTTCTTTAAGAGTAAGTCAGCACAGATATCACTGCTGTTCCTTCAAAAAAAAAGATAACATCTCAACTTGTTGAGATAAGGCCCATAACCACAATAAAAAAAGAAATCCAAGTGGTTGAATGAGTTTTCTTTTCAAAATCTGTATGCGACTGTTTACTTTCATAGATGTCTTGATTCAGCTGAGGAACAAGACAAAGAAAAAAAAAATCCAACCTGTTATTCCACACAGAATACAATTTGTTCAATAAAAAATGCTGCTGCTTGAAGAAAACAGACATCAAAGTGATGGAATGCGTGTTCAAACATTTTCAAAAACTTTGAAGTCTGAAGTTGTTTGTAAATAGACTTTTAGGTCTGATGATCAAAGCCGTTCAAACGCTTTGAAGTCTGAAGTTGTTTGTAAACAGACTTTTAGGTCTGATTACAAACCAATTAAAGTGCTTCTGCAGCTGCTGGCGTTGCTGATGCTGCTTCTGCTGCTTGAATAACACTCAATTTACAGGGGAACACTAAAAAATAGAAAAAAAAAAACTCTTTATGAACACAGGAGGAGCAGAAAATATTTTTTCACGCCATGACTGATGACAGACCTCTGTTGGTCTGAGAGGAGGGGCATTGTGCGTATTCCGTTGCTTAATGTACACTGACCTGGTGTATTGTCAGTTTCATTTGAATCTTTGTTTTGCAATGTTTATTCCTTCAGGCTCATGTGTATGAATGAGTGTTCAAGTGTAAAGCTATGTGCAGCTCTGTGCAGCTGTTGTCTTGCATGGAGACTTTAATTCAGATCAGAAACAGGAGACACAAAGTTCTTTAAGAGTAAGTCAGCACAGATATCACTGCTGCTCCTTCAAAAAAAAAGACAACATCTCAACTTGTTGAGATAAGGCCCATAACCACAATAAAAAAAGAAATCCAAGTGGTTGAATGAGTTTTCTTTTCAAAATCTGTATGCGACTGTTTACTTTCATAGATGTCTTGATTCAGCTGAGGAACAAGAGAGAAAAAAAAAATCCAACCTGTTATTCCACACAGAATACAATTTGCTCAATAAAAAATGCTGCTGCTTGAAGAAAATAGACATCAAAGTGATGGAATGCGTGTTCAAACATTTTCAAAAACTTTGAAGTCTGAAGTTGTTTGTAAACAGACTTTATAGGTCTGATGATCAAAGCCGTTCAAACGCTTTGAAGTCTGAAGTTGTTTGTAAACAGACTTTTAGGTCTGATGATCAAAGCCGTTCAAACGCTTTGAAGTCTGAAGTTGTTTGTAAACAGATTTGTAAGTCTGATTACAAACCAATTAAAGTGCTTCAGCAGCTGCTGGCGTTGCTGATGCTGCTTCTGCTGCTTGAATAACACTCAATTTACTGGGGAACACTAGAAAAGATATATAAAAAAAACTCTTTATGAACACAGGAGGAGCAGAAAATATTTTTTCACGCCATGACTGATGACAGACCTCTGTTGGTCTGAGAGGGAGGGGCACTGTGCGTATTCCGTTGCTTAATGTACACTGACCTGGTGTATTGTCAGTTTCATTTGAATCTTTGTTTTGATATATTTATTCCTTCAGGCTCATGTGTATGAATGAGTGTTCAAGTGTAAAGCTGAGTGCAGCTCTGTGCAGCTGCTGTCTTGCATGGAGACTTTCATTCAGCTCAGAAACAGGAGAAACAGAGTTCTTTCAGAGTAAGTCAGCACAGATATCACAGCTGCTCCTTCAAAAAAAAAAAGACAACATCTCAACTTGTTTAGATATGGCCCATAACCACAATAAAAAAAGAAATCCAAGTTGTTGAATGAGTTTTCTTTTCAAAATCTGTATGCGACTGTTTACTTTCATAGATGTCTTGATTCAACTGAGGAACAAGAGAGAGAAAAAAAAATCCAACCTGTTATTCCACACACAATACAATTTGTTCAATAAAAAATGCTGCTGCTTGAAGAAAACAGACATCAAAGTGATGGAATGCGTGTTCAAACATTTTCAAAAACTTTGAAGTCTGAAGTTGTTTGTAAATAGACTTTTAGGTCTGATGATCAAAGCCGTTCAAACGCTTTGAAGTCTGAAGTTGTTTTTTAAACAGACTTGTAAGTCTGATTACAAACCAATTAAAGTGCTTCTGCAGCTGCTGGCGTTGCTGATGCTGCTTCTGCTGCTTGAATAACACTCAATTTACTGGTGAACATTAAAAAAGATATTAAAAAAAACTCTTTATGAACACAGGAGGAGCAGAAAATATTTTTTCACGCCATGACTGATGACAGACCTCTGTTGGTCTGAGAGGGAGGGGCACAGTGCGTATTCCGTTGCTTAATGTACACTGACCTGGTGTATTGTCAGTTTCATTTGAATCTTTGTTTTGCTATGTTTATTCCTTCAGGCTCATGTGTATGAATGAGTGTTCAAGTGTAAAGCTGTGTGCAGCTATGTGCAGCTGTTGTCTTGCATGGAGACTTTCATTCAGCTCAGAAATAGGAGAAACAGAGTTCTTTCAGAGTAAGTCAGCACAGATATCACAGCTGCTCCTTCAAAAAAAAAGACAACATCTCAACTTGTTGAGATAAGGCCCAATAACCACAATAAAAAAAGAAATCCAAGTGGTTGAATGAGTTTTCTTTTCAAAATCTGTATGCGACTGTTTACTTTCATAGATGTCTTGATTCAGCTGAGGAACAAGAGAGAGAGAAAAAAATCCAACCTGTTAACTTGAGTGGAATTGTTATTTTCTGCTGAAATACATGAGGGAAACATCTCTCCTCTTGTTCTTCAGTACATTTTAGGTTCCCCCATAAGGAAATATTTGAATTCTCAATTTAACATAAAAACTCATTCAGACAGTGGGATGTAATTTTTTATTGCTCTATTGTGCTTGTCTCGCTGAGTTATGCGCAGTGTGAGCAGAAAGGGTGAACTTTCGTGGAATTCTTATTTTCTACTGAAATACATGAGGGAAAAATCTCTCCTGTTGTTCCTCAGTACATTGTAGGTTCCCCCATAAGGAAATAGTTGAATTCTTTTTTTTGAATGAGCAGCAGTGATATCTGTGCTGACTTACTCTGAAAGAACTGTTTCTCTTGTTTCTGAGCTGAATTAAAATCTCTATGCAAGAAAACAGCTGCACAGAGCTGCACACAGCTTTACACTTGAACACTCATTCATACTCATCAGCCTGGAGGAATAAACAAAGCAAAACAAAGATTCAAGTGAGACTGACAATACACCAGGAAAAAGAGGAGAGATGTTTTCCTTATGTTTTTCACCAGAGAATTACAATTCCATTCAAGTTCACCGTTTATGCTCGCAATGAGCATAAAGCACTTGTTTTCTTTCACAAATTCCTGAATTCACTAATTCAGTGCCCCCACTCCCCCCACACACACTGATTAAAGCAGATAACTTTTGAAATGTTTTTATTGTTTTTTCTTAAATAAAATTATTCCAGTTATTGATGAAAAAATTTCTATCTTGTTTCAGTGATGTCGATTCATTTGCATGGTTGATTTGTTCTGATGCGTTTGGTGATGTGCAGTGGCAGCATTACGCCTGTGGGTGGGGACACAGACCGTGTGATTAATATCAGGTGAAGAACGATCACAGTCGACTCTCTGTTGGTCGAAAATTGAGGGGCACTGTGCGTATTCCGTTGCTTGATGAACACTGACCTGGTGTATTGTCAGTCTCATTTGAATTTTTGTTTTGCTATGTTTATTCCTCCAGGCTCATGTGTATGAATGAGTGTTCAAATGTAAAGCTTTGTGCAGCTCTGTGCAGCTGATTTCTTGCATGGAGACTTGAATTCAGATCAGAAACAGGAGACACAAAGTTCTTTAAGAGTAAGTCAGCACAGATATCACTGCTGCTCCTTCAAAAAAAAAGATAACATCTCAACTTGTTGAGATAAGGCCCATAACCACAATAAAAAAAGAAATCCAAGTGGTTGAATGAGTTTTCTTTTCAAAATCTGTATGCGACTGTTTACTTTCATAGATGTCTTGATTCAGCTGAGGAACAACACAGAGAAAAAAAAATCCAACCTGTTATTCCACACACAATACAATTTGTTCAATAAAAAATGCTGCTGCTTGAAGAAAACAGCCATCAAAGTGATGGAATGCGTGTTCAAACATTTTCAAAAACTTTGAAGTCTGAAGTTGTTTGTAAATAGACTTTTAGGTCTGATGATCAAAGCCGTTCAAACGCTTTGAAGTCTGAAGTTGTTTTTTAAACAGACTTGTAAGTCTGATTACAAACCAATTAAAGTGCTTCTGCAGCTGCTGGCGTTGCTGATGCTGCTTCTGCTGCTTGAATAACACTCAATTTACAGGGGAACACTAAAAAATAGAAAAAAAAAACTCTTTATGAACACAGGAGGAGCAGAAAATATTTTTTCACGCCATGACTGATGACAGACCTCTGTTGGTCTGAGAGGAGGGGCATTGTGCGTATTCCGTTGCTTAATGTACACTGACCTGGTGTATTGTCAGTTTCATTTGAATCTTTGTTTTGCAATGTTTATTCCTTCAGGCTCATGTGTATGAATGAGTGTTCAAGTGTAAAGCTATGTGCAGCTCTGTGCAGCTGTTGTCTTGCATGGAGACTTTCATTCAGCTCAGAAACAGGAGAAATATAGTTCTTTCAGAGTAAGTCAGCACAGATATCACAGCTGCTCCTTCAAAAAAAAAAAGACAACATCTCAACTTGTTGAGATATGGCCCATAACCACAATAAAAAAAGAAATCCAAGTGGTTGAATGAGTTTTCTTTTCAAAATCTGTATGCGACTGTTTACTTTCATAGATGTCTTGATTCAGCTGAGGAACAAGAGAGAAAAAAAAAATCCAACCTGTTATTCCACACAGAATACAATTTGCTCAATAAAAAATGCTGCTGCTTGAAGAAAATAGACATCAAAGTGATGGAATGCGTGTTCAAACATTTTCAAAAACTTTGAAGTCTGAAGTTGTTTGTAAACAGACTTTATAGGTCTGATGATCAAAGCCGTTCAAACGCTTTGAAGTCTGAAGTTGTTTGTAAACAGACTTTTAGGTCTGATGATCAAAGCCGTTCAAACGCTTTGAAGTCTGAAGTTGTTTGTAAACAGATTTGTAAGTCTGATTACAAACCAATTAAAGTGCTTCTGCAGCTGCTGGCGTTGCTGATGCTGCTTCTGCTGCTTGAATGACACTCAATTTACTGGGGAACATTAAAAAAGATATTAAAAAAAACTCTTTATGAACACAGGAGGAGCAGAAAATATTTTTTCACGCCATGACTGATGACAGACCTCTGTTGGTCTGAGAGGGAGGGGCACTGTGCGTATTCCGTTGCTTAATGTACACTGACCTGGTGTATTGTCAGTTTCATTTGAATCTTTGTTTTGATATATTTATTCCTTCAGGCTCATGTGTATCAATGAGTGTTCAAGTGTAAAGCTGAGTGCAGCTCTGTGCAGCTGCTGTCTTGCATGGAGACTTTCATTCAGCTCAGAAACAGGAGAAACAGAGTTCTTTCAGAGTAAGTCAGCACAGATATCACAGCTGCTCCTTCAAAAAAAAAAAGACAACATCTCAACTTGTTTAGATATGGCCCATAACCACAATAAAAAAAGAAATCCAAGTTGTTGAATGAGTTTTCTTTTCAAAATCTGTATGCGACTGTTTACTTTCATAGATGTCTTGATTCAGCTGAGGAACAAGCAAGAGAAAAAAAAAATCCAACCTGTTATTCCACACACAATACAATTTGTTCAATAAAAAATGCTGCTGCTTGAAGAAAACAGACATCAAAGTGATGGAATGCGTGTTCAAACATTTTCAAAAACTTTGAAGTCTGAAGTTGTTTGTAAATAGACTTTTAGGTCTGATGATCAAAGCCGTTCAAACGCTTTGAAGTCTGAAGTTGTTTTTTAAACAGACTTGTAAGTCTGATTACAAACCAATTAAAGTGCTTCTGCAGCTGCTGGCGTTGCTGATGCTGCTTCTGCTGCTTGAATAACACTCAATTTACTGGGGAACACTAAAAAAGATATTAAAAAAAACTCTTTATGAACACAGGAGGAGCAGAAAATATTTTTTCACGCCATGACTGATGACAGACCTCTGTTGGTCTGAGAGGGAGGGGCACAGTGCGTATTCCGTTGCTTAATGTACACTGACCTGGTGTATTGTCAGTTTCATTTGAATCTTTGTTTTGCTATGTTTATTCCTTCAGGCTCATGTGTATGAATGAGTGTTCAAGTGTAAAGCTGTGTGCAGCTCTGTGCAGCTGTTGTCTTGCATGGAGACTTTCATTCAGCTCAGAAATAGGAGAAACAGAGTTCTTTCAGAGTAAGTCAGCACAGATATCACAGCTGCTCCTTCAAAAAAAAGACAACATCTCAACTTGTTGAGATAAGGCCCAATAACCACAATAAAAAAAGAAATCCAAGTGGTTGAATGAGTTTTCTTTTCAAAATCTGTATGCAACTGTTTACTTTCATAGATGTCTTGATTCAGCTGAGGAACAAGAGAGAGAAAAAAAAAATCCAACCTCTTAACTTGACTGGAATTGTTATTTTCTATTGAAATACATGAGGGAAACATCTCTCCTCTTGTTCTTCAGTACATTTTAGGTTCCCCCATAAGGAAATAGTTGAATTCTCAATTTAACATAAAAACTCATTCAGACAGTGGGATGTAATTTTTTATTGCTCTATTGTGCTTGTCTCGCTGAGTTATGCGCAGTGTGAGCAGAAAGGGTGAACTTTCGTGGAATTCTTATTTTCTACTGAAATACATGAGGGAAAAATCTCTCCTGTTGTTCCTCAGTACATTGTAGGTTCCCCCATAAGGAAATAGTTGAATTCTTTTTTTTGAATGAGCAGCAGTGATATCTGTGCTGACTTACTCTGAAATAACTCTGTTTCTCTTGTTTCTGAGCTGAATTAAAATCTCTATGCAAGAAAACAGCTGCACAGAGCTGCACACAGCTTTACACTTGAACACTCATTCATACTCATCAGCCTGGAGGAATAAACAAAGCAAAACAAAGATTCAAGTGAGACTGACAATACACCAGGAAAAACAGGAGAGATGTTTTCCTTATGTTTTTCACCAGAGAAATACAATTCCATTCCAGTTCACCGTTTATGCTCGCAATGAGCATAAAGCACTTGTTTTCTTTCACAAATTCCTGAATTCACTAATTCAGTGCCCCCACTCCCCCCACACACACCGATTAAAGCAGATAACTTTTGAAATGTTTTTATTGTTTTTTCTTAAATAAAATATTCCAGTTATTGATGAAAAAATTTCTATCTTGTTTCAGTGGTGTCGATTTATTTGCATGGTTGATTTGTTCTTATGCGTTTGGTGATGTGCAGTGGCAGCATTACGCCTGTGGGTGGGTACACAGACCGTGTGATGAATATCAGGTGAAGAACGATCACAGTCGACTCTCTGTTGGTCTAAGATTGAGGGGCACTGTGCGTATTCCGTTGCTTGATGAACACTGACCTGGTGTATTGTCAGTCTCATTTGAATCTTTGTTTTGCTATGTTTATTCCTCCAGGCTCATGTGTATGAATGAGTGTTCAAATGTAAAGCTGTGTGCAGCTCTGTGCAGCTGGTTTCTTGCATGGAGACTTTAATTCAGATCAGAAACAGGAGACACAAAGTTCTTTAAGAGTAAGTCAGCACAGATATCACTGCTGCTCCTTCAAAAAAAAAGATAACATCTCAACTTGTTGAGATAAGGCCCATAACCACAATAAAAAAAGAAATCCAAGTGGTTGAATGAGTTTTCTTTTCAAAATCTGTATGCGACTGTTTACTTTCATAGATGTCTTGATTCAGCTGAGGAACAAGAGAGAAAAAAAAAATCCAACCTGTTATTCCACACAGAATACAATTTGCTCAATAAAAAATGCTGCTGCTTGAAGAAAATAGACATCAAAGTGATGGAATGCGTGTTCAAACATTTTCAAAAACTTTGAAGTCTGAAGTTGTTTGTAAACAGACTTTATAGGTCTGATGATCAAAGCCGTTCAAACGCTTTGAAGTCTGAAGTTGTTTGTAAACAGACTTTTAGGTCTGATGATCAAAGCCGTTCAAACGCTTTGAAGTCTGAAGTTGTTTGTAAACAGATTTGTAAGTCTGATTACAAACCAATTAAAGTGCTTCAGCAGCTGCTGGCGTTGCTGATGCTGCTTCTGCTGCTTGAATAACACCCAATTTACTGGGGAACACTAGAAAAGATATATAAAAAAAACTCTTTATGAACACAGGAGGAGCAGAAAATATTTTTTCACGCCATGACTGATGACAGACCTCTGTTGGTCTGAGAGGGAGGGGCACTGTGCGTATTCCGTTGCTTAATGTACACTGACCTGGTGTATTGTCAGTTTCATTTGAATCTTTGTTTTGATATATTTATTCCTTCAGGCTCATGTGTATGAATGAGTGTTCAAGTGTAAAGCTGAGTGCAGCTCTGTGCAGCTGCTGTCTTGCATGGAGACTTTCATTCAGCTCAGAAACAGGAGAAACAGAGTTCTTTCAGAGTAAGTTAGCACAGATATCACAGCTGCTCCTTCAAAAAAAAAAAGACAACATCTCAACTTGTTTAGATATGGCCCATAACCACAATAAAAAAAGAAATCCAAGTTGTTGAATGAGTTTTCTTTTCAAAATCTGTATGCGACTGTTTACTTTCATAGATGTCTTGATTCAGCTGAGGAACAAGACAGAGAAAAAAAAAATCCAACCTGTTATTCCACACACAATACAATTTGTTCAATAAAAAATGCTGCTGCTTGAAGAAAACAGACATCAAAGTGATGGAATGCGTGTTCAAACATTTTCAAAAACTTTGAAGTCTGAAGTTGTTTGTAAATAGACTTTTAGGTCTGATGATCAAAGCCGTTCAAACGCTTTGAAGTCTGAAGTTGTTTTTTAAACAGACTTGTAAGTCTGATTACAAACCAATTAAAGTGCTTCTGCAGCTGCTGGCGTTGCTGATGCTGCTTCTGCTGCTTGAATAACACTCAATTTACTGGTGAACATTAAAAAAGATATTAAAAAAAACTCTTTATGAACACAGGAGGAGCAGAAAATATTTTTTCACGCCATGACTGATGACAGACCTCTGTTGGTCTGAGAGGGAGGGGCACAGTGCGTATTCCGTTGCTTAATGTACACTGACCTGGTGTATTGTCAGTTTCATTTGAATCTTTGTTTTGCTATGTTTATTCCTTCAGGCTCATGTGTATGAATGAGTGTTCAAGTGTAAAGCTGTGTGCAGCTCTGTGCAGCTGTTGTCTTGCATGGAGACTTTCATTCAGCTCAGAAATAGGAGAAACAGAGTTCTTTCAGAGTAAGTCAGCACAGATATCACAGCTGCTCCTTCAAAAAAAAGACAACATCTCAACTTGTTGAGATAAGGCCCAATAACCACAATAAAAAAAGAAATCCAAGTGGTTGAATGAGTTTTCTTTTCAAAATCTGTATGCAACTGTTTACTTTCATAGATGTCTTGATTCAGCTGAGGAACAAGAGAGAGAAAAAAAAATCCAACCTGTTAACTTGACTGGAATTGTTATTTTCTATTGAAATTCATGAGGGAAACATCTCTCCTCTTGTTCTTCAGTACATTTTAGGTTCCCCCATAAGGAAATAGTTGAATTCTCAATTTAACATAAAAACTCATTCAGACAGTGGGATGTAATTTTTTATTGCTCTATTGTGCTTGTCTCGCTGAGTTATGCGCAGTGTGAGCAGAAAGGGTGAACTTTCGTGGAATTCTTATTTTCTACTGAAATACATGAGGGAAAAATCTCTCCTGTTGTTCCTCAGTACATTGTAGGTTCCCCCATAAGGAAATAGTTGAATTCTTTTTTTTGAATGAGCAGCAGTGATATCTGTGCTGACTTACTCTGAAATAACTCTGTTTCTCTTGTTTCTGAGCTGAATTAAAATCTCTATGCAAGAAAACAGCTGCACAGAGCTGCACACAGCTTTACACTTGAACACTCATTCATACTCATCAGCCTGGAGGAATAAACAAAGCAAAACAAAGATTCAAGTGAGACTGACAATACACCAGGAAAAACAGGAGAGATGTTTTCCTTATGTTTTTCACCAGAGAAATACAATTCCATTCCAGTTCACCGTTTATGCTCGCAATGAGCATAAAGCACTTGTTTTCTTTCACAAATTCCTGAATTCACTAATTCAGTGCCCCCACTCCCCCCACACACACCGATTAAAGCAGATAACTTTTGAAATGTTTTTATTGTTTTTTCTTAAATAAAATATTCCAGTTATTGATGAAAAAATTTCTATCTTGTTTCAGTGGTGTCGATTTATTTGCATGGTTGATTTGTTCTTATGCGTTTGGTGATGTGCAGTGGCAGCATTACGCCTGTGGGTGGGTACACAGACCGTGTGATGAATATCAGGTGAAGAACGATCACAGTCGACTCTCTGTTGGTCTAAGATTGAGGGGCATTGTGCGTATTCCGTTGCTTGATGAACACTAACCTGGTGTATTGTCAGTCTCATTTGAATCTTTGTTTTGCTATGTTTATTCCTCCAGGCTCATGTGTATGAATGAGTGTTCAAATGTAAAGCTGTGTGCAGCTCTGTGCAGCTGGTTTCTTGCATGGAGACTTTAATTCAGATCAGAAACAGGAGACACAAAGTTCTTTAAGAGTAAGTCAGCACAGATATCACTGCTGCTCCTTCAAAAAAAAAGATAACATCTCAACTTGTTGAGATAAGGCCCATAACCACAATAAAAAAAGAAATCCAAGTGGTTGAATGAGTTTTCTTTTCAAAATCTGTATGCGACTGTTTACTTTCATAGATGTCTTGATTCAGCTGAGGAACAAGAGAGAAAAAAAAATCCAACCTGTTATTCCACACAATACAATTTGCTCAATAAAAAATGCTGCTGCTTGAAGAAAATAGACATCAAAGTGATGGAATGCGTGTACAAACATTTTCAAAAACTTTGAAGTCTGAAGTTGTTTGTAAACAGACTTTATAGGTCAGATGATCAAAGCCGTTCAAACGCTTTGAAGTCTGAAGTTGTTTGTAAACAGACTTTTAGGTCTGATGATCAAAGCCGTTCAAACGCTTTGAAGTCTGAAGTTGTTTGTAAACAGACTTGTAAGTCTGATTACAAACCAATTAAAGTGCTTCTGCAGCTGCTGGCGTTGCTGATGCTGCTTCTGCTGCTTGAATAACACTCAATTTACAGGGGAACACTAAAAAAGATATTAAAAAAAACTCTTTATGAACACAGGAGGAGCAGAAAATATTTTTTCACGCCATGACTGATGACAGACCTCTGTTGGTCTTAGAGGGAGGGGCACTGTGCGTATTCCGTTGCTTAATGTACACTGACCTGGTGTATTGTCAGTTTCATTTGAATCTTTGTTTTGATATATTTATTCCTTCAGGCTCATGTGTATGAATGAGTGTTCAAGTGTAAAGCTGAGTGCAGCTCTGTGCAGCTGCTGTCTTGCATGGAGACTTTCATTCAGCTCAGAAACAGGAGAAAAAGAGTTCTTTCAGAGTAAGTCAGCACAGATATCACAGCTGCTCCTTCAAAAAAAAAAAGACAACATCTCAACCTGTTTAGATAAGGCCCAATAACCACAATAAAAAAAGAAATCCAAGTGGTTGAATGAGTTTTCTTTTCAAAATCTGTATGCGATTGTTTACTTTCATAGATGTCTTGATTCAGCTGAGGAACAAGAGAGAGAAAAAAAAATCCAACCTGTTATTCCACCAACAATACAATTTGCTCAATAAAAAATGCTGCTGCTTGACGAAAACAGACATCAAAGTGATGGAAAGCGTGTTCAAACATTTTCAAAAACTTTGTAGTCTGAAGTTGTTTGTAAACAGACTTGAAAGTCTGATTACAAACCAATTAAAGTGCTTCTGCAGCTGCTGGCGTTGCTGATGCTGCTTCTGCTGCTTGAATAACACTCAATTTACTGGGGAACACTAGAAAAGATATAAAAAAAAAAACTCTTTATGAACACAGGAGGAGCAGAAAATATTTTTTCACGCCATGACTGATGACAGACTTCTGTTGGTCTGAGAAGGAGGGGCACTGTGCGTATTCCGTTGCTTAATGTACACTGACCTGGTGTATTGTCAGTTTCATTTGAATCTTTGTTTTGCTAGTGTTCAAATGTAAAGCTGTGTGCAGCTCTATGCAGCTGTTTTCTTGCATAGAGACTTTAATTCAGCTCAGAAACAGGAGACGCAAAGTTCTTTCAGAGTAAGTCAGCACAGATATCACAGCTGCTCCTTCAAAAAAAAGACAACATCTAAACTTGTTTAGATAAGGCCCATAACCACAATAAAAAAAGAAATCCAAGTGGTTGAATGAGTTTTCTTTTCAAAATCTGTATGTGACTATTTACTTTCATAGATGTCTTGATTCAGCTGAGGAACAAGAGAGAAAAAAAAAATCCAACCTGTTATTCCACACAGAATACAATTTGCTCAATAATAAATGCTGCTGCTTGGAGAAAATAGACATCAAAGTGATGGAATGCGTGTTCAAACATTATCAAAAACTTTGAAGTCTGAAGTTGTTTGTAAACAGACTTTATAGGTCTGATGATCAAAGCCGTTCAAACGCTTTGAAGTCTGAAGTTGTTTGTAAACAGACTTTTAGGTCTGATGATCAAAGCCGTTCAAACGCTTTGAAGTCTGAAGTTGTTTGTAAACAGACTTGTAATTCTGATTACAAACCAATTAAAGTGCTTCAGCAGCTGCTGGCGTTGCTGATGCTGCTTCTGCTGCTTGAATAACACTCAATTTACTGGTGAACATTAAAAAAGATATAAAAAAAAACTCTTTATGAACACAGGAGGAGCAGAAAATATTTTTTCACGCCATGACTGATGACAGACCTCTGTTGGTCTGAGAGGGAGGGGCACTGTGCGTATTCCGTTGCTTAATGTACACTGACCTGGTGTATTGTCAGTTTCATTTGAATCTTTGTTTTGCTATGTTTATTCCTTCAGGCTCATGTGTATGAATGAGTGTTCAAGTGTAAAGCTGTGTGCAGCTATGTGCAGCTGTTGTCTTGCATGGAGACTTTCATTCAGCTCAGAAATAGGAGAAACAGAGTTCTTTCAGAGTAAGTCAGCACAGATATCACAGCTGCTCCTTCAAAAAAAAAGACAACATCTCAACTTGTTGAGATAAGGCCCAATAACCACAATAAAAAAAGAAATCCAAGTGGTTGAATGAGTTTTCTTTTCAAAATCTGTATGCGACTGTTTACTTTCATAGATGTCTTGATTCAGCTGAGGAACAAAAGAGAGAAAAAAAAATCCAACCTGTTAACTTGAGTGGAATTGTTATTTTCTGCTGAAATACATGAGGGAAACATCTCTCCTCTTGTTCTTCAGTACATTTTAGGTTCCCCCATAAGGAAATAGTTGAATTCTCAATTTAACATAAAAACTCATTCAGACAGTGGGATGTAATTTTTTATTGCTCTATTGTGCTTGTCTCGCTGAGTTATGCGCAGTGTGAGCAGAAAGGGTGAACTTTCGTGGAATTCTTATTTTCTACTGAAATACATGAGGGAAAAATGTCTCCTGTTGTTCCTCAGTACATTGTAGGTTCCCCCATAAGGAAATAGTTGAATTCTTTTTTTTGAATGAGCAGCAGTGATATCTGTGCTGACTTACTCTGAAAGAACTCTGTTTCTCTTGTTTCTGAGCTGAATTAAAATCTCTATGCAAGAAAACAGCTGCACAGAGCTGCACACAGCTTTACACTTGAACACTCATTCATACTCATCAGCCTGGAGGAATAAACAAAGCAAAACAAAGATTCAAGTGAGACTGACAATACACCAGGAAAAACAGGAGAGATGTTTTCCTAATTTTTTTCACCAGAGAATTACAATTCTATTCAAGTTCACCGTTTATGCTCGCAATGAGCATAAAGCACTTGTTTTCGTTCACAAATTCCTGAATTCACTAATTCAGTGCCCCCACTCCCCCTACACACACCGATTAAAGCAGATAACTTTTGAAATGTTTTTATTGTTTTTTCTTAAATAAAATTATTCCAGTTATTGATGAAAAAATTTCTATCTTGTTTCAGTGGTGTCGATTCATTTGCATGGTTGATTTGTTCTTATGCGTTTGGTGATGTGCAGTGGCACCATTACGCCTGTGGGTGGGGACACAGACCGTGTGATGAATATCAGGTGACGATCGATCACAGTCGACTCTCTGTTGGTCTATAATTGAGGGGCACTGTGCGTATTCCGTTGCTTGATGAACACTGACCTGGTGTATTGTCAGTCTCATTTGAATCTTTGTTTTGCTATGTTTATTCCTCCAGGCTCATGTGTATGAATGAGTGTTCAAATGTAAAGCTGTGTTCAGCTCTGTGCAGCTGATTTCTTGCATGGAGACTTTAATTCAGATCAGAAACAGGAGACACAAAGTTCTTTAAGAGTAAGTCAGCACAGATATCACTGCTGCTCCTTCAAAAAAAAAGATAACATCTCAACTTGTTGAGATAAGGCCCATAACCACAATAAAAAAAGAAATCCAAGTGGTTGAATGAGTTTTCTTTTCAAAATCTGTATGCGACTGTTTACTTTCATAGATGTCTTGATTCAGCTGAGGAACAAGAGAGAAAAAAAAATCCAACCTGTTATTCCACACAATACAATTTGCTCAATAAAAAATGCTGCTGCTTGAAGAAAATAGACATCAAAGTGATGGAATGCGTGTACAAACATTTTCAAAAACTTTGAAGTCTGAAGTTGTTTGTAAACAGACTTTATAGGTCAGATGATCAAAGCCGTTCAAACGCTTTGAAGTCTGAAGTTGTTTGTAAACAGACTTTTAGGTCTGATGATCAAAGCCGTTCAAACGCTTTGAAGTCTGAAGTTGTTTGTAAACAGACTTGTAAGTCTGATTACAAACCAATTAAAGTGCTTCTGCAGCTGCTGGCGTTGCTGATGCTGCTTCTGCTGCTTGAATAACACTCAATTTACAGGGGAACACTAAAAAAGATATTAAAAAAAACTCTTTATGAACACAGGAGGAGCAGAAAATATTTTTTCACGCCATGACTGATGACAGACCTCTGTTGGTCTTAGAGGGAGGGGCACTGTGCGTATTCCGTTGCTTAATGTACACTGACCTGGTGTATTGTCAGTTTCATTTGAATCTTTGTTTTGATATATTTATTCCTTCAGGCTCATGTGTATGAATGAGTGTTCAAGTGTAAAGCTGAGTGCAGCTCTGTGCAGCTGCTGTCTTGCATGGAGACTTTCATTCAGCTCAGAAACAGGAGAAAAAGAGTTCTTTCAGAGTAAGTCAGCACAGATATCACAGCTGCTCCTTCAAAAAAAAAAAGACAACATCTCAACCTGTTTAGATAAGGCCCAATAACCACAATAAAAAAAGAAATCCAAGTGGTTGAATGAGTTTTCTTTTCAAAATCTGTATGCGATTGTTTACTTTCATAGATGTCTTGATTCAGCTGAGGAACAAGAGAGAGAAAAAAAAATCCAACCTGTTATTCCACCAACAATACAATTTGCTCAATAAAAAATGCTGCTGCTTGACGAAAACAGACATCAAAGTGATGGAAAGCGTGTTCAAACATTTTCAAAAACTTTGTAGTCTGAAGTTGTTTGTAAACAGACTTGAAAGTCTGATTACAAACCAATTAAAGTGCTTCTGCAGCTGCTGGCGTTGCTGATGCTGCTTCTGCTGCTTGAATAACACTCAATTTACTGGGGAACACTAGAAAAGATATAAAAAAAAAAACTCTTTATGAACACAGGAGGAGCAGAAAATATTTTTTCACGCCATGACTGATGACAGACTTCTGTTGGTCTGAGAAGGAGGGGCACTGTGCGTATTCCGTTGCTTAATGTACACTGACCTGGTGTATTGTCAGTTTCATTTGAATCTTTGTTTTGCTAGTGTTCAAATGTAAAGCTGTGTGCAGCTCTATGCAGCTGTTTTCTTGCATAGAGACTTTAATTCAGCTCAGAAACAGGAGACGCAAAGTTCTTTCAGAGTAAGTCAGCACAGATATCACAGCTGCTCCTTCAAAAAAAAGACAACATCTAAACTTGTTTAGATAAGGCCCATAACCACAATAAAAAAAGAAATCCAAGTGGTTGAATGAGTTTTCTTTTCAAAATCTGTATGTGACTATTTACTTTCATAGATGTCTTGATTCAGCTGAGGAACAAGAGAGAAAAAAAAAATCCAACCTGTTATTCCACACAGAATACAATTTGCTCAATAATAAATGCTGCTGCTTGGAGAAAATAGACATCAAAGTGATGGAATGCGTGTTCAAACATTATCAAAAACTTTGAAGTCTGAAGTTGTTTGTAAACAGACTTTATAGGTCTGATGATCAAAGCCGTTCAAACGCTTTGAAGTCTGAAGTTGTTTGTAAACAGACTTTTAGGTCTGATGATCAAAGCCGTTCAAACGCTTTGAAGTCTGAAGTTGTTTGTAAACAGACTTGTAATTCTGATTACAAACCAATTAAAGTGCTTCAGCAGCTGCTGGCGTTGCTGATGCTGCTTCTGCTGCTTGAATAACACTCAATTTACTGGTGAACATTAAAAAAGATATAAAAAAAAACTCTTTATGAACACAGGAGGAGCAGAAAATATTTTTTCACGCCATGACTGATGACAGACCTCTGTTGGTCTGAGAGGGAGGGGCACTGTGCGTATTCCGTTGCTTAATGTACACTGACCTGGTGTATTGTCAGTTTCATTTGAATCTTTGTTTTGCTATGTTTATTCCTTCAGGCTCATGTGTATGAATGAGTGTTCAAGTGTAAAGCTGTGTGCAGCTATGTGCAGCTGTTGTCTTGCATGGAGACTTTCATTCAGCTCAGAAATAGGAGAAACAGAGTTCTTTCAGAGTAAGTCAGCACAGATATCACAGCTGCTCCTTCAAAAAAAAAGACAACATCTCAACTTGTTGAGATAAGGCCCAATAACCACAATAAAAAAAGAAATCCAAGTGGTTGAATGAGTTTTCTTTTCAAAATCTGTATGCGACTGTTTACTTTCATAGATGTCTTGATTCAGCTGAGGAACAAAAGAGAGAAAAAAAAATCCAACCTGTTAACTTGAGTGGAATTGTTATTTTCTGCTGAAATACATGAGGGAAACATCTCTCCTCTTGTTCTTCAGTACATTTTAGGTTCCCCCATAAGGAAATAGTTGAATTCTCAATTTAACATAAAAACTCATTCAGACAGTGGGATGTAATTTTTTATTGCTCTATTGTGCTTGTCTCGCTGAGTTATGCGCAGTGTGAGCAGAAAGGGTGAACTTTCGTGGAATTCTTATTTTCTACTGAAATACATGAGGGAAAAATGTCTCCTGTTGTTCCTCAGTACATTGTAGGTTCCCCCATAAGGAAATAGTTGAATTCTTTTTTTTGAATGAGCAGCAGTGATATCTGTGCTGACTTACTCTGAAAGAACTCTGTTTCTCTTGTTTCTGAGCTGAATTAAAATCTCTATGCAAGAAAACAGCTGCACAGAGCTGCACACAGCTTTACACTTGAACACTCATTCATACTCATCAGCCTGGAGGAATAAACAAAGCAAAACAAAGATTCAAGTGAGACTGACAATACACCAGGAAAAACAGGAGAGATGTTTTCCTAATTTTTTTCACCAGAGAATTACAATTCTATTCAAGTTCACCGTTTATGCTCGCAATGAGCATAAAGCACTTGTTTTCGTTCACAAATTCCTGAATTCACTAATTCAGTGCCCCCACTCCCCCTACACACACCGATTAAAGCAGATAACTTTTGAAATGTTTTTATTGTTTTTTCTTAAATAAAATTATTCCAGTTATTGATGAAAAAATTTCTATCTTGTTTCAGTGGTGTCGATTCATTTGCATGGTTGATTTGTTCTTATGCGTTTGGTGATGTGCAGTGGCACCATTACGCCTGTGGGTGGGGACACAGACCGTGTGATGAATATCAGGTGACGATCGATCACAGTCGACTCTCTGTTGGTCTATAATTGAGGGGCACTGTGCGTATTCCGTTGCTTGATGAACACTGACCTGGTGTATTGTCAGTCTCATTTGAATCTTTGTTTTGCTATGTTTATTCCTCCAGGCTCATGTGTATGAATGAGTGTTCAAATGTAAAGCTGTGTTCAGCTCTGTGCAGCTGATTTCTTGCATGGAGACTTTAATTCAGATCAGAAACAGGAGACACAAAGTTCTTTAAGAGTAAGTCAGCACAGATATCACTGCTGCTCCTTCAAAAAAAAAGATAACATCTCAACTTGTTGAGATAAGGCCCATAACCACAATAAAAAAAGAAATCCAAGTGGTTGAATGAGTTTTCTTTTCAAAATCTGTATGCGACTGTTTACTTTCATAGTTGTCTTGATTCAGCTGAGGAACAAGAGAGAAAAAAAAAATCCAACCTGTTATTCCACACACAATCCAATTTGCTCAATAAAAAATGCTGCTGCTTGAAGAAAACAGACATCAAAGTGATGGAATGCGTGTTCAAACATTTTCAAAAACTTTGAAGTCTGAAGTTGTTTGTAAACAGACTTATAGGTCTGATGATCAAAACCGTTCAAACGCTTTGAAGTCTGAAGTTGTTTGTAAACAGACTTTTAGGTCTGATGATCAAAGCCGTTCAAACGCTTTGAAGTCTGAAGTTGTTTGTAAACAGACTTGTAAGTCTGATTACAAACCAATTAAAGTGCTTCTGCAGCTGCTGGCGTTGCTGATGCTGATTCTGCTGCTTGAATAACACTCAATTTACTGGGGAACACTAGAAAAGATATAAAAAAAAAAACTCTTTATGAACACAGGAGGAGCAGAAAATATTTTTTCACGCCATGACTGATGACAGACCTCTGTTGGTCTGAGAGGGAGGGGCACTGTGCGTATTCCGTTGCTTAATGTACACTGACCTGGTGTATTGTCAGTTTCATTTGAATCTTTGTTTTGCTGTGTTTATTCCTTCAGGCTCATGTGTATGAATGAGTGTTCAAGTGTAAAGCTGTGTGCAGCTCTGTGCAGCTGTTGTCTTGCATGGAGACTTTTATTCAGCTCAGAAACAGGAGAAACAGAGTTCTTTCAGAGTAAGTCAGCACAGATATAACTGCTGCTCCTTCAAAAAAAAAAAGACAACATCTCAACTAGTTTAGATAAGGCCCATAACCACAATAAAAAAAGAAATCCAAGTGGTTGAATGAGTTTTCTTTTCAAAATCTGTATGCGACTGTTTACTTTCATAGTTGTCTTGATTCAGCTGAGGAACAAGAGAGAAAAAAAATCCAACCTGTTATTCCACACAGAATACAATTTGCTTAATAAAAAATGCTGCTGCTTGAAGAAAACAGACATCAAAGTGATGGAATTCGTGTTCAAACATTTTCAAAAACTTTGAAGTCTGAAGTTGTTTGTAAACAGACTTTTAGGTCTGATGATCAAAGCCGTTCAAATGCTTTGAAGTCTGAAGTTGTTTGTAAACAGATTTGTAAGTATGATTACAAACCAATTAAAGTGCTTCAGCAGCTGCTGGCGTTGCTGATGCTGCTTCTGCTGCTTGAATGACACTCAATTTACTGGGGAACATTAAAAAAGATATTAAAAAAAAGTCTTTATGAACACAGGAGGAGCAGAAAATATTTTTTCACGCCATGACTGATGACAGACCTCTGTTGGTCTGAGAGGGAGGGGCACTGTGCGTATTCCGTTGCTTAATGTACACTGACCTGGTGTATTGTCAGTTTCATTTGAATCTTTGTTTTGATATATTTATTCCTTCAGGCTCATGTGTATGAATGAGTGTTCAAGTGTAAAGCTGAGTGCAGCTCTGTGCAGCTGCTTTCTTGCATGGAGACTTTCATTCAGCTCAGAAACAGGAGAAACAGAGTTCTTTCAGAGTAAGTCAGCAGAGATATCACAGCTGCTCCTTCAAAAAAAAAAAAGACAACATCTCAACTTGTTTAGATAAGGCCCATAACCACAATAAAAAAAGAAATCCAAGTGGTTGAATGAGTTTTCTTTTCAAAATCTGTATGCGACTGTTTACTTTCATAGTTGTCTTGATTCAGCTGAGGAACAAGAGAGAAAAAAAAAATCCAACGTGTTATTCCACACACAATACAATTTGCTCAATAAAAAATGCTGCTGCTTGAAGAAAACAGACATCAAAGTGATGGAATGCGTGTTCAAACATTTTCAAAAACTTTGAAGTCTGAAGTTGTTTGTAAACAGACTTATAGGTTTGATGATCAAAGCCGTTCAAACGCTTTGAAGTCTGAAGTTGTTTGTAAACAGACTTTTAGGTCTGATGATCAAAGCCGTTCAAACGCTTTGAAGTCTGAAGTTGTTTGTAAACAGACTTGTAAGTCTGATTACAAACCAATTAAAGTGCTTCTGCAGCTGCTGGCGTTGCTGATGCTGCTTCTGCTGCTTGAATAACACTCAATTTACTGGGGAACACTAGAAAAGATATTAAAAAAAAACTCTTTATGAACACAGGAGGAGCAGAAAATATTTTCTCACGCCATGACTGATGACAGACTTCTGTTGGTCTGAGACAATTTCAACTTTGTCCTAGAGACATGGGGCCACTTGCTATTTCATCAAGAGCACCAAAGAAACACCCACGCAAAATTTGGGGCTTCTAGTACTTGAGGAACGGAGAAATCCTAACCCTAATTTCAACTAACCCTAACCCTAACCCTAGTTTCAGCCTTAACGTTAACCCTAATTCAATGCAAGTCTATGGGGTGAAATTTCAACTTTGTCCTAGAGACATGGGGCCACTTGCATTTTCATCAAGAGCCTCAAAGAAACACCCACGCAAAATTTGGGGCTTCTAGTACTTGAGGAACGCAGAAACCCTAACCCTAATTTCAACTAACCCTAACCCTAACCCTAGTTTCAGCCTTAACGTTAAACCCTAATTCAATGCAAGTCTATGGGGTGAAATTTCAACTTTGTCCTAGAGACATGGGGCCACTTGCTATTTCATCAAGAGCCCCAAAGAAGCGCCCACGCCAAATTTGGGGTTTCTAATACTTGAGGAAGACAGAAACCCTAACCCTAATTTCAGCTAACCCTAACCCTAACCCTAACCCTAGTTTCAGCCTTAATGTTAACCCTAATTCAATTCAAGTCTGATGGGGTTAAAATTCATTCAGACAGTGGGATGTCTTTTTTTATTGCTCTATTGTGCTTCTCTCGCTGAGTTATGCGCAGTGTGAGCAGAAAGGGTGAACTTGAGTCGAATTGTTATTTTCTGCTGAAATACATGAGGGAAACGTCTCTCCTGTTGTTCCTCAGTACATTGTAGGTTCCCCCATAAGGAAATAGTTGAGTTCTCAATTTAACATGAAAACTCATTCAGACAGTGGGATGTCATTTTTTATTGCTCTATTGTGCTTCTCTCGCTGAGTTATGCGCAGTGTGAGCAGAAAGGGTGAACTTGAGTGGAATTGTTATTTTCTACTGAAATACATGAGGGAAACATCTGTCCTGTTGTTCCTCAGTACATTGTAGGTTCCCCCATAAGGAAATAGTTGATTTCCCAATTTAACATGAAAACTCATTCAGACAGTGGGATGTCATTTTTTATTGCTCTATTGTGCTTCTCTCGCTGAGTGATGCGCAGTGTGAGCAGAAAGAGTGAACTTTGAGTGGAACTGTTATTTTCTGCTGAAATACATGAGGGAAACATCTCTCCTGTTGTTCCTCAGTACATTGTAGGTTCCCCCATAAGGAAATAGTTGATTTCTCAATTTAACATGAAAACTCATTCAGACAGTGGGATGTCATTTTTTATTGCTCTATTGTGCTTCTCTCGCTGAGTTATGCGCAGTGTGAGCAGAAAGGGTGAACTTGAGTCGAATTGTTATTTTCTGCTGAAATACATGAGGGAAACATCTCTCCTGTTGTTCATGAGTACATTGTAGGTTCCCCCATAAGGAAATAGTTGAATTCTCAATTTAACATGAAAACTCATTCAGACAGTGGGATGTCATTTTTTATTGCTCTATTGTGCTTCTCTCGCTGAGTTATGCGCAGTGTGAGCAGAAAGGGTGAACTTGAGTGGAATTGTTATTTTCTGCTGAAATACATGAGGGAAACATCTCTCCTGTTGTTCCTCAGTACATTGTAGGTCCCCCCATAAGGAAATAGTTGAATTCTCAATTTAACATAAAAACTCATTCAGACAGTGGGATGTCATTTTTATTGCTCTATTGTGCTTCTCTCGCTGAGTTATGCGCAGTGTGAGCAGAAAGGGTGAACTTGAGTGGAATTGTTATTTTCTGCTGAAATACATGAGGGAAACATCTCTCCTGTTGTTCCTGAGTACATTGTAGGTCCACCCATAAGGAAATAGTTGATTTCTCAATTTAACATGAAAACTCATTCACACAGTGGGATGTCATTTTTTATTGCTCTATTGTGCTTCTCTCGCTGAGTTATGCGCAGTGTGAGCAGAAAGGGTGAACTTGAGTGGAATTGTTATTTTCTGCTGAAATACATGAGGGAAACATCTGTCCTGTTGTTCCTCAGTACATTGTAGGTTCCCCCATAAGGAAATAGTTGATTTCTCAATTTAACATGAAAACTCATTCAGACAGTGGGATGTCATTTTTTATTGCTCTATTGTGCTTCTCTCGCTGAATTATGCGCAGTGTGAGCAGAAAGGGTGAACTTTGAGTGGAACTGTTATTTTCTGCTGAAATACATGGGGGAAACATCTCTCCTGTTGTTCCTCAGTACATTGTAGGTTCCCCCATAAGGAAATAGTTGATTTCCCAATTTAACATGAAAACTCATTCAGACAGTGGGATGTCATTTTTTATTGCTCTATTGTGCTTCTCTCGCTGAGTTATGTGCAGTGTGAGCAGAAAGGGTGAACTTGAGTGGAATTGTTATTTTCTGCTGAAATACATGAGGGAAACATCTCTCCTGTTGTTCCTGAGTACATTGTAGGTTCCCCCATAAGGAAATAGTTGAATTCTAAATTTAACATGAAAACTCATTCAGACAGTGGGATGTCATTTTTTATTGCTCTATTGTGCTTCTCTCGCTGAGTTATGCGCAGTGTGAGCAGAAAGGGTGAACTTGAGTGGAATTGTTATTTTCTGCTGAAATACATGAGGGAAACATCTCTCCTGTTGTTCCTCTGTACATTGTAGGTTCCCCCATAAGGAAATAGTTGATTTCCCAATTTAACATGAAAACTCATTCAGACAGTGGGATGTCATTTTTTATTGCTCTATTGTGCTTCTCTCGCTGAGTTATGCGCAGTGTGAGCAGAAAGGGTGAACTTGAGTGGAATTGTTATTTTCTGCTGAAATACATGAGGGAAACATCTCTCCTGTTGTTCCTCACTACATTGTAGGTTCCCCCATAATGAAATAGTTGAATTCTTTTTTTTGAAGGAGCAGCAGTGATATCTGTGCTGACTGACTGTAAAATAACTCCTAATTCATTTCAGAAACAGGAGAAAAATCCTGTTTCTGAAATGAATTAAAGTCTCTATGCAAGAAAACGGCTGCACTGAGCTGCACACAGCCTTAAACTTGAACATTCATTCATACTCATCTGCCTGGAGGAATAAACAAAGCAAAACTAAGATTCAAATGAGACTGACAATAGAGGAACAACAGGAAAGATTTTTTCCTTATTTTTTCCACCAGAGAATTACAATTCCATTCAAGTTCACCTTTTATGCTCGCATTGAGCATAAAGCTCTTGTTTTCTTTCACAAATTCCTGAATTCACTAATTCCGTGCCCCCACTCCCCCCCCACACACTGATTAAAGCAGATAACTTTTGAAATGTTTTTATTGTTTTTTCTTAAATAAAATTATTCCAGTTATTGATGAAAAAATTTCTATCTTGTTTCAGTGGTGTCGATTCCTTTTCATGGTTGATTTGATCTTATGCGTTTGGTGATGTGCAGTGGCACCATTACTCCTGTGGGTGGAGACACAGACCGTGTGATGAATATCAGGTGACGATCGATCACAGTCGACTCTCTGTTGGTCTATAATTGAGGGGCACTGTGCGTATTCCGTTGCTTGATGAACACTGACCTGGTGTATTGTCAGTCTCATTTGAATCTTTGTTTTGCTATGTTTATTCCTCCAGGCTCATGTGTATGAATGAGTGTTCAAATGTAAAGCTGTGTTCAGCTCTGTGCAGCTGATTTCTTGCATGGAGACTTTAATTCAGATCAGAAACAGGAGACACAAATTTCTTTAAGAGTAAGTCAGCACAGATATCACTGCTGCTCCTTCAAAAAAAAAGATAACATCTCAACTTGTTGAGATAAGGCCCATAACCACAATAAAAAAAGAAATCCAAGTGGTTGAATGAGTTTTCTTTTCAAAATTTGTATGCGACTGTTTACTTTCATAGATGTCTTGATTCAGCTGAGGAACAAGACAGAGAAAAAAAAAATCCAACCTGTTATTCCACACACAATACAATTTGTTCAATAAAAAATGCTGCTGCTTGAAGAAAACAGACATCAAAGTGATGGAATGCGTGTTCAAACATTTTCAAAAACTTTGAAGTCTGAAGTTGTTTGTAAATAGACTTTTAGGTCTGATGATCAAAGCCGTTCAAACGCTTTGAAGTCTGAAGTTGTTTTTTAAACAGACTTGTAAGTCTGATTACAAACCAATTAAAGTGCTTCTGCAGCTGCTGGCGTTGCTGATGCTGATTCTGCTGCTTGAATAACACTCAATTTACTGGGGAACACTAGAAAAGATATAAAAAAAAAAACTCTTTATGAACACAGGAGGAGCAGAAAATATTTTTTCACGCCATGACTGATGACAGACCTCTGTTGGTCTGAGAGGGAGGGGCACTGTGCGTATTCCGTTGCTTAATGTACACTGACCTGGTGTATTGTCAGTCTCATTTGAATCTTTGTTTTGCTAGTGTTCAAATGTAAAGCTGTGTGCAGCTCTATGCAGCTGTTTTCTTGCATAGAGACTTTAATTCAGCTCAGAAACAGGAGACGCAAAGTTCTTTCAGAGTAAGTCAGCACAGATATCACAGCTGCTCCTTCAAAAAAAAGACAACATCTAAACTTGTTTAGATAAGGCCCATAACCACAATAAAAAAAGAAATCCAAGTGGTTGAATGAGTTTTCTTTTCAAAATCTGTATGTGACTGTTTACTTTCATAGATGTCTTGATTCAGCTGAGGAACAAGAGAGAAAAAAAAAATCCAACCTGTTATTCCACACAGAATACAATTTGCTCAATAAAAAATGCTGCTGCTTGAAGAAAATAGACATCAAAGTGATGGAATGCGTGTTCAAACATTATCAAAAACTTTGAAGTCTGAAGTTGTTTGTAAACAGACTTTATAGGTCTGATGATCAAAGCCGTTCAAACGCTTTGAAGTCTGAAGTTGTTTGTAAACAGACTTTTAGGTCTGATGATCAAAGCCGTTCAAACGCTTTGAAGTCTGAAGTTGTTTGTAAACAGACTTGTAATTCTGATTACAAACCAATTAAAGTGCTTCAGCAGCTGCTGGCGTTGCTGATGCTGCTTCTGCTGCTTGAATAACACTCAATTTACTGGTGAACATTAAAAAAGATATAAAAAAAAACTCTTTATGAACACAGGAGGAGCAGAAAATATTTTTTCACGCCATGACTGATGACAGACCTCTGTTGGTCTGAGAGGGAGGGGCACTGTGCGTATTCCGTTGCTTAATGTACACTGACCTGGTGTATTGTCAGTTTCATTTGAATCTTTGTTTTGCTATGTTTATTCCTTCAGGCTCATGTGTATGAATGAGTGTTCAAGTGTAAAGCTGTGTGCAGCTATGTGCAGCTGTTGTCTTGCATGGAGACTTTCATTCAGCTCAGAAATAGGAGAAACAGATTTCTTTCAGAGTAAGTCAGCACAGATATCACAGCTGCTCCTTCAAAAAAAAAGACAACATCTCAACTTGTTGAGATAAGGCCCAATAACCACAATAAAAAAAGATATCCAAGTGGTTGAATGAGTTTTCTTTTCAAAATCTGTATGCGACTGTTTACTTTCATAGATGTCTTGATTCAGCTGAGGAACAAGAGAAAGAAAAAAAAATCCAACCTGTTAACTTGAGTGGAATTGTTATTTTCTGCTGAAATACATGAGGGAAACATCTCTCCTCTTGTTCTTCAGTACATTTTAGGTTCCCCCATAAGGAAATAGTTGAATTCTCAATTTAACATAAAAACTCATTCAGACAGTGGGATTTAATTTTTTATTGCTCTATTGTGCTTGTCTCGCTGAGTTATGCGCAGTGTGAGCAGAAAGGGTGAACTTTCGTGGAATTCTTATTTTCTACTGAAATACATGAGGGAAAAATGTCTCCTGTTGTTCCTCAGTACATTGTAGGTTCCCCCATAAGGAAATAGTTGAATTATTTTTTTTGAATGAGCAGCAGTGATATCTGTGCTGACTTACTCTGAAAGAACTCTGTTTCTCTTGTTTCTGAGCTGAATTAAAATCTCTATGCAAGAAAACAGCTGCACAGAGCTGCACACAGCTTTACACTTGAACACTCATTCATACTCATCAGCCTGGAGGAATAAACAAAGCAAAACAAAGATTCAAGTGAGACTGACAATACACCAGGAAAAACAGGAGAGATGTTTTCCTAATTTTTTTCACCAGAGAATTACAATTCTATTCAAGTTCACCGTTTATGCTCGCAATGAGCATAAAGCACTTGTTTTCGTTCACAAATTCCTGAATTCACTAATTCAGTGCCCCCACTCCCCCTACACACACCGATTAAAGCAGATAACTTTTGAAATGTTTTTATTGTTTTTTCTTAAATAAAATTATTCCAGTTATTGATGAAAAAATTTCTATCTTGTTTCAGTGGTGTCGATTCATTTGCATGGTTGATTTGTTCTTATGCGTTTGGTGATGTGCAGTGGCACCATTACGCCTGTGGGTGGGGACACAGACCGTGTGATGAATATCAGGTGACGATCGATCACAGTCGACTCTCTGTTGGTCTATAATTGAGGGGCACTGTGCGTATTCCGTTGCTTGATGAACACTGACCTGGTGTATTGTCAGTCTCATTTGAATCTTTGTTTTGCTATGTTTATTCCTCCAGGCTCATGTGTATGAATGAGTGTTCAAATGTAAAGCTGTGTTCAGCTCTGTGCAGCTGATTTCTTGCATGGAGACTTTAATTCAGATCAGAAACAGGAGACACAAATTTCTTTAAGAGTAAGTCAGCACAGATATCACTGCTGCTCCTTCAAAAAAAAAGATAACATCTCAACTTGTTGAGATAAGGCCCATAACCACAATAAAAAAAGAAATCCAAGTGGTTGAATGAGTTTTCTTTTCAAAATTTGTATGCGACTGTTTACTTTCATAGATGTCTTGATTCAGCTGAGGAACAAGACAGAGAAAAAAAAAATCCAACGTGTTATTCCACACACAATACAATTTGCTCAATAAAAAATGCTGCTGCTTGAAGAAAACAGACATCAAAGTGATGGAATGCGTGTTCAAACATTTTCAAAAACTTTGAAGTCTGAAGTTGTTTGTAAACAGACTTATAGGTTTGATGATCAAAGCCGTTCAAACGCTTTGAAGTCTGAAGTTGTTTATAAACAGACTTTTAGGTCTGATGATCAAAGCCGTTCAAACGCTTTGAAGTCTGAAGTTGTTTGTAAACAGACTTGTAAGTCTGATTACAAACCAATTAAAGTGCTTCTGCAGCTGCTGGCGTTGCTGATGCTGCTTCTGCTGCTTGAATAACACTCAATTTACTGGGGAACATTAAAAAAGATATTAAAAAAAACTCTTTATGAACACAGGAGGAGCAGAAAATATTTTCTCACGCCATGACTGATGACAGACCTCTGTTGGTCTGAGAGGGAGGGGCACTGTGCGTATTCCGTTGCTTAATGTACACTGACCTGGTGTATTGTCAGTCTCATTTGAATCTTTGTTTTGCTAGTGTTCAAATGTAAAGCTGTGTGCAGCTCTATGCAGCTGTTTTCTTGCATAGAGACTTTAATTCAGCTCAGAAACAGGAGACGCAAAGTTCTTTCAGAGTAAGTCAGCACAGATATCACAGCTGCTCCTTCAAAAAAAAGACAACATCTAAACTTGTTTAGATAAGGCCCATAACCACAATAAAAAAAGAAATCCAAGTGGTTGAATGAGTTTTCTTTTCAAAATCTGTATGTGACTGTTTACTTTCATAGATGTCTTGATTCAGCTGAGGAACAAGAGAGAAAAAAAAAATCCAACCTGTTATTCCACACAGAATACAATTTGCTCAATAAAAAATGCTGCTGCTTGAAGAAAATAGACATCAAAGTGATGGAATGCGTGTTCAAACATTATCAAAAACTTTGAAGTCTGAAGTTGTTTGTAAACAGACTTTATAGGTCTGATGATCAAAGCCGTTCAAACGCTTTGAAGTCTGAAGTTGTTTGTAAACAGACTTTTAGGTCTGATGATCAAAGCCGTTCAAACGCTTTGAAGTCTGAAGTTGTTTGTAAACAGACTTGTAATTCTGATTACAAACCAATTAAAGTGCTTCAGCAGCTGCTGGCGTTGCTGATGCTGCTTCTGCTGCTTGAATAACACTCAATTTACTGGTGAACATTAAAAAAGATATAAAAAAAAACTCTTTATGAACACAGGAGGAGCAGAAAATATTTTTTCACGCCATGACTGATGACAGACCTCTGTTGGTCTGAGAGGGCGGGGCACTGTGCGTATTCCGTTGCTTAATGTACACTGACCTGGTGTATTGTCAGTTTCATTTGAATCTTTGTTTTGCTATGTTTATTCCTTCAGGCTCATGTGTATGAATGAGTGTTCAAGTGTAAAGCTGTGTGCAGCTATGTGCAGCTGTTGTCTTGCATGGAGACTTTCATTCAGCTCAGAAATAGGAGAAACAGAGTTCTTTCAGAGTAAGTCAGCACAGATATCACAGCTGCTCCTTCAAAAAAAAAGACAACATCTCAACTTGTTGAGATAAGGCCCAATAACCACAATAAAAAAAGAAATCCAAGTGGTTGAATGAGTTTTCTTTTCAAAATCTGTATGCGACTGTTTACTTTCATAGATGTCTTGATTCAGCTGAGGAACAAGAGAGAGAAAAAAAAATCCAACCTGTTAACTTGAGTGGAATTGTTATTTTCTGCTGAAATACATGAGGGAAACATCTCTCCTCTTGTTCTTCAGTACATTTTAGGTTCCCCCATAAGGAAATAGTTGAATTCTCAATTTAACATAAAAACTCATTCAGACAGTGGGATGTAATTTTTTATTGCTCTATTGTGCTTGTCTCGCTGAGTTATGCGCAGTGTGAGCAGAAAGGGTGAACTTTCGTGGAATTCTTATTTTCTACTGAAATACATGAGGGAAAAATGTCTCCTGTTGTTCCTCAGTACATTGTAGGTTCCCCCATAAGGAAATAGTTGAATTATTTTTTTTGAATGAGCAGCAGTGATATCTGTGCTGACTTACTCTGAAAGAACTCTGTTTCTCTTGTTTCTGAGCTGAATTAAAATCTCTATGCAAGAAAACAGCTGCACAGAGCTGCACACAGCTTTACACTTGAACACTCATTCATACTCATCAGCCTGGAGGAATAAACAAAGCAAAACAAAGATTCAAGTGAGACTGACAATACACCAGGAAAAACAGGAGAGATGTTTTCCTAATTTTTTTCACCAGAGAATTACAATTCTATTCAAGTTCACCGTTTATGCTCGCAATGAGCATAAAGCACTTGTTTTCGTTCACAAATTCCTGAATTCACTAATTCAGTGCCCCCACTCCCCCTACACACACCGATTAAAGCAGATAACTTTTGAAATGTTTTTATTGTTTTTTCTTAAATAAAATTATTCCAGTTATTGATGAAAAAATTTCTATCTTGTTTCAGTGGTGTCGATTCATTTGCATGGTTGATTTGTTCTTATGCGTTTGGTGATGTGCAGTGGCACCATTACGCCTGTGGGTGGGGACACAGACCGTGTGATGAATATCAGGTGACGATCGATCACAGTCGACTCTCTGTTGGTCTATAATTGAGGGGCACTGTGCGTATTCCGTTGCTTGATGAACACTGACCTGGTGTATTGTCAGTCTCATTTGAATCTTTGTTTTGCTATGTTTATTCCTCCAGGCTCATGTGTATGAATGAGTGTTCAAATGTAAAGCTGTGTTCAGCTCTGTGCAGCTGATTTCTTGCATGGAGACTTTAATTCAGATCAGAAACAGGAGACACAAATTTCTTTAAGAGTAAGTCAGCACAGATATCACTGCTGCTCCTTCAAAAAAAAAGATAACATCTCAACTTGTTGAGATAAGGCCCATAACCACAATAAAAAAAGAAATCCAAGTGGTTGAATGAGTTTTCTTTTCAAAATTTGTATGCGACTGTTTACTTTCATAGATGTCTTGATTCAGCTGAGGAACAAGACAGAGAAAAAAAAAATCCAACCTGTTATTCCACACACAATACAATTTGTTCAATAAAAAATGCTGCTGCTTGAAGAAAACAGACATCAAAGTGATGGAATGCGTGTTCAAACATTTTCAAAAACTTTGAAGTCTGAAGTTGTTTGTAAATAGACTTTTAGGTCTGATGATCAAAGCCGTTCAAACGCTTTGAAGTCTGAAGTTGTTTTTTAAACAGACTTGTAAGTCTGATTACAAACCAATTAAAGTGCTTCTGCAGCTGCTGGCGTTGCTGATGCTGCTTCTGCTGCTTGAATAACACTCAATTTACAGGGGAACACTAAAAAAGATATAAAAAAAAAAACTCTTTATGAACACAGGAGGAGCAGAAAATATTTTTTCACGCCATGACTGATGACAGACCTCTGTTGGTCTGAGAGGGAGGGGCACTGTGCGTATTCCGTTGCTTAATGTACACTGACCTGGTGTATTGTCAGTTTCATTTGAATCTTTGTTTTGATATATTTATTCCTTCAGGCTCATGTGTATGAATGAGTGTTCAAGTGTAAAGCTGAGTGCAGCTCTGTGCAGCTGTTGTCTTGCATGGAGACTTTCATTCAGCTCAGAAACAGGAGAAACAGAGTTCTTTCAGATTAAGTCAGCACAGATATCACAGCTGCTCCTTCAAAAAAAAAAAGATAACATCTCAACTTGTTTAAATAAGGCCTATAACCACAATAAAAAAAGAAATCCAAGTGGTTGAATGAGTTTTCTTTTCAAAATCTGTATGCGACTGTTTACTTTCATAGTTGTCTTGATTCAGCTGAGGAACAAGAGAGAAAAAAAAAAATCCAACCTGTTATTCCACACACAATCCAATTTGCTCAATAAAAAATGCTGCTGCTTGAAGAAAACAGACATCAAAGTGATGGAATGCGTGTTCAAACATTTTCAAAAACTTTGAAGTCTGAAGTTGTTTGTAAACAGACTTATAGGTCTGATGATCAAAACCGTTCAAACGCTTTGAAGTCTGAAGTTGTTTGTAAACAGACTTGTAAGTCTGATTACAAACAAATTAAAGTGCTTCTGCAGCTGCTGGCGTTGCTGATGCTGCTTCTGCTGCTTGAATAACACTCAATTTACTGGGGAACACTAGAAAAGATATAAAAAAAAAAACTCTTTATGAACACAGGAGGAGCAGAAAATATTTTTTCACGCCATGACTGATGACAGACCTCTGTTGGTCTGAGAGGGAGGGGCACTGTGCGTATTCCGTTGCTTAATGTACACTGACCTGGTGTATTGACAGTTTCATTTGAATCTTTGTTTTGCTGTGTTTATTCCTTCAGGCTCATGTGTATGAATGAGTGTTCAAGTGTAAAGCTGAGTGCAGCTCTGTGCAGCTGTTGTCTTGCATGGAGACTTTTATTCAGCTCAGAAACAGGAGAAACAGAGTTCTTTCAGAGTAAGTCAGCACAGATATAACTGCTGCTCCTTCAAAAAAAAAAAGACAACATCTCAACTTGTTGAGATAAGGCCCAATAACCACAATAAAAAAAGAAATCCAAGTGGTTGAATGAGTTTTCTTTTCAAAATCTGTATGCGACTGTTTACTTTCATAGATGTCTTGATTCAGCTGAGGAACAAGAGAGAGAAAAAAAAATCCAACCTGTTAACTTGAGTGGAATTGTTATTTTCTGCTGAAATACATGAGGGAAACATCTCTCCTCTTGTTCTTCAGTACATTTTAGGTTCCCCCATAAGGAAATAGTTGAATTCTCAATTTAACATAAAAACTCATTCAGACAGTGGGATGTAATTTTTTATTGCTCTATTGTGCTTGTCTCGCTGAGTTATGCGCAGTGTGAGCAGAAAGGGTGAACTTTCGTGGAATTCTTATTTTCTACTGAAATACATGAGGGAAAAATGTCTCCTGTTGTTCCTCAGTACATTGTAGGTTCCCCCATAAGGAAATAGTTGAATTCTTTTTTTTGAATGAGCAGCAGTGATATCTGTGCTGACTTACTCTGAAAGAACTCTGTTTCTCTTGTTTCTGAGCTGAATTAAAATCTCTATGCAAGAAAACAGCTGCACAGAGCTGCACACAGCTTTACACTTGAACACTCATTCATACTCATCAGCCTGGAGGAATAAAAAAAGCAAAACAAAGATTCAAGTGAGACTGACAATACACCAGGAAAAACAGGAGAGATGTTTTCCTAATTTTTTTCACCAGAGAATTACAATTCTATTCAAGTTCACCGTTTATGCTCGCAATGAGCATAAAGCACTTGTTTTCGTTCACAAATTCCTGAATTCACTAATTCAGTGCCCCCACTCCCCCTACACACACCGATTAAAGCAGATAACTTTTGAAATGTTTTTATTGTTTTTTCTTAAATAAAATTATTCCAGTTATTGATGAAAAAATTTCTATCTTGTTTCAGTGGTGTCGATTCATTTGCATGGTTGATTTGTTCTTATGCGTTTGGTGATGTGCAGTGGCACCATTACGCCTGTGGGTGGGGACACAGACCGTGTGATGAATATCAGGTGACGATCGATCACAGTCGACTCTCTGTTGGTCTATAATTGAGGGGCACTGTGCGTATTCCGTTGCTTGATGAACACTGACCTGGTGTATTGTCAGTCTCATTTGAATCTTTGTTTTGCTATGTTTATTCCTCCAGGCTCATGTGTATGAATGAGTGTTCAAATGTAAAGCTGTGTTCAGCTCTGTGCAGCTGATTTCTTGCATGGAGACTTTTATTCAGCTCAGAAACAGGAGAAACAGAGTTCTTTCAGAGTAAGTCAGCACAGATATAACTGCTGCTCCTTCAAAAAAAAAAAGACAACATCTCAACTAGTTTAGATAAGGCCCATAACCACAATAAAAAAAGAAATCCAAGTGGTTGAATGAGTTTTCTTTTCAAAATCTGTATGCGACTGTTTACTTTCATAGTTGTCTTGATTCAGCTGAGGAACAAGAGAGAAAAAAAAAATCCAACGTGTTATTCCACACACAATCCAATTTGCTCAATAAAAAATGCTGCTGCTTGAAGAAAACAGACATCAAAGTGATGGAATGCGTGTTCAAACATTTTCAAAAACTTTGAAGTCTGAAGTTGTTTGTAAACAGACTTATAGGTTTGATGATCAAAGCCGTTCAAACGCTTTGAAGTCTGAAGTTGTTTGTAAACAGACTTTTAGGTCTGATGATCAAAGCCGTTCAAACGCTTTGAAGTCTGAAGTTGTTTGTAAACAGACTTGTAAGTCTGATTACAAACCAATTAAAGTGCTTCTGCAGCTGCTGGCGTTGCTGATGCTGCTTCTGCTGCTTGAATAACACTCAATTTACTGGGGAACACTAGAAAAGATATTAAAAAAAAACTCTTTATGAACACAGGAGGAGCAGAAAATATTTTCTCACGCCATGACTGATGACAGACTTCTGTTGGTCTGAGACAATTTCAACTTTGTCCTAGAGACATGGGGCCACTTGCTATTTCATCAAGAGCCCCAAAGAAGCGCCCACACCAAATTTGGGGTTTCTAATAATTGAAGAACGCAGAAACCCTAACCCTAATTTCAGCTAACCCTAACCCTAACCCTAGTTTCAGTCTTAACGCAACCCTAATTCAATGCAAGTCTATAGGTTGAAATTTCAACTTTGTCGTAGAGACATGGGGCCACTTGCATTTTCATCAAGAGCCCCAAAGAAACACCCACGCAAAATTTGGGGCTTCTAGTACTTGAGGAAAGCAGAAACCCTAACCCTAATTTCAACTAACCCTAACCCTAACCCTAGTTTCAGCCTTAACGTTAACCCTAATTCAATGCAAGTCTATGGGGTGAAATTTCAACTTTGTCCTAGAGACATGGGGCCACTTGCTATTTCATCAAGAGCCCCAAAGAAGCGCCCACGCCAAATTTGGGGTTTCTAATACTTGAGGAAGACAGAAACCCTAACCCTAATTTCAGCTAACCCTAACCCTAACCCTAACCCTAGTTTCAGCCTTAACGTTAACCCTAATTCAATGCAAGTCTATGGGGTGAAATTTCAACTTTGTCCTAGAGACATGGGGCCACTTGCATTTTCATCAAGAGCCCCAAAGAAACACCCACGCAAAATTTGGGGCTTCTAGTACTTGAGGAACGCAGAAACCCTAACCCTAATTTCAACTAACCCTAACCCTAACCCTAGTTTCAGCCTTAACGTTAACCCTAATTCAATGCAAGTCTATGGGGTGAAATTTCAACTTTGTCCTAGAGACATGGGGCCACTTGCTATTTCATCAAGAGCCCCAAAGAAGCGCCCACGCCAAATTTGGGGTTTCTAATACTTGAGGAAGACAGAAACCCTAACCCTAATTTCAGCTAACCCTAACCATAACCCTAACCCTAGTTTCAGCCTTAATGTTAACCCTAATTCAATTCAAGTCTGATGGGGTTAAAATTCATTCAGACAGTGGGATGTCTTTTTTTATTGCTCTATTGTGCTTCTCTCGCTGAGTTATGCGCAGTGTGAGCAGAAAGGGTGAACTTGAGTGGAATTGTTATTTTCTGCTGAAATACATGAGGGAAACATCTCTCCTGTTGTTCCTCAGTACATTGTAGGTTCCCCCATAAGGAAATAGTTGAGTTCTCAATTTAACATGAAAACTCATTCAGACAGTGGGATGTCATTTTTTATTGCTCTATTGTGCTTCTCTCGCTGAGTTATGCGCAGTGTGAGCAGAAAGGGTGAACTTGAGTGGAATTGTTATTTTCTACTGAAATACATGAGGGAAACATCTGTCCTGTTGTTCCTCAGTACATTGTAGGTTCCCCCATAAGGAAATAGTTGATTTCTCAATTTAACATGAAAACTCATTCAGACAGTGGGATGTCATTTTTTATTGCTCTATTGTGCTTCTCTCGCTGAGTGATGCGCAGTGTGAGCAGAAAGGGTGAACTTGAGTGGAATTGTTATTTTCTGCTGAAATACATGAGGGAAACATCTCTCCTGTTGTTCCCCAGTACATTGTAGGTTCCCCCATAAGGAAATAGTTGAGTTCTCAATTTAACATGAAAACTCATTCAGACAGTGGGATGTCATTTTTTATTGCTCTATTGTGCTTCTCTCGCTGAGTTATGCGCAGTGTGAGCAGGAAGGGTGAACTTGAGTGGAATTGTTATTTTCTACTGAAATACATGAGGGAAACATCTGTCCTGTTGTTCCTCAGTACATTGTAGGTTCCCCCATAAGGAAATAGTTGATTTCTCAATTTAACATAAAAACTCATTCAGACAGTGGGATGTAATTTTTTATTGCTCTATTGTGCTTCTCTCGCTGAGTTATGCGCAGTGTGAGCAGAAAGGGTGAACTTGAGTGGAATTGTTATTTTCTGCTGAAATACATGAGGGAAACATCTCTCCTGTTGTTCCTGAGTACATTGTAGGTCCCCCCATAAGGAAATAGTTGATTTCTCAATTTAACATGAAAACTCATTCAGACAGTGGGATGTCATTTTTTATTGCTCTATTGTGCTTCTCTCGCTGAGTTATGCGCAGTGTGAGCAGAAAGGGTGAACTTTGAGTGGAACTGTTATTTTCTGCTGAAATACATGAGGAAAAACATCTCTCCTGTTGTTCCTCAGTACATTGTAGGTTCCCCCATAAGGAAATAGTTGATTTCTCAATTTAACATGAAAACTCATTCAGACAGTGGGATGTCATTTTTTATTGCTCTATTGTGCTTCTCTCGCTGAGTTATGCGCAGTGTGAGTAGAAAGGGTGAACTTGAGTGGAATTGTTATTTTCTACTGAAATACATGAGGGAAACATCTGTCCTGTTGTTCCTCAGTACATTGTAGGTTCCCCCATAAGGAAATAGTTGATTTCTCAATTTAACATGAAAATTCATTCAGACAGTGGGATGTCATTTTTTATTGCTCTATTGTGCTTCTCTCGCTGAGTGATGCGCAGTGTGAGCAGAAAGGGTGAACTTTGAGTGGAACTGTTATTTTCTGCTGAAATACATGAGGGAAACATCTCTCCTGTTGTTCCTCAGTACATTGTAGGTTCCCCCATAAGGAAATAGTTGAATTCTCAATTTAACATAAAAACTCATTCAGACAGTGGGATGTCATTTTTATTGCTCTATTGTGCTTCTCTCGCTGAGTTATGCGCAGTGTGAGCAGAAAGGGTGAACTTGAGTGGAATTGTTATTTTCTGCTGAAATACATGAGGGAAACATCTCTCCTGTTGTTCCTGAGTACATTGTAGGTCCCCCCATAAGGAAATAGTTGATTTCTCAATTTAACATGAAAACTCATTCAGACAGTGGGATGTCATTTTTTATTGCTCTATTGTGCTTCTCTCGCTGAGTTATGCGCAGTGTGAGCAGAAAGGGTGAACTTTGAGTGGAACTGTTATTTTCTGCTGAAATACATGAGGAAAAACATCTCTCCTTTTGTTCCTCAGTACATTGTAGGTTCCCCCATAAGGAAATAGTTGATTTCTCAATTTAACATGAAAACTCATTCAGACAGTGGGATGTCATTTTTTATTGCTCTATTGTGCTTCTCTCGCTGAGTTATGCGCAGTGTGAGTAGAAAGGGTGAACTTGAGTGGAATTGTTATTTTCTGCTGAAATACATGAGGAAAACATCTGTCCTGTTGTTCCTCAGTACATTGTAGGTTCCCCCATAAGGAAATAGTTGATTTCTCAATTTAACATGAAAATTCATTCAGACAGTGGGATGTCATTTTTTATTGCTCTATTGTGCTTCTCTCGCTGAATTATGCGCAGTGTGAGCAGAAAGGGTGAACTTTGAGTGGAACTGTTATTTTCTGCTGAAATACATGGGGGAAACATCTCTCCTGTTGTTCCTCAGTACATTGTAGGTTCCCCCATAAGGAAATAGTTGATTTCCCAATTTAACATGAAAACTCATTCAGACAGTGGGATGTCATTTTTTATTGCTCTATTGTGCTTCTCTCGCTGAGTTATGTGCAGTGTGAGCAGAAAGGGTGAACTTGAGTGGAATTGTTATTTTCTGCTGAAATACATGAGGGAAACAGCTCTCCTGTTGTTCCTCACTACATTGTAGGTTCCCCCATAAGGAAATAGTTGAATTCTCAATTTAACATGAAAACTCATTCAGACAGTGGGATGTCATTTTTTATTGCTCTATTGTGCTTCTCTCGCTGAGTTATGCGCAGTGTGAGCAGAAAGGGTGAACTTGAGTGGAATTGTTATTTTCTGCTGAAATACATGAGGGAAACATCTGTCCTGTTGTTCCTCAGTACATTGTAGGTTCCCCCATAAGGAAATAGTTGATTTCTCAATTTAACATGAAAACTCATTCAGACAGTGGGATGTCATTTTTTATTGCTCTATTGTGCTTCTCTCGCTGAATTATGCGCAGTGTGAGCAGAAAGGGTGAACTTGAGTGGAATTGTTATTTTCTGCTGAAATACATGAGGGAAACATCTCTCCTGTTGTTCCTGAGTACATTGTAGGTCCCCCCATAAGGAAATAGTTGATTTCTCAATTTAACATGAAAACTCATTCAGACAGTGGGATGTCTTTTTTTATTGCTCTATTGTGCTTCTCTCGCTGAGTTATGCGCAGTGTGAGCAGAAAGGGTGAACTTGAGTGGAATTGTTATTTTCTGCTGAAATACATGGGGGAAACATCTCTCCTCCTGTTGTTCCTCTGTACATTGTAGGTTCCCCCATAAGGAAATAGTTGATTTCCCAATTTAACATGAAAACTCATTCAGACAGTGGGATGTCATTTTTTATTGCTTTATTGTGCTTCTCTCGCTGAGTTATGCGCAGTGTGAGCAGAAAGGGTGAACTTGAGTGGAATTGTTATTTTCTGCTGAAATACATGAGGGAAACATCTCTCCTGTTGTTCCTCACTACATTGTAGGTTCCCCCATAAGGAAATAGTTGAATTCTTTTTTTTGAAGGAGCAGCAGTGATATCTGTGCTGACTGACTGTAAAATAACTCCTAATTCATTTCAGAAACAGGAGAAAAATCCTGTTTCTGAAATGAATTAAAGTCTCTATGCAAGTAAACCGCTGCACTGAGCTGCACACAGCCTTAAACTTGAACATTCATTCATATTCATCTGCCTGGAGGAATAAACAAAGCAAAACTAAGATTCAAATGAGACTGACAATAGAGGAACAACAGGAAAGATTTTTTCCTTATTTTTTCCACCAGAGAATTACAATTCCATTCAAGTTCACCTTTTATGCTCGCATTGAGCATAAAGCTCTTGTTTTCTTTCACAAATTCCTGAATTCACTAATTCCGTGCCCCCACTCCCCCCCCCACACACTGATTAAATCAGATAACTTTTGAAATGTTTTTATTGTTTTTTCTTAAATAAAATTATTCCAGTTATTGATGAAAAAATTTCTATCTTGTTTCAGTGGTGTCGATTCCTTTTCATGGTTGATTTGATCTTATGCGTTTGGTGATGTGCAGTGGCACCATTACTCCTGTGGGGGGAGACACAGACCGTGTGATGAATATCAGGTGACGATCGATCACAGTCGACACTCTGTTGGTCTGAGATTGAGGGGCACTGTGCGTATTCCGTTGCTTGATGAACACTGACCTGGTGTATTGTCAGTCTCATTTGAATCTTTGTTTTGCTAGTGTTAAAATGTAAAGCTGTGTGCAGCTCTATGCAGCTGTTTTCTTTCATAGAGACTTTAATTCAGCTCAGAAACAGGAGACACAAAGTTCTTTAAGAGTAAGTCAGCACAGATATCACTGCTGCTCCTTCAAAAAAAAAGACAACATCTCAACTTGTTGAGATAAGGCCCATAACCACAATAAAAAAAGAAATCCAAGTGGTTGAATGAGTTTTCTTTTCAAAATTTGTGTGCGACTGTTTACTTTCATAGTTGTCTTGATTCAGCTGAGGAAAAAGAGAGAGAAAAAAAAATCCAACCTGTTATTCCACACACAATACAATTTGCTCAATAAAAAATGCTGCTGCTTGAAGAAAACAGACATCAAAGTGATGGAATGCGTGTTCAAACATTTTCAAAAACTTTGAAGTGTCAAGTTGTTTGTAAACAGACTTTTAGGTCTGATGATCAAAGCCGTTCAAACGCTTTGAAGTCTGAAGTTGTTTGTAAACAGACTTGTAAGTCTGATTACAAACCAATTAAAGTGCTTCTGCAGCTGCTGGCGTTGCTGATGCTGATTCTGCTGCTTGAATAACACTCAATTTACTGGGGAACACTAGAAAAAATATAAAAAAAAAAACTCTTTATGAATACAGGAGGAGCAGAAAATATTTTTTCACGCCATGACTGATGACAGACCTCTGTTGGTCTGAGAGGGAGGGGCACTGTGCGTATTCCGTTGCTTAATGTACACTGACCTGGTGTATTGTCAGTTTCATTTGAATCTTTGTTTTGCTGTGTTTATTCCTTCAGGCCCATGTGTATGAATGAGTGTTCAAGTGTAAAGCTGTGTGCAGCTCTGTGCAGCTGTTGTCTTGCATGGAGACTTTTATTCAGCTCAGAAACAGGAGAAACAGAGTTCTTTCAGAGTAAGTCAGCTCAGATATAACTGCTGCTCCTTCAAAAAAAAAAAGACAACATCTCAACTTGTTTAGATAAGGCCCATAACCACAATAAAAAAAGAAATCCAAGTGGTTGAATGAGTTTTCTTTTCAAAATCTGTATGCGACTGTTTACTTTAATAGATGTCTTGATTCAGCTGAGGAACAAGAGAGAAAAAAAAATCCAACCTGTTATTCCACACAGAATACAATTTGTTCAATAAAAAAAGCTGCTGCTTGAAGAAAACAGACATCAAAGTGATGGAATTCGTGTTCAAACATTTTCAAAAACTTTGAAGTCTGAAGTTGTTTGTAAACAGACTTTTAGGTCTGATGATCAAAGCCGTTCAAACGCTTTGAAGTCTGAAGTTGTTTGTAAACAGATTTGTAAGTCTGATTACAAACCAATTAAAGTGCTTCAGCAGCTGCTGGCGTTGCTGATGCTGCTTCTGCTGCTTGAATAACACTCAATTTACTGGGGAACATTAAAAAAGATATTAAAAAAAACTCTTTATGAACACAGGAGGAGCAGAAAATATTTTTTCACGCCATGACTGATGACAGACCTCTGTTGGTCTGAGAGGGAGGGGCACTGTGCGTATTCCGTTGCTTAATGTACACTGACCTGGTGTATTGTCAGTCTCATTTGAATCTTTGTTTTGCTAGTGTTCAAATGTAAAGCTGTGTGCAGCTCTATGCAGCTGCTGTCTTGCATGGAGACTTTCATTCAGCTCAGAAACAGGAGACGCAAAGTTCTTTCAGAGTAAGTCAGCACAGATATCACAGCTGCTCCTTCAAAAAAAAGACAACATCTAAACTTGTTTAGATAAGGCCCATAACCACAATAAAAAAAGAAATCCAAGTGGTTGAATGAGTTTTCTTTTCAAAATCTGTATGTGACTGTTTACTTTCATAGATGTCTTGATTCAGCTGAGGAACAAGAGAGAAAAAAAAAATCCAACCTGTTATTCCACACAGAATACAATTTGCTCAATAAAAAATGCTGCTGCTTGAAGAAAATAGACATCAAAGTGATGGAATGCGTGTTCAAACATTATCAAAAACTTTGAAGTCTGAAGTTGTTTGTAAACAGACTTTATAGGTCTGATGATCAAAGCCGTTCAAACGCTTTGAAGTCTGAAGTTGTTTGTAAACAGACTTTTAGGTCTGATGATCAAAGCCGTTCAAACGCTTTGAAGTCTGAAGTTGTTTGTAAACAGACTTGTAATTCTGATTACAAACCAATTAAAGTGCTTCAGCAGCTGCTGGCGTTGCTGATGCTGATTCTGCTGCTTGAATAACACTCAATTTACTGGGGAACACTAGAAAAGATATAAAAAAAAAAACTCTTTATGAACACAGGAGGAGCAGAAAATATTTTTTCACGCCATGACTGATGACAGACCTCTGTTGGTCTGAGAGGGAGGGGCACTGTGCGTATTCCGTTGCTTAATGTACACTGACCTGGTGTATTGTCAGTTTCATTTGAATCTTTGTTTTGCTGTGTTTATTCCTTCAGGCTCATGTGTATGAATGAGTGTTCAAGTGTAAAGCTGTGTGCAGCTCTGTGCAGCTGTTGTCTTGCATGGAGACTTTTATTCAGCTCAGAAACAGGAGAAACAGAGTTCTTTCAGAGTAAGTCAGCACAGATATAACTGCTGCTCCTTCAAAAAAAAAAAGACAACATCTCAACTAGTTTAGATAAGGCCCATAACCACAATAAAAAAAGAAATCCAAGTGGTTGAATGAGTTTTCTTTTCAAAATCTGTATGCGACTGTTTACTTTCATAGTTGTCTTGATTCAGCTGAGGAACAAGAGAGAAAAAAAATCCAACCTGTTATTCCACACAGAATACAATTTGCTTAATAAAAAATGCTGCTGCTTGAAGAAAACAGACATCAAAGTGATGGAATTCGTGTTCAAACATTTTCAAAAACTTTGAAGTCTGAAGTTGTTTGTAAACAGACTTTTAGGTCTGATGATCAAAGCCGTTCAAATGCTTTGAAGTCTGAAGTTGTTTGTAAACAGATTTGTAAGTATGATTACAAACCAATTAAAGTGCTTCAGCAGCTGCTGGCGTTGCTGATGCTGCTTCTGCTGCTTGAATGACACTCAATTTACTGGGGAACATTAAAAAAGATATTAAAAAAAACTCTTTATGAACACAGGAGGAGCAGAAAATATTTTTTCACGCCATGACTGATGACAGACCTCTGTTGGTCTGAGAGGGAGGGGCTCTGTGCGTATTCCGTTGCTTAATGTACACTGACCTGGTGTATTGTCAGTTTCATTTGAATCTTTGTTTTGATATATTTATTCCTTCAGGCTCATGTGTATGAATGAGTGTTCAAGTGTAAAGCTGAGTGCAGCTCTGTGCAGCTGCTGTCTTGCATGGAGACTTTCATTCAGCTCAGAAACAGGAGAAACAGAGTTCTTTCAGAGTAAGTCAGCACAGATATCACAGCTGCTCCTTCAAAAAAAAAAAAGACAACATCTCAACTTGTTTAGATAAGGCCCATAACCACAATAAAAAAAGAAATCCAAGTGGTTGAATGAGTTTTCTTTTCAAAATCTGTATGCGACTGTTTACTTTCATAGTTGTCTTGATTCAGCTGAGGAACAAGAGAGAAAAAAAAAATCCAACCTGTTATTCCACACACAATACAATTTGCTCAATAAAAAATGCTGCTGCTTGAAGAAAACAGACATCAAAGTGATGGAATGCGTGTTCAAACATTTTCAAAAACTTTGAAGTCTGAAGTTGTTTGTAAACAGACTTATAGGTTTGATGATCAAAGCCGTTCAAACGCTTTGAAGTCTGAAGTTGTTTGTAAACAGACTTATAAGTCTGATTACAAACCAATTAAAGTGCTTCTGCAGCTGCTGGCGTTGCTGATGCTGCTTCTGCTGCTTGAATAACACTCAATTTACTGGGGAACACTAGAAAAGATATTAAAAAAAAACTCTTTATGAACACAGGAGGAGCAGAAAATATTTTCTCACGCCATGACTGATGACAGACTTCTGTTGGTCTGAGACAATTTCAACTTTGTCCTAGAGACATGGGGCCACTTGCTATTTCATCAAGAGCCCTAAAGAAGCGCCCACACCAAATTTGGGGTTTCTAATAATTGAAGAACGCAGAAACCCTAACCCTAATTTCAGCTAACCCTAACCCTAACCCTAGTTTCAGTCTTAACGCAACCCTAATTCAATGCAAGTCTATAGGTTGAAATTTCAACTTTGTCGTAGAGACATGGGGCCACTTGCATTTTCATCAAGAGCACCAAAGAAACACCCACGCAAAATTTGGGGCTTCTAGTACTTGAGGAACGGAGAAATCCTAACCCTAATTTCAACTAACCCTAACCCTAACCCTAGTTTCAGCCTTAACGTTAACCCTAATTCAATGCAAGTCTATGGGGTGAAATTTCAACTTTGTCCTAGAGACATGGGGCCACTTGCATTTTCATCAAGAGCCCCAAAGAAACACCCACGCAAAATTTGGGGCTTCTAGTACTTGAGGAACGCAGAAACCCTAACCCTAATTTCAACTAACCCTAACCCTAACCCTAGTTTCAGCCTTAACGTTAACCCTAATTCAATGCAAGTCTATGGGGTGAAATTTCAACTTTGTCCTAGAGACATGGGGCCACTTGCTATTTCATCAAGAGCCCCAAAGAAGCGCCCACGCCAAATTTGGGGTTTCTAATACTTGAGGAAGACAGAAACCCTAACCCTAATTTCAGCTAACCCTAACCCTAACCCTAACCCTAGTTTCAGCCTTAACGTTAACCCTAATTCAATGCAAGTCTATGGGGTGAAATTTCAACTTTGTCCTAGAGACATGGGGCCACTTGCTTTTTCATCAAGAGCCCCCAAAGAAGCGCACACGCCGAATTTGGGGCTTCTAGTACTTGAGGAACGCAGAAACCCTAACCCTAATTTCAACTAACCCTAACCCTAACCCTAGTTTCAGCCTTAACGTTAACCCTAATTCAATGCAAGTCTATGGGGTGAAATTTCAACTTTGTCCTAGAGACATGGGGCCACTTGCTATTTCATCAAGAGCCCCAAAGAAGCGCCCACGCCAAATTTGGGGTTTCTAATACTTGAGGAAGACAGAAACCCTAACCCTAATTTCAGCTAACCCTAACCATAACCCTAACCCTAGTTTCAGCCTTAATGTTAACCCTAATTCAATTCAAGTCTGATGGGGTTAAAATTCATTCAGACAGTGGGATGTCTTTTTTTTATTGCTCTATTGTGCTTCTCTCGCTGAGTTATGCGCAGTGTGAGCAGAAAGGGTGAACTTGAGTGGAATTGTTATTTTCTGCTGAAATACATGAGGGAAACATCTCTCCTGTTGTTCCTCAGTACATTGTAGGTTCCCCCATAAGGAAATAGTTGAGTTCTCAATTTAACATGAAAACTCATTCAGACAGTGGGATGTCATTTTTTATTGCTCTATTGTGCTTCTCTCGCTGAGTTATGCGCAGTGTGAGCAGAAAGGGTGAACTTGAGTGGAATTGTTATTTTCTACTGAAATACATGAGGGAAACATCTGTCCTGTTGTTCCTCAGTACATTGTAGGTTCCCCCATAAGGAAATAGTTGATTTCTCAATTTAACATGAAAACTCATTCAGACAGTGGGATGTCATTTTTTATTGCTCTATTGTGCTTCTCTCGCTGAGTGATGCGCAGTGTGAGCAGAAAGGGTGAACTTTGAGTGGAACTGTTATTTTCTGCTGAAATACATGAGGGAAACATCTCTCCTGTTGTTCCTCAGTACATTGTAGGTTCCCCCATAAGGAAATAGTTGATTTCTCAATTTAACATGAAAACTCATTCAGACAGTGGGATGTCATTTTTTATTGCTCTATTGTGCTTCTCTCGCTGAGTTATGCGCAGTGTGAGCAGAAAGGGTGAACTTGAGTGGAATTGTTATTTTCTACTGAAATACATGAGGGAAACATCTGTCCTGTTGTTCCTGAGTACATTGTAGGTTCCCCCATAAGGAAATAGTTGATTTCTCAATTTAACATGAAAACTCATTCAGACAGTGGGATGTCATTTTTTATTGCTCTATTGTGCTTCTCTCGCTGAGTTATGCGCAGTGTGAGCAGAAAGGGTGAACTTGAGTGGAATTGTTATTTTCTGCTGAAATACATGAGGGAAACATCTCTCCTGTTGTTCATGAGTACATTGTAGGTTCCCCCATAAGGAAATAGTTGAATTCTCAATTTAACATGAAAACTCATTCAGACAGTGGGATGTCATTTTTTATTGCTCTATTGTGCTTCTCTCGCTGAGTTATGCGCAGTGTGAGCAGAAAGGGTGAACTTGAGTGGAATTGTTATTTTCTGCTGAAATACATGAGGGAAACATCTCTCCTGTTGTTCCTCAGTACATTGTAGGTTCCCCCATAAGGAAATAGTTGAATTCTCAATTTAACATAAAAACTCATTAAGACAGTGGGATGTCATTTTTATTGCTCTATTGTGCTTCTCTCGCTGAGTTATGCGCAGTGTGAGCAGAAAGGGTGAACTTGAGTGGAATTGTTATTTTCTTCTGAAATACATGAGGGAAACATCTCTCCTGTTGTTCCTGAGTACATTGTAGGTCCCCCCATAAGGAAATAGTTGATTTCTCAATTTAACATGAAAACTCATTCAGACAGTGGGATGTCATTTTTTATTGCTCTATTGTGCTTCTCTCGCTGAGTTATGCGCAGTGTGAGCAGAAAGGGTGAACTTGAGTGGAATTGTTATTTTCTGCTGAAATACATGAGGGAAACATCTGTCCTGTTGTTCCTCAGTACATTGTAGGTTCCCCCATAAGGAAATAGTTGATTTCTCAATTTAACATGAAAACTCATTCAGACAGTGGGATGTCATTTTTTATTGCTCTATTGTGCTTCTCTCGCTGAGTTATGCACAGTGTGAGCAGAAAGGGTGAACTTTGAGTGGAACTGTTATTTTCTGCTGAAATACATGAGGGAAACATCTTTCCTGTTGTTCCTCAGTACATTGTAGGTTCCCCCATAAGGAAATAGTTGATTTCTCAATTTAACATGAAAACTCATTCAGACAGTGGGATGTCATTTTTTATTGCTCTATTGTGCTTCTCTCGCTGAGTTATGCGCAGTGTGAGCAGAAAGGGTGAACTTGAGTGGAATTGTTATTTTCTGCTGAAATACATGAGGAAAACATCTGTCCTGTTGTTCCTCAGTACATTGTAGGTTCCCCCATAAGGAAATAGTTGATTTCTCAATTTAACATGAAAACTCATTCAGACAGTGGGATGTCATTTTTTATTGCTCTATTGTGCTTCTCTCGCTGAGTTATGCGCAGTGTGAGCAGAAAGGGTGAACTTGAGTGGAATTGTTATTTTCTGCTGAAATACATGAGGGAAACATCTGTCCTGTTGTTCCTCAGTACATTGTAGGTTCCCCCATAAGGAAATAGTTGATTTCTCAATTTAACATGAAAACTCATTCAGACAGTGGGATGTCATTTTTTATTGCTCTATTGTGCTTCTCTCGCTGAGTTATGCACAGTGTGAGCAGAAAGGGTGAACTTTGAGTGGAACTGTTATTTTCTGCTGAAATACATGAGGGAAACATCTCTCCTGTTGTTCCTCAGTACATTGTAGGTTCCCCCATAAGGAAATAGTTGATTTCTCAATTTAACATGAAAACTCATTCAGACAGTGGGATGTCATTTTTTATTGCTCTATTGTGCTTCTCTCGCTGAGTTATGCGCAGTGTGAGCAGAAAGGGTGAACTTGAGTGGAATTGTTATTTTCTGCTGAAATACATGAGGAAAACATCTGTCCTGTTGTTCCTCAGTACATTGTAGGTTCCCCCATAAGGAAATAGTTGATTTCTCAATTCAACATGAAAACTCATTCAGACAGTGGGATGTCATTTTTTATTGCTCTATTGTGCTTCTCTCGCTGAATTATGCGCAGTGTGAGCAGAAAGGGTGAACTTTGAGTGGAACTGTTATTTTCTGCTGAAATACATGGGGGAAACATCTCTCCTGTTGTTCCTCAGTACATTGTAGGTTCCCCCATAAGGAAATAGTTGATTTCCCAATTTAACATGAAAACTCATTCAGACAGTGGGATGTCATTTTTTATTGCTCTATTGTGCTTCTCTCGCTGAGTTATGCGCAGTGTGAGCAGAAAGGGTGAACTTGAGTGGAATTGTTATTTTCTGCTGAAATACATGAGGGAAACATCTCTCCTGTTGTTCATGAGTACATTGTAGGTTCCCCCATAAGGAAATAGTTGAATTCTCAATTTAACATGAAAACTCATTCAGACAGTGGGATGTCATTTTTTATTGCTCTATTGTGCTTCTCTCGCTGAGTTATGCACAGTGTGAGCAGAAAGGGTGAACTTTGAGTGGAACTGTTATTTTCTGCTGAAATACATGAGGGAAACATCTCTCCCTTTGTTCCTCAGTACATTGTAGGTTCCCCCATAAGGAAATAGTTGAATTCTCAATTTAACATGAAAACTCATTCAGACAGTGGGATGTCATTTTTTATTGCTCTATTGTGCTTCTCTCGCTGAGTTATGCGCAGTGTGAGCAGAAAGGGTGAACTTGAGTGGAATTGTTATTTTCTGCTGAAATACATGAGGGAAACATCTCTCCTGTTGTTCCTGAGTACATTGTAGGTTCCCCCATAAGGAAATAGTTGAATTCTAAATTTAACATGAAAACTCATTCAGACAGTGGGATGTCATTTTTTATTGCTCTATTGTGCTTCTCTCGCTGAATTATGCGCAGTGTGAGCAGAAAGGGTGAACTTGAGTGGAATTGTTATTTTCTGCTGAAATACATGGGGGAAACATCTCTCCTGTTGTTCCTCTGTACATTGTAGGTTCCCCCATAAGGAAATAGTTGATTTCCCAATTTAACATGAAAACTCATTCAGACAGTGGGATGTCATTTTTTATTGCTCTATTGTGCTTCTCTCGCTGAGTTATGCGCAGTGTGAGCAGAAAGGGTGAACTTGAGTGGAATTGTTATTTTCTGCTGAAATACATGAGGGAAACATCTCTCCTGTTGTTCCTCACTACATTGTAGGTTCCCCCATAAGGAAATAGTTGAATTCTTTTTTTTGAAGGAGCAGCAGTGATATCTGTGCTGACTGACTGTAAAATAACTCCTAATTCATTTCAGAAACAGGAGAAAAATCCTGTTTCTGAAATGAATTAAAGTCTCTATGCAAGTAAACGGCTGCACTGAGCTGCACACAGCCTTAAACTTGAACATTCATTCATATTCATCTGCCTGGAGGAATAAACAAAGCAAAACTAAGATTCAAATGAGACTGACAATAGAGGAACAACAGGAAAGATTTTTTCCTTATTTTTTCCACCAGAGAATTACAATTCCATTCAAGTTCACCTTTTATGCTCGCATTGAGCATAAAGCTCTTGTTTTCTTTCACAAATTCCTGAATTCACTAATTCCGTGCCCCCACTCCCCCCCCACACACTGATTAAAGCAGATAACTTTTGAAATGTTTTTATTGTTTTTTCTTAAATAAAATTATTCCAGTTATTGATGAAAAAATTTCTATCTTGTTTCAGTGGTGTCGATTCCTTTTCATGGTTGATTTGATCTTATGCGTTTGGTGATGTGCAGTGGCACCATTACTCCTGTGGGTGGAGACATAGACCGTGTGATGAATATCAGGTGACGATCGATCACAGTCGACTCTCTGTTGGTCTGAGATTGAGGGGCACTGTGCGTATTCCGTTGCTTGATGAACACTGACCTGGTGTATTGTCAGTCTCATTTGAATCTTTGTTTTGCTAGTGTTAAAATGTAAAGCTGTGTGCAGCTCTATGCAGCTGTTTTCTTTCATAGAGACTTTAATTCAGCTCAGAAACAGGAGACACAAAGTTCTTTAAGAGTAAGTCAGCACAGATATCACTGCTGCTCCTTCAAAAAAAAAGACAACATCTCAACTTGTTGAGATAAGGCCCATAACCACAATAAAAAAAGAAATCCAAGTGGTTGAATGAGTTTTCTTTTCAAAATTTGTATGCGACTGTTTACTTTCATAGTTGTCTTGATTCAGCTGAGGAAAAAGAGAGAGAAAAAAAAATCCAACCTGTTATTCCACACACAATACAATTTGCTCAATAAAAAATGCTGCTGCTTGAAGAAAACAGACATCAAAGTGATGGAATTCGTGTTCAAACATTTTCAAAAACTTTGAAGTCTGAAGTTGTTTGTAAACAGACTTTTAGGTCTGATGATCAAAGCCGTTCAAACGCTTTGAAGTCTGAAGTTGTTTGTAAACAGATTTGTAAGTCTGATTACAAACCAATTAAAGTGCTTCAGCAGCTGCTGGCGTTGCTGATGCTGCTTCTGCTGCTTGAATAACACTCAATTTACTGGGGAACATTAAAAAAGATATTAAAAAAAACTCTTTATGAACACAGGAGGAGCAGAAAATATTTTTTCACGCCATGACTGATGACAGACCTCTGTTGGTCTGAGAGGGAGGGGCACTGTGCGTATTCCGTTGCTTAATGTACACTGACCTGGTGTATTGTCAGTCTCATTTGAATCTTTGTTTTGCTAGTGTTCAAATGTAAAGCTGTGTGCAGCTCTATGCAGCTGTTTTCTTGCATAGAGACTTTAATTCAGCTCAGAAACAGGAGACGCAAAGTTCTTTCAGAGTAAGTCAGCACAGATATCACAGCTGCTCCTTCAAAAAAAAAAAGACAACATCTCAACTTGTTTAGATAAGGCCCATAACCACAATAAAAAAAGAAATCCAAGTGGTTGAATGAGTTTTCTTTTCAAAATCTGTATGTGACTGTTTACTTTCATAGATGTCTTGATTCAGCTGAGGAACAAGAGAGAAAAAAAAAATCCAACCTGTTATTCCACACAGAATACAATTTGCTCAATAAAAAATGCTGCTGCTTGAAGAAAATAGACATCAAAGTGATGGAATGCGTGTTCAAACATTATCAAAAACTTTGAAGTCTGAAGTTGTTTGTAAACAGACTTTATAGGTCTGATGATCAAAGCCGTTCAAACGCTTTGAAGTCTGAAGTTGTTTGTAAACAGACTTTTAGGTCTGATGATCAAAGCCGTTCAAACGCTTTGAAGTCTGAAGTTGTTTGTAAACAGACTTGTAATTCTGATTACAAACCAATTAAAGTGCTTCAGCAGCTGCTGGCGTTGCTGATGCTGCTTCTGCTGCTTGAATAACACTCAATTTACTGGTGAACATTAAAAAAGATATAAAAAAAAACTCTTTATGAACACAGGAGGAGCAGAAAATATTTTTTCACGCCATGAGTGATGACAGACCTCTGTTGGTCTGAGAGGGAGGGGCACTGTGCGTATTCCGTTGCTTAATGTACACTGACCTGGTGTATTGTCAGTTTCATTTGAATCTTTGTTTTGCTAGTGTTCAAATGTAAAGCTGTGTGCAGCTCTATGCAGCTGTTTTCTTGCATAGAGACTTTAATTCAGCTCAGAAACAGGAGACGCAAAGTTCTTTCAGAGTAAGTCAGCACAGATATCACAGCTGCTCCTTCAAAAAAAAGACAACATCTAAACTTGTTTAGATAAGGCCCATAACCACAATAAAAAAAGAAATCCAAGTGGTTGAATGAGTTTTCTTTTCAAAATCTGTATGTGACTGTTTACTTTCATAGATGTCTTGATTCAGCTGAGGAACAAGAGAGAAAAAAAAAATCATACCTGTTATTCCACACAGAATACAATTTGCTCAATAAAAAATGCTGCTGCTTGAAGAAAATAGACATCAAAGTGATGGAATGCGTGTTCAAACATTATCAAAAACTTTGAAGTCTGAAGTTGTTTGTAAACAGACTTTATAGGTCTGATGATCAAAGCCGTTCAAACGCTTTGAAGTCTGAAGTTGTTTGTAAACAGACTTTTAGGTCTGATGATCAAAGCCGTTCAAACGCTTTGAAGTCTGAAGTTGTTTGTAAACAGACTTGTAATTCTGATTACAAACCAATTAAAGTGCTTCAGCAGCTGCTGGCGTTGCTGATGCTGCTTCTGCTGCTTGAATAACACTCAATTTACTGGTGAACATTAAAAAAGATATAAAAAAAAACTCTTTATGAACACAGGAGGAGCAGAAAATATTTTTTCACGCCATGACTGATGACAGACCTCTGTTGGTCTGAGAGGGAGGGGCACTGTGCGTATTCCGTTGCTTAATGTACACTGACCTGGTGTATTGTCAGTTTCATTTGAATCTTTGTTTTGCTATGTTTATTCCTTGAGGCTCATGTGTATGAATGAGTGTTCAAGTGTAAAGCTGTGTGCAGCTATGTGCAGCTGTTGTCTTGCATGGAGACTTTCATTCAGCTCAGAAATAGGAGAAACAGAGTTCTTTCAGAGTAAGTCAGCACAGATATCACAGCTGCTCCTTCAAAAAAAAAGACAACATCTCAACTTGTTGAGATAAGGCCCAATAACCACAATAAAAAAAGAAATCCAAGTGGTTGAATGAGTTTTCTTTTCAAAATCTGTATGCGACTGTTTACTTTCATAGATGTCTTGATTCAGCTGAGGAACAAAAGAGAGAAAAAAAAATCCAACCTGTTAACTTGAGTGGAATTGTTATTTTCTGCTGAAATACATGAGGGAAACATCTCTCCTCTTGTTCTTCAGTACATTTTAGGTTCCCCCATAAGGAAATAGTTGAATTCTCAATTTAACATAAAAACTCATTCAGACAGTGGGATGTAATTTTTTATTGCTCTATTGTGCTTGTCTCGCTGAGTTATGCGCAGTGTGAGCAGAAAGGGTGAACTTTCGTGGAATTCTTATTTTCTACTGAAATACATGAGGGAAAAATCTCTCCTGTTGTTCCTCAGTACATTGTAGGTTCCCCCATAAGGAAATAGTTGAATTCTTTTTTTTGAATGAGCAGCAGTGATATCTGTGCTGACTTACTCTGAAAGAACTCTGTTTCTCTTGTTTCTGAGCTGAATTAAAATCTCTATGCAAGAAAACAGCTGCACAGAGCTGCACACAGCTTTACACTTGAACACTCATTCATACTCATCAGCCTGGAGGAATAAACAAAAGCAAAACAAAGATTCAAGTGAGACTGACAATACACCAGGAAAAACAGGAGAGATGTTTTCCTAATTTTTTTCACCAGAGAATTACAATTCTATTCAAGTTCACCGTTTATGCTCGCAATGAGCATAAAGCACTTGTTTTCGTTCACAAATTCCTGAATTCACTAATTCAGTGCCCCCACTCCCCCTACACACACCGATTAAAGCAGATAACTTTTGAAATGTTTTTATTGTTTTTTCTTAAATAAAATTATTCCAGTTATTGATGAAAAAATTTCTATCTTGTTTCAGTGGTGTCGATTCATTTGCATGGTTGATTTGTTCTTATGCGTTTGGTGATGTGCAGTGGCACCATTACGCCTGTGGGTGGGGACACAGACCGTGTGATGAATATCAGGTGACGATCGATCACCGTCGACTCTCTGTTGGTCTATAATTGAGGGGCACTGTGCGTATTCCGTTGCTTGATGAACACTGACCTGGTGTATTGTCAGTCTCATTTGAATCTTTGTTTTGCTATGTTTATTCCTCCAGGCTCATGTGTATGAATGAGTGTTCAAATGTAAAGCTGTGTTCAGCTCTGTGCAGCTGATTTCTTGCATGGAGACTTTAATTCAGATCAGAAACAGGAGACACAAAGTTCTTTAAGAGTAAGTCAGCACAGATATCACTGCTGCTCCTTCAAAAAAAAAGATAACATCTCAACTTGTTGAGATAAGGCCCATAACCACAATAAAAAAAGAAATCCAAGTGGTTGAATGAGTTTTCTTTTCAAAATTTGTATGCGACTGTTTACTTTCATAGATGTCTTGATTCAGCTGAGGAACAAGACAGAGAAAAAAAAAAATCCAAGCTGTTATTCCACACACAATACAATTTGTTCAATAAAAAATGCTGCTGCTTGAAGAAAACAGACATCAAAGTGATGGAATGCGTGTTCAAACATTTTCAAAAACTTTGAAGTCTGAAGTTGTTTGTAAATAGACTTTTAGGTCTGATGATCAAAGCCGTTCAAACGCTTTGAAGTCTGAAGTTGTTTTTTAAACAGACTTGCAAGTCTGATTACAAACCAATTAAAGTGCTTCTGCAGCTGCTGGCGTTGCTGATGCTGCTTCTGCTGCTTGAATAACACTCAATTTACAGGGGAACACTAAAAAAGATATAAAAAAAAAACTCTTTATGAACACAGGAGGAGCAGAAAATATTTTTTCACGCCATGACTGATGACAGACCTCTGTTGGTCTGAGAGGGAGGGGCTCTGTGCGTATTCCGTTGCTTAATGTACACTGACCTGGTGTATTGTCAGTTTCATTTGAATCTTTGTTTTGATATATTTATTCCTTCAGGCTCATGTGTATGAATGAGTGTTCAAGTGTAAAGCTGTGTGCAGCTCTGTGCAGCTGTTGTCTTGCATGGAGACTTTTATTCAGCTCAGAAACAGGAGAAACAGAGTTCTTTCAGAGTAAGTCAGCACAGATATAACTGCTGCTCCTTCAAAAAAAAAAAGACAACATCTCAACTAGTTTAGATAAGGCCCATAAACACAATAAAAAAAGAAATCCAAGTGGTTGAATGAGTTTTCTTTTCAAAATCTGTATGCGACTGTTTACTTTCATAGTTGTCTTGATTCAGCTGAGGAACAAGAGAGAAAAAAAATCCAACCTGTTATTCCACACAGAATACAATTTGCTTAATAAAAAATTCTGCTGCTTGAAGAAAACAGACATCAAAGTGATGGAATTCGTGTTCAAACATTTTCAAAAACTTTGAAGTCTGAAGTTGTTTGTAAACAGACTTTTAGGTCTGATGATCAAAGCCGTTCAAATGCTTTGAAGTCTGAAGTTGTTTGTAAACAGATTTGTAAGTATGATTACAAACCAATTAAAGTGCTTCAGCAGCTGCTGGCGTTGCTGATGCTGCTTCTGCTGCTTGAATGACACTCAATTTACTGGGGAACATTAAAAAATATATTAAAAAAAACTCTTTATGAACACAGGAGGAGCAGAAAATATTTTTTCACGCCATGACTGATGACAGACCTCTGTTGGTCTGAGAGGGAGGGGCACTGTGCGTATTCCGTTGCTTAATGTACACTGACCTGGTGTATTGTCAGTTTCATTTGAATCTTTGTTTTGATATATTTATTCCTTCAGGCTCATGTGTATGAATGAGTGTTCAAGTGTAAAGCTGAGTTCAGCTCTGTGCAGCTGCTGTCTTGCATGGAGACTTTCATTCAGCTCAGAAAAAGGAGAAACAGAGTTCTTTCAGAGTAAGTCAGCACAGATATCACAGCTGCTCCTTCAAAAAAAAAAAGACAACATCTCAACTTGTTTAGATAAGGCCCATAACCACAATAAAAAAAGAAATCCAAGTGGTTGAATGAGTTTTCTTTTCAAAATCTGTATGCGACTGTTTACTTTCATAGTTGTCTTGATTCAGCTGAGGAACAAGAGAGAAAAAAAAAAATCCAACGTGTTATTCCACACACAATACAATTTGCTCAATAAAAAATGCTGCTGCTTGAAGAAAACAGACATCAAAGTGATGGAATGCGTGTTCAAACATTTTCAAAAACTTTGAAGTCTGAAGTTGTTTGTAAACAGACTTTTAGGTCTGATGATCAAAGCCGTTCAAACGCTTTGAAGTCTGAAGTTGTTTGTAAACAGACTTGTAAGTCTGATTACAAACCAATTAAAGTGCTTCTGCAGCTGCTGGCGTTGCTGATGCTGCTTCTGCTGCTTGAATAACACTCAATTTACTGGGGAACACTAGAAAAGATATAAAAAAAAAAACTCTTTATGAACACAGGAGGAGCAGAAAATATTTTTTCACGCCATGACTGATGACAGACCTCTGTTGGTCTGAGAGGGAGGGGCACTGTGCGTATTCCGTTGCTTAATGTACACTGACCTGGTGTATTGTCAGTCTCATTTGAATCTTTGTTTTGCTGTGTTCAAATGTAAAGCTGTGTGCAGCTCTATGCAGCTGTTTTCTTGCATAGAGACTTTAATTCAGCTCAGAAACAGGAGACGCAAAGTTCTTTCAGAGTAAGTCAGCACAGATATCACAGCTGCTCCTTCAAAAAAAAGACAACATCTAAACTTGTTTAGATAAGGCCCATAACCACAATAAAAAAAGAAATCCAAGTGGTTGAATGAGTTTTCTTTTCAAAATCTGTATGTGACTGTTTACTTTCATAGATGTCTTGATTCAGCTGAGGAACAAGAGAGAAAAAAAAAATCCAACCTGTTATTCCACACAGAATACAATTTGCTCAATAAAAAATGCTGCTGCTTGAAGAAAATAGACATCAAAGTGATGGAATGTGTGTTCAAACATTATCAAAAACTTTGAAGTCTGAAGTTGTTTGTAAACAGACTTTATAGGTCTGATGATCAAAGCCGTTCAAACGCTTTGAAGTCTGAAGTTGTTTGTAAACAGACTTTTAGGTCTGATGATCAAAGCCGTTCAAACGCTTTGAAGTCTGAAGTTGTTTGTAAACAGACTTGTAATTCTGATTACAAACCAATTAAAGTGCTTCAGCAGCTGCTGGCGTTGCTGATGCTGCTTCTGCTGCTTGAATAACACTCAATTTACTGGTGAACATTAAAAAAGATATAAAAAAAAACTCTTTATGAACACAGGAGGAGCAGAAAATATTTTTTCACGCCATGACTGATGACAGACCTCTGTTGGTCTGAGAGGGAGGGGCACTGTGCGTATTCCGTTGCTTAATGTACACTGACCTGGTGTATTGTCAGTTTCATTTGAATCTTTGTTTTGCTATGTTTATTCCTTCAGGCTCATGTGTATGAATGAGTGTTCAAGTTTAAAGCTGTGTGCAGCTATGTGCAGCTGTTGTCTTGCATGGAGACTTTCATTCAGCTCAGAAATAGGAGAAACAGAGTTCTTTCAGAGTAAGTCAGCACAGATATCACAGCTGCTCCTTCAAAAAAAAAGACAACATCTCAACTTGTTGAGATAAGGCCCAATAACCACAATAAAAAAAGAAATCCAAGTGGTTGAATGAGTTTTCTTTTCAAAATCTGTATGCGACTGTTTACTTTCATAGATGTCTTGATTCAGCTGAGGAACAAGACAGAGAAAAAAAAAAATTCAACCTGTTATTCCACACACAATACAATTTGTTCAATAAAAAATGCTGCTGCTTGAAGAAAACAGACATCAAAGTGATGGAATGCGTGTTCAAACATTTTCAAAAACTTTGAAGTCTGAAGTTGTTTGTAAATAGACTTTTAGGTCTGATGATCAAAGCCGTTCAAACGCTTTGAAGTCTGAAGTTGTTTTTTAAACAGACTTGTAAGTCTGATTACAAACCAATTAAAGTGCTTCTGCAGCTGCTGGCGTTGCTGATGCTGCTTCTGCTGCTTGAATAACACTCAATTTACAGGGGAACACTAAAAAAGATATAAAAAAAAAACTCTTTATGAACACAGGAGGAGCAGAAAATATTTTTTCACGCCATGACTGATGACAGACCTCTGTTGGTCTGAGAGGGAGGGGCACTGTGCGTATTCCGTTGCTTAATGTACACTGACCTGGTGTATTGTCAGTTTCATTTGAATCTTTGTTTTGATATATTTATTCCTTCAGGCTCATGTGTATGAATGAGTGTTCAAGTGTAAAGCTGAGTGCAGCTCTGTGCAGCTGTTGTCTTGCATGGAGACTTTCATTCAGCTCAGAAACAGGAGAAACAGAGTTCTTTCAGAGTAAGTCAGCACAGATATCACAGCTGCTCCTTCAAAAAAAAAAAGATAACATCTCAACTTGTTTAAATAAGGCCCATAACCACAATAAAAAAAGAAATCCAAGTGGTTGAATGAGTTTTCTTTTCAAAATCTGTATGCGACTGTTTACTTTCATAGTTGTCTTGATTCAGCTGAGGAACAAGAGAGAAAAAAAAAAATCCAACCTGTTATTCCACACACAATCCAATTTGCTCAATAAAAAATGCTGCTGCTTGAAGAAAACAGACATCAAAGTGATGGAATGCGTGTTCAACCATTTTCAAAAACTTTGAAGTCTGAAGTTGTTTGTAAACAGACTTATAGGTCTGATGATCAAAACCGTTCAAACGCTTTGAAGTCTGAAGTTGTTTGTAAACAGACTTGTAAGTCTGATTACAAACCAATTAAAGTGCTTCTGCAGCTGCTGGCGTTGCTGATGCTGCTTATGCTGCTTGAATAACACTCAATTTACTGGGGAACACTAGAAAAGATATAAAAAAAAAAACTCTTTATGAACACAGGAGGAGCAGAAAATATTTTTTCACGCCATGACTGATGACAGACCTCTGTTGGTCTGAGAGGGAGGGGCACTGTGCGTATTCCGTTGCTTAATGTACAGTGACCTGGTGTATTGACAGTTTCATTTGAATCTTTGTTTTGCTGTGTTTATTCCTTCAGGCTCATGTGTATGAATGAGTGTTCAAGTGTAAAGCTGAGTGCAGCTCTGTGCAGCTGTTGTCTTGCATGGAGACTTTTATTCAGCTCAGAAACAGGAGAAACAGAGTTCTTTCAGAGTAAGTCAGCACAGATATAACTGCTGCTCCTTCAAAAAAAAAAAGACAACATCTCAACTTGTTGAGATAAGGCCCAATAACCACAATAAAAAAAGAAATCCAAGTGGTTGAATGAGTTTTCTTTTCAAAATCTGTATGCGACTGTTTACTTTCATAGATGTCTTGATTCAGCTGAGGAACAAGAGAGAGAAAAAAAAATCCAACCTGTTAACTTGAGTGGAATTGTTATTTTCTGCTGAAATACATGAGGGAAACATCTCTCCTCTTGTTCTTCAGTACATTTTAGGTTCCCCCATAAGGAAATAGTTGAATTCTCAATTTAACATAAAAACTCATTCAGACAGTGGGATGTAATTTTTTATTGCTCTATTGTGCTTGTCTCGCTGAGTTATGCGCAGTGTGAGCAGAAAGGGTGAACTTTCGTGGAATTCTTATTTTCTACTGAAATACATGAGGGAAAAATGTCTCCTGTTGTTCCTCAGTACATTGTAGGTTCCCCCATAAGGAAATAGTTGAATTCTTTTTTTTGAATGAGCAGCAGTGATATCTGTGCTGACTTACTCTGAAAGAACTCTGTTTCTCTTGTTTCTGAGCTGAATTAAAATCTCTATGCAAGAAAACAGCTGCACAGAGCTGCACACAGCTTTACACTTGAACACTCATTCATACTCATCAGCCTGGAGGAATAAACAAAGCAAAACAAAGATTCAAGTGAGACTGACAATACACCAGGAGAAACAGGAGAGATGTTTTCCTAATTTTTTTCACCAGAGAATTACAATTCTATTCAAGTTCACCGTTTATGCTCGCAATGAGCATAAAGCACTTGTTTTCGTTCACAAATTCCTGAATTCACTAATTCAGTGCCCCCACTCCCCCTACACACACCGATTAAAGCAGATAACTTTTGAAATGTTTTTATTGTTTTTTCTTAAATAAAATTATTCCAGTTATTGATGAAAAAATTTCTATCTTGTTTCAGTGGTGTCGATTCATTTGCATGGTTGATTTGTTCTTATGCGTTTGGTGATGTGCAGTGGCACCATTACGCCTGTGGGTGGGGACACAGACCGTGTGATGAATATCAGGTGACGATCGATCACAGTCGACTCTCTGTTGGTCTATAATTGAGGGGCACTGTGCGTATTCCGTTGCTTGATGAACACTGACCTGGTGTATTGTCAGTCTCATTTGAATCTTTGTTTTGCTATGTTTATTCCTCCAGGCTCATGTGTATGAATGAGTGTTCAAATGTAAAGCTGTGTTCAGCTCTGTGCAGCTGATTTCTTGCATGGAGACTTTAATTCAGATCAGAAACAGGAGACACAAAGTTCTTTAAGAGTAAGTCAGCACAGATATCACTGCTGCTCCTTCAAAAAAAAAGATAACATCTAAACTTGTTGAGATAAGGCCCATAACCACAATAAAAAAAGAAATCCAAGTGGTTGAATGAGTTTTCTTTTCAAAATTTGTATGCGACTGTTTACTTTCATAGATGTCTTGATTCAGCTGAGGAACAAGACAGAGAAAAAAAAAAAATCCAAGCTGTTATTCCACACACAATACAATTTGTTCAATAAAAAATGCTGCTGCTTGAAGAAAACAGACATCAAAGTGATGGAATGCGTGTTCAAACATTTTCAAAAACTTTGAAGTCTGAAGTTGTTTGTAAATAGACTTTTAGGTCTGATGATCAAAGCCGTTCAAACGCTTTGAAGTCTGAAGTTGTTTTTTAAACAGACTTGTAAGTCTGATTACAAACCAATTAAAGTGCTTCTGCAGCTGCTGGCGTTGCTGATGCTGCTTCTGCTGCTTGAATAACACTCAATTTACAGGGGAACACTAAAAAAGATATAAAAAAAAAACTCTTTATGAACACAGGAGGAGCAGAAAATATTTTTTCACGCCATGACTGATGACAGACCTCTGTTGGTCTGAGAGGGAGGGGCACTGTGCGTATTCCGTTGCTTAATGTACACTGACCTGGTGTATTGTCAGTTTCATTTGAATCTTTGTTTTGATATATTTATTCCTTCAGGCTCATGTGTATGAATGAGTGTTCAAGTGTAAAGCTGAGTGCAGCTCTGTGCAGCTGTTGTCTTGCATGGAGACTTTCATTCAGCTCAGAAACAGGAGAAACAGAGTTCTTTCAGAGTAAGTCAGCACAGATATCACAGCTGCTCCTTCAAAAAAAAAAAGATAACATCTCAACTTGTTTAAATAAGGCCTATAACCACAATAAAAAAAGAAATCCAAGTGGTTGAATGAGTTTTCTTTTCAAAATCTGTATGCGACTGTTTACTTTCATAGTTGTCTTGATTCAGCTGAGGAACAAGAGAGAAAAAAAAAATCCAACCTGTTATTCCACACACAATCCAATTTGCTCAATAAAAAATGCTGCTGCTTGAAGAAAACAGACATCAAAGTGATGGAATGCGTGTTCAAACATTTTCAAAAACTTTGAAGTCTGAAGTTGTTTGTAAACAGACTTATAGGTCTGATGATCAAAACCGTTCAAACGCTTTGAAGTCTGAAGTTGTTTGTAAACAGACTTTTAGGTCTGATGATCAAAGCCGTTCAAACGCTTTGAAGTCTGAAGTTGTTTGTAAACAGACTTGTAAGTCTGATTACAAACCAATTAAAGTGCTTCTGCAGCTGCTGGCGTTGCTGATGCTGATTCTGCTGCTTGAATAACACTCAATTTACTGGGGAACACTAGAAAAGATATAAAAAAAAAAACTCTTTATGAACACAGGAGGAGCAGAAAATATTTTTTCACGCCATGACTGATGACAGACCTCTGTTGGTCTGAGAGGGAGGGGCACTGTGCGTATTCCGTTGCTTAATGTACACTGACCTGGTGTATTGTCAGTTTCATTTGAATCTTTGTTTTGCTGTGTTTATTCCTTCAGGCTCATGTGTATGAATGAGTGTTCAAGTGTAAAGCTGTGTGCAGCTCTGTGCAGCTGTTGTCTTGCATGGAGACTTTTATTCAGCTCAGAAACAGGAGAAACAGAGTTCTTTCAGAGTAAGTCAGCACAGATATAACTGCTGCTCCTTCAAAAAAAAAAAGACAACATCTCAACTAGTTTAGATAAGGCCCATAACCACAATAAAAAAAGAAATCCAAGTGGTTGAATGAGTTTTCTTTTCAAAATCTGTATGCGACTGTTTACTTTCATAGTTGTCTTGATTCAGCTGAGGAACAAGAGAGAAAAAAAATTCAACCTGTTATTCCACACAGAATACAATTTGCTTAATAAAAAATGCTGCTGCTTGAAGAAAACAGACATCAAAGTGATGGAATTCGTGTTCAAACATTTTCAAAAACTTTGAAGTCTGAAGTTGTTTGTAAACAGACTTTTAGGTCTGATGATCAAAGCCGTTCAAATGCTTTGAAGTCTGAAGTTGTTTGTAAACAGATTTGTAAGTATGATTACAAACCAATTAAAGTGCTTCAGCAGCTGCTGGCGTTGCTGATGCTGCTTCTGCTGCTTGAATGACACTCAATTTACTGGGGAACATTAAAAAAGATATTAAAAAAAACTCTTTATGAACACAGGAGGAGCAGAAAATATTTTTTCACGCCATGACTGATGACAGACCTCTGTTGGTCTGAGAGGGAGGGGCACTGTGCGTATTCCGTTGCTTAATGTACACTGACCTGGTGTATTGTCAGTTTCATTTGAATCTTTGTTTTGATATATTTATTCCTTCAGGCTCATGTGTATCAATGAGTGTTCAAGTGTAAAGCTGAGTGCAGCTCTGTGCAGCTGCTGTCTTGCATGGAGACTTTCATTCAGCTCAGAAACAGGAGAAACAGAGTTCTTTCAGAGTAAGTCAGCACAGATATAACTGCTGCTCCTTCAAAAAAAAAAAGACAACATCTCAACTAGTTTAGATAAGGCCCAATAACCACAATAAAAAAAGAAATCCAAGTGGTTGAATGAGTTTTCTTTTCAAAATCTGTATGCGACTGTTTACTTTCATAGATGTCTTGATTCAGCTGAGGAACAAGAGAGAGAAAAAAAAATCCAACCTGTTAACTTGAGTGGAATTGTTATTTTCTGCTGAAATACATGAGGGAAACATCTCTCCTCTTGTTCTTCAGTACATTTTAGGTTCCCCCATAAGGAAATAGTTGAATTCTCAATTTAACATAAAAACTCATTCAGACAGTGGGATGTAATTTTTTATTGCTCTATTGTGCTTGTCTCGCTGAGTTATGCGCAGTGTGAGCAGAAAGGGTGAACTTTCGTGGAATTCTTATTTTCTACTGAAATACATGAGGGAAAAATGTCTCCTGTTGTTCCTCAGTACATTGTAGGTTCCCCCATAAGGAAATAGTTGAATTCTTTTTTTTGAATGAGCAGCAGTGATATCTGTGCTGACTTACTCTGAAAGAACTCTGTTTCTCTTGTTTCTGAGCTGAATTAAAATCTCTATGCAAGAAAACAGCTGCACAGAGCTGCACACAGCTTTACACTTGAACACTCATTCATACTCATCAGCCTGGAGGAATAAAAAAAGCAAAACAAAGATTCAAGTGAGACTGACAATACACCAGGAAAAACAGGAGAGATGTTTTCCTAATTTTTTTCACCAGAGAATTACAATTCTATTCAAGTTCACCGTTTATGCTCGCAATGAGCATAAAGCACTTGTTTTCGTTCACAAATTCCTGAATTCACTAATTCAGTGCCCCCACTCCCCCTACACACACCGATTAAAGCAGATAACTTTTGAAATGTTTTTATTGTTTTTTCTTAAATAAAATTATTCCAGTTATTGATGAAAAAATTTCTATCTTGTTTCAGTGGTGTCGATTCATTTGCATGGTTGATTTGTTCTTATGCGTTTGGTGATGTGCAGTGGCACCATTACGCCTGTGGGTGGGGACACAGACCGTGTGATGAATATCAGGTGACGCTCGTTCACAGTCGACTCTCTGTTGGTCTATAATTGAGGGGCACTGTGCGTATTCCGTTGCTTGATGAACACTGACCTGGTGTATTGTCAGTTTCATTTGAATCTTTGTTTTGCTATGTTTATTCCTCCAGGCTCATGTGTATGAATGAGTGTTCAAGTGTAAAGCTGAGTGCAGCTCTGTGCAGCTGTTGTCTTGCATGGAGACTTTCATTCAGCTCAGAAACAGGAGAAACAGAGTTCTTTCAGAGTAAGTCAGCACAGATATCACAGCTGCTCCTTCAAAAAAAAAAAGATAACATCTCAACTTGTTTAAATAAGGCCTATAACCACAATAAAAAAAGAAATCCAAGTGGTTGAATGAGTTTTCTTTTCAAAATCTGTATGCGACTGTTTACTTTCCTAGTTGTCTTGATTCAGCTGAGGAACAAGAGAGAAAAAAAAAAAATCCAACCTGTTATTCCACACACAATCCAATTTGCTCAATAAAAAATGCTGCTGCTTGAAGAAAACAGACATCAAAGTGATGGAATGCGTGTTCAAACATTTTCAAAAACTTTGAAGTCTGAAGTTGTTTGTAAACAGACTTATAGGTCTGATGATCAAAACCGTTCAAACGCTTTGAAGTCTGAAGTTGTTTGTAAACAGACTTTTAGGTCTGATGATCAAAGCCGTTCAAACGCTTTGAAGTCTGAAGTTGTTTGTAAACAGACTTGTATGTCTGATTACAAACCAATTAAAGTGCTTCTGCAGCTGCTGGCGTTGCTGATGCTGATTCTGCTGCTTGAATAACACTCAATTTACTGGGGAACACTAGAAAAGATATAAAAAAAAAAACTCTTTATGAACACAGGAGGAGCAGAAAATATTTTTTCACGCCATGACTGATGACAGACCTCTGTTGGTCTGAGAGGGAGGGGCACTGTGCGTATTCCGTTGCTTAATGTACACTGACCTGGTGTATTGTCAGTTTCATTTGAATCTTTTTTTTGCTGTGTTTATTCCTTCAGGCTCATGTGTATGAATGAGTGTTCAAGTGTAAAGCTGTGTGCAGCTCTGTGCAGCTGTTGTCTTGCAAGGAGACTTTTATTCAGCTCAGAAACAGGAGAAACAGAGTTCTTTCAGAGTAAGTCAGCACAGATATAACTGCTGCTCCTTCAAAAAAAAAAAGACAACATCTCAACTAGTTTAGATAAGGCCCATAACCACAATAAAAAAAGAAATCCAAGTGGTTGAATGAGTTTTCTTTTCAAAATCTGTATGCGACTGTTTACTTTCATAGTTGTCTTGATTCAGCTGAGGAACAAGAGAGAAAAAAAATTCAACCTGTTATTCCACACAGAATACAATTTGCTTAATAAAAAATGCTGCTGCTTGAAGAAAACAGACATCAAAGTGATGGAATTCGTGTTCAAACATTTTCAAAAACTTTGAAGTCTGAAGTTGTTTGTAAACAGACTTTTAGGTCTGATGATCAAAGCCGTTCAAATGCTTTGAAGTCTGAAGTTGTTTGTAAACAGATTTGTAAGTATGATTACAAACCAATTAAAGTGCTTCAGCAGCTGCTGGCGTTGCTGATGCTGCTTCTGCTGCTTGAATGACACTCAATTTACTGGGGAACATTAAAAAAGATATTAAAAAAAACTCTTTATGAACACAGGAGGAGCAGAAAATATTTTTTCACGCCATGACTGATGACAGACCTCTGTTGGTCTGAGAGGGAGGGGCACTGTGCGTATTCCGTTGCTTAATGTACACTGACCTGGTGTATTGTCAGTTTCATTTGAATCTTTGTTTTGATATATTTATTCCTTCAGGCTCATGTGTATGAATGAGTGTTCAAGTGTAAAGCTGAGTGCAGCTCTGTGCAGCTGCTGTCTTGCATGGAGACTTTCATTCAGCTCAGAAACAGGAGAAACAGAGTTCTTTCAGAGTAAGTCAGCACAGATATCACAGCTGCTCCTTCAAAAAAAAAAAGACAACATCTCAACTTGTTTAGATAAGGCCCATAACCACAATAAAAAAAGAAATCCAAGTGGTTGAATGAGTTTTCTTTTCAAAATCTGTATGCGACTGTTTACTTTCATAGTTGTCTTGATTCAGCTGAGGAACAAGAGAGAAAAAAAAAATCCAACGTGTTATTCCACACACAATACAATTTGCTCAATAAAAAATGCTGCTGCTTGAAGAAAACAGACATCAAAGTGATGGAATGCGTGTTCAAACATTTTCAAAAACTTTGAAGTCTGAAGTTGTTTGTAAACAGACTTATAGGTTTGATGATCAAAGCCGTTCAAACGCTTTGAAGTCTGAAGTTGTTTGTAAACAGACTTTTAGGTCTGATGATCAAAGCCGTTCAAACGCTTTGAAGTCTGAAGTTGTTTGTAAACAGACTTGTAAGTCTGATTACAAACCAATTAAAGTGCTTCTGCAGCTGCTGGCGTTGCTGATGCTGCTTCTGCTGCTTGAATACCACTCAATTTACTGGGGAACACTAGAAAAGATATTAAAAAAAAACTCTTTATGAACACAGGAGGAGCAGAAAATATTTTCTCACGCTATGACTGATGACAGACTTCTGTTGGTCTGAGACAATTTCAACTTTGTCCTAGAGACATGGGGCCACTTGCTATTTCATCAAGAGCCCTAAAGAAGCGCCCACACCAAATTTGGGGTTTCTAATAATTGAAGAACGCAGAAACCCTAACCCTAATTTCAGCTAACCCTAACCCTAACCCTAGTTTCAGTCTTAACGCAACCCTAATTCAATGCAAGTCTATAGGTTGAAATTTCAACTTTGTCGTAGAGACATGGGGCCACTTGCATTTTCATCAAGAGCCCCAAAGAAACACCCACGCCAAATTTGGGGCTTCTAGTACTTGAGGAACGCAGAAACCCTAACCCTAATTTCAACTAACCCTAACCCTAGTTTCAGCCTTAACGTTAACCCTAATTCAATGCAAGTCTATGGGGTGAAATTTCAACTTTGTCCTAGAGACATGGGGCCACTTGCTATTTCATCAAGAGCCCCAAAGAAGCGCCCACGCCAAATTTGGGGTTTCTAATACTTGAGGAAGACAGAAACCCTAACCCTAATTTCAGCTAACCCTAACCCTAACCCTAACCCTAGTTTCAGCCTTAACGTTAACCCTAATTCAATGCAAGTCTATGGGGTGAAATTTCAACTTTGTCCTAGAGACATGGGGCCACTTGCATTTTCATCAAGAGCCCCAAAGAAACACCCACGCAAAATTTGGGGCTTCTAGTACTTGAGGAACGCAGAAACCCTAACCCTAATTTCAACTAACCCTAACCCTAACCCTAGTTTCAGCCTTAACGTTAACCCTAATTCAATGCAAGTCTATGGGGTGAAATTTCAACTTTGTCCTAGAGACATGGGGCCACTTGCTATTTCATCAAGAGCCCCAAAGAAGCGCCCACGCCAAATTTGGGGTTTCTAATACTTGAGGAAGACAGAAACCCTAACCCTAATTTCAGCTAACCCTAACCATAACCCTAACCCTAGTTTCAGCCTTAATGTTAACCCTAATTCAATTCAAGTCTGATGGGGTTAAAATTCATTCAGACAGTGGGATGTCTTTTTTTTATTGCTCTATTGTGCTTCTCTCGCTGAGTTATGCGCAGTGTGAGCAGAAAGGGTGAACTTGAGTGGAATTGTTATTTTCTGCTGAAATACATGAGGGAAACATCTCTCCTGTTGTTCCTCAGTACATTGTAGGTTCCCCCATAAGGAAATAGTTGAGTTCTCAATTTAACATGAAAACTCATTCAGACAGTGGGATGTCATTTTTTATTGCTCTATTGTGCTTCTCTCGCTGAGTTATGCGCAGTGTGAGCAGAAAGGGTGAACTTGAGTGGAATTGTTATTTTCTACTGAAATACATGAGGGAAACATCTGTCCTGTTGTTCCTCAGTACATTGTAGGTTCCCCCATAAGGAAATAGTTGATTTCTCAATTTAACATGAAAACTCATTCAGACAGTGGGATGTCATTTTTTATTGCTCTATTGTGCTTCTCTCGCTGAGTTATGCGCAGTGTGAGCAGAAAGGGTGAACTTGAGTGGAATTGTTATTTTCTGCTGAAATACATGAGGGAAACATCTCTCCTGTTGTTCCTCAGTACATTGTAGGTTCCCCCATAAGGAAATAGTTGAGTTCTCAATTTAACATGAAAACTCATTCAGACAGTGGGATGTCATTTTTTATTGCTCTATTGTGCTTCTCTCGCTGAGTTATGCGCAGTGTGAGCAGAAAGGGTGAACTTGAGTGGAATTGTTATTTTCTACTGAAATACATGAGGGAAACATCTGTCCTGTTGTTCCTCAGTACATTGTAGGTTCCCCCATAAGGAAATAGTTGATTTCTCAATTTAACATGAAAACTCATTCAGACAGTGGGATGTCATTTTTTATTGCTCTATTGTGCTTCTCTCGCTGAGTGATGCGCAGTGTGAGCAGAAAGGGTGAACTTTGAGTGGAACTGTTATTTTCTGCTGAAATACATGAGGGAAACATCTCTCCTGTTGTTCCTCAGTACATTGTAGGTTCCCCCATAAGGAAATAGTTGATTTCTCAATTTAACATGAAAACTCATTCAGACAGTGGGATGTCATTTTTTATTGCTCTATTGTGCTTCTCTCGCTGAGTTATGCGCAGTGTGAGCAGAAAGGGTGAACTTGAGTGGAATTGTTATTTTCTGCTGAAATACATCAGGGAAACATCTCTCCTGTTGTTCCTGAGTACATTGTAGGTCCCCCCATAAGGAAATAGTTGATTTCTCAATTTAACATGAAAACTCATTCAGACAGTGGGATGTCATTTTTTATTGCTCTATTGTGCTTCTCTCGCTGAGTTATGCGCAGTGTGAGCAGAAAGGGTGAACTTGAGTGGAATTGTTATTTTCTGCTGAAATACATGAGGGAAACATCTGTCCTGTTGTTCCTCAGTACATTGTAGGTTCCCCCATAAGGAAATAGTTGATTTCTCAATTTAACATGAAAACTCATTCAGACAGTGGGATGTCATTTTTTATTGCTCTATTGTGCTTCTCTCGCTGAGTTATGCGCAGTGTGAGCAGAAAGGGTGAACTTTGAGTGGAATTGTTATTTTCTGCTGAAATACATGAGGGAAACATCTCTCCTGTTGTTCCTCAGTACATTGTAGGTTCCCCCATAAGGAAATAGTTGATTTCTCAATTTAACATGAAAACTCATTCAGACAGTGGGATGTCATTTTTTATTGCTCTATTGTGCTTCTCTCGCTGAGTTATGCGCAGTATGAGCAGAAAGGGTGAACTTGAGTGGAATTGTTATTTTCTGCTGAAATACATGAGGGAAACATCTGTCCTGTTGTTCCTCAGTACATTGTAGGTTCCCCCATAAGGAAATAGTTGATTTCTCAATTTAACATGAAAACTCATTCAGACAGTGGGATGTCATTTTTTATTGCTCTATTGTGCTTCTCTCGCTGAGTTATGCGCAGTGTGAGCAGAAAGGGTGAACTTGAGTGGAATTGTTATTTTCTGCTGAAATACATGAGGGAAACATCTGTCCTGTTGTTCCTCAGTACATTGTAGGTTCCCCCATAAGGAAATAGTTGATTTCTCAATTTAACATGAAAACTCATTCAGACAGTGGGATGTCATTTTTTATTGCTCTATTGTGCTTCTCTCGCTGAGTTATGCGCAGTGTGAGCAGAAAGGGTGAACTTTGAGTGGAATTGTTATTTTCTGCTGAAATACATGAGGGAAACATCTCTCCTGTTGTTCCTGAGTACATTGTAGGTCCCCCCATAAGGAAATAGTTGATTTCTCAATTTAACATGAAAACTCATTCAGACAGTGGGATGTCATTTTTTATTGCTCTATTGTGCTTCTCTCGCTGAGTTATGCGCAGTATGAGCAGAAAGGGTGAACTTGAGTGGAATTGTTATTTTCTGCTGAAATACATGAGGGAAACATCTGTCCTGTTGTTCCTCAGTACATTGTAGGTTCCCCCATAAGGAAATAGTTGATTTCTCAATTTAACATGAAAACTCATTCAGACAGTGGGATGTCATTTTTTATTGCTCTATTGTGCTTCTCTCGCTGAGTTATGCACAGTGTGAGCAGAAAGGGTGAACTTTGAGTGGAACTGTTATTTTCTGCTGAAATACATGAGGGAAACATCTCTCCTGTTGTTCCTCAGTACATTGTAGGTTCTCCCATAAGGAAATAGTTGATTTCTCAATTTAACATGAAAACTCATTCAGACAGTGGGATGTCATTTTTTATTGCTCTATTGTGCTTGTCTCGCTGAGTTATGCGCAGTGTGAGCAGAAAGGGTGAACTTGAGTGGAATTGTTATTTTCTGCTGAAATACATGAGGAAAACATCTGTCCTGTTGTTCCTCAGTACATTGTAGGTTCCCCCATAGGGAAATAGTTGATTTCTCAATTTAACATGAAAACTCATTCAGACAGTGGGATGTCATTTTTTATTGCTCTATTGTGCTTCTCTCGCTGAATTATGCGCAGTGTGACCAGAAAGGGTGAACTTGAGTGGAATTGTTATTTTCTGCTGAAATACATGAGGGAAACAGCTCTCCTGTTTTTCCTCAGTACATTGTAGGTTCCCCCATAAGGAAATAGTTGATTTCTCAATTTAACATGAAAACTCATTCAGACAGTGGGATGTCATTTTTTATTGCTCTATTGTGCTTCTCTCGCTGAATTATGCGCAGTGTGAGCAGAAAGGGTGAACTTGAGTGGAATTGTTATTTTCTGCTGAAATACATGAGGGAAACAGCTCTCCTGTTTTTCCTCAGTACATTGTAGGTTCCCCCATAAGGAAATAGTTGATTTCTCAATTTAACATGAAAACTCATTCAGACAGTGGGATGTCATTTTTTATTGCTCTATTGTGCTTCTCTCGCTGAATTATGCGCAGTGTGAGCAGAAAGGGTGAACTTGAGTGGAATTGTTATTTTCTGCTGAAATACATGAGGGAAACATCTCTCCTGTTGTTCCTGAGTACATTGTAGGTCCCCCCATAAGGAAATAGTTGATTTCTCAATTTAACATGAAAACTCATTCAGACAGTGGGATGTCATTTTTTATTGCTCTATTGTGCTTCTCTCGCTGAGTTATGCGCAGTGTGAGCAGAAAGGGTGAACTTGAGTGGAATTGTTATTTTCTGCTGAAATACATGAGGGAAACATCTCTCCTGTTGTTCCTGAGTACATTGTAGGTTCCCCCATAAGGAAATAGTTGAATTCTAAATTTAACATGAAAACTCATTCAGACAGTGGGATGTCATTTTTTATTGCTCTATTGTGCTTCTCTCGCTGAGTTATGCGCAGTGTGAGCAGAAAGGGTGAACTTGAGTGGAATTGTTATTTTCTGCTGAAATACATGAGGGAAACATCTGTCCTGTTGTTCCTGAGTACATTGTAGGTTCCCCCATAAGGAAATAGTTGATTTCTCAATTTAACATGAAAACTCATTCAGACAGTGGGATGTCATTTTTTATTGCTCTATTGTGCTTCTCTCGCTGAATTATGCGCAGTGTGAGCAGAAAGGGTGAACTTGAGTGGAATTGTTATTTTCTGCTGAAATACATGGGGGAAACATCTCTCCTGTTGTTCCTCTGTACATTGTAGGTTCCCCCATAAGGAAATAGTTGATTTCCCAATTTAACATGAAAACTCATTCAGACAGTGGGATGTCATTTTTTATTGCTCTATTGTGCTTCTCTCGCTGAGTTATGCGCAGTGTGAGCAGAAAGGGTGAACTTGAGTGGAATTGTTATTTTCTGCTGAAATACATGAGGAAAACATCTGTCCTGTTGTTCCTCAGTACATTGTAGGTTCCCCCATAAGGAAATAGTTGATTTCTCAATTTAACATGAAAACTCATTCAGACAGTGGGATGTCATTTTTTATTGCTCTATTGTGCTTCTCTCGCTGAATTATGCGCAGTGTGAGCAGAAAGGGTGAACTTTGAGTGGAACTGTTATTTTCTGCTGAAATACATGGGACGCTTTGAAGTCTGAAGTTGTTTGTAAACAGATTTGTAAGTCTGATTACAAACCAATTAAAGTGCTTCAGCAGCTGCTGGCGTTGCTGATGCTGCTTCTGCTGCTTGAATAACACTCAATTTACTGGGGAACATTAAAAAAGATATTAAAAAAAACTCTTTATGAACACAGGAGGAGCAGAAAATATTTTTTCACGCCATGACTGATGACAGACCTCTGTTGGTCTGAGAGGGAGGGGCACTGTGCGTATTCCGTTGCTTAATGTACACTGACCTGGTGTATTGTCAGTCTCATTTGAATCTTTGTTTTGCTAGTGTTCAAATGTAAAGCTGTGTGCAGCTCTATGCAGCTGTTTTCTTGCATAGAGACTTTAATTCAGCTCAGAAACAGGAGACGCAAAGTTCTTTCAGAGTAAGTCAGCACAGATATCACAGCTGCTCCTTCAAAAAAAAAAAGACAACATCTCAACTTGTTTAGATAAGGCCCATAACCACAATAAAAAAAGAAATCCAAGTGGTTGAATGAGTTTTCTTTTCAAAATCTGTATGTGACTGTTTACTTTCATAGATGTCTTGATTCAGCTGAGGAACAAGAGAGAAAAAAAAATCCAACCTGTTATTCCACACAGAATACAATTTGCTCAATAAAAAATGCTGCTGCTTGAAGAAAATAGACATCAAAGTGATGGAATGCGTGTTCAAACATTATCAAAAACTTTGAAGTCTGAAGTTGTTTGTAAACAGACTTTATAGGTCTGATGATCAAAGCCGTTCAAACGCTTTGAAGTCTGAAGTTGTTTGTAAACAGACTTTTAGGTCTGATGATCAAAGCCGTTCAAACGCTTTGAAGTCTGAAGTTGTTTGTAAACAGACTTGTAATTCTGATTACAAACCAATTAAAGTGCTTCAGCAGCTGCTGGCGTTGCTGATGCTGCTTCTGCTGCTTGAATAACACTCAATTTACTGGTGAACATTAAAAAAGATATAAAAAAAAACTCTTTATGAACACAGGAGGAGCAGAAAATATTTTTTCACGCCATGACTGATGACAGACCTCTGTTGGTCTGAGAGGGAGGGGCACTGTGCGTATTCCGTTGCTTAATGTACACTGACCTGGTGTATTGTCAGTTTCATTTGAATCTTTGTTTTGCTAGTGTTCAAATGTAAAGCTGTGTGCAGCTCTATGCAGCTGTTTTCTTGCATAGAGACTTTAATTCAGCTCAGAAACAGGAGACGCAAAGTTCTTTCAGAGTAAGTCAGCACAGATATCACAGCTGCTCCTTCAAAAAAAAGACAACATCTAAACTTGTTTAGATAAGGCCCATAACCACAATAAAAAAAGAAATCCAAGTGGTTGAATGAGTTTTCTTTTCAAAATCTGTATGTGACTGTTTACTTTCATAGATGTCTTGATTCAGCTGAGGAACAAGAGAGAAAAAAAAAATCATACCTGTTATTCCACACAGAATACAATTTGCTCAATAAAAAATGCTGCTGCTTGAAGAAAATAGACATCAAAGTGATGGAATGCGTGTTCAAACATTATCAAAAACTTTGAAGTCTGAAGTTGTTTGTAAACAGACTTTATAGGTCTGATGATCAAAGCCGTTCAAACGCTTTGAAGTCTGAAGTTGTTTGTAAACAGACTTTTAGGTCTGATGATCAAAGCCGTTCAAACGCTTTGAAGTCTGAAGTTGTTTGTAAACAGACTTGTAATTCTGATTACAAACCAATTAAAGTGCTTCAGCAGCTGCTGGCGTTGCTGATGCTGCTTCTGCTGCTTGAATAACACTCAATTTACTGGTGAACATTAAAAAAGATATAAAAAAAAACTCTTTATGAACACAGGAGGAGCAGAAAATATTTTTTCACGCCATGAGTGATGACAGACCTCTGTTGGTCTGAGAGGGAGGGGCACTGTGCGTATTCCGTTGCTTAATGTACACTGACCTGGTGTATTGTCAGTTTCATTTGAATCTTTGTTTTGCTATGTTTATTCCTTCAGGCTCATGTGTATGAATGAGTGTTCAAGTGTAAAGCTGTGTGCAGCTATGTGCAGCTGTTGTCTTGCATGGAGACTTTCATTCAGCTCAGAAATAGGAGAAACAGAGTTCTTTCAGAGTAAGTCAGCACAGATATCACAGCTGCTCCTTCAAAAAAAAAGACAACATCTCAACTTGTTGAGATAAGGCCCAATAACCACAATAAAAAAAGAAATCCAAGTGGTTGAATGAGTTTTCTTTTCAAAATCTGTATGCGACTGTTTACTTTCATAGATGTCTTGATTCAGCTGAGGAACAAGAGAGAGAGAAAAAAATCCAACCTGTTAACTTGAGTGGAATTGTTATTTTCTGCTGAAATACATGAGGGAAACATCTCTCCTCTTGTTCTTCAGTACATTTTAGGTTCCCCCATAAGGAAATAGTTGAATTCTCAATTTAACATAAAAACTCATTCAGACAGTGGGATGTAATTTTTTATTGCTCTATTGTGCTTGTCTCGCTGAGTTATGCGCAGTGTGAGCAGAAAGGGTGAACTTTCGTGGAATTCTTATTTTCTACTGAAATACATGAGGGAAAAATGTCTCCTGTTGTTCCTCAGTACATTGTAGGTTCCCCCATAAGGAAATAGTTGAATTCTTTTTTTTGAATGAGCAGCAGTGATATCTGTGCTGACTTACTCTGAAAGAACTCTGTTTCTCTTGTTTCTGAGCTGAATTAAAATCACTATGCAAGAAAACAGCTGCACAGAGCTGCACACAGCTTTACACTTGAACACTCATTCATACTCATCAGCCTGGAGGAATAAACAAAGCAAAACAAAGATTCAAGTGAGACTGACAATACACCAGGAAAAACAGGAGAGATGTTTTCCTAATTTTTTTCACCAGAGAATTACAATTCTATTCAAGTTCACCGTTTATGCTCGCAATGAGCATAAAGCACTTGTTTTCGTTCACAAATTCCTGAATTCACTAATTCAGTGCCCCCACTTCCCCTACACACACCGATTAAAGCAGATAACTTTTGAAATGTTTTTATTGTTTTTTCTTAAATAAAATTATTCCAGTTATTGATGAAAAAATTTCTATCTTGTTTCAGTGGTGTCGATTCATTTGCATGGTTGATTTGTTCTTATGCGTTTGGTGATGTGCAGTGGCACCATTACGCCTGTGGGTGGGGACACAGACCGTGTGATGAATATCAGGTGACGATCGATCACAGTCGACTCTCTGTTGGTCTATAATTGAGGGGCACTGTGCGTATTCCGTTGCTTGATGAACACTGACCTGGTGTATTGTCAGTCTCATTTGAATCTTTGTTTTGCTATGTTTATTCCTCCAGGCTCATGTGTATGAATGAGTGTTCAAATGTAAAGCTGTGTTCAGCTCTGTGCAGCTGATTTCTTGCATGGAGACTTTAATTCAGATCAGAAACAGGAGACACAAAGTTCTTTAAGAGTAAGTCAGCACAGATATCACTGCTGCTCCTTCAAAAAAAAAGATAACATCTCAACTTGTTGAGATAAGGCCCATAACCACAATAAAAAAAGAAATCCAAGTGGTTGAATGAGTTTTCTTTTCAAGATTTGTATGCGACTGTTTACTTTCATAGATGTCTTGATTCAGCTGAGGAACAAGACAGAGAAAAAAAAAATCCAACCTGTTATTCCACACACAATACAATTTGTTCAATAAAAAATGCTGCTGCTTGAAGAAAACAGACATCAAAGTGATGGAATGCGTGTTCAAACATTTTCAAAAACTTTGAAGTCTGAAGTTGTTTGTAAAAAGACTTTTAGGTCTGATGATCAAAGCCGTTCAAACGCTTTGAAGTCTGAAGTTGTTTTTTAAACAGACTTGTAAGTCTGATTACAAACCAATTAAAGTGCTTCTGCAGCTGCTGGCGTTGCTGATGCTGCTTCTGCTGCTTGAATAACACTCAATTTACAGGGGAACACTAAAAAAGATATAAAAAAAAAACTCTTTATGAACACAGGAGGAGCAGAAAATATTTTTTCACGCCATGACTGATGACAGACCTCTGTTGGTCTGAGAGGGAGGGGCACTGTGCGTATTCCGTTGCTTAATGTACACTGACCTGGTGTATTGTCAGTTTCATTTGAATCTTTGTTTTGATATATTTATTCCTTCAGGCTCATGTGTATGAATGAGTGTTCAAGTGTAAAGCTGAGTGCAGCTCTGTGCAGCTGTTGTCTTGCATGGAGACTTTCATTCAGCTCAGAAACAGGAGAAACAGAGTTCTTTCAGAGTAAGTCAGCACAGATATCACAGCTGCTCCTTCAAAAAAAAAGAAGATAACATCTCAACTTGTTTAAATAAGGCCTATAACCACAATAAAAAAAGAAATCCAAGTGGTTGAATGAGTTTTCTTTTCAAAATCTGTATGCGACTGTTTACTTTCATAGTTGTCTTGATTCAGCTGAGGAACAAGAGAGAAAAAAAAAAAATCCAACCTGTTATTCCACACACAATCCAATTTGCTCAATAAAAAATGCTGCTGCTTGAAGAAAACAGACATCAAAGTGATGGAATGCGTGTTCAAACATTTTCAAAAACTTTGAAGTCTGAAGTTGTTTGTAAACAGACTTATAGGTCTGATGATCAAAACCGTTCAAACGCTTTGAAGTCTGAAGTTGTTTGTAAACAGACTTTTAGGTCTGATGATCAAAGCCGTTCAAACGCTTTGAAGTCTGAAGTTGTTTGTAAACAGACTTGTAAGTCTGATTACAAACCAATTAAAGTGCTTCTGCAGCTGCTGGCGTTGCTGATGCTGATTCTGCTGCTTGAATAACACTCAATTTACTGGGGAACACTAGAAAAGATATAAAAAAAAAAACTCTTTATGAACACAGGAGGAGCAGAAAATATTTTTTCACGCCATGACTGATGACAGACCTCTGTTGGTCTGAGAGGGAGGGGCACTGTGCGTATTCCGTTGCTTAATGTACACTGACCTGGTGTATTGTCAGTTTCATTTGAATCTTTGTTTTGCTGTGTTTATTCCTTCAGGCTCATGTGTATGAATGAGTGTTCAAGTGTAAAGCTGTGTGCAGCTCTGTGCAGCTGTTGTCTTGCATGGAGACTTTTATTCAGCTCAGAAACAGGAGAAACAGAGTTCTTTCAGAGTAAGTCAGCACAGATATAACTGCTGCTCCTTCAAAAAAAAAAAGACAACATCTCAACTAGTTTAGATAAGGCCCATAACCACAATAAAAAAAGAAATCCAAGTGGTTGAATGAGTTTTCTTTTCAAAATCTGTATGCGACTGTTTACTTTCATAGTTGTCTTGATTCAGCTGAGGAAAAAGAGAGAAAAAAAAATCCAACCTGTTATTCCACACAGAATACAATTTGCTTAATAAAAAATGCTGCTGCTTGAAGAAAACAGACATCAAAGTGATGGAATTCGTGTTCAAACATTTTCAAAAACTTTGAAGTCTGAAGTTGTTTGTAAACAGACTTTTAGGTCTGATGATCAAAGCCGTTCAAATGCTTTGAAGTCTGAAGTTGTTTGTAAACAGATTTGTAAGTCTGATTACAAACCAATTAAAGTGCTTCAGCAGCTGCTGGCGTTGCTGATGCTGCTTCTGCTGCTTGAATGACACTCAATTTACTGGGGAACATTAAAAAAGATATTAAAAAAAACTCTTTATGAACACAGGAGGAGCAGAAAATATTTTTTCACGCCATGACTGATGACAGACCTCTGTTGGTCTGAGAGGGAGGGGCACTGTGCGTATTCCGTTGCTTAATGTACACTGACCTGGTGTATTGTCAGTTTCATTTGAATCTTTGTTTTGATATATTTATTCCTTCAGGCTCATGTGTATGAATGAGTGTTCAAGTGTAAAGCTGAGTGCAGCTCTGTGCAGCTGCTGTCTTGCATGGAGACTTTCATTCAGCTCAGAAACAGGAGAAACAGAGTTCTTTCAGAGTAAGTCAGCACAGATATCACAGCTGCTCCTTCAAAAAAAAAAAGACAACATCTCAACTTGTTTAGATAAGGCCCATAACCACAATAAAAAAAGAAATCCAAGTGGTTGAATGAGTTTTCTTTTCAAAATCTGTATGCGACTGTTTACTTTCATAGTTGTCTTGATTCAGCTGAGGAACAAGAGAGAAAAAAAAAATCCAACGTGTTATTCCACACACAATACAATTTGCTCAATAAAAAATGCTGCTGCTTGAAGAAAACAGACATCAAAGTGATGGAATGCGTGTTCAAACATTTTCAAAAACTTTGAAGTCTGAAGTTGTTTGTAAACAGACTTATAGGTTTGATGATCAAAGCCGTTCAAACGCTTTGAAGTCTGAAGTTGTTTGTAAACAGACTTTTAGGTCTGATGATCAAAGCCGTTCAAACGCTTTGAAGTCTGAAGTTGTTTGTAAACAGACTTGTAAGTCTGATTACAAACCAATTAAAGTGCTTCTGCAGCTGCTGGCGTTGCTGATGCTGCTTCTGCTCCTTGAATAACACTCAATTTACTGGGGAACACTAGAAAAGATATTAAAAAAAAAACTCTTTATGAACACAGGAGGAGCAGAAAATATTTTCTCACGCCATGACTGATGACAGACTTCTGTTGGTCTGAGACAATTTCAACTTTGTCCTAGAGACATGGGGCCACTTGCTATTTCATCAAGAGCCCCAAAGAAGCGCCCACACCAAATTTGGGGTTTCTAATAATTGAAGAACGCAGAAACCCTAACCCTAATTTCAGCTAACCCTAACCCTAACCCTAGTTTCAGTCTTAACGCAACCCTAATTCAATGCAAGTCTATAGGTTGAAATTTCAACTTTGTCGTAGAGACATGGGGCCACTTGCATTTTCATCAAGAGCACCAAAGAAACACCCACGCAAAATTTGGGGCTTCTAGTACTTGAGGAACGGAGAAATCCTAACCCTAATTTCAACTAACCCTAACCCTAACCCTAGTTTCAGCCTTAACGTTAACCCTAATTCAATGCAAGTCTATGGGGTGAAATTTCAACTTTGTCCTAGAGACATGGGGCCACTTGCTATTTCATCAAGAGCCCCAAAGAAGCGCCCACGCAAAATTTGGGGTTTCTAATACTTGAGGAAGACAGAAACCCTAACCCTAATTTCAGCTAACCCTAACCCTAACCCTAACCCTAGTTTCAGCCTTAACGTTAACCCTAATTCAATGCAAGTCTATTGGGTGAAATTTCAACTTTGTCCTAGAGACATGGGGCCACTTGCATTTTCATCAAGAGCCCCAAAGAAACACCCACGCAAAATTTGGGGCTTCTAGTACTTGAGGAACGCAGAAACCCTAACCCTAATTTCAACTAACCCTAACCCTAACCCTAGTTTCAGCCTTAACGTTAACCCTAATTCAATGCAAGTCTATGGGGTGAAATTTCAACTTTGTCCTAGAGACATGGGGCCACTTGCTATTTCATCAAGAGCCCCAAAGAAGCGCCCACGCCAAATTTGGGGTTTCTAATACTTGAGGAAGACAGAAACCCTAACCCTAATTTCAGCTAACCCTAACCATAACCCTAACCCTAGGTTCAGCCTTAATGTTAACCCTAATTCAATTCAAGTCTGATGGGGTTAAAATTCATTCAGACAGTGGGATGTCTTTTTTTATTGCTCTATTGTGCTTCTCTCGCTGAGTTATGCGCAGTGTGAGCAGAAAGGGTGAACTTGAGTGGAATTGTTATTTTCTGCTGAAATACATGAGGGAAACATCTCTCCTGTTGTTCCTCAGTACATTGTAGGTTCCCCCATAAGGAAATAGTTGAGTTCTCAATTTAACATGAAAACTCATTCAGACAGTGGGATGTCATTTTTTATTGCTCTATTGTGCTTCTCTCGCTGAGTTATGCGCAGTGTGAGCAGAAAGGGTGAACTTGAGTGGAATTGTTATTTTCTACTGAAATACATGAGGGAAACATCTGTCCTGTTGTTCCTCAGTACATTGTAGGTTCCCCCATAAGGAAATAGTTGATTTCTCAATTTAACATGAAAACTCATTCAGACAGTGGGATGTCATTTTTTATTGCTCTATTGTGCTTCTCTCGCTGAGTGATGCGCAGTGTGAGCAGAAAGGGTGAACTTTGAGTGGAACTGTTATTTTCTGCTGAAATACATGAGGGAAACATCTCTCCTGTTGTTCCTCAGTACATTGTAGGTTCCCCCATAAGGAAATAGTTGATTTCTCAATTTAACATGAAAACTCATTCAGACAGTGGGATGTCATTTTTATTGCTCTATTGTGCTTCTCTCGCTGAGTTATGCGCAGTGTGAGCAGAAAGGGTGAACTTGAGTGGAATTGTTATTTTCTGCTGAAATACATGAGGGAAACATCTATCCTGTTGTTCATGAGTACATTGTAGGTTCCCCCATAAGGAAATAGTTGAATTCTCAATTTAACATGAAAACTCATTCATACAGTGGGATGTCATTTTTTATTGCTCTATTGTGCTTCTCTCGCTGAGTTATGCGCAGTGTGAGCAGAAAGGGTGAACTTGAGTGGAATTGTTATTTTCTGCTGAAATACATGAGGGAAACATCTCTCCTGTTGTTCCTCAGTACATTGTAGGTTCCCCCATAAGGAAATAGTTGAGTTCTCAATTTAACATGAAAACTCATTCAGACAGTTGGGATGTCATTTTTTATTGCTCTATTGTGCTTCTCTCGCTGAGTTATGCGCAGTGTGAGCAGAAAGGGTGAACTTGAGTGGAATTGTTATTTTCTGCTGAAATACATGAGGGAAACATCTCTCCTGTTGTTCATGAGTACATTGTAGGTTCCCCCATAAGGAAATAGTTGAATTCTCAATTTAACATGAAAACTCATTCAGACAGTGGGATGTCATTTTTATTGCTCTATTGTGCTTCTCTCGCTATGTTATGCGCAGTGTGAGCAGAAAGGGTGAACTTGAGTGGAATTGTTATTTTCTGCTGAAATACATGAGGGAAACATCTCTCCTGTTGTTCCTGAGTACATTGTAGGTCCCCCCATAAGGAAATAGTTGAATTCTCAATTTAACATAAAAACTCATTCAGACAGTGGGATGTCATTTTTATTGCTCTATTGTGCTTCTCTCGCTATGTTATGCGCAGTGTGAGCAGAAAGGGTGAACTTGAGTGGAATTGTTATTTTCTGCTGAAATACATGAGGGAAACATCTCTCCTGTTGTTCCTGAGTACATTGTAGGTCCCCCCATAAGGAAATAGTTGATTTCTCAATTTAACATGAAAACTCATTCAGACAGTGGGATGTCATTTTTTATTGCTCTATTGTGCTTCTCTCGCTGAGTTATGCGCAGTGTGAGCAGAAAGGGTGAACTTGAGTGGAATTGTTATTTTCTGCTGAAATACATGAGGGAAACATCTGTCCTGTTGTTCCTCACTACATTGTAGGTTCCCCCATAAGGAAATAGTTGATTTCTCAATATAACATGAAAACTCATTCAGACAGTGGGATGTCATTTTTTATTGCTCTATTGTGCTTCTCTCGCTGAGTTATGCACAGTGTGAGCAGAAAGGGTGAACTTTGAGTGGAACTGTTATTTTCTGCTGAAATACATGAGGGAAACATCTCTCCTGTTGTTCCTCACTACATTGTAGGTTCCCCCATAAGGAAATAGTTGAATTCTCAATTTAACATGAAAACTCATTCACACAGTGGGATGTCATTTTTTTATTGCTCTATTGTGCTTCTCTCGCTGAGTTATGCGCAGTGTGAGCAGAAAGGGTGAACTTGAGTGGAATTGTTATTTTCTGCTGAAATACATGAGGGAAACATCTCTCCTGTTGTTCCTCAGTACATTGTAGGTCCCCCCATAAGGAAATAGTTGAATTCTCAATTTAACATGAAAACTCATTCAGACAGTGGGATGTCATTTTTTATTGCTCTATTGTGCTTCTCTCGCTGAGTTATGTGCAGTGTGAGCAGAAAGGGTGAACTTGAGTGGAATTGTTATTTTCTGCTGAAATACATGAGGGAAACAGCTCTCCTGTTGTTCCTCAGTACATTGTAGGTTCCCCCATAAGGAAATAGTTGAATTCTAAATTTAACATGAAAACTCATTCAGACAGTGGGATGTCATTTTTTATTGCTCTATTGTGCTTCTCTCGCTGAGTTATGCGCAGTGTGAGCAGAAAGGGTGAACTTGAGTGGAATTGTTATTTTCTGCTGAAATACATGAGGGAAACATGTCTCCTGTTGTTCCTCTGTACATTGTAGGTTCCCCCATAAGGAAATAGTTGAATTCTAAATTTAACATGAAAACTCATTCAGACAGTGGGATGTCATTTTTTATTGCTCTATTGTGCTTCTCTCGCTGAATTATGCGCAGTGTGAGCAGAAAGGGTGAACTTGAGTGGAATTGTTATTTTCTGCTGAAATACATTAGGGAAACATCTCTCCTGTTGTTCCTCACTACATTGTAGGTTCCCCCATAAGGAAATAGTTGATTTCTCAATTTAACATGAAAACTCATTCAGACAGTGGGATGTCATTTTTTATTGCTCTATTGTGCTTCTCTCGCTGAATTATGCGCAGTGTGAGCAGAAAGGGTGAACTTGAGTGGAATTGTTATTTTCTGCTGAAATACATGGGGGAAACATCTCTCCTGTTGTTCCTCACTACATTGTAGGTTCCCCCATAAGGAAATAGTTGAATTCTTTAATTTCTTAAACTTGAACATTCATTCATATTCATCTGCCTGGAGGAATAAACAAAGCAAAACTAAGATTCAAATGAGACTGACAATAGAGGAACAACAGGAAAGATTTTTTCCTTATTTTTTCCACCAGAGAATTACAATTCCATTCAAGTTCACCTTTTATGCTCGCATTGAGCATAAAGCTCTTGTTTTCTTTCACAAATTCCTGAATTCACTAATTCCGTGCCCCCATTCCCCCCCCCACACACTGATTAAAGCAGATAACTTTTGAAATGTTTTTATTGTTTTTTCTTAAATAAAATTATTCCAGTTATTGATGAAAAAATTTCTATCTTGTTTCAGTGGTGTCGATTCATTTGCATGGTTGATTTGTTCTGATGCGTTTGGTGATGTGCAGTGGCACCATTACGCCTGTGGGTGGAGACACAGACCGTGTGATGAATATCAGGTGACGATCGATCACAGTCGACTCTCTGTTGGTCTGAGATTGAGGGGCACTGTGCGTATTCCGTTGCTTGATGAACACTGACCTGGTGTATTGTCAGTCTCATTTGAATCTTTGTTTTGCTAGTGTTAAAATGTAAAGCTGTGTGCAGCTCTATGCAGCTGTTTTCTTTCATAGAGACTTTAATTCAGCTCAGAAACAGGAGACACAAAGTTCTTTAAGAGTAAGTCAGCACAAATATCACTGCTGCTCCTTCAAAAAAAAAGACAACATCTCAACTTGTTGAGATAAGGCCCATAACCACAATAAAAAAAGAAATCCAAGTGGTTGAATGAGTTTTCTTTTCAAAATTTGTGTGCGACTGTTTACTTTCATAGTTGTCTTGATTCAGCTGAGGAAAAAGAGAGAGAAAAAAAAAAATCCAACCTGTTATTCCACACACAATACAATTTGCTCAATAAAAAATGCTGCTGCTTGAAGAAAACAGACATCAAAGTGATGGAATGCGTGTTCAAACATTTTCAAAAACTTTGAAGTCTGAAGTTGTTTGTAAACAGACTTATAGGTCTGATGATCAAAACCGTTCAAACGCTTTGAAGTCTGAAGTTGTTTGTAAACAGACTTGTAAGTCTGATTACAAACCAATTAAAGTGCTTCTGCAGCTGCTGGCGTTGCTGATGCTGCTTCTGCTGCTTGAATAACACTCAATTTACTGGGGAACACTAAAAAAGATATAAAAAAAAACTCTTTATGAACAGAGGAGGAGCAGAAAATATTTTTTCACGCCATGACTGATGACAGACCTCTGTTGGTCTGAGAGGGAGGGGCACTGTGCGTATTCCGTTGCTTAATGTACACTGACCTGGTGTATTGTCAGTTTCATTTGAATCTTTGTTTTGCTGTGTTTATTCCTTCAGGCTCATGTGTATGAATGAGTGTTCAAGTGTAAAGCTGTGTGCAGCTCTGTGCAGCTGTTGTCTTGCATGGAGACTTTTATTCAGCTCAGAAACAGGAGAAACAGAGTTCTTTCAGAGTAAGTCAGCACAGATATAACTGCTGCTCCTTCAAAAAAAAAAAGACAACATCTCAACTTGTTTAGATAAGGCCCATAACCACAATAAAAAAAGAAATCCAAGTGGTTGAATGAGTTTTCTTTTCAAAATCTGTATGCGACTGTTTACTTTCATAGATGTCTTGATTCAGCTGAGGAACAAGAGAGAAAAAAAAATCCAACCTGTTATTCCACACACAATACAATTTGTTCAATAAAAAATGCTGCTGCTTGAAGAAAACAGACATCAAAGTGATGGAATTCGTGTTCAAACATTTTCAAAAACTTTGAAGTCTGAAGTTGTTTGTAAACAGACTTTTAGGTCTGATGATCAAAGCCGTTCAAACGCTTTGAAGTCTGAAGTTGTTTGTAAACAGACTTGTAATTCTGATTACAAACCAATTAAAGTGCTTCAGCAGCTGCTGGCGTTGCTGATGCTGCTTCTGCTGCTTGAATAACACTCAATTTACTGGTGAACATTAAAAAAGATATAAAAAAAAACTCTTTATGAACACAGGAGGAGCAGAAAATATTTTTTCACGCCATGACTGATGACAGACCTCTGTTGGTCTGAGAGGGAGGGGCACTGTGCGTATTCCGTTGCTTAATGTACACTGACCTGGTGTATTGTCAGTTTCATTTGAATCTTTGTTTTGCTAGTGTTCAAATGTAAAGCTGTGTGCAGCTCTATGCAGCTGTTTTCTTGCATAGAGACTTTAATTCAGCTCAGAAACAGGAGACGCAAAATTCTTTCAGAGTAAGTCAGCACAGATATCACAGCTGCTCCTTCAAAAAAAAGACAACATCTAAACTTGTTTAGATAAGGCCCATAACCACAATAAAAAAAGAAATCCAAGTGGTTGAATGAGTTTTCTTTTCAAAATCTGTATGTGACTGTTTACTTTCATAGATGTCTTGATTCAGCTGAGGAACAAGAGAGAAAAAAAAAATCCAACGTGTTATTCCACACAGAATACAATTTGCTCAATAAAAAATGCTGCTGCTTGAAGAAAATAGACATCAAAGTGATGGAATGCGTGTTCAAACATTATCAAAAACTTTGAAGTCTGAAGTTGTTTGTAAACAGACTTTATAGGTCTGATGATCAAAGCCGTTCAAACGCTTTGAAGTCTGAAGTTGTTTGTAAACAGACTTGTAAGTCTGATTACAAACCAATTAAAGTGCTTCTGCAGCTGCTGGCGTTGCTGATGCTGATTCTGCTGCTTGAATAACACTCAATTTACTGGGGAACACTAGAAAAGATATAAAAAAAAAAACTCTTTATGAACACAGGAGGAGCAGAAAATATTTTTTCACGCCATGACTGATGACAGACCTCTGTTGGTCTGAGAGGGAGGGGCACTGTGCGTATTCCGTTGCTTAATGTACACTGACCTGGTGTATTGTCAGTTTCATTTGAATCTTTGTTTTGCTATGTTTATTCCTTCAGGCTCATGTGTATGAATGAGTGTTCAAGTGTAAAGCTGTGTGCAGCTATGTGCAGCTGTTGTCTTGCATGGAGACTTTCATTCAGCTCAGAAATAGGAGAAACAGAGTTCTTTCAGAGTAAGTCAGCACAGATATCACAGCTGCTCCTTCAAAAAAAAAGACAACATCTCAACTTGTTGAGATAAGGCCCAATAACCACAATAAAAAAAGAAATCCAAGTGGTTGAATGAGTTTTCTTTTCAAAATCTGTATGCGACTGTTTACTTTCATAGATGTCTTGATTCAGCTGAGGAACAAGAGAGAGAAAAAAAAATCCAACCTGTTAACTTGAGTGGAATTGTTATTTTCTGCTGAAATACATGAGGGAAACATCTCTCCTCTTGTTCTTCAGTACATTTTAGGTTCCCCCATAAGGAAATAGTTGAATTCTCAATTTAACATAAAAACTCATTCAGACAGTGGGATGTAATTTTTTATTGCTCTATTGTGCTTGTCTCGCTGAGTTATGCGCAGTGTGAGCAGAAAGGGTGAACTTTCGTGGAATTCTTATTTTCTACTGAAATACATGAGGGAAAAATGTCTCCTGTTGTTCCTCAGTACATTGTAGGTTCCCCCATAAGGAAATAGTTGAATTCTTTTTTTTGAATGAGCAGCAGTGATATCTGTGCTGACTTACTCTGAAAGAACTCTGTTTCTCTTGTTTCTGAGCTGAATTAAAATCTCTATGCAAGAAAACAGCTGCACAGAGCTGCACACAGCTTTACACTTGAACACTCATTCATACTCATCAGCCTGGAGGAATAAACAAAGCAAAACAAAGATTCAAGTGAGACTGACAATACACCAGGAAAAACAGGAGAGATGTTTTCCTAATTTTTTTCACCAGAGAATTACAATTCTATTCAAGTTCACCGTTTATGCTCGCAATGAGCATAAAGCACTTGTTTTCGTTCACAAATTCCTGAATTCACTAATTCAGTGCCCCCACTCCCCCTACACACACCGATTAAAGCAGATAACTTTTGAAATGTTTTTATTGTTTTTTCTTAAATAAAATTATTCCAGTTATTGATGAAAAAATTTCTATCTTGTTTCAGTGGTGTCGATTCATTTGCATGGTTGATTTGTTCTTATGCGTTTGGTGATGTGCAGTGGCACCATTACGCCTGTGGGTGGGGACACAGACCGTGTGATGAATATCAGGTGACGATCGATCACAGTCGACTCTCTGTTGGTCTATAATTGAGCGGCACTGTGCGTATTCCGTTGCTTGATGAACACTGACCTGGTGTATTGTCAGTCTCATTTGAATCTTTGTTTTGCTATGTTTATTCCTCCAGGCTCATGTGTATGAATGAGTGTTCAAATGTAAAGCTGTGTTCAGCTCTGTGCAGCTGATTTCTTGCATGGAGACTTTAATTCAGATCAGAAACAGGAGACACAAAGTTCTTTAAGAGTAAGTCAGCACAGATATCACTGCTGCTCCTTCAAAAAAAAAGATAACATCTCAACTTGTTGAGATAAGGCCCATAACCACAATAAAAAAAGAAATCCAAGTGGTTGAATGAGTTTTCTTTTCAAAATCTGTATGCGACTGTTTACTTTCATAGTTGTCTTGATTCAGCTGAGGAACAAGAGAGAAAAAAAAAATCCAACGTGTTATTCCACACACAATACAATTTGCTCAATAAAAAATGCTGCTGCTTGAAGAAAACAGACATCAAAGTGATGGAATGCGTGTTCAAACATTTTCAAAAACTTTGAAGTCTGAAGTTGTTTGTAAACAGACTTATAGGTTTGATGATCAAAGCCGTTCAAACGCTTTGAAGTCTGAAGTTGTTTGTAAACAGACTTTTAGGTCTGATGATCAAAGCCGTTCAAACGCTTTGAAGTCTGAAGTTGTTTGTAAACAGACTTGTAAGTCTGATTACAAACCAATTAAAGTGCTTCTGCAGCTGCTGGCGTTGCTGATGCTGCTTCTGCTGCTTGAATAACACTCAATTTATTGGGGAACACTAGAAAAGATATTAAAAAAAAACTCTTTATGAACACAGGAGGAGCAGAAAATATTTTCTCACGCCATGACTGATGACAGACTTCTGTTGGTCTGAGACAATTTCAACTTTGTCCTAGAGACATGGGGCCACTTGCATTTTCATCAAGAGCACCAAAGAAACACCCACGCAAAATTTGGGGCTTCTAGTACTTGAGGAACGGAGAAATCCTAACCCTAATTTCAACTAACCCTAACCCTAACCCTAGTTTCAGCCTTAACGTTAACCCTAATTCAATGCAAGTCTATGGGGTGAAATTTCAACTTTGTCCTAGAGACATGGGGCCACTTGCTATTTCATCAAGAGCCCCAAAGAAGCGCCCACGCCAAATTTGGGGTTTCTAATACTTGAGGAAGACAGAAACCCTAACCCTAATTTCAGCTAACCCTAACCCTAACCCTAACCCTAGTTTCAGCCTTAACGTTAACCCTAATTCAATGCAAGTCTATGGGGTGAAATTTCAACTTTGTCCTAGAGACATGGGGCCACTTGCATTTTCATCAAGAGCCCCAAAGAAACACCCACGCAAAATTTGGGGCTTCTAGTACTTGAGGAACGCAGAAACCCTAACCCTAATTTCAACTAACCCTAACCCTAACCCTAGTTTCAGCCTTAACGTTAACCCTAATTCAATGCAAGTCTATGGGGTGAAATTTCAACTTTGTCCTAGAGACATGGGGCCACTTGCATTTTCATCAAGAGCCCCAAAGAAACACCCACGCAAAATTTGGGGTTTCTAATACTTGAGGAAGACAGAAACCCTAACCCTAATTTCAGCTAACCCTAACCATAACCCTAACCCTAGTTTCAGCCTTAATGTTAACCCTAATTCAATTCAAGTCTGATGGGGTTAAAATTCATTCAGACAGTGGGATGTCTTTTTTTATTGCTCTATTGTGCTTCTCTCGCTGAGTTATGCGCAGTGTGAGCAGAAAGGGTGAACTTGAGTGGAATTGTTATTTTCTGCTGAAATACATGAGGGAAACATCTCTCCTGTTGTTCCTCAGTACATTGTAGGTTCCCCCATAAGGAAATAGTTGAGTTCTCAATTTAACATGAAAACTCATTCAGACAGTGGGATGTCATTTTTTATTGCTCTATTGTGCTTCTCTCGCTGAGTTATGCGCAGTGTGAGCAGAAAGGGTGAACTTGAGTGGAATTGTTATTTTCTACTGAAATACATGAGGGAAACATCTGTCCTGTTGTTCCTCAGTACATTGTAGGTTCCCCCATAAGGAAATAGTTGATTTCTCAATTTAACATGAAAACTCATTCAGACAGTGGGATGTCATTTTTTATTGCTCTATTGTGCTTCTCTCGCTGAGTGATGCGCAGTGTGAGCAGAAAGGGTGAACTTTGAGTGGAACTGTTATTTTCTGCTGAAATACATGAGGGAAACATCTCTCCTGTTGTTCCTCAGTACATTGTAGGTTCCCCCATAAGGAAATAGTTGATTTCTCAATTTAACATGAAAACTCATTCAGACAGTGGGATGTCATTTTTTATTGCTCTATTGTGCTTCTCTCGCTGAGTGATGCGCAGTGTGAGCAGAAAGGGTGAACTTTGAGTGGAACTGTTATTTTCTGCTGAAATACATGAGGGAAACATCTCTCCTGTTGTTCCTCAGTACATTGTAGGTTCCCCCATAAGGAAATAGTTGATTTCTCAATTTAACATGAAAACTCATTCAGACAGTGGGATGTCATTTTTTATTGCTCTATTGTGCTTCTCTCGCTGAGTTATGCGCAGTGTGAGCAGAAAGGGTGAACTTGAGTGGAATTGTTATTTTCTGCTGAAATACATGAGGGAAACATCTCTCCTGTTGTTCCTGAGTACATTGTAGGTCCCCCCATAAGGAAATAGTTGATTTCTCAATTTAACATGAAAACTCATTCAGACAGTGGGATGTCATTTTTTATTGCTCTATTGTGCTTCTCTCGCTGAGTTATGCGCAGTGTGAGCAGAAAGGGTGAACTTGAGTGGAATTGTTATTTTCTGCTGAAATACATGAGGGAAACATCTGTCCTGTTGTTCCTCACTACATTGTAGGTTCCCCCATAAGGAAATAGTTGATTTCTCAATTTAACATGAAAACTCATTCAGACAGTGGGATGTCATTTTTTATTGCTCTATTGTGCTTCTCTCGCTGAGTTATGCACAGTGTGAGCAGAAAGGGTGAACTTTGAGTGGAACTGTTATTTTCTGCTGAAATACATGAGGGAAACATCTCTCCTGTTGTTCCTCAGTACATTGTAGGTTCCCCCATAAGGAAATAGTTGATTTCTCAATTTAACATGAAAACTCATTCAGACAGTGGGATGTCATTTTTTATTGCTCTATTGTGCTTCTCTCGCTGAGTTATGCGCAGTGTGAGCAGAAAGGGTGAACTTGAGTGGAATTGTTATTTTCTGCTGAAGTAAATGAGGAAAACATCTGTCCTGTTGTTCCTCAGTACATTGTAGGTTCCCCCATAAGGAAATAGTTGATTTCTCAATTTAACATGAAAACTCATTCAGACAGTGGGATGTCATTTTTTATTGCTCTATTGTGCTTCTCTCGCTGAATTATGCGCAGTGTGAGCAGAAAGGGTGAACTTTGAGTGGAACTGTTATTTTCTGCTGAAATACATGGGGGAAACATCTCTCCTGTTGTTCCTCAGTACATTGTAGGTTCCCCCATAAGGAAATAGTTGATTTCTCAATTTAACATGAAAACTCATTCAGACAGTGGGATGTCATTTTTTATTGCTCTATTGTGCTTCTCTCGCTGAGTTATGCGCAGTGTGAGCAGAAAAGGTGAACTTGAGTGGAATTGTTATTTTCTGCTGAAATACATGAGGGAAACATCTGTCCTGTTGTTCCTCAGTACATTGTAGGTTCCCCCATAAGGAAATAGTTGATTTCTCAATTTAACATGAAAACTCATTCAGACAGTGGGATGTCATTTTTTATTGCTCTATTGTGCTTCTCTCGCTGAATTATGCGCAGTGTGAGCAGAAAGGGTGAACTTGAGTGGAATTGTTATTTTCTGCTGAAATACATGAGGGAAACATCTCTCCTGTTGTTCCTGAGTACATTGTAGGTCCCCCCATAAGGAAATAGTTGATTTCTCAATTTAACATGAAAACTCATTCAGACAGTGGGATGTCTTTTTTTATTGCTCTATTGTGCTTCTCTCGCTGAGTTATGCGCAGTGTGAGCAGAAAGGGTGAACTTGAGTGGAATTGTTATTTTCTGCTGAAATACATTAGGGAAACATCTCTCCTGTTGTTCCTCACTACATTGTAGGTTCCCCCATAAGGAAATAGTTGATTTCTCAATTTAACATGAAAACTCATTCAGACAGTGGGATGTCATTTTTTATTGCTCTATTGTGCTTCTCTCGCTGAATTATGCGCAGTGTGAGCAGAAAGGGTGAACTTGAGTGGAATTGTTATTTTCTGCTGAAATACATGAGGGAAACATCTCTCCTGTTGTTCCTGAGTACATTGTAGGTCCCCCCATAAGGAAATAGTTGATTTCTCAATTTAACATGAAAACTCATTCAGACAGTGGGATGTCATTTTTTATTGCTCTATTGTGCTTCTCTCGCTGAGTTATGCGCAGTGTGAGCAGAAAGGGTGAACTTGAGTGGAATTGTTATTTTCTGCTGAAATACATGAGGGAAACATCTCTCCTGTTGTTCCTCACTACATTGTAGGTTCCCCCATAAGGAAATAGTTGAATTCTTTTTTTTGAAGGAGCAGCAGTGATATCTGTGCTGACTGACTCTAAAATAACTCCTAATTCATTTCAGAAACAGGAGAAAAATCCTGTTTCTGAAATGAATTAAAGTCTCTATGCAAGTAAACGGCTGCACTGAGCTGCACACAGCCTTAAACTTGAACATTCATTCATATTCATCTGCCTGGAGGAATAAACAAAGCAAAACTAAGATTCAAATGAGACTGACAATAGAGGAACAACAGGAAAGATTTTTTCCTTATTTTTTCCACCAGAGAATTACAATTCCATTCAAGTTCACCTTTTATGCTCGCATTGAGCATAAAGCTCTTGTTTTCTTTCACAAATTCCTGAATTCACTAATTCCGTGCCCCCACTCCCCCCCCACACACTGATTAAAGCAGATAACTTTTGAAATGTTTTTATTGTTTTTTCTTAAATAAAATTATTCCAGTTATTGATGAAAAAAATTCTATCTTGTTTCAGTGGTGTCGAATCCTTTTCATGGATGATTTGATCTTATGCGTTTGGTGATGTGCAGTGGCACCATTACTCCTGTGGGTGGAGACACAGACCGTGTGATGAATATCAGGTGACGATCGATCACAGTCGACTCTCTGTTGGTCTGAGATTGAGGGGCACTGTGCGTATTCCGTTGCTTGATGAACACTGACCTGGTGTATTGTCAGTTTCATTTGAATCTTTGTTTTGCTGTGTTTATTCCTTCAGGCTCATGTGTATGAATGAGTGTTCAAGTGTAAAGCTGTGTGCAGCTCTGTGCAGCTGTTGTCTTGCATGGAGACTTTTATTCAGCTCAGAAACAGGAGAAACAGAGTTCTTTCAGAGTAAGTCAGCACAGATATAACTGCTGCTCCTTCAAAAAAAAAGACAACATCTCAACTTGTTTAGATAAGGCCCATAACCACAATAAAAAAAGAAATCCAAGTGGTTGAATGAGTTTTCTTTTCAAAATCTGTATGCGACTGTTTACTTTAATAGATGTCTTGATTCAGCTGAGGAACAAGAGAGAAAAAAAAATCCAACGTGTTATTCCACACACAATACAATTTGTTCAATAAAAAATGCTGCTGCTTGAAGAAAACAGACATCAAAGTGATGGAATTCGTGTTCAAACATTTTCAAAAACTTTGAAGTCTGAAGTTGTTTGTAAACAGACTTTTAGGTCTGATGATCAAAGCCGTTCAAACGCTTTGAAGTCTGAAGTTGTTTGTAAACAGATTTGTAAGTCTGATTACAAACCAATTAAAGTGCTTCAGCAGCTGCTGGCGTTGCTGATGCTGCTTCTGCTGCTTGAATGACACTCAATTTACTGGGGAACATTAAAAAAGATATTAAAAAAAACTCTTTATGAACACAGGAGGAGCAGAAAATATTTTTTCACGCCATGACTGATGACAGACCTCTGTTGGTCTGAGAGGGAGGGGCACTGTGCGTATTCCGTTGCTTAATGTACACTGACCTGGTGTATTGTCAGTCTCATTTGAATCTTTGTTTTGCTAGTGTTCAAATGTAAAGCTGTGTGCAGCTCTATGCAGCTGTTTTCTTGCATAGAGACTTTAATTCAGCTCAGAAACAGGAGACGCAAAGTTCTTTCAGAGTAAGTCAGCACAGATATCACAGCTGCTCCTTCAAAAAAAAGACAACATCTAAACTTTTTTAGATAAGGCCCATAACCACAATAAAAAAAGAAATCCAAGTGGTTGAATGAGTTTTTTTTTCAAAATCTGTATGTGACTGTTTACTTTCATAGATGTCTTGATTCAGCTGAGGAACAAGAGAGAAAAAAAAAATCCAACCTGTTATTCCACACAGAATACAATTTGCTCAATAAAAAATGCTGCTGCTTGAAGAAAATAGACATCAAAGTGATGGAATGCGTGTTCAAACATTATCAAAAACTTTGAAGTCTGAAGTTGTTTGTAAACAGACTTTATAGGTCTGATGATCAAAGCCGTTCAAACGCTTTGAAGTCTGAAGTTGTTTGTAAACAGACTTTTAGGTCTGATGATCAAAGCCGTTCAAACGCTTTGAAGTCTGAAGTTGTTTGTAAACAGACTTGTAATTCTGATTACAAACCAATTAAAGTGCTTCAGCAGCTGCTGGCGTTGCTGATGCTGCTTCTGCTGCTTGAATAACACTCAATTTACTGGTGAACATTAAAAAAGATATATAAAAAAACTCTTTATGAACACAGGAGGAGCAGAAAATATTTTTTCACTCCATGACTGATGACAGACCTCTGTTGGTCTGAGAGGGAGGGGTACTGTGCGTATTCCGTTGCTTAATGTACACTGACCTGGTGTATTGTCAGTTTCATTTGAATCTTTGTTTTGCTATGTTTATTCCTTCAGGCTCATGTGTATGAATGAGTGTTCAAGTGTAAAGCTGTGTGCAGCTATGTGCAGCTGTTGTCTTGCATGGAGACTTTCATTCAGCTCAGAAATAGGAGAAACAGATTTCTTTCAGAGTAAGTCAGCACAGATATCACAGCTGCTCCTTCAAAAAAAAAGACAACATCTCAACTTGTTGAGATAAGGCCCAATAACCACAATAAAAAAAGAAATCCAAGTGGTTGAATGAGTTTTCTTTTCAAAATCTGTATGCGACTGTTTACTTTCATAGATGTCTTGATTCAGCTGAGGAACAAGAGAGAGAAAAAAAAATCCAACCTGTTAACTTGAGTGGAATTGTTATTTTCTGCTGAAATACATGAGGGAAACATCTCTCCTCTTGTTCTTCAGTACATTTTAGGTTCCCCCATAAGGAAATAGTTGAATTCTCAATTTAACATAAAAACTCATTCAGACAGTGGGATGTAATTTTTTATTGCTCTATTGTGCTTGTCTCGCTGAGTTATGCGCAGTGTGAGCAGAAAGGGTGAACTTTCGTGGAATTCTTATTTTCTACTGAAATACATGAGGGAAAAATGTCTCCTGTTGTTCCTCAGTACATTGTAGGTTCCCCCATAAGGAAATAGTTGAATTCTTTTTTTTGAATGAGCAGCAGTGATATCTGTGCTGACTTACTCTGAAAGAACTCTGTTTCTCTTGTTTCTGAGCTGAATTAAAATCTCTATGCAAGAAAACAGCTGCACAGAGCTGCACACAGCTTTACACTTGAACACTCATTCATACTCATCAGCCTGGAGGAATAAACAAAGCAAAACAAAGATTCAAGTGAGACTGACAATACACCAGGAAAAACAGGAGAGATGTTTTCCTAATTTTTTTCACCAGAGAATTACAATTCTATTCAAGTTCACCGTTTATGCTCGCAATGAGCATAAAGCACTTGTTTTCGTTCACAAATTCCTGAATTCACTAATTCAGTGCCCCCACTCCCCCTACACACACCGATTAAAGCAGATAACTTTTGAAATGTTTTTATTGTTTTTTCTTAAATAAAATTATTCCAGTTATTGATGAAAAAATTTCTATCTTGTTTCAGTGGTGTCGATTCATTTGCATGGTTGATTTGTTCTTATGCGTTTGGTGATGTGCAGTGGCACCATTACGCCTGTGGGTGGGGACACAGACCGTGTGATGAATATCAGGTGACGATCGATCACAGTCGACTCTCTGTTGGTCTATAATTGAGGGGCACTGTGCGTATTCCGTTGCTTGATGAACACTGACCTGGTGTATTGTCAGTCTCATTTGAATCTTTGTTTTGCTATGTTTATTCCTCCAGGCTCATGTGTATGAATGAGTGTTCAAATGTAAAGCTGTGTTCAGCTCTGTGCAGCTGATTTCTTGCATGGAGACTTTAATTCAGATCAGAAACAGGAGACACAAAGTTCTTTATGAGTAAGTCAGCACAGATATCACTGCTGCTCCTTCAAAAAAAAAGATAACATCTCAACTTGTTAAGATAAGGCCCATAACCACAATAAAAAAAGAAATCCAAGTGGTTGAATGAGTTTTCTTTTCAAAATTTGTATGCGACTGTTTACTTTCATAGATGTCTTGATTCAGCTGAGGAACAAGACAGAGAAAAAAAAAAATCCAACCTGTTATTCCACACATAATACAATTTGTTCAATAAAAAATGCTGCTGCTTGAAGAAAACAGACATCAAAGTGATGGAATGCGTGTTCAAACATTTTCAAAAACTTTGAAGTCTGAAGTTGTTTGTAAATAGACTTTTAGGTCTGATGATCAAAGCCGTTCAAACGCTTTGAAGTCTGAAGTTGTTTTTTAAACAGACTTGTAAGTCTGATTACAAACCAATTAAAGTGCTTCTGCAGCTGCTGGCGTTGCTGATGCTGCTTCTGCTGCTTGAATAACACTCAATTTACAGGGGAACACTAAAAAAGATATAAAAAAAAAACTCTTTATGAACACAGGAGGAGCAGAAAATATTTTTTCACGCCATGACTGATGACAGACCTCTGTTGGTCTGAGAGGGAGGGGCACTGTGCGTATTCCGTTGCTTAATGTACACTGACCTGGTGTATTGTCAGTTTCATTTGAATCTTTGTTTTGATATATTTATTCCTTCAGGCTCATGTGTATGAATGAGTGTTCAAGTGTAAAGCTGAGTGCAGCTCTGTGCAGCTGTTGTCTTGCATGGAGACTTTTATTCAGCTCAGAAACAGGAGAAACAGAGTTCTTTCAGAGTAAGTCAGCACAGATATCACAGCTGCTCCTTCAAAAAAAAAAAGATAACATCTCAACTTGTTTAAATAAGGCCTATAACCACAATAAAAAAAGAAATCCAAGTGGTTGAATGAGTTTTCTTTTCAAAATCTGTATGCGACTGTTTACTTTCATAGTTGTCTTGATTCAGCTGAGGAACAAGAGAGAAAAAAAGAAATCCAAACTGTTATTCCACACACAATCCAATTTGCTCAATAAAAAATGCTGCTGCTTGAAGAAAACAGACATCAAAGTGATGGAATGCCTGTTCAAACATTTTCAAAAACTTTGAAGTCTGAAGTTGTTTGTAAACAGACTTATAGGTCTGATGATCAAAACCGTTCAAACGCTTTGAAGTCTGAAGTTGTTTGTAAACAGACTTTTAGGTCTGATGATCAAAGCCGTTCAAACGCTTTGAAGTCTGAAGTTGTTTGTAAACAGACTTGTAAGTCTGATTACAAACCAATTAAAGTGCTTCTGCAGCTGCTGGCGTTGCTGATGCTGATTCTGCTGCTTGAATAACACTCAATTTACTGGGGAACACTAGAAAAGATATAAAAAAAAAAACTCTTTATGAACACAGGAGGAGCAGAAAATATTTTTTCACGCCATGACTGATGACAGACCTCTGTTGGTCTGAGAGGGAGGGGCACTGTGCGTATTCCGTTGCTTAATGTACACTGACCTGGTGTATTGTCAGTTTCATTTGAATCTTTGTTTTGCTGTGTTTATTCCTTCAGGCTCATGTGTATGAATGAGTGTTCAAGTGTAAAGCTGTGTGCAGCTCTGTGCAGCTGTTGTCTTGCATGGAGACTTTTATTCAGCTCAGAAACAGGAGAAACAGAGTTCTTTCAGAGTAAGTCAGCACAGATATAACTGCTGCTCCTTCAAAAAAAAAAAGACAACATCTCAACTAGTTTAGATAAGGCCCATAACCACAATAAAAAAAGAAATCCAAGTGGTTGAATGAGTTTTCTTTTCAAAATCTGTATGCGACTGTTTACTTTCATAGTCGTCTTGATTCAGCTGAGGAACAAGAGAGAAAAAAAATCCAACCTGTTATTCCACACAGAATACAATTTGCTTAATAAAAAATGCTGCTGCTTGAAGAAAACAGACATCAAAGTGATGGAATTCGTGTTCAAACATTTTCAAAAACTTTGAAGTCTGAAGTTGTTTGTAAACAGACTTTTAGGTCTGATGATCAAAGCCGTTCAAATGCTTTGAAGTCTGAAGTTGTTTGTAAACAGATTTGTAAGTCTGATTACAAACCAATTAAAGTGCTTCAGCAGCTGCTGGCGTTGCTGATGCTGCTTCTGCTGCTTGAATGACACTCAATTTACTGGGGAACATTAAAAAAGATATTAAAAAAAACTCTTTATGAACACAGGAGGAGCAGAAAATATTTTCTCACGCAATGACTGATGACAGACTTCTGTTGGTCTGAGACAATTTCAACTTTGTCCTAGAGACATGGGGCCACTTGCTATTTCATCAAGAGCCCCAAAGAAGCGCCCACACCAAATTTGGGGTTTCTAATAATTGAAGAACGCAGAAACCCTAACCCTAATTTCAGCTAACCCTAACCCTAACCCTAACCCTAGTTTCAGCCTTAACGTTAACCCTAATTCAATGCAAGTCTATAGGTTGAAATTTCAACTTTGTCGTAGAGACATGGGGCCACTTGCATTTTCATCAAGAGCACCAAAGAAACACCCACGCAAAATATGGGGCTTCTAGTACTTGAGGAACGGAGAAATCCTAACCCTAATTTCAACTAACCCTAACCCTAACCCTAGTTTCAGCCTTAACGTTAACCCTAATTCAATGCAAGTCTATGGGGTGAAATTTCAACTTTGTCCTAGAGACATGGGGCCACTTGCATTTTCATCAAGAGCCTCAAAGAAACACCCACGCAAAATTTGGGGCTTCTAGTACTTGAGGAACGCAGAAACCCTAACCCTAATTTCAACTAACCCTAACCCTAACCCTAGTTTCAGCCTTAACGTTAACCCTAATTCAATGCAAGTCTATGGGGTGAAATTTCAACTTTGTCCTAGAGACATGGGGCCACTTGCTATTTCATCAAGAGCCCCAAAGAAGCGCCCACGCCAAATTTGGGGTTTCTAATACTTGAGGAAGACAGAAACCCTAACCCTAATTTCAGCCTTAATGTTAACCCTAATTTAATTCAAGTCTGATGGGGTTAAAATTCATTCAGACAGTGGGATGTCTTTTTTTATTGCTCTATTGTGCTTCTCTCGCTGAGTTATGCGCAGTGTGAGCAGAAAGGGTGAACTTGAGTGGAATTGTTATTTTCTGCTGAAATACATGAGGGAAACATCTCTCCTGTTGTTCCTCTGTACATTGTAGGTTCCCCCATAAGGAAATAGTTGAATTCTCAATTTAACATGAAAACTCATTCAGGCAGTGGGATGTCATTTTTTATTGCTCTATTGTGCTTCTCTCGCTGAATTATGCGCAGTGTGAGCAGAAAGGGTGAACTTGAGTGGAATTGTTATTTTCTACTGAAATACATGAGGGAAACATCTGTCCTGTTGTTCCTCAGTACATTGTAGGTTCCCCCATAAGGAAATAGTTGATTTCTCAATTTAACATGAAAACTCATTCAGACAGTGGGATGTCATTTTTTATTGCTCTATTGTGCTTCTCTCGCTGAGTGATGCGCAGTGTGAGCAGAAAGGGTGAACTTTGAGTGGAACTGTTATTTTCTGCTGAAATACATGAGGGAAACATCTCTCCTGTTGTTCCTCTGTACATTGTAGGTTCCCCCATAAGGAAATAGTTGATTTCTCAATTTAACATGAAAACTCATTCAGACAGTGGGATGTCATTTTTTATTGCTTTATTGTGCTTCTCTCGCTGAGTTATGCGCAGTGTGAGCAGAAAGGGTGAACTTCAGTGGAATTGTTATGTTCTGCTGAAATACATGAGGGAAACATCTCTCCTGTTGTTCATGAGTACATTGTAGGTCCCCCCATAAGGAAATAGTTGAATTCTCAATTTAACATAAAAACTCATTCAGACAGTGGGATGTCATTTTTATTGCTCTATTGTGCTTCTCTCGCTGAGTTATGCGCAGTGTGAGCAGAAAGGGTGAACTTGAGTGGAATTGTTATTTTCTGCTGAAATACATGAGGGAAACATCTCTCCTGTTGTTCCTGAGTACATTGTAGGTTCCCCCATAAGGAAATAGTTGATTTCTCAATTTAACATGAAAACTCATTCAGACAGTGGGATGTCATTTTTTATTGCTCTATTGTGCTTCTCTCGCTGAGTTATGCACAGTGTGAGCAGAAAGGGTGAACTTTGAGTGGAATTGTTATTTTCTGCTGAAATACATGAGGGAAACATCTCTCCTGTTGTTCCTCAGTACATTGTAGGTTCCCCCATAAGGAAATAGTTGATTTCTCAATTTAACATGAAAACTCATTCAGACAGTGGGATGTCATTTTTTATTGCTCTATTGTGCTTCTCTCGCTGAATTATGCGCAGTTTGAGCAGAAAGGGTGAACTTTGAGTGGAACTGTTATTTTCTGCTGAAATACATTAGGGAAACATCTCTCCTGTTGTTCCTCACTACATTGTAGGTTCCCCCATAAGGAAATAGTTGATTTCTCAATTTAACATGAAAACTCATTCAGACAGTGGGATGTCATTTTTTATTGCTCTATTGTGCTTCTCTCGCTGAATTATGCGCAGTGTGAGCAGAAAGGGTGAACTTGAGTGGAATTGTTATTTTCTGCTGAAATACATGAGGGAAACATCTGTCCTGTTGTTCCTCAGTACATTGTAGGTTACCCCATAAGGAAATAGTTGATTTCTCAATTTAACATGAAAACTCATTCAGACAGTGGGATGTCATTTTTTATTGCTCTATTGTGCTTCTCTCGCTGAGTTATGCGCAGTGTGAGCAGAAAGGGTGAACTTGAGTGGAATTGTTATTTTCTGCTGAAATACATGAGGGAAACATCTCTCCTGTTGTTCCTCAGTACATTGTAGGTTCCCCCATAAGGAAATAGTTGAATTCTCAATTTAACATAAAAACTCATTCAGACAGTGGGATGTCATTTTTTATTGCTCTATTGTGCTTCTCTCGCTGAGTTATGCGCAGTGTGAGCAGAAAGGGTGAACTTGAGTGGAATTGTTATTTTCTGCGGAAATACATGAGGGAAACATCTCTCCTGTTGTTCCTGATTACATTGTAGGTTCCCCCATAAGGAAATAGTTGAATTCTAAATTTAACATGAAAACTCATTCAGACAGTGGGATGTCATTTTTTATTGCTCTATTGTGCTTCTCTCGCTGAGTTATGCGCAGTGTGAGCAGAAAGGGTGAACTTGAGTGGAATTGTTATTTTCTGCTGAAATACATGAGGGAAACATCTCTCCTGTTGTTCCTCACTACATTGTAGGTTCCCCCATAAGGAAATAGTTGAATTCTTTTTTTTGAAGGAGCAGCAGTGATATCTGTGCTGACTGACTGTAAAATAACTCCTAATTCATTTCAGAAACAGGAGAAAAATCCTGTTTCTGAAATGAATTAAAGTCTCTATGCAAGAAAACGGCTGCACTGAGCTGCACACATCCTTAAACTTGAACATTCATTCATACTCATCTGCCTGGAGGAATAAACAAAGCAAAACTAAGATTCAAATGAGACTGACAATAGAGGAACAACAGGAAAGATTTTTTCCTTATTTTTTCCACCAGAGAATTACAATTCCATTCAAGTTCACCTTTTATGCTCGCATTGAGCATAAAGCTCTTGTTTTCTTTCACAAATTCCTGAATTCACTAATTCAGTGCCCCCACTCCCCCCCCACACACTGATTAAAGCAGATAACTTTTGAAATGTTTTTATTGTTTTTTCTTAAATAAAATTATTCCAGTTATTGATGAAAAAATTTCTATCTTGTTTCAGTGGTGTCGATTCCTTTTCATGGTTGATTTGATCTTATGCGTTTGGTGATGTGCAGTGGCACCATTACTCCTGTGGGTGGAGACACAGACCGTGTGATGAATATCAGGTGACGATCGATCACAGTCGACTCTCTGTTGGTCTGAGATTGAGGGGCACTGTGCGTATTCCGTTGCTTGATGAACACTGACCTGGTGTATTGTCAGTCTCATTTGAATCTTTGTTTTGCTAGTGTTAAAATGTAAAGCTGTGTGCAGCTCTATGCAGCTGTTTTCTTTCATAGAGACGTTAATTCAGCTCAGAAACAGGAGACACAAAGTTCTTTAAGAGTAAGTCAGCACAGATATCACTGCTGCTCCTTCAAAAAAAAGACAACATCTCAACTTGTTGAGATAAGGCCCATAACCACAATAAAAAAAGAAATCCAAGTGGTTGAATGAGTTTTCTTTTCAAAATTTGTGTGCGACTGTTTACTTTCATAGTTGTCTTGATTCAGCTGAGGAAAAAGAGAGAGAAAAAAAAATCCAACCTGTTATTCCACACACAATACAATTTGCTCAATAAAAAATGCTGCTGCTTGAAGAAAACAGACATCAAAGTGATGGAATGCGTGTTCAAACATTTTCAAAAACTTTGAAGTGTGAAGTTGTTTGTAAACAGACTTTTAGGTCTGATGATCAAAGCCGTTCAAACGCTTTGAAGTCTGAAGTTGTTTGTAAACAGACTTGTATGTCTGATTACAAACCAATTAAAGTGCTTCTGCAGCTGCTGGCGTTGCTGATGCTGATTCTGCTGCTTGAATAACACTCAATTTACTGGGGAACACTAGAAAAGATATAAAAAAAAAAACTCTTTATGAACACAGGAGGAGCAGAAAATATTTTTTCACGCCATGACTGATGACAGACCTCTGTTGGTCTGAGAGGGAGGGGCACTGTGCGTATTCCGTTGCTTAATGTACACTGACCTGGTGTATTGTCAGTTTCATTTGAATCTTTTTTTTGCTGTGTTTATTCCTTCAGGCTCATGTGTATGAATGAGTGTTCAAGTGTAAAGCTGTGTGCAGCTCTGTGCAGCTGTTGTCTTGCAAGGAGACTTTTATTCAGCTCAGAAACAGGAGAAACAGAGTTCTTTCAGAGTAAGTCAGCACAGATATAACTGCTGCTCCTTCAAAAAAAAAAAGACAACATCTCAACTAGTTTAGATAAGGCCCATAACCACAATAAAAAAAGAAATCCAAGTGGTTGAATGAGTTTTCTTTTCAAAATCTGTATGCGACTGTTTACTTTCATAGTTGTCTTGATTCAGCTGAGGAACAAGAGAGAAAAAAAATTCAACCTGTTATTCCACACAGAATACAATTTGCTTAATAAAAAATGCTGCTGCTTGAAGAAAACAGACATCAAAGTGATGGAATTCGTGTTCAAACATTTTCAAAAACTTTGAAGTCTGAAGTTGTTTGTAAACAGACTTTTAGGTCTGATGATCAAAGCCGTTCAAATGCTTTGAAGTCTGAAGTTGTTTGTAAACAGATTTGTAAGTATGATTACAAACCAATTAAAGTGCTTCAGCAGCTGCTGGCGTTGCTGATGCTGCTTCTGCTGCTTGAATGACACTCAATTTACTGGTGAACATTAAAAAAGATATTAAAAAAAACTCTTTATGAACACAGGAGGAGCAGAAAATATTTTTTCACGCCATGACTGATGACAGACCTCTGTTGGTCTGAGAGGGAGGGGCACTGTGCGTATTCCGTTGCTTAATGTACACTGACCTGGTGTATTGTCAGTTTCATTTGAATCTTTGTTTTGATATATTTATTCCTTCAGGCTCATGTGTATGAATGAGTGTTCAAGTGTAAAGCTGAGTGCAGCTCTGTGCAGCTGCTGTCTTGCATGGAGACTTTCATTCAGCTCAGAAACAGGAGAAACAGAGTTCTTTCAGAGTAAGTCAGCACAGATATCACAGCTGCTCCTTCAAAAAAAAAAAGACAACATCTCAACTTGTTTAGATAAGGCCCATAACCACAATAAAAAAAGAAATCCAAGTGGTTGAATGAGTTTTCTTTTCAAAATCTGTATGCGACTGTTTCCTTTCATAGTTGTCTTGATTCAGCTGAGGAACAAGAGAGAAAAAAAAAATCCAACGTGTTATTCCACACACAATACAATTTGCTCAATAAAAAATGCTGCTGCTTGAAGAAAACAGACATCAAAGTGATGGAATGCGTGTTCAAACATTTTCAAAAACTTTGAAGTCTGAAGTTGTTTGTAAACAGACTTATAGGTTTGATGATCAAAGCCGTTCAAACGCTTTGAAGTCTGAAGTTGTTTGTAAACAGACTTTTAGGTCTGATGATCAAAGCCGTTCAAACGCTTTGAAGTCTGAAGTTGTTTGTAAACAGACTTGTAAGTCTGATTACAAACCAATTAAAGTGCTTCTGCAGCTGCTGGCGTTGCTGATGCTGCTTCTGCTGCTTGAATACCACTCAATTTACTGGGGAACACTAGAAAAGATATTAAAAAAAAACTCTTTATGAACACAGGAGGAGCAGAAAATATTTTCTCACGCTATGACTGATGACAGACTTCTGTTGGTCTGAGACAATTTCAACTTTGTCCTAGAGACATGGGGCCACTTGCTATTTCATCAAGAGCCCTAAAGAAGCGCCCACACCAAATTTGGGGTTTCTAATAATTGAAGAACGCAGAAACCCTAACCCTAATTTCAGCTAACCCTAACCCTAACCCTAGTTTCAGTCTTAACGCAACCCTAATTCAATGCAAGTCTATAGGTTGAAATTTCAACTTTGTCGTAGAGACATGGGGCCACTTGCATTTTCATCAAGAGCCCCAAAGAAACACCCACGCAAAATTTGGGGCTTCTAGTACTTGAGGAACGCAGAAACCCTAACCCTAATTTCAACTAACCCTAACCCTAGTTTCAGCCTTAACGTTAACCCTAATTCAATGCAAGTCTATGGGGTGAAATTTCAACTTTGTCCTAGAGACATGGGGCCACTTGCTATTTCATCAAGAGCCCCAAAGAAGCGCCCACGCCAAATTTGGGGTTTCTAATACTTGAGGAAGACAGAAACCCTAACCCTAATTTCAGCTAACCCTAACCCTAACCCTAACCCTAGTTTCAGCCTTAACGTTAACCCTAATTCAATGCAAGTCTATGGGGTGAAATTTCAACTTTGTCCTAGAGACATGGGGCCACTTGCTATTTCATCAAGAGCCCCAAAGAAGCGCCCACGCCAAATTTGGGGTTTCTAATACTTGAGGAAGACAGAAACCCTAACCCTAATTTCAGCTAACCCTAACCCTAACCCTAACCCTAGTTTCAGCCTTAATGTTAACCCTAATTCAATTCAAGTCTGATGGGGTTAAAATTCATTCAGACAGTGGGATGTCTTTTTTTTATTGCTCTATTGTGCTTCTCTCGCTGAGTTATGCGCAGTGTGAGCAGAAAGGGTGAACTTGAGTGGAATTGTTATTTTCTGCTGAAATACATGAGGGAAACATCTCTCCTGTTGTTCCTCAGTACATTGTAGGTTCCCCCATAAGGAAATAGTTGATTTCTCAATTTAACATGAAAACTCATTCAGACAGTGGGATGTCATTTTTTATTGCTCTATTGTGCTTCTCTCGCTGAGTTATGCGCAGTGTGAGCAGAAAGGGTGAACTTGAGTGGAATTGTTATTTTCTACTGAAATACATGAGGGAAACATCTGTCCTGTTGTTCCTCAGTACATTGTAGGTTCCCCCATAAGGAAATAGTTGATTTCTCAATTTAACATGAAAACTCATTCAACAGTGGGATGTCATTTTTTATTGCTCTATTGTGCTTCTCTCGCTGAGTGATGCGCAGTGTGAGCAGAAAGGGTGAACTTTGAGTGGAACTGTTATTTTCTGCTGAAATACATGAGGGAAACATCTCTCCTGTTGTTCCTCAGTAGATTGTAGGTTCCCCCATAAGGAAATAGTTGATTTCTCAATTTAACATGAAAACTCATTCAGACAGTGGGATGTCATTTTTATTGCTCTATTGTGCTTCTCTCGCTGAGTTATGCGCAGTGTGAGCAGAAAGGTTGAACTTGAGTGGAATTGTTATTTTCTGCTGAAATACATGAGGGAAACATCTCTCCTGTTGTTCCTCAGTACATTGTAGGTTCCCCCATAAGGAAATAGTTGATTTCTCAATTTAACATGAAAACTCATTCAGACAGTGGGATGTCATTTTTTATTGCTCTATTGTGCTTCTCTCGCTGAATTATGCGCAGTGTGAGCAGAAAGGGTGAACTTTGAGTGGAACTGTTATTTTCTGCTGAAATACATGGGAGAAACATCTCTCCTGTTGTTCCTCAGTACATTGTAGGTTCCCCCATAAGGAAATAGTTGATTTCCCAATTTAACATGAAAACTCATTCAGACAGTGGGATGTCATTTTTTATTGCTCTATTGTGCTTCTCTCGCTGAGTTATGTGCAGTGTGAGCAGAAAGGGTGAACTTGAGTGGAATTGTTATTTTCTGCTGAAATACATGAGGGAAACAGCTCTCCTGTTGTTCCTCACTACATTGTAGGTTCCCCCATAAGGAAATAGTTGATTTCTCAATTTAACATGAAAACTCATTCAGACAGTGGGATGTCATTTTTTATTGCTCTATTGTGCTTCTCTCGCTGAGTTATGCGCAGTGTGAGCAGAAAGGGTGAACTTGAGTGGAATTGTTATTTTCTGCTGAAATACATGAGGGAAACATCTGTCCTGTTGTTCCTCAGTACATTGTAGGTTCCCCCATAAGGAAATAGTTGATTTCTCAATTTAACATGAAAACTCATTCAGACAGTGGGATGTCATTTTTTATTGCTCTATTGTGCTTCTCTCGCTAAATTATGCGCAGTGTGAGCAGAACGGGTGAACTTGAGTGGAATTGTTATTTTCTGCTGAAATACATGGGGGAAACATCTCTCCTGTTGTTCCTCTGTACATTGTAGGTTCCCCCATAAGGAAATAGTTGATTTCCCAATTTAACATGAAAACTCATTCAGACAGTGGGATGTCATTTTTTATTGCTCTATTGTGCTTCTCTCGCTGAGTTATGCGCAGTGTGAGCAGAAAGGGTGAACTTGAGTGGAATTGTTATTTTCTGCAGAAATACATGAGGGAAACATCTGTCCTGTTGTTCCTCAGTACATTGTAGGTTCCCCCATAAGGAAATAGTTGATTTCTCAATTTAACATAAAAACTCATTCAGACAGTGGGATGTCATTTTTTATTGCTCTATTGTGCTTCTCTAGCTAAATTATGCGCAGTGTGAGCAGAAAGGGTGAACTTGAGTGGAATTGTTATTTTCTGCTGAAATACATGGGGGAAACATCTCTCCTGTTGTTCCTCTGTACATTGTAGGTTCCCCCATAAGGAAATAGTTGATTTCCCAATTTAACATGAAAACTCATTCAGACAGTGGGATGTCATTTTTTATTGCTCTATTGTGCTTCTCTCGCTGAGTTATGCGCAGTGTGAGCAGAAAGGGTGAACTTGAGTGGAATTGTTATTTTCTGCTGAAATACATGAGGGAAACATCTCTCCTGTTGTTCCTCACTACATTGTAGGTTCCCCCATAAGGAAATAGTTGAATTCTTTTTTTTGAATGAGCAGCAGTGATATTTGTGCTGACTGACTGTAAAATAACTCCTAATTCATTTCAGAAACAGGAGAAAAATCCTGTTTCTGAAATGAATTAAAGTCTCTATGCAAGAAAACAGTTGCACTGAGCTGCACACAGCCTTAAACTTGAACATTCATTCATACTCATCTGCCTGGAGGAATAAAGAAAGCAAAACTAAGATTCAAATGAGACTGACAATAGAGGAACAACAGGAAAGATTTTTTCCTTATTTTTTCCACCAGAGAATTACAATTCCATTCAAGTTCACCTTTTATGCTCGCATTGAGCATAAAGCTCTTGTTTTCTTTCACAAATTCCTGTATTCACTAATTCAGTGCCCCCACTCCCCCCCCACACACTGATTAAAGCAGATAACTTTTGAAATGTTTTTATTGTTTTTTCTTAAATAAAATTATTCCAGTTATTGATGAAAAAATTTCTATCTTGTTTCAGTGGTGTCGATTCGTTTTCATGGTTGATTTGATCTTATGCGTTTGGTGATGTGCAGTGGCACCATTACTCCTGTTGGTGGAGACACAGACCGTGTAATGAATATCAGGTGACGATCGATCACAGTCGACTCTCTGTTGGTCTGAGATTGAGGGGCACTGTGCGTATTCCGTTGCTTGATGAACACTGACCTGGTGTATTGTCAGTCTCATTTGAATCTTTGTTTTGCTAGTGTTAAAATGTAAAGCTGTGTGCAGCTCTATGCAGCTGCTGTCTTGCATGGAGACTTTCATTCAGCTCAGAAACAGGAGAAACAGAGTTCTTTCAGAGTAAGTCAGCACAGATATCACAGCTGCTCCTTCAAAAAAAAAAGACAACATCTCAACTTGTTTAGATAAGGCCCATAACCACAATAAAAAAAGAAATCCAAGTGGTTGAATGAGTTTTCTTTTCAAAATCTGTATGCGACTGTTTACTTTCATAGTTGTCTTGATTCAGCTGAGGAACAAGAGAGAAAAAAAAATCCAACCTGTTATTCCACACAGAATACAATTTGCTTAATAAAAAATGCTGCTGCTTGAGGAAAACAGACATCAAAGTGATGGAATTCGTGTTCAAACATTTTCAAAAACTTTGAAGTCTGAAGTTGTTTGTAAACAGACTTTTAGGTCTGATGATCAAAGCCGTTCAAACGCTTTGAAGTCTGAAGTTGTTTTTTAAACAGATTTGTAAGTCTGATTACAAACCAATTAAAGTGCTTCTGCAGCTGTTGGCGTTGCTGATGCTGCTTCTGCTGCTTGAATAACACTCAATTTACTGGGGAACACTAGAAAAGATATTAAAAAAAAACTCTTTATGAACACAGGAGGAGCAGAAAATATTTTTTCACGCCATGACTGATGACAGACTTCTGTTGGTCTGAGAGGGAGGGGCACTGTGCGTATTCCGTTGCTTAATGTACACTGACCTGGTGTATTGTCAGTTTCATTTGAATCTTTGTTTTGATATGTTCATTCCTTCAGGCTCATGTGTATGAATGAGTGTTCAAGTGTAAACCTGTGTGCAGCTGTGTGCAGCTGCTTTCTTGCATGGAGACTTTCATTCAGCTCAGAAACAGACTTGTTTAGATAAGGCCCATAACCACAATAAAAAAAGAAATCCAAGTGGTTGAATGAGTTTTCTTTTCAAAATCTGTATGCGACTGTTTACTTTCATAGTTGTCTTGATTCAGCTGAGGAACAAGAGAGAAAAAAAATCCAACCTGTTATTCCACACAGAAAACAATTTGCTTAATAAAAAATGCTGCTGCTTGAAGAAAACAGACATCAAAGTGATGGAATGCGTGATCAAACATTTTCAAAAACTTTGAAGTCTGAAGTTGTTTGTAAACAGACTTATAGGTCTGATGATCAAAGCCGTTCAAACGCTTTGAAGTCTGAAGTTGTTTGTAAACAGACTTTTATGTCTGATGATCAAAGCCGTTCAAACGCTTTGAAGTCTGAAGTTGTTTGTAAACAGACTTGTAAGTCTGATTACAAACCAATTAAAGTGCTTCTGCAGCTGCTGGCGTTGATGATGCTGCTTCTGCTGCTTGAATAACACTCAATTTACTGGGGAACACTAGAAAAGATATAAAAAAAAAAACTCTTTATGAACACAGGAGGAGCAGAAAATATTTTCTCACTCCATAACTGATGACAGACTTCTGTTGGTCTGAGACAATTTCAACTTTGTCCTAGAGACATGGGGCCACTTGCTATTTCATCAAGAGCCCCAAAGAAGCGCCCACACCAAATTTGGGGTTTCTAATAATTGAAGAACGCAGAAACCCTAACCCTAATTTCAGCTAACCCTAACCCTAACCCTAGTTTCAGTCTTTACGCAACTCTAATTCAATGCAAGTCTATAGGTTGAAATTTCAACTTTGTCGTAGAGACATGGGGCCAATTGCATTTTCATCAAGAGCACCAAAGAAACACCCACGCAAAATTTGGGGCTTCTAGTACTTGAGGAACGCAGAAACCCTAACCCTAATTTCAACTAACCCTAACCCTAAACCTAGTTTCAGCCTTAAGGTTAACACTAATTCAATGCAAGTCTATGGGGTGAAATTTCAACTTTATCCTAGAGACATGCGGCCACTTGCTATTTCATCAAGAGCCCCGAAGAAGCGCCCACGCCAAATTTGGGGTTTCTAATACTTGACGAAGACAGAAACCGTAACCCTAATTTCAGCTAACCCTAACCCTAACCCTAACCCTAGTTTCAGCCTTAATGTTAACCTTAATTCAATTCAAGTCTGATGGGGTTAAAATTCATTCAGAAAGTGGCATGTCTTTTTTTATTGCTCTATTGTGCTTCTCTCGCTGAGTTATGCGCAGTGTGAGCAGAAAGGGTGAACTTGAGTGGAATTGTTATTTTCTGCTGAAATACATGAGGGAAACATCTCTCCTGTTGTTCCTGAGTACATTGTAGGTCCCCCCATAAGGAAATAGTTGATTTCTCAATTTAACATGAAAACTCATTCAGACAGTGGGATGTCATTTTTTATTGCTCTATTGTGCTTCTCTCGCTGAGTTATGCGCATTGTGAGCAGAAAGGGTGAACTTGAGTGGAATTGTTATTTTCTGCTGAAATACATGAGGGAAACATCTGTCCTGTTGTTCCTCAGTACATTGTAGGTTCCCCCATAAGGAAATAGTTGATTTCTCAATTTAACATGAAAACTCATTCAGACAGTGGGATGTCATTTTTTATTGCTCTATTGTGCTTCTCTCGCTGAGTTATGCGCAGTGTGAGCAGAAAGGGTGAACTTGAGTGGAATTGTTATTTTCTGCTGAAATACATGAGGGAAACATCTCTCCTGTTGTTCCTCAGTACATTGTAGGTTCCCCCATAAGGAAATAGTTGATTTCTCAATTTAACATGAAAACTCATTCAGACAGTGGGATGTCATTTTTTATTGCTCTATTGTGCTTCTCTCGCTGAGTTATGCGCAGTGTGAGCAGAAAGGGTGAACTTGAGTGGAATTGTTATTTTCTGCTGAAATACATGAGGGAAACATCTCTCCTGTTGTTCCTGAGTACATTGTAGGTTCCCCCATAAGGAAATAGTTGATTTCTCAATTTAACATGAAAACTCATTCAGACAGTGGGATGTCATTTTTTATTGCTCTATTGTGCTTCTCTCGCTGAGTTATGCGCAGTGTGAGCAGAAAGGGTGAACTTGAGTGGAATTGTTATTTTCTCCTGAAATACATGAGGAAAACATCTCTCCTGTTGTTCCTCAGTACATTGTAGGTTCCCCCATAAGGAAATAGTTGATTTCCCAATTTAACATGAAAACTCATTCAGACAGTGGGATGTCATTTTTTATTGCTCTATTGTGCTTCTCTCGCTGAGTTATGCGCAGTGTGAGCAGAAAGGGTGAACTTGAGTGGAATTGTTATTTTCTGCTGAAATACAAGAGGGAAACATCTCTCCTGTTGTCCCTCAGTACATTGTAGGTTCCCCCATAAGGAAATAGTTGAATTCTTTTTTTCGAAAGAGCAGCAGTGATATCTGTGCTGACTTACTCTGAAAGAACTCTGTTTCTCCTGTTTCTGAGCTGAATGAAAGTCTCCATGCAAGACAACAGCTGCACACAGCTGCACACAGCTTTACACTTGAACACTCATTCATACACATGAGCCTGGAGGAATAAACAGAGGTTTGTCATCAGTCATGGCGTGAAAAAATATTTTCTGCTCCTCCTGTGTTCATAAAGAGCTTTTGTTTTATATCTTTTTTAATGTTCCCCAGTAAATTGAATGTTATTCAAGCAGCAGAAGCAGCATCAGCAACGCCAGCAGCTGCTGAAGCACTTTAATTGGTTTGTAATCAGACTTACAAGTCTGTTTACAAACAACTTCAGACTTCAAAGCGTTTGAACGGCTTTGATCATCAGACCTAAAAGTCTGTTTACAAACACAACTTCAGACTTCAAAGCTTTTGCAAATGTTTCAACACGCATTCCATCACTTTGATGTCTGTTTTCTTCAATCAGCAGCATTTTTTATTGAGCAAATTGTATTCTGTGTGGAATAACAGGTTGGATTTTTTTTTTCTCTTTTGTTCCTCAGCTGAATCAAGACATCTATGAAAGTAAACAGTCGCATACAGATTTTGAAAAGAAAACTCATTCAACCACTTGGATTTCTTCTTTTATTGTGGTTATGGGCCTTATCTCAACAAGTTGAGATGTTTTCTTTTTTGTTGAAGGAGCAGCTGTGATATCTGTGCTGACTTTCTCTGAAAGAACTCTGTTTCTCCTGTTTCTGAGCTGAATGAAACTCTCCATGCAAGACAACAGCTGCACACAGCTGCACACAGCTTTACACTTGAACACTCATTCATACACATCAGCCTGAAGGAATAAACAGAGGTCTATCAACAGTCATGGCGTGAAAAAATATTTTCTGCTCCCCCTGTGTTCATAAAGAGTTTTTGTTTTATATCTTTTTTAATGTTCCCCAGTAAATTGAGTGTTATTCAAGCAGCAGAAGCAGCATCAGCAACGCCAGCAGCTGCTGAAGCACTTTAATTGGTTTGTAATCAGACTTACAAGTCTGTTTACAAACAACTTCAGACTTCAAAGCGTTTGAACGGCTTTGATCATCAGACCTAAAAATCTGTTTACAAACAACTTCAGACTTCAAAGTTTTTGAAAATGTTTGCACACACATTCCATCACTTTGATGTCTGTTTTCTTCAAGCAGCAGCATTTTTTATTGAGCAAATTGTATTCTGTGTGGAATAACAGGTTGGATTTTTTTTCTCTCTTGTTCCTCAGCTGAATCAAGACATCTATGAAAGTAAACAGTCGCATACAGATTTTGAAAAGAAAACTCATTCAACAACTTGGATTTCTTCTTTTATTGTGGTTATGGGCCTTATCTCAACAAGTTGAGATGTTTTCTTTTTTGTTGAAGGAGCAGCTGTGATATCTGTGCTGACTTTCTCTGAAAGAACTCTGTTTCTCCTGTTTCTGAGCTGAATGAAAGTCTCCATGCAAGACAACAGCTGCACACAGCTGCACACAGCTTTACACTTGAACACTCATTCATACACATCAGCCTGAAGGAATAAACAGAGGTCTATCAACAGTCATGGCGTGAAAAAATATTTTCTGCTCCCCCTGTGTTCATAAAGAGTTTTTGTTTTATATCTTTTTTAATGTTCCCCAGTAAATTGAGTGTTATTCAAGCAGCAGAAGCAGCATCAGCAACGCCAGCAGCTGCTGAAGCACTTTAATTGGTTTGTAATCAGACTTACAAGTCTGTTTACAAACAACTTCAGACTTCAAAGCGTTTGAACGGCTTTGATCATCAGACCTAAAAGTCTGTTTACAAACAACTTCAGACTTCAAAGCGTTTGAACGGCTTTGATCATCAGACCTAAAAGTCTGTTTACAAACAACTTCAGAATTCAAAGTTTTTGAAAATGTTTGAACACGCATTCCATCACTTTGATGTCTATTTTCTTCAATCAGCAGCATTTTTTATTGAGCAAATTGTATTCTGTGTGGAATAACAGGTTGGATTTTTTTTTCTCTTTTGTTCCTCAGCTGAATCAAGACATCTATGAAAGTAAACAGTCGCATACAGATTTTGAAAAGAAAACTCATTCAACCACTTGGATTTCTTCTTTTATTGTGGTTATGGGCCTTATCTCAACAAGTTGAGATGTTTTCTTTTTTGTTGAAGGAGCAGCTGTGATATCTGTGCTGACTTACTCTGAAAGAACTCTGTTTCTCCTGTTTCTGAGCTGAATGAAAGTCTCCATGCAAGACAACAGCTGCACACAGCTGCACACAGCTTTACACTTGAACACTCATTCATACACATGAGCCTGGAGGAATAAACATAGCAAAACAAAGATTCAAATGAAACTGACAATACACCAGGTCAGTGTTCATCAAGCAACGGAATACGCACAGTGCCCCTCAATCTCAGACCAACAGAGAGTCGACTGTGAACGATCGTCACCTGATATTCATCATACGGTCTGTGTCTCCACCCACAGGCGTAATGGTGCCACTGCACATCACCAAACGCATAAGAACAAATCAAACATGTAAATGAATCGACACCACTGAAACAAGAGAGAAATTGTTTCATCAATAACTGGAATAATTTTATTAAAAAAAAATATATATATATATATATTTCAATAGTTATCTGCTTTAATCAATGTGTGTGGGGGGAGTGGGGGCACTGAATTAGTGAATTCAGGAATTTGTGAAAGAAAACAAGTGCTTTATGCTCATTGCGAGCATAAAAGGTGAACTTGAATGGAATTGTTATTCTCTGCTGAAAAAAATGAGGAAAAAATCTTTCCTGTTGTTCCTCTATTGTCAGTCTCATTTGAATCTTTGTTTTGCATTGTTTATTCCTCCAGGCTGATGAGTATGAATGAGTGTTCAAGTGTAAAGCTGTGTGCAGCTCTGTGCAGCTGTTTTCTTGCATAGAGACTTTAATTCAGCTCAGAAACAGGAGAAAAAGAGTTATTTCAGAGTAAGTCAGCACAGATATCACTGCTGCTCCTTCAAAAAAAAAGATTTCAACGATTTCCTTATGGGGGAACCTACAATGTAGTGAGCAACAACAGGAGAGATGTTTCCCTCATGTATTTCAGCAGAAAATAACACTTCCACTCAAGTTCACCCTTTCTGCTCACACTGCGCATAACTCAGCGAGAGAAGCACAATAGAGCAATAAAAAATGACATCCCACTGTCTGAATGAGTTTTCATGTTAAATTGAGAATTCAACTATTTCCTTATGGGGGAACCTACAATGTACTGAGGAACAACAGGAGAGATGTTTCCCTCATGTATTTCAGCAGAAAATAACAATTCCACTCAAGTTCACCATTTCTGCTCACACTGCGCATAACTCAGCGAGAGAAGCACAATAGAGCAATAAAAAATGACATCCCACTGTCTTGAATGAGTTTTCATGTTAAATTGAGTATTCAACTATTTCCTTATGGGGGAACCTACAATGTACTGAGGAACAACAGGAGAGATGTTTCCCTCATTTATTTCAGCAGAAAATAACAATTCCACTCAAGTTCACCCTTTCTGCTCACACTGCGCATAACTCAGCGAGAGAAGCACAATAGAGCAATAAAAAATGACATCCCACTGTCTGAATGAGTTTTCATGTTAAATTGAGTATTCAACTATTTTCTTATGGGGGAACCTACAATGTACTGAGGAACAACAGGAGAGATGTTTCCCTCATGTATTTCAGCAGAAAATAACAATTCCACTCAAGTTCACCCTTTCTGCTCACACTGCGCATAACTCAGCGAGAGAAGCACAATAGAGCAATAAAAAATGACATCCCACTGTCTGAATGAGTTTTTATGTTAAATTTAGAATTCAACTATTTCCTTATGGGGCGACCTACAATGTACTCAGGAATAACAGGAGAGATGTTTCCCTCATGTATTTCAGCAGAAAATAACAATTCCACTCAAGTTCACCCTTTCTGCTCACACTGCGCATAACTCAGCGAGAGAAGCACAATAGAGCAATAAAAAATGACATCCCACTGTCTGAATGAGTTTTTATGTTAAATTTAGAATTCAACTATTTCCTTATGGGGGGACCTACAATGTACTCAGGAATAACAGGAGAGATGTTTCCCTCATGTATTTCAGCAGAAAATAACAATTCCACTCAAGTTCACCCTTTCTGCTCACACTGCGCATAACTCAGCGAGAGAAGCACAATAGAGCAATAAAAAATGACATCCCACTGTCTGAATGAGTTTTTATGTTAAATTGAGAATTCAACTATTTCCTTATGGGGGAACCTACAATGTACTCAGGAACAACAGGAGAGATGTTTCCCTCATGTATTTCAGCAGAAAATAACAATTGCACTCAAGTTCACCCTTTCTGCTCACACTGCGCATAACTCAGCGAGAGAAGCACAATAGAGCAATAAAAAATGACATCCCACTGTCTGAATGACTTTTTGTGTTAAATTGTGATATCAACTATTTCCTTGTGGGGGAACCTACAATGTACTGAGGAACAACAGGAGAGATGTTTCCCTCATGTATTTCAGCAGAAAATAAAAATTCCACTCAAGTTCACCATTTCTGCTCACACTGCGCATAACTCAGCGAGAGAAGCACAATAGAGCAATAAAAAATGACATCCCACTGTCTGAATGAGTTTTCATGTTAAATTGAGAATTCAACTATTTCCTTATGGGGGAACCTACAATGTACTGAGGAACAACAGGAGAGATGTTTCCCTCATGTATTTCAGCAGAAAATAACAATTCCACTCAAGTTCACCCTTTCTGCTCACACTGCGCATAACTCAGCGAGAGAAGCACAATAGAGCAATAAAAAATGACATCCCACTGTCTGAATGAGTTTTTATGTTAAATTGAGAATTCAACTATTTCCTTATGGGGGGACCTACAATGTACTCAGGAATAACAGGAGAGATGTTTCCCTCATGTATTTCAGCAGAAAATAACAATTCCACTCAAGTTCACCCTTTCTGCTCACACTGCGCATAACTCAGCGAGAGAAGCACAATAGAGCAATAAAAAATGACATCCCACTGTCTGAATGAGTTTTCATGTTAAATTGAGTATTCAACTATTTCCTTATGGGGGACCCTACAATGTACTGAGGAACAACAGGAGAGATGTTTCCCTCATGTATTTCAGCAGAAAATAACAATTCCACTCAAGTTCACCCTTTCTGCTCACACTGCGCATAACTCAGCGAGAGAAGCACAATAGAGCAATAAAAAATGACATCCCACTGTCTGAATGAGTTTTTATGTTAAATTGAGAATTCAACTATTTCCTTATGGGGGGACCTACAATGTACTCAGGAATAACAGGAGAGATGTTTCCCTCATGTATTTCAGCAGAAAATAACAATTCCACTCAAGTTCACCCTTTCTGCTCACACTGCGCATAACTCAGCGAGAGAAGCACAATAGAGCAATAAAAAATGACATCCCACTGTCTGAATGAGTTTTCATGTTAAATTGAGAATTCAACTATTTCCTTATGGGGGTACCTACAATGTACTCAGGAATAACAGGAGAGATGTTTCCCTCATGTATTTCAGCAGAAAATAACAATTCCACTCAAGTTCACCCTTTCTGCTCACACTGCGCATAACTCAGCGAGAGAAGCACAATAGAGCAATAAAAAATGACATCCCACTGTCTGAATGAGTTTTCATGTTAAATTGAGAATTCAACTATTTCCTTATGGGGGTACCTACAATGTACTCAGGAATAACAGGAGAGATGTTTCCCTCATGTATTTCAGCAGAAAATAACAATTCCACTCAAGTTCACCCTTTCTGCTCACACTGCGCATAACTCAGCGAGAGAAGCACAATAGAGCAATAAAAAATGACATCCCACTGTCTGAATGAGTTTTTATGTTAAATTGAGAATTCAACTATTTCCTTATGGGGGGACCTACAATGTACTCAGGAATAACAGGAGAGATGTTTCCCTCATGTATTTCAGCAGAAAATAACAATTCCACTCAAGTTCACCCTTTCTGCTCACACTGCGCATAACTCAGCGAGAGAAGCACAATAGAGCAATAAAAAATGACATCCCACTGTCTGAATGAGTTTTCATGTTAAATTGAGTATTCAACTATTTCCTTATGGGGGACCCTACAATGTACTGAGGAACAACAGGAGAGATGTTTCCCTCATGTATTTCAGCAGAAAATAACAATTCCACTCAAGTTCACCCTTTCTGCTCACACTGCGCATAACTCAGCGAGAGAAGCACAATAGAGAAATAAAAAATGACATCCCACTGTCTGAATGAGTTTTCATGTTAAATTGTAAAATCAACTATTTCCTTATGGGGGAACCTACAATGTACTCAGGAACAACAGGAGAGATGTTTCCCTCATGTATTACAGCAGAAAATAACAATTCCACTCAAGTTCACCCTTTCTGCTCACACTGCGCATAACTCAGCGAGAGAAGCACAATAGAGCAATAAAAAATGACATCCCACTGTCTGAATGAGTTTTTATGTTAAATTGAGAATTCAACTATTTCCTTATGGGGGACCCTACAATGTACTGAGGAACAACAGGAGAGATGTTTCCCTCATGTATTTCAGCAGAAAATAACAATTCCACTCAAGTTCACCCTTTCTGCTCACACTGCGTATAACTCAGCGAGAGAAGCACAATAGAGCAATAAAAAATGACATCCCACTGTCTGAATGAGTTTTCACCCCATCAGACTTGAATTGAATTAGGGTTAACGATAAGGCTGAAACTAGGGTTAGGGTTAGGGTTAGCTGAAATTAGGGTTAGGGTTTCTGCGTTCCTCAAGTATTAGAAACCCCAAATTTGGCGTGGGCGCTTCTTTGGGGCTCTTGATGAAATAGCAAGTGGCCCCATGTCTCTAGGACAAAGTTGAAATTTCACCCCATAGACTTGCATTGAATTAGGGTTAACGTTAAGGCTGAAACTAGGGTTAGGGTTAGGGTTAGTTGAAATTAGGGTTAGGGTTTCTGCCTTCCTCAAGTATTAGAAACCCCAAATTTTGCGTGGACACTTCTTGGGGGCTCCTGATGAAAAAGCAAATGGTCCCATGTCTCTAGGACAAAGTTGAAATTTCACCCCATAGACTTGCATTGAATTAGGGTTAACGTTAAGGCTGAAACTAGGGTTAGGGTTAGGGTTAGTTGAAATTAGGGTTAGGGTTTCTGCGTTCCTCAAGTACTAGAAGACCCAAATTCGGCGTGTGCGCTTCTTTGGGGGCTCTTGATGAAAAAGCAAGTGGCCCCATGTCTCTAGGACAAAGTTGAAATGTCAACCCATAGACTTGCATTGAATGAGGGTTAAGGATAAGGCTGAAAGTAGGGTTAGGGTAGGGATGGAGTTGTTATTCTCTGCTGCAATACATGAGGGAAACATCTCTCATGTTGTTCCTCAGTACATTTTAGGTTCCCCAACAAGGAAAAAGGTGAATTCTGAATTTAACATGAAAACTCATTCAGACGTCAGGATGTCATTCTTTATGGTGTTTATTGGCCTTATCTCAACGATTTGAGAGGTTGTTTTTTTTTTTTTTTTTAAAGGAGCAGCAGTGATATCTGTGCTGACTTACTCTGAAAGAATTCTGTTTCTTCTGTTTCTGAGCTGAATTGAAAGTCTCCATGCAAGACAACAGCTGCACACAGCTGCACACAGGTTTACACTTGAACACTCATTCATACACATGAGCCTGAAGGAATAAACAGAGGTCTGTCATCAGTCATGGCGTGAAAAAATATTTTCTGCTCCTCCTGTGTTCATAAAGAGTTTTTTTTTTATATCTTTTTTAATGTTCCCCAGTAAATTGAGTGTTATTCAAGCAGCAGAAGCAGCATCAGCAACACCAGCAGCTGCTGAAGTACTTTAATTGGTTTGTAATCAGACTTACAAGTCTGTTTACAAACAACTTCAGACTTCAAAGCGTTTGAACGGCTTTGATCATCAGACCTAAAAGTCTGTTTACAAACAACTTCAGACTTCAAAGTTTTTGAAAATGTTTCAACACGCATTCCATCACTTTGATGTCTGTTTTCTTCAAGCAGCAGCATTTTTTATTGAACAAATTGTATTCTGTGTGGAATAACAGGTTGGATTTTTTTATTCTCTTTTGTTCCTCAGCTGAATCAAGACATCTATGAAAGTAAACAGTCGCATACAGATTTTGAAAAGAAAACTCATTCAACCACTTGGATTTCTTCTTTTATTGTGGTTATGGGCCTTATCTCAACAAGTTGAGATGTTTTCTTTTTTGTTGAAGGAGCAGCTGTGATATCTGTGCTGACTTTCTCTGAAAGAACTCTGTTTCTCCTGTTTCTGAGCTGAATGAAAGTCTCCATGCAAGACAACAGCTGCACACAGCTGCACACAGCTTTACACTTGAACACTCATTCATACACATCAGCCTGAAGGAATAAACAGAGGTCTATCAACAGTCATGGCGTGAAAAAATATTTTCTGCTCCCCCTGTGTTCATAAAGAGTTTTTGTTTTATATCTTTTTTAATGTTCCCCAGTAAATTGAGTGTTATTCAAGCAGCAGAAGCAGCATCAGCAACGCCAGCAGCTGCTGAAGCACTTTAATTGGTTTGTAATCAGACTTACAAGTCTGTTTACAAACAACTTCAGACTTCAAAGCGTTTGAACGGCTTTGATCATCAGACCTAAAAGTCTGTTTACAAACAACTTCAGACTTCAAAGCGTTTGAACGGCTTTGATCATCAGACCTAAAAGTCTGTTTACAAACAACTTCAGACTTCAAAGTTTTTGAAAATGTTTGAACACGCATTCCATCACTTTGATGTCTATTTTCTTCAATCAGCAGCATTTTTTATTGAGCAAATTGTATTCTGTGTGGAATAACAGGTTGGATTTTTTTTTTCTCTTTTGTTCCTCAGCTGAATCAAGACATCTATGAAAGTAAACAGTCGCATACAGATTTTGAAAAGAAAACTCATTCAACCACTTGGATTTCTTCTTTTATTGTGGTTATGGGCCTTATCTCAACAAGTTGAGATGTTTTCTTTTTTGTTGAAGGAGCAGCTGTGATATCTGTGCTGACTTACTCTGAAAGAACTCTGTTTCTCCTGTTTCTGAGCTGAATGAAAGTCTCCATGCAAGACAACAGCTGCACACAGCTGCACACAGCTTTACACTTGAACACTCATTCATACACATGAGCCTGGAGGAATAAACATAGCAAAACAAAGATTCAAATGAAACTGACAATACACCAGGTCAGTGTTCATCAAGCAACGGAATACGCACAGTGCCCCTCAATCTCAGACCAACAGAGAGTCGACTGTGAACGATCGTCACCTGATATTCATCATACGGTCTGTGTCTCCACCCACAGGCGTAATGGTGTCACTGCACATCACCAAACGCATAAGAACAAATCAACCATGTAAATGAATCGACACCACTGAAACAAGAGAGAAATTGTTTCATCAATAACTGGAATAATTTTATTAAAAAAAAATATATATATATATATATTTCAATAGTTATCTGCTTTAATCAATGTGTGTGGGGGGAGTGGGGGCACTGAATTAGTGAATTCAGGAATTTGTGAAAGAAAACAAGTGCTTTATGCTCATTGCGAGCATAAAAGGTGAACTTGAATGGAATTGTAATTCTCTGCTGAAAAAAATAAGGAAAAAATCTTTCCTGTTGTTCCTCTATTGTCAGTCTCATTTGAATCTTTGTTTTGCTTTGTTTATTCCTCCAGGCTGATGAGTATGAATGAGTATTCAAGTGTAAAGCTGTGTGCAGCTCTGTTTTCTTGCATAGAGACTTTAATTCAGCTCAGAAACAGGAGAAAAAGAGTTATTTCAGAGTAAGTCAGCACAGATATCACTGCTGCTCCTTCAAAAAAAAGATTTCAACGATTTCCTTATGGGGGAACCTACAATGTAGTGAGCAACAACAGGAGAGTTGTTTCCCTCATGTATTTCAGCAGAAAATAACAATTCCACTCAAGTTCACCCTTTCTGCTCACACTGCGCATAACTCAGCGAGAGAAGCACAATAGAGCAATAAAAAATGACATCCCACTGTCTGAATGAGTTTTCATGTTAAATTGAGAATTCAACTATTTCCTTATGGGGGTACCTACAATGTACTCAGTAATAACAGGAGAGATGTTTCCCTCATGTATTTCAGCAGAAAATAACAATTCCACTCAAGTTCACCCTTTCTGCTCACACTGCGCATAACTCAGCGAGAGAAGCACAATAGAGCAATAAAAAATGACATCCCACTGTCTGAATGAGTTTTCATGTTAAATTGAGAATTCAACTATTTCCTTATGGGGGAACCTACAATGTACTGAGGAACAACAGGAGAGATGTTTCCCTCATGTATTTCAGCAGAAAATAACAATTCCACTCAAGTTCACCATTTCTGCTCACACTGCGCATAACTCAGCGAGAGAAGCACAATAGAGCAATAAAAAATGACATCCCACTGTCTGAATGAGTTTTCATGTTAAATTGAGAATTCAACTATTTCCTTATGGGGGAACCTACAATGTACTGAGGAACAACAGGAGAGATGTTTCCCTCATGTATTTCAGCAGAAAATAACAATTCCACTCAAGTTCACCCTTTCTGCTCACACTGCGCATAACTCAGCGAGAGAAGCACAATAGAGCAATAAAAAATGACATCCCACTGTCTGAATGAGTTTTTATGTTAAATTGAGAATTCAACTATTTCCTTATGGGGGGACCTACAATGTACTCAGGAATAACAGGAGAGATGTTTCCCTCATGTATTTCAGCAGAAAATAACAATTCCACTCAAGTTCACCCTTTCTGCTCACACTGCGCATAACTCAGCGAGAGAAGCACAATAGAGCAATAAAAAATGACATCCCACTGTCTGAATGAGTTTTCATGTTAAATTGAGTATTCAACTATTTCCTTATGGGGGACCCTACAATGTACTGAGGAACAACAGGAGAGATGTTTCCCTCATGTATTTCAGCAGAAAATAACAATTCCACTCAAGTTCACCCTTTCTGCTCACACTGCGCATAACTCAGCGAGAGAAGCACAATAGAGCAATAAAAAATGACATCCCACTGTCTGAATGAGTTTTCATGTTAAATTGTAAAATCAACTATTTCCTTATGGGGGACCCTACAATGTACTGAGGAACAACAGGAGAGATGTTTCCCTCATGTATTTCAGCAGAAAATAACAATTCCACTCAAGTTCACCCTTTCTGCTCACACTGCGCATAACTCAGCGAGATAAGCACAATAGAGCAATAAAAAATGACATCCCACTGTCTGAATGAGTTTTTATGTTAAATTGAGAATTCAACTATTTCCTTATGGGGGGACCTACAATGTACTCAGGAATAACAGGAGAGATGTTTCCCTCATGTATTTCAGCAGAAAATAACAATTCCACTCAAGTTCACCCTTTCTGCTCACACTGCGCATAAGTCAGCGAGAGAAGCACAATAGAGCAATAAAAAATGACATCCCACTGTCTGAATGAGTTTTCATGTTAAATTGAGAAATCAACTATTTCCTAATGGGGGAACCTACAATGTACTGAGGAACAACAGGAGAGATGTTTCCCTCATGTATTTCAGCAGAAAATAACAATTCCACTCAAGTTCACCATTTCTGCTCACACTGCGCATAACTCAGCGAGAGAAGCACAATAGAGCAATAAAAAATGACATCCCACTGTCTGAATGAGTTTTCATGTTAAATTGAGAATTCAACTATTTCCTTATGGGGGAACCTACAATGTACTGAGGAACAACAGGAGAGATGTTTCCCTCATGTATTTCAGCAGAAAATAACAATTCCACTCAAGTTCACCCTTTCTGCTCACACTGCGCATAACTCAGCGAGAGAAGCACAATAGAGCAATAAAAAATGACATCCCACTGTCTGAATGAGTTTTCATGTTAAATTGTAAAATCAACTATTTCCTTATGGGGGACCCTACAATGTACTGAGGAACAACAGGAGAGATGTTTCCCTCATGTATTTCAGCAGAAAATAACAATTCCACTCAAGTTCACCCTTTCTGCTCACACTGCGCATAACTCAGCGAGAGAAGCACAATAGAGCAATAAAAAATGACATCCCACTGTCTGAATGAGTTTTCATGTTAAATTGAGAATTCAACTATTTCCTTATGGGGGAACCTACAATGTACTGAGGAACAACAGGACAGATGTTTCCCTCATGTATTTCAGTAGAAAATAACAATTCCACTCAAGTTCACCCTTTCTGCTCACACTGCGCATAACTCAGCGAGAGAAGCACAATAGAGCAATAAAAAATGACATCCCACTGTCTGAATGAGTTTTTATGTTAAATTGAGAATTCAACTATTTCCTTAAGGGGAAACCTACAATGTACTGAGGAACAACAGGAGAGATGTTTCCCTCATGTATTTCAGCAGAAAATAACAATTCCACTCAAGTTCACCCTTTCTGCTCACACTGCGCATAACTCAGCGAGAGAAGCACAATAGAGCAATAAAAAATGACATCCCACTGTCTGAATGAGTTTTCATGTTAAATTGAGAATTCAACTATTTCCTTATGGGGGAACCTACAATGTACTGAGGAACAACAGGAGAGATGTTTCCCTCATGTATTTCAGCAGAAAATAACAATTCCACTCAAGTTCACCATTTCTGCTCACACTGCGCATAACTCAGCGAGAGAAGCACAATAGAGCAATAAAAAATGACATCCCACTGTCTGAATGAGTTTTCATGTTAAATTGAGAATTCAACTATTTCCTTATGGGGGAACCTACAATGTACTGAGGAACAACAGGAGAGATGTTTCCCTCATGTATTTCAGCAGAAAATAACAATTCCACTCAAGTTCACCATTTCTGCTCACACTGCGCATAACTCAGCGAGAGAAGCACAATAGAGCAATAAAAAATGACATCCCACTGTCTGAATGAGTTTTCATGTTAAATTGAGAATTCAACTATTTCCTTATGGGGGAACCTACAATGTACTGAGGAACAACAGGAGAGATGTTTCCCTCATGTATTTCAGCAGAAAATAACAATTCCACTCAAGTTCACCCTTTCTGCTCACACTGCGCATAACTCAGCGAGAGAAGCACAATAGAGCAATAAAAAATGACATCCCACTGTCTGAATGAGTTTTCATGTTAAATTGTAAAATCAACTATTTCCTTATGGGGGACCCTACAATGTACTGAGGAACAACAGGAGAGATGTTTCCCTCATGTATTTCAGCAGAAAATAACAATTCCACTCAAGTTCACCCTTTCTGCTCACACTGCGCATAACTCAGCGAGAGAAGCACAATAGAGCAATAAAAAATGACATCCCACTGTCTGAATGAGTTTTCATGTTAAATTGAGAATTCAACTATTTCCTTATGGGGGAACCTACAATGTACTGAGGAACAACAGGAAAGATGTTTCCCTCATGTATTTCAGCAGAAAATAACAATTCCACTCAAGTTCACCCTTTCTGCTCCCACTGCGCATAACTCAGCGAGAGAAGCACAATAGAGCAATAAAAAATGACATCCCACTGTCTGAATGAGTTTTCATGTTAAATTGAGAATTCAACCATTTCCTTATGGGGGGACCTACAATGTACTCAGGAATAACAGGAGAGATGTTTCCCTCATGTATTTCAGCAGAAAATAACAATTCCACTCAAGTTCACCCTTTCTGCTCACACTGCGCAAAACTCAGCGAGAGAAGCACAATAGAGCAATAAAAAATAACATCCCACTGTCTGAATGAGTTTTCATGTTAAATTGTAAAATCAACTATTTCCTTATGGGGGACCCTACAATGTACTGAGGAACAACAGGAGATATGTTTCCCTCATGTATTTCAGCAGAAAATAACAATTCCACTCAAGTTCACCCTTTCTGCTCACACTGCGCATAACTCAGCGAGAGAAGCACAATAGCGCAATAAAAAATGACATCCCACTGTCTGAATGAGTTTTCATGTTAAATTGAGAATTCAACTATTTCCTTATGGGGGAACCTACAATGTACTGAGGAACAACAGGAGAGATGTTTCCCTCATGTATTTCAGCAGAAAATAACAATTCCACTCAAGTTCACCCTTTCTGCTCACACTGCGCATAACTCAGCGAGAGAAGCACAATAGAGCAATAAAAAATGACATCCCACTGTCTGAATGAGTTTTTATGTTAAATTGAGAATTCAACTATTTCCTTATGGGGGAACCTACAATGTACTGAGGAACAACAGGACAGATGTTTCCCTCATGTATTTCAGCAGAAAATAACAATTCCACTCAAGTTCACCCTTTCTGCTCACACTGCGCATAAGTCAGCGAGAGAAGCACAATAGAGCAATAAAAAATGACATCCCACTGTCTGAATGAGTTTTCATGTTAAATTGAGAATTCAACTATTTCCTTATGGGGGGACCTACAATGTACTCAGGAACAACATGAGAGATGTTTCCCTCATGTATTTCAGCAGAAAATAACAATTCCACTCAAGTTCACCCTTTCTGCTCACACTGCGCATAACTCAGCGAGAGAAGCACAATAGAGCAATAAAAAATGACATCCCACTGTCTGAATGAGTTTTTATGTTAAATTGAGAATTCAACTATTTCCTTATGGGGGAACCTACAATGTACTGAGGAACAACAGGAGAGATGTTTCCCTCATGTATTTCAGCAGAAAATAACAATTCCACTCAAGTTCACCCTTTCTGCTCCCACTGCGCATAACTCAGCGAGAGAAGCACAATAGAGCAATAAAAAATGACATCCCACTGTCTGAATGAGTTTTCATGTTAAATTGAGTATTCAACTATTTCCTTATGGGGGACCCTACAATGTACTGAGGAACAACAGGAGAGATGTTTCCCTCATGTATTTCAGCAGAAAATAACAATTCCACTCAAGTTCACCCTTTCTGCTCACACTGCGCAAAACTCAGCGAGAGAAGCACAATAGAGCAATAAAAAATAACATCCCACTGTCTGAATGAGTTTTCATGTTAAATTGTAAAATCAACTATTTCCTTATGGGGGACCCTACAATGTACTGAGGAACAACAGGAGAGATGTTTCCCTCATGTATTTCAGCAGAAAATAACAATTCCACTCAAGTTCACCCTTTCTGCTCACACTGCGCATAACTCAGCGAGAGAAGCACAATAGCGCAATAAAAAATGACATCCCACTGTCTGAATGAGTTTTCATGTTAAATTGAGAATTCAACTATTTCCTTATGGGGGGACCTACAATGTACTCAGGAATAACAGGAGAGATGTTTCCCTCATGTATTTCAGCAGAAAATAACAATTCCACTCAAGTTCACCCTTTCTGCTCACACTGCGCATAACTCAGCGAGAGAAGCACAATAGAGCAATAAAAAATGACATCCCACTGTCTGAATGAGTTTTCATGTTAAATTGTAAAATCAACTATTTCCTTATGGGGGAACCTACAATGTACTGAGGAACAACAGGAGAGATGTTTTCCTCATGTATTTCAGCAGAAAATAACAATTCCACTCAAGTTCACCCTTTCTGCTCACACTGCGCATAACTCAGCGAGAGAAGCACAATAGAGCAATAAAAAATGACATCCCACTGTCTGAATGAGTTTTTATGTTAAATTGAGAATTCAACTATTTCCTTATGGGGGAACCTACAATGTACTGAGGAACAACAGGAAAGATGTTTCCCTCATGTATTTCAGCAGAAAATAACAATTCCACTCAAGTTCACCCTTTCTGCTCACACTGCGCATAACTCAGCGAGAGAAGCACAATAGAGCAATAAAAAATGACATCCCACTGTCTGAATGAGTTTTCATGTTAAATTGAGAATTCAACTATTTCCTTATGGGGGGACCTACAATGTACTCAGGAACAACATGAGAGATGTTTCCCTCATGTATTTCAGCAGAAAATAACAATTCCACTCAAGTTCACCCTTTCTGCTCACACTGCGCATAACTCAGCGAGAGAAGCACAATAGAGCAATAAAAAATGACATCCCACTGTCTGAATGAGTTTTTATGTTAAATTGAGAATTCAACTATTTCCTTATGGGGGGACCTACAATGTACTGAGGAACAACAGTAGAGATGTTTCCCTCATGTATTTCAGCAGAAAATAACACTTCCACTCAAGTTCACCCTTTCTGCTCACACTGCGCATAACTCAGCGAGAAAAGCACAATAGAGCAATAAAAAATGACATCCCACTGTCTGAATGAGTTTTCACCCCATCAGACTTGAATTGAATTAGGGTTAACGATAAGGCTGAAACTAGGGTTAGGGTTAGGGTTAGCTGAAATTAGGGTTAGGGTTTCTGCGTTCCTCAAGTATTAGAAACCCCAAATTTGGCGTGGGCGCTTCTTTGGGGCTCTTGATGAAATAGCAAGTGGCCCCATGTCTCTAGGACAAAGTTGAAATTTCACCCCATAGACTTGCATTGAATTAGGGTTAACGTTAAGGCTGAAACTAGGGTTAGGGTTAGGGTTAGTTGAAATTAGGGTTAGGGTTTCTGCCTTCCTCAAGTATTAGAAACCCCAAATTTTGCGTGGACACTTCTTGGGGGCTCCTGATGAAAAAGCAAATGGTCCCATGTCTCTAGGACAAAGTTGAAATTTCACCCCATAGACTTGCATTGAATTAGGGTTAACGTTAAGGCTGAAACTAGGGTTAGGGTTAGGGTTAGTTGAAATTAGGGTTAGGGTTTCTGCGTTCCTCAAGTACTAGAAGACCCAAATTCGGCGTGTGCGCTTCTTTGGGGGCTCTTGATGAAAAAGCAAGTGGCCCCATGTCTCCAGGACAAAGTTGAAATGTCAACCCATAGACTTGCATTGAATGAGGGTTAAGGATAAGGCTGAAAGTAGGGTTAGGGTAGGGATGGAGTTGTTATTCTCTGCTGCAATACATGAGGGAAACATCTCTCATGTTGTTCCTCAGTACATTTTAGGTTCCCCAACAAGGAAAAAGGTGAATTCTGAATTTAACATGAAAACTCATTCAGACGTCAGGATGTCATTCTTTATGGTGTTTATTGGCCTTATCTCAACGATTTGAGAGGTTTTTTTTTTTTTTTTTTTTAAAGGAGCAGCAGTGATATCTGTGCTGACTTACTCTGAAAGAATTCTGTTTCTCCTGTTTCTGAGCTGAATTGAAAGTCTCCATGCAAGACAACAGCTGCACACAGCTGCACACAGCTTTACACTTGAACACTCATTCATACACATGAGCCTGAAGGAATAAACAGAGGTCTGTCATCAGTCATGGCGTGAAAAAATATTTTCTGCTCCTCCTGTGTTCATAAAGAGTTTTTTTTTTATATCTTTTTTAATGTTCCCCAGTAAATTGAGTGTTATTCAAGCAGCAGAAGCAGCATCAGCAACACCAGCAGCTGCTGAAGTACTTTAATTGGTTTGTAATCAGACTTACAAGTCTGTTTACAAACAACTTCAGACTTCAAAGCGTTTGAACGGCTTTGATCATCAGACCTAAAAGTCTGTTTACAAACAACTTCAGACTTCAAAGTTTTTGAAAATGTTTCAACACGCATTCCATCACTTTGATGTCTGTTTTCTTCAAGCAGCAGCATTTTTTATTGAGCAAATTGTATTCTGTGTGGAATAACAGGTTGGATTTTTTTTTCTCTCTTGTTCCTCAGCTGAATCAAGACAACTATGAAAGTAAACAGTCGCATAATGATTTTGAAAAGAAAACTCATTCAACCATTTGGATTTCTTTTTTTTATTGTGGTTATGGGCCTTATCTCAACAAGTTGAGATGTTGTCTTTTTTTTTGAAGGAGCAGCTGTGATATCTGTGCTGACTTACTCTGAAAGAACTCTGTTTCTCCTGTTTCTGAGCTGAATGAAAGTCTCCATGCAAGACAACAGCTGCACACAGCTGCACACAGCTTTACACTTGAACACTCATTCATACACATGAGCCTGAAGGAATAAACAGAGGTCTGTCATCAGTCAATGGCGTGAAAAAATATTTTCTGCTCCTCCTGTGTTCATAAAGAGTTTATTTTTTATATCTTTTTTAATGTTCCCCAGTAAATTGAGTGTTATTCAAGCAGCAGAAGCAGCATCAGCAACGCCAGCAGCTGCTGAAGCACTTTAATTGGTTTGTAATCAGACTTACAAGTCTGTTTACAAACAACTTCAGACTTCAAAGCGTTTGAACGGCTTTGATCATCAGACCTAAAAGTCTGTTTACAAACAACTTCAGACTTCAAAGCGTTTGAACGGCTTTGATCATCAGACCTAAAAGTCTGTTTACAAACACAACTTCAGACTTCAAAGCTTTTGCAAATGTTTCAACACGCATTCCATCACTTTGATGTCTTTTTTCTTCAAGCAGCAGCATTTTTTATTGAGCAAATTGTATTCTGTGTGGAATAACAGGTTGGATTTTTTTTTCTCTTTTGTTCCTCAGCTGAATCAAGACATCTATGAAAGTAAACAGTCGCATACAGATTTTGAAAAGAAAACTCATTCAACCACTTGGATTTCTTCTTTTATTGTGGTTATGGGCCTTATCTCAACAAGTTGAGATGTTGTCTTTTTTTTGAAGGAGCAGCTGTGATATCTGTGCTGACTTACTCTGAAAGAACTCTGTTTCTCCTGTTTCTGAGCTGAATGAAAGTCTCCATGCAAGACAACAGCTGCACAGAGCTGCACACAGCTTTACACTTGAACACTCATTCATACACATGAGCCTGGAGGAATAAACATAGCAAAACAAAGATTCAAATGAAACTGACAATACACCAGGTCAGTGTTCATCAAGCAACGGAATACGCACAGTGCCCCTCAATCTCAGACCAACAGAGAGTCGACTGTGAACGATCGTCACTTGATATTCATCATACGGTCTGTGTCTCCACCCACAGGCGTAATGGTGCCACTGCACATCACCAAACGCATAAGAACAAATCAACCATGTAAATGAATCGACACCACTGAAACAAGAGAGAAATTGTTTCATCAATAACTGGAATAATTTTATTAAAAATATAAATATATATATATATATATATATATATATATATATATATTTCAATAGTTATCTGCTTTAATCAATGTGTGTGGGGGGAGTGGGGGCACTGAATTAGTGAATTCAGGAATTTGTGAAAGAAAACAAGTGCTTTATGCTCATTGCGAGGCATAAAAGGTGAACTTGAATGGAATTGTAATTCTCTGCTGAAAAAAATAAGGAAAAAATCTTTCCTGTTGTTCCTCTATTGTCAGTCTCATTTGAATCTTTGTTTTGCTTTGTTTATTCCTCCAGGCTGATGAGTATGAATGAGTATTCAAGTGTAAAGCTGTGTGCAGCTCTGTTTTCTTGCATAGAGACTTTAATTCAGCTCAGAAACAGGAGAAAAAGAGTTATTTCAGAGTAAGTCAGCACAGATATCACTGCTGCTCCTTCAAAAAAAAGATTTCAACTATTTCCTTATGGGGGAACCTACAATGTAGTGAGGAACAACAGGAGAGATGTTTCCCTCATGTATTTCAGCAGAAAATAACAATTCCACTCAAGTTCACCCTTTCTGCTCACACTGCGCATAACTCAGCGAGAGAAGCACAATAGAGCAATAAAAAATGACATCCCACTGTCTGAATGAGTTTTCATGTTAAATTGAGAATTCAACTATTTCCTTATGGGGGAACCTACAATGTACTGAGGAACAACAGGAGAGATGTTTCCCTCATGTATTTCAACAGAAAATAACAATTCCACTCAAGTTCACCCTTTCTGCTCACACTGCACATAACTCAGCGAGAGAAGCACAATAGAGCAATAAAAAATGACATCCCACTGTCTGAATGAGTTTTCATGTTAAATTGAGAATTCAACTATTTCCTTATGGGGGAACCTACAATGTACTGAGGAACAACAGGAGAGATGTTTCCCTCATTTATTTCAGCAGAAAATAAAAATTCCACTCAAGTTCACCCTTTCTGCTCACACTGCACATAACTCAGCGAGAGAAGCACAATAGAGCAATAAAAAATGACATCCCACTGTCTGAATGAGTTTTCATGTTAAATTGAGTATTCAACTATTTCCTTATGGGGGAACCTACAATGTACTGAGGAACAACAGGAGAGATGTTTCCCTCATGTATTTCAGCAGAAAATAACAATTCCACTCAAGTTCACCCTTTCTGCTCACACTGCGCATAACTCAGCGAGAGAAGCACAATAGAGCAATAAAAAATGACATCCCACTGTCTGAATGAGTTTTCATGTTAAATTGAGTATTCAACTATTTCCTTATGGGGGAACCTACAATGTACTGAGGAACAACAGGAGAGATGTTTCCCTCATGTATTTCAGCAGAAAATAACAATTCCACTCAAGTTCACCCTTTCTGCTCACACTGCGCATAACTCAGCGAGAGAAGCACAATAGAGCAATAAAAAATGACATCCCACTGTCTGAATGAGTTTTCATGTTAAATTGAGAATTCAACTATTTCCTTATGGGGGGACCTACATTGTACTCAGGAACAACAGGAGAGATGTTTCCCTCATGTATTTCAGCAGAAAATAACAATTGCACTCAAGTTCACCCTTTCTGCTCACACTGCGCATAACTCAGCGAGAGAAGCACAATAGAGCAATAAAAAATGACATCCCACTGTCTGAATGACTTTTTGTGTTAAATTGTGATATCAACTATTTCCTTGTGGGGGAACCTACAATGTACTGAGGAACAACAGGAGAGATGTTTCCCTCATGTATTTCAGCAGAAAATAACAATTCCACTCAAGTTCACCCTTTCTGCTCACACTGCGCATAACTCAGCGAGAGAAGCACAATAGAGCAATAAAAAATGACATCCCACTGTCTGAATGAGTTTTCATGTTAAATTGAGAATTCAACTATTTCCTTATGGGGGAACCTACAATGTACTGAGGAACAACAGGAGAGATGTTTCCCTCATGTATTTCAGCAGAAAATAACAATTCCACTCAAGTTCACCATTTCTGCTCACACTGCGCATAACTCAGCGAGAGAAGCACAATAGAGCAATAAAAAATGACATCCCACTGTCTGAATGAGTTTTCATGTTAAATTGAGAATTCAACTATTTCCTTATGGGGGAACCTACAATGTACTGAGGAACAACAGGAGAGATGTTTCCCTCATGTATTTCAGCAGAAAATAACAATTCCACTCAAGTTCACCCTTTCTGCTCACACTGCGCATAACTCAGCGAGAGAAGCACAATAGAGCAATAAAAAATGACATCCCACTGTCTGAATGAGTTTTCATGTTAAATTGAGTATTCAACTATTTCCTTATGGGGGAACCTACAATGTACTGAGGAACAACAGGAGAGATGTTTCCCTCATGTATTTCAGCAGAAAATAACAATTCCACTCAAGTTCACCCTTTCTGCTCACACTGCGCATAACTCAGCGAGAGAAGCACAATAGAGCAATAAAAAATGACATCCCACTGTCTGAATGAGTTTTCATGTTAAATTGTAAAATCAACTATTTCCTTATGGGGGAACCTACAATGTACTGAGGAACAACAGGAGAGATGTTTCCCTCATGTATTTCAGCAGAAAATAACAATTCCACTCAAGTTCACCCTTTCTGCTCACACTGCGCATAACTCAGCGAGAGAAGCACAATAGAGCAATAAAAAATGACATCCCACTGTCTGAATGAGTTTTTATGTTAAATTGAGAATTCAACTATTTCCTTATGGGGGAACCTACAATGTACTGAGGAACAACAGGAAAGATGTTTCCCTCATGTATTTCAGCAGAAAATAACAATTCCACTCAAGTTCACCCTTTCTGCTCACACTGCGCATAACTCAGCGAGAGAAGCACAATAGAGCAATAAAAAATGACATCCCACTGTCTGAATGAGTTTTCATGTTAAATTGAGAATTCAACTATTTCCTTATGGGGGGACCTACAATGTACTCAGGAACAACATGAGAGATGTTTCCCTCATGTATTTCAGCAGAAAATAACAATTCCACTCAAGTTCACCCTTTCTGCTCACACTGCGCATAACTCAGCGAGAGAAGCACAATAGAGCAATAAAAAATGACATCCCACTGTCTGAATGAGTTTTTATGTTAAATTGAGAATTCAACTATTTCCTTATGGGGGGACCTACAATGTACTCAGGAACAACAGTAGAGATGTTTCCCTCATGTATTTCAGCAGAAAATAACACTTCCACTCAAGTTCACCCTTTCTGCTCACACTGCGCATAACTCAGCGAGAAAAGCACAATAGAGCAATAAAAAATGACATCCCACTGTCTGAATGAGTTTTCACCCCATCAGACTTGAATTGAATTAGGGTTAACGATAAGGCTGAAACTAGGGTTAGGGTTAGGGTTAGCTGAAATTAGGGTTAGGGTTTCTGCGTTCCTCAAGTATTAGAAACCCCAAATTTGGCGTGGGCGCTTCTTTGGGGCTCTTGATGAAATAGCAAGTGGCCCCATGTCTCTAGGACAAAGTTGAAATTTCACCCCATAGACTTGCATTGAATTAGGGTTAACGTTAAGGCTGAAACTAGGGTTAGGGTTAGGGTTAGTTGAAATTAGGGTTAGGGTTTCTGCCTTCCTCAAGTATTAGAAACCCCAAATTTTGCGTGGACACTTCTTGGGGGCTCCTGATGAAAAAGCAAATGGTCCCATGTCTCTAGGACAAAGTTGAAATTTCACCCCATAGACTTGTATTGAATTAGGGTTAACGTTAAGGCTGAAACTAGGGTTAGGGTTAGGGTTAGTTGAAATTAGGGTTAGGGTTTCTGCGTTCCTCAAGTACTAGAAGACCCAAATTCGGCGTGTGCGCTTCTTTGGGGGCTCTTGATGAAAAAGCAAGTGGCCCCATGTCTCCAGGACAAAGTTGAAATGTCAACCCATAGACTTGCATTGAATGAGGGTTAAGGATAAGGCTGAAAGTAGGGTTAGGGTAGGGATGGAGTTGTTATTCTCTGCTGCAATACATGAGGGAAACATCTCTCATGTTGTTCCTCAGTACATTTTAGGTTCCCCAACAAGGAAAAAGGTGAATTCTGAATTTAACATGAAAACTCATTCAGACGTCAGGATGTCATTCTTTATGGTGTTTATTGGCCTTATCTCAACGATTTGAGAGGTTTTTTTTTTTTTTTTTTTAAAGGAGCAGCAGTGATATCTGTGCTGACTTACTCTGAAAGAATTCTGTTTCTCCTGTTTCTGAGCTGAATTGAAAGTCTCCATGCAAGACAACAGCTGCACACAGCTGCACACAGCTTTACACTTGAACACTCATTCATACACATGAGCCTGAAGGAATAAACAGAGGTCTGTCATCAGTCATGGCGTGAAAAAATATTTTCTGCTCCTCCTGTGTTCATAGAGTTTTTTTTTTATATCTTTTTTAATGTTCCCCAGTAAATTGAGTGTTATTCAAGCAGCAGAAGCAGCATCAGCAACACCAGCAGCTGCTGAAGTACTTTAATTGGTTTGTAATCAGACTTACAAGTCTGTTTACAAACAACTTCAGACTTCAAAGCGTTTGAACGGCTTTGATCATCAGACCTAAAAGTCTGTTTACAAACAACTTCAGACTTCAAAGTTTTTGAAAATGTTTCAACACGCATTCCATCACTTTGATGTCTGTTTTCTTCAAGCAGCAGCATTTTTTATTGAGCAAATTGTATTGTGTGTGGAATAACAGGTTGGATTTTTTTTTCTCTCTTGTTCCTCAGCTGAATCAAGACAACTATGAAAGTAAACAGTCGCATAATGATTTTGAAAAGAAAACTCATTCAACCATTTGGATTTCTTTTTTTTATTGTGGTTATGGGCCTTATCTCAACAAGTTGAGATGTTGTCTTTTTTTTTGAAGGAGCAGCTGTGATATCTGTGCTGACTTACTCTGAAAGAACTCTGTTTCTCCTGTTTCTGAGCTGAATGAAAGTCTCCATGCAAGACAACAGCTGCACACAGCTGCACACAGCTTTACACTTGAACACTCATTCATACACATGAGCCTGAAGGAATAAACAGAGGTCTGTCATCAGTCAATGGCGTGAAAAAATATTTTCTGCTCCTCCTGTGTTCATAAAGAGTTTATTTTTTATATCTTTTTTAATGTTCCCCAGTAAATTGAGTGTTATTCAAGCAGCAGAAGCAGCATCAGCAACGCCAGCAGCTGCTGAAGCACTTTAATTGGTTTGTAATCAGACTTACAAGTCTGTTTACAAACAACTTCAGACTTCAAAGCGTTTGAACGGCTTTGATCATCAGACCTAAAAGTCTGTTTACAAACAACTTCAGACTTCAAAGCGTTTGAACGGCTTTGATCATCAGACCTAAAAGTCTGTTTACAAACACAACTTCAGACTTCAAAGCTTTTGCAAATGTTTCAACACGCATTCCATCACTTTGATGTCTTTTTTCTTCAAGCAGCAGCATTTTTTATTGAGCAAATTGTATTCTGTGTGGAATAACAGGTTGGATTTTTTTTTCTCTTTTGTTCCTCAGCTGAATCAAGACATCTATGAAAGTAAACAGTCGCATACAGATTTTGAAAAGAAAACTCATTCAACCACTTGGATTTCTTCTTTTATTGTGGTTATGGGCCTTATCTCAACAAGTTGAGATGTTGTCTTTTTTTTGAAGGAGCAGCTGTGATATCTGTGCTGACTTACTCTGAAAGAACTCTGTTTCTCCTGTTTCTGAGCTGAATGAAAGTCTCCATGCAAGACAACAGCTGCACAGAGCTGCACACAGCTTTACACTTGAACACTCATTCATACACATGAGCCTGGAGGAATAAACATAGCAAAACAAAGATTCAAATGAAACTGACAATACACCAGGTCAGTGTTCATCAAGCAACGGAATACGCACAGTGCCCCTCAATCTCAGACCAACAGAGAGTCGACTGTGAACGATCGTCACTTGATATTCATCATACGGTCTGTGTCTCCACCCACAGGCGTAATGGTGCCACTGCACATCACCAAACGCATAAGAACAAATCAACCATGTAAATGAATCGACACCACTGAAACAAGAGAGAAATTGTTTCATCAATAACTGGAATAATTTTATTAAAAATATAAATATATATATATATATATATATATATATATATATATATATATATATTTCAATAGTTATCTGCTTTAATCAATGTGTGTGGGGGGAGTGGGGGCACTGAATTAGTGAATTCAGGAATTTGTGAAAGAAAACAAGTGCTTTATGCTCATTGCGAGGCATAAAAGGTGAACTTGAATGGAATTGTAATTCTCTGCTGAAAAAAATAAGGAAAAAATCTTTCCTGTTGTTCCTCTATTGTCAGTCTCATTTGAATCTTTGTTTTGCTTTGTTTATTCCTCCAGGCTGATGAGTATGAATGAGTATTCAAGTGTAAAGCTGTGTGCAGCTCTGTTTTCTTGCATAGAGACTTTAATTCAGCTCAGAAACAGGAGAAAAAGAGTTATTTCAGAGTAAGTCAGCACAGATATCACTGCTGCTCCTTCAAAAAAAAGATTTCAACTATTTCCTTATGGGGGAACCTACAATGTAGTGAGGAACAACAGGAGAGATGTTTCCCTCATGTATTTCAGCAGAAAATAACAATTCCACTCAAGTTCACCCTTTCTGCTCACACTGCGCATAACTCAGCGAGAGAAGCACAATAGAGCAATAAAAAATGACATCCCACTGTCTGAATGAGTTTTCATGTTAAATTGAGAATTCAACTATTTCCTTATGGGGGAACCTACAATGTACTGAGGAACAACAGGAGAGATGTTTCCCTCATGTATTTCAACAGAAAATAACAATTCCACTCAAGTTCACCCTTTCTGCTCACACTGCACATAACTCAGCGAGAGAAGCACAATAGAGCAATAAAAAATGACATCCCACTGTCTGAATGAGTTTTCATGTTAAATTGAGAATTCAACTATTTCCTTATGGGGGAACCTACAATGTACTGAGGAACAACAGGAGAGATGTTTCCCTCATTTATTTCAGCAGAAAATAAAAATTCCACTCAAGTTCACCCTTTCTGCTCACACTGCACATAACTCAGCGAGAGAAGCACAATAGAGCAATAAAAAATGACATCCCACTGTCTGAATGAGTTTTCATGTTAAATTGAGTATTCAACTATTTCCTTATGGGGGAACCTACAATGTACTGAGGAACAACAGGAGAGATGTTTCCCTCATGTATTTCAGCAGAAAATAACAATTCCACTCAAGTTCACCCTTTCTGCTCACACTGCACATAACTCAGCGAGAGAAGCACAATAGAGCAATAAAAAATGACATCCCACTGTCTGAATGAGTTTTCATGTTAAATTGAGAATTCAACTATTTCCTTATGGGGGAACCTACAATGTACTGAGGAACAACAGGAGAGATGTTTCCCTCATTTATTTCAGCAGAAAATAAAAATTCCACTCAAGTTCACCCTTTCTGCTCACACTGCACATAACTCAGCGAGAGAAGCACAATAGAGCAATAAAAAATGACATCCCACTGTCTGAATGAGTTTTCATGTTAAATTGAGTATTCAACTATTTCCTTATGGGGGAACCTACAATGTACTGAGGAACAACAGGAGAGATGTTTCCCTCATGTATTTCAGCAGAAAATAACAATTCCACTCAAGTTCACCCTTTCTGCTCACACTGCGCATAACTCAGCGAGAGAAGCACAATAGAGCAATAAAAAATGACATCCCACTGTCTGAATGAGTTTTCATGTTAAATTGAGTATTCAACTATTTCCTTATGGGGGAACCTACAATGTACTGAGGAACAACAGGAGAGATGTTTCCCTCATGTATTTCAGCAGAAAATAACAATTCCACTCAAGTTCACCCTTTCTGCTCACACTGCGCATAACTCAGCGAGAGAAGCACAATAGAGCAATAAAAAATGACATCCCACTGTCTGAATGAGTTTTCATGTTAAATTGAGAATTCAACTATTTCCTTAAGGGGGAACCTACAATGTACTGAGGAACAACAGGAGAGATGTTTCCCTCATGTATTTCAGCAGAAAATAACAATTCCACTCAAGTTCACCCTTTCTGCTCACACTGCGCATAACTCAGCGAGAGAAGCACAATAGAGCAATAAAAAATGACATCCCACTGTCTGAATGAGTTTTCATGTTAAATTGAGAATTCAACTATTTCCTTATGGGGGAACCTACAATGTACTGAGGAATAACAGGAGAGATGTTTCCCTCATGTATTTCAGCAGAAAATAACAATTCCACTCAAGTTCACCCTTTCTTGCTCACACTGCGCATAACTCAGCGAGAGAAGCACAATAGAGCAATAAAAAATGACATCCCACTGTCTGAATGAGTTTTCATGTTAAATTGAGAATTCAACTATTTCCTTATGGGGGGACCTACAATGTACTCAGGAATAACAGGAGAGATGTTTCCCTCATGTATTTCAGCAGAAAATAACAATTCCACTCAAGTTCACCCTTTCTGCTCACACTGCGCATAACTCAGCGAGAGAAGCACAATAGAGCAATAAAAAATGACATCCCACTGTCTGAATGAGTTTTCATGTTAAATTGAGAATTCAACTATTTCCTAATGGGGGAACCTACAATGTACTGAGGAACAACAGGAGAGATGTTTCCCTCATGTATTTCAGCAGAAAATAACAATTCCACTCAAGTTCACCCTTTCTGCTCACACTGCGCATAACTCAGCGAGAGAAGCACAATAGAGCAATAAAAAATGACATCCCACTGTCTGAATGAGTTTTCATGTTAAATTGAGAATTCAACTATTTCCTTATGGGGGAACCTACAATGTACTGAGGAACAACAGGAGAGATGTTTCCCTCATGTATTTCAGCAGAAAATAACAATTCCACTCAAGTTCACCCTTTCTGCTCACACTGCGCATAACTCAGCGAGAGAAGCACAATAGAGCAATAAAAAATGACATCCCACTGTCTGAATGAGTTTTCATGTTAAATTGAGTATTCAACTATTTCCTTATGGGGGAACCTACAATGTACTGAGGAACAACAGGAGAGATGTTTCCCTCATGTATTTCAGCAGAAAATAACAATTCCACTCAAGTTCACCCTTTCTGCTCACACTGCGCATAACTCAGCGAGAGAAGCACAATAGAGCAATAAAAAATGACATCCCACTGTCTGAATGAGTTTTCATGTTAAATTGAGAATTCAACTATTTCCTTAAGGGGGAACCTACAATGTACTGAGGAACAACAGGAGAGATGTTTCCCTCATGTATTTCAGCAGAAAATAACAATTCCACTCAAGTTCACCCTTTCTGCTCACACTGCGCATAACTCAGCGAGAGAAGCACAATAGAGCAATAAAAAATGACATCCCACTGTCTGAATGAGTTTTCATGTTAAATTGAGTATTCAACTATTTCCTTATGGGGGAACCTACAATGTACTGAGGAACAACAGGAGAGATGTTTCCCTCATGTATTTCAGCAGAAAATAACAATTCCACTCAAGTTCACCCTTTCTGCTCACACTGCGCATAACTCAGCGAGAGAAGCACAATAGAGCAATAAAAAATGACATCCCACTGTCTGAATGAGTTTTTATGTTAAATTGAGAATTCAACTATTTCCTTATGGGGGGACCTACAATGTACTGAGGAACAACAGGAGAGATGTTTCCCTCATGTATTTCAGCAGAAAATAACAATTCCACTCAAGTTCACCCTTTCTGCTCACACTGCGCATAACTCAGCGAGAGAAGCACAATAGAGCAATAAAAAATGACATCCCACTGTCTGAATGAGTTTTCATGTTAAATTGAGTATTCAACTATTTCCTTATGGGGGAACCTACAATGTACTGAGGAACAACAGGAGAGATGTTTCCCTCATGTATTTCAGCAGAAAATAACAATTCCACTCAAGTTCACCCTTTCTGCTCACACTGCGCATAACTCAGCGAGAGAAGCACAATAGAGCAATAAAAAATGACATCCCACTGTCTGAATGAGTTTTTATGTTAAATTGAGAATTCAACTATTTCCTTATGGGGGAACCTACAATGTACTGAGGAACAACAGGAGAGATGTTTCCCTCATGTATTTCAGCAGAAAATAACAATTCCACTCAAGTTCACCATTTCTGCTCACACTGCGCATAACTCAGCGAGAGAAGCACAATAGAGCAATAAAAAATGACATCCCACTGTCTGAATGAGTTTTTATGTTAAATTGAGAATTCAACTATTTCCTTATGGGGGAACCTACAATGTACTGAGGAACAACAGGAGAGATGTTTCCCTCATGTATTTCAGCAGAAAATAACAATTCCACTCAAGTTCACCATTTCTGCTCACACTGCGCATAACTCAGCGAGAGAAGCACAATAGAGCAATAAAAAATGACATCCCACTGTCTGAATGAGTTTTCATGTTAAATTGAGTATTCAACTATTTCCTTATGGGGGAACCTACAATGTACTGAGGAACAACAGGAGAGATGTTTCCCTCATGTATTTCAGCAGAAAATAACAATTCCACTCAAGTTCACCCTTTCTGCTCACACTGCGCATAACTCAGCGAGAGAAGCACAATAGAGCAATAAAAAATGACATCCCACTGTCTGAATGAGTTTTCATGTTAAATTGAGAATTCAACTATTTCCTTATGGGGGAACCTACAATGTACTGAGGAACAACAGGAGAGATGTTTCCCTCATGTATTTCAGCAGAAAATAACAATTCCACTCAAGTTCACCATTTCTGCTCACACTGCGCATAACTCAGCGAGAGAAGCACAATAGAGCAATAAAAAATGACATCCCACTGTCTGAATGAGTTTTCATGTTAAATTGAGAATTCAACTATTTCCTTATGGGGGAACCTACAATGTACTGAGGAACAACAGGAGAGATGTTTCCCTCATGTATTTCAGCAGAAAATAACAATTCCACTCAAGTTCACCCTTTCTGCTCACACTGCGCATAACTCAGCGAGAGAAGCACAATAGAGCAATAAAAAATGACATCCCACTGTCTGAATGAGTTTTCATGTTAAATTGTAAAATCAACTATTTCCTTATGGGGGACCCTACAATGTACTGAGGAACAACAGGAGAGATGTTTCCCTCATGTATTTCAGCAGAAAATAACAATTCCACTCAAGTTCACCCTTTCTGCTCACACTGCGCATAACTCAGCGAGAGAAGCACAATAGAGCAATAAAAAATGACATCCCAATGTCTGAATGAGTTTTCATGTTAAATTGAGAATTCAACTATTTCCTTATGGGGGAACCTACAATGTACTGAGGAACAACAGGAAAGATGTTTCCCTCATGTATTTCAGCAGAAAATAACAATTCCACTCAAGTTCACCCTTTCTGCTCACACTGCGCATAACTCAGCGAGAGAAGCACAATAGAGCAATAAAAAATGACATCCCACTGTCTGAATGAGTTTTCATGTTAAATTGAGAATTCAACCATTTCCTTATGGGGGGACCTACAATGTACTGAGGAACAACAGGAGAGATGTTTCCCTCATGTATTTCAGCAGAAAATAACAATTCCACTCAAGTTCACCCTTTCTGCTCACACTGCGCATAACTCAGCGAGAGAAGCACAATAGAGCAATAAAAAATGACATCCCACTGTCTGAATGAGTTTTCACCCCATCAGACTTGAATTGAATTAGGGTTAACGATAAGGCTGAAACTAGGGTTAGGGTTAGGGTTAGCTGAAATTAGGGTTAGGGTTTCTGCGTTCCTCAAGTATTAGAAACCCCAAATTTGGCGTGGGCGCTTCTTTGGGGCTCTTGATGAAATAGCAAGTGGCCCCATGTCTCTAGGACAAAGTTGAAATTTCACCCCATAGACTTGCATTGAATTAGGGTTAACGATAAGGCTGAAACTAGGGTTAGGGTTAGGGTTAGTTGAAATTAGGGTTAGGGTTTCTGCCTTCCTCAAGTATTAGAAACCCCAAATTTTGCGTGGACACTTCTTGGGGGCTCCTGATGAAAAAGCAAATGGTCCCATGTCTCTAGGACAAAGTTGAAATTTCACCCCATAGACTTGCATTGAATTAGGGTTAACGTTAAGGCTGAAACTAGGGTTAGGGTTAGGGTTAGTTGAAATTAGGGTTAGGGTTTCTGCGTTCCTCAAGTACTAGAAGACCCAAATTCGGCGTGTGCGCTTCTTTGGGGGCTCTTGATGAAAAAGCAAGTGGCCCCATGTCTCCAGGACAAAGTTGAAATGTCAACCCATAGACTTGCATTGAATGAGGGTTAAGGATAAGGCTGAAAGTAGGGTTAGGGTAGGGATGGAGTTGTTATTCTCTGCTGCAATACATGAGGGAAACATCTCTCATGTTGTTCCTCAGTACATTTTAGGTTCCCCAACAAGGAAAAAGGTGAATTCTGAATTTAACATGAAAACTCATTCAGACGTCAGGATGTCATTCTTTATGGTGTTTATTGGCCTTATCTCAACGATTTGAGAGGTTGTTTTTTTTTTTTTTTTTAAAGGAGCAGCAGTGATATCTGTGCTGACTTACTCTGAAAGAATTCTGTTTCTCCTGTTTCTGAGCTGAATTGAAAGTCTCCATGCAAGACAACAGCTGCACACAGCTGCACACAGCTTTACACTTGAACACTCATTCATACACATGAGCCTGAAGGAATAAACAGAGGTCTGTCATCAGTCATGGCGTGAAAAAATATTTTCTGCTCCTCCTGTGTTCATAAAGAGTTTTTTTTTTATATCTTTTTTAATGTTCCCCAGTAAATTGAGTGTTATTCAAGCAGCAGAAGCAGCATCAGCAACACCAGCAGCTGCTGAAGTACTTTAATTGGTTTGTAATCAGACTTACAAGTCTGTTTACAAACAACTTCAGACTTCAAAGCGTTTGAACGGCTTTGATCATCAGACCTAAAAGTCTGTTTACAAACAACTTCAGACTTCAAAGTTTTTGAAAATGTTTCAACACGCATTCCATCACTTTGATGTCTGTTTTCTTCAAGCAGCAGCATTTTTTATTGAGCAAATTGTATTCTGTGTGGAATAACAGGTTGGATTTTTTTTTCTCTCTTGTTCCTCAGCTGAATCAAGACAACTATGAAAGTAAACAGTCGCATAATGATTTTGAAAAGAAAACTCATTCAACCATTTGGATTTCTTTTTTTTATTGTGGTTATGGGCCTTATCTCAACAAGTTGAGATGTTGTCTTTTTTTTTGAAGGAGCAGCTGTGATATCTGTGCTGACTTACTCTGAAAGAACTCTGTTTCTCCTGTTTCTGAGCTGAATGAAAGTCTCCATGCAAGACAACAGCTGCACACAGCTGCACACAGCTTTACACTTGAACACTCATTCATACACATGAGCCTGAAGGAATAAACAGAGGTCTGTCATCAGTCAATGGCGTGAAAAAATATTTTCTGCTCCTCCTGTGTTCATAAAGAGTTTATTTTTTATATCTTTTTTAATGTTCCCCAGTAAATTGAGTGTTATTCAAGCAGCAGAAGCAGCATCAGCAACGCCAGCAGCTGCTGAAGCACTTTAATTGGTTTGTAATCAGACTTACAAGTCTGTTTACAAACAACTTCAGACTTCAAAGCGTTTGAACGGCTTTGATCATCAGACCTAAAAGTCTGTTTACAAACAACTTCAGACTTCAAAGCGTTTGAACGGCTTTGATCATCAGACCTAAAAGTCTGTTTACAAACACAACTTCAGACTTCAAAGCTTTTGCAAATGTTTCAACACGCATTCCATCACTTTGATGTCTTTTTTCTTCAAGCAGCAGCATTTTTTATTGAGCAAATTGTATTCTGTGTGGAATAACAGGTTGGATTTTTTTTTCTCTTTTGTTCCTCAGCTGAATCAAGACATCTATGAAAGTAAACAGTCGCATACAGATTTTGAAAAGAAAACTCATTCAACCACTTGGATTTCTTCTTTTATTGTGGTTATGGGCCTTATCTCAACAAGTTGAGATGTTGTCTTTTTTTTGAAGGAGCAGCTGTGATATCTGTGCTGACTTACTCTGAAAGAACTCTGTTTCTCCTGTTTCTGAGCTGAATGAAAGTCTCCATGCAAGACAACAGCTGCACAGAGCTGCACACAGCTTTACACTTGAACACTCATTCATACACATGAGCCTGGAGGAATAAACATAGCAAAACAAAGATTCAAATGAAACTGACAATACACCAGGTCAGTGTTCATCAAGCAACGGAATACGCACAGTGCCCCTCAATCTCAGACCAACAGAGAGTCGACTGTGAACGATCGTCACCTGATATTCATCATACGGTCTGTGTCTCCACCCACAGGCGTAATGGTGCCACTGCACATCACCAAACGCATAAGAACAAATCAACCATGTAAATGAATCGACACCACTGAAACAAGAGAGAAATTGTTTCATCAATAACTGGAATAATTTTATTAAAAATATAAATATATATATATATATATATATATATATATTTCAATAGTTATCTGCTTTAATCAATGTGTGTGGGGGGAGTGGGGGCACTGAATTAGTGAATTCAGGAATTTGTGAAAGAAAACAAGTGCTTTATGCTCATTGCGAGCATAAAAGGTGAACTTGAATGGAATTGTAATTCTCTGCTGAAAAAAATAAGGAAAAAATCTTTCCTGTTGTTCCTCTATTGTCAGTCTCATTTGAATCTTTGTTTTGCTTTGTTTATTCCTCCAGGCTGATGAGTATGAATGAGTATTCAAGTGTAAAGCTGTGTGCAGCTCTGTTTTCTTGCATAGAGACTTTAATTCAGCTCAAAAACAGGAGAAAAAGAGTTATTTCAGAGTAAGTCAGCACAGATATCACTGCTGCTCCTTCAAAAAAAAGATTTCAACTATTTCCTTATGGGGGAACCTACAATGTAGTGAGGAACAACAGGAGAGATGTTTCCCTCATGTATTTCAGCAGAAAATAACAATTCCACTCAAGTTCACCCTTTCTGCTCACACTGCGCATAACTCAGCGAGAGAAGCACAATAGAGCAATAAAAAATGACATCCCACTGTCTGAATGAGTTTTCATGTTAAATTGAGAATTCAACTATTTCCTTATGGGGGAACCTACAATGTACTGAGGAACAACAGGAGAGATGTTTCCCTCATGTATTTCAACAGAAAATAACAATTCCACTCAAGTTCACCCTTTCTGCTCACACTGCACATAACTCAGCGAGAGAAGCACAATAGAGCAATAAAAAATGACATCCCACTGTCTGAATGAGTTTTCATGTTAAATTGAGAATTCAACTATTTCCTTGTGGGGGAACCTACAATGTACTGAGGAACAACAGGACAGATGTTTCCCTCATGTATTTCAGCAGAAAATAACAATTCCACTCAAGTTCACACTTTCTGCTCACACTGCGCATAACTCAGCGAGAGAAGCACAATAGAGCAATAAAAAATGACATCCCACTGTCTGAATGAGTTTTCATGTTAAATTGAGAATTCAACTATTTCCTTATGGGGGGACCTACAATGTACTGAGGAACAACAGGAGAGATGTTTCCCTCATGTATTTCAGCAGAAAGTAACAATTCCACTCAAGTTCACCCTTTCTGCTCACACTGCACATAACTCAGCGAGAGAAGCACAATAGAGCAATAAAAAATGACATCCCACTGTCTGAATGAGTTTTCATGTTAAATTGAGAATTCAACTATTTCCTTATGGGGGGACCTACAATGTACTCAGGAACAACAGGAGAGATGTTTCCCTCATGTATTTCAGCAGAAAATAACAATTGCACTCAAGTTCACCCTTTCTGCTCACACTGCGCATAACTCAGCGAGAGAAGCACAATAGAGCAATAAAAAATGACATCCCACTGTCTGAATGACTTTTTGTGTTAAATTGTGATATCAACTATTTCCTTGTGGGGGAACCTACAATGTACTGAGGAACAACAGGAGAGATGTTTCCCTCATGTATTTCAGCAGAAAATAACAATTCCACTCAAGTTCACCCTTTCTGCTCACACTGCGCATAACTCAGCGAGAGAAGCACAATAGAGCAATAAAAAATGACATCCCACTGTCTGAATGAGTTTTCATGTTAAATTGAGAATTCAACTATTTCCTTATGGGGGAACCTACAATGTACTGAGGAACAACAGGAGAGATGTTTCCCTCATGTATTTCAGCAGAAAATAACAATTCCACTCAAGTTCACCATTTCTGCTCACACTGCGCATAACTCAGCGAGAGAAGCACAATAGAGCAATAAAAAATGACATCCCACTGTCTGAATGAGTTTTCATGTTAAATTGAGAATTCAACTATTTCCTTATGGGGGAACCTACAATGTACTGAGGAACAACAGGAGAGATGTTTCCCTCATGTATTTCAGCAGAAAATAACAATTCCACTCAAGTTCACCCTTTCTGCTCACACTGCGCATAACTCAGCGAGAGAAGCACAATAGAGCAATAAAAAATGACATCCCACTGTCTGAATGAGTTTTTATGTTAAATTGAGAATTCAACTATTTCCTTATGGGGGAACCTACAATGTACTGAGGAACAACAGGAGAGATGTTTCCCTCATGTATTTCAGCAGAAAATAACAATTCCACTCAAGTTCACCCTTTCTGCTCACACTGCGCATAACTCAGCGAGAGAAGCACAATAGAGCAATAAAAAATGACATCCCACTGTCTGAATGAGTTTTCATGTTAAATTGAGTATTCAACTATTTCCTTATGGGGGAACCTACAATGTACTGAGGAACAACAGGAGAGATGTTTCCCTCATGTATTTCAGCAGAAAATAACAATTCCACTCAAGTTCACCCTTTCTGCTCACACTGCGCATAACTCAGCGAGAGAAGCACAATAGAGCAATAAAAAATGACATCCCACTGTCTGAATGAGTTTTCATGTTAAATTGAGAATTCAACTATTTCCTTAAGGGGGAACCTACAATGTACTGAGGAACAACAGGAGAGATTTTTCCCTCATGTATTTCAGCAGAAAATAACAATTCCACTCAAGTTCACCCTTTCTGCTCACACTGCGCATAACTCAGCGAGAGAAGCACAATAGAGCAATAAAAAATGACATCCCACTGTCTGAATGAGTTTTCATGTTAAATTTAGAATTCAACTATTTCCTTATGGGGGAAACTACAATGTACTGAGGAATAACAGGAGAGATGTTTCCCTCATGTATTTCAGCAGAAAATAACAATTCCACTCAAGTTCACCCTTTCTGCTCACACTGCGCATAACTCAGCGAGAGAAGCACAATAGAGCAATAAAAAATGACATCCCACTGTCTGAATGAGTTTTCATGTTAAATTGAGAATTCAACTATTTCCTTATGGGGGGACCTACAATGTACTCAGGAATAACAGGAGAGATGTTTCCCTCATGTATTTCAGCAGAAAATAACAATTCCACTCAAGTTCACCCTTTCTGCTCACACTGCGCATAACTCAGCGAGAGAAGCACAATAGCGCAATAAAAAATGACATCCCACTGTCTGAATGAGTTTTCATGTTAAATTGAGAATTCAACTATTTCCTAATGGGGGAACCTACAATGTACTGAGGAACAACAGGAGAGATGTTTCCCTCATGTATTTCAGCAGAAAATAACAATTCCACTCAAGTTCACCCTTTCTGCTCACACTGCGCATAACTCAGCGAGAGAAGCACAATAGAGCAATAAAAAATGACATCCCACTGTCTGAATGAGTTTTCATGTTAAATTGTAAAATCAACTATTTCCTTATGGGGGACCCTACAATGTACTGAGGAACAACAGGAGAGATGTTTCCCTCATGTATTTCAGCAGAAAATAACAATTCCACTCAAGTTCACCCTTTCTGCTCACACTGCGCATAACTCAGCGAGAGAAGCACAATAGAGCAATAAAAAATGACATCCCACTGTCTGAATGAGTTTTCATGTTAAATTGAGAATTCAACTATTTCCTTATGGGGGGACCTACAATGTACTCAGGAATAACAGGAGAGATGTTTCCCTCATGTATTTCAGCAGAAAATAACAACTCCACTCAAGTTCACCCTTTCTGCTCACACTGCGCATAACTCAGCGAGAGAAGCACAATAGAGCAATAAAAAATGACATCCCACTGTCTGAATGAGTTTTCATGTTAAATTGAGAATTCAACTATTTCCTTATGGGGGAACCTACAATGTACTGAGGAACAACAGGAGAGATGTTTCCCTCATGTATTTCAGCAGAAAATAACAATTCCACTCAAGTTCACCCTTTCTGCTCACAATGCGCATAACTCAGCGAGAGAAGCACAATAGCGCAATAAAAAATGACATCCCACTGTCTGAATGAGTTTTCATGTTAAATTGAGAATTCAACTATTTCCTTATGGGGGGACCTACAATGTACTCAGGAATAACAGGAGAGATGTTTCCCTCATGTATTTCAGCAGAAAATAACAATTCCACTCAAGTTCACCCTTTCTGCTCACACTGCGCATAACTCAGCGAGAGAAGCACAATAGAGCAATAAAAAATGACATCCCACTGTCTGAATGAGTTTTTATGTTAAATTGAGAATTCAACTATTTCCTTATGGGGGGACCTACAATGTACTCAGGAATAACAGGAGAGATGTTTCCCTCATGTATTTCAGCAGAAAATAACAATTCCACTCAAGTTCACCCTTTCTGCTCACACTGCGCATAACTCAGCGAGAGAAGCACAATAGAGCAATAAAAAATGACATCCCACTGTCTGAATGAGTTTTCATGTTAAATTGAGTATTCAACTATTTCCTTATGGGGGACCCTACAATGTACTGAGGAAAAACAGGAGAGATGTTTCCCTCATGTATTTCAGCAGAAAATAACAATTCCACTCAAGTTCACCCTTTCTGCTCACACTGCGCATAACTCAGCGAGAGAAGCACAATAGAGCAATAAAAAATGACATCCCACTGTCTGAATGAGTTTTCATGTTAAATTGAGTATTCAACTATTTCCTTATGGGGGAACCTACAATGTACTCAGGAACAACAGGAGAGATGTTTCCCTCATGTATTTCAGCAGAAAATAACAATTCCACTCAAGTTCACCCTTTCTGCTCACACTGCGCATAACTCAGCGAGAGAAGCACAATAGAGCAATAAAAAATGACATCCCACTGTCTGAATGAGTTTTTATGTTAAATTGAGAATTCAACTATTTCCTTATGGGGGACCCTACAATGTACTGAGGAACAACAGGAGAGATGTTTCCCTCATGTATTTCAGCAGAAAATAACAATTCCACTCAAGTTCACCCTTTCTGCTCACACTGCGTATAACTCAGCGAGAGAAGCACAATAGAGCAATAAAAAATGACATCCCACTGTCTGAATGAGTTTTCACCCCATCAGACTTGAATTGAATTAGGGTTAACGATAAGGCTGAAACTAGGGTTAGGGTTAGGGTTAGCTGAAATTAGGGTTAGGGTTTCTGCGTTCCTCAAGTATTAGAAACCCCAAATTTGGCGTGGGCGCTTCTTTGGGGCTCTTGATGAAATAGCAAGTGGCCCCATGTCTCTAGGACAAAGTTGAAATTTCACCCCATAGACTTGCATTGAATTAGGGTTAACGTTAAGGCTGAAACTAGGGTTAGGGTTAGGGTTAGTTGAAATTAGGGTTAGGGTTTCTGCCTTCCTCAAGTATTAGAAACCCCAAATTTTGCGTGGACACTTCTTGGGGGCTCCTGATGAAAAAGCAAATGGTCCCATGTCTCTAGGACAAAGTTGAAATTTCACCCCATAGACTTGCATTGAATTAGGGTTAACGTTAAGGCTGAAACTAGGGTTAGGGTTAGGGTTAGTTGAAATTAGGGTTAGGGTTTCTGCGTTCCTCAAGTACTAGAAGACCCAAATTCGGCGTGTGCGCTTCTTTGGGGGCTCTTGATGAAAAAGCAAGTGGCCCCATGTCTCTAGGACAAAGTTGAAATGTCAACCCATAGACTTGCATTGAATGAGGGTTAAGGATAAGGCTGAAAGTAGGGTTAGGGTAGGGATGGAGTTGTTATTCTCTGCTGCAATACATGAGGGAAACATCTCTCATGTTGTTCCTCAGTACATTTTAGGTTCCCCAACAAGGAAAAAGGTGAATTCTGAATTTAACATGAAAACTCATTCAGACGTCAGGATGTCATTCTTTATGGTGTTTATTGGCCTTATCTCAACGATTTGAGAGGTTGTTTTTTTTTTTTTTTTTAAAGGAGCAGCAGTGATATCTGTGCTGACTTACTCTGAAAGAATTCTGTTTCTCCTGTTTCTGAGCTGAATTGAAAGTCTCCATGCAAGACAACAGCTGCACACAGCTGCACACAGCTTTACACTTGAACACTCATTCATACACATGAGCCTGAAGGAATAAACAGAGGTCTGTCATCAGTCATGGCGTGAAAAAATATTTTCTGCTCCTCCTGTGTTCATAAAGAGTTTTTTTTTTATATCTTTTTTAATGTTCCCCAGTAAATTGAGTGTTATTCAAGCAGCAGAAGCAGCATCAGCAACACCAGCAGCTGCTGAAGTACTTTAATTGGTTTGTAATCAGACTTACAAGTCTGTTTACAAACAACTTCAGACTTCAAAGCGTTTGAACGGCTTTGATCATCAGACCTAAAAGTCTGTTTACAAACAACTTCAGACTTCAAAGTTTTTGAAAATGTTTCAACACGCATTCCATCACTTTGATGTCTGTTTTCTTCAAGCAGCAGCATTTTTTATTGAGCAAATTGTATTCTGTGTGGAATAACAGGTTGGATTTTTTTTTCTCTCTTGTTCCTCAGCTGAATCAAGACAACTATGAAAGTAAACAGTCGCATAAAGATTTTGAAAAGAAAACTCATTCAACCATTTGGATTTCTTTTTTTTATTGTGGTTATGGGCCTTATCTCAACAAGTTGAGATGTTGTCTTTTTTTTTGAAGGAGCAGCTGTGATATCTGTGCTGACTTACTCTGAAAGAACTCTGTTTCTCCTGTTTCTGAGCTGAATGAAACTCTCCATGCAAGACAACAGCTGCACACAGCTGCACACAGCTTTACACTTGAACACTCATTCATACACATGAGCCTGAAGGAATAAACAGAGGTCTGTCATCAGTCATGGCGTGAAAAAATATTTTCTGCTCCTCCTGTGTTCATAAAGAGCTTTTGTTTTATATCTTTTTTAATGTTCCCCAGTAAATTGAGTGTTATTCAAGCAGCAGAAGCAGCATCAGCAACGCCAGCAGCTGCTGAAGCACTTTAATTGGTTTGTAATCAGACTTACAAGTCTGTTTACAAACAACTTCAGACTTCAAAGCGTTTGAACGGCTTTGATCATCAGACCTAAAAGTCTCTTTACAAACACAACTTCAGACTTCAAAGCTTTTGCAAATGTTTCAACACGCATTCCATCACTTTGATGTCTTTTTTCTTCAAGCAGCAGCATTTTTTATTGAGCAAATTGTATTCTGTGTGGAATAACAGGTTGGATTTTTTTTTCTCTTTTGTTCCTCAGCTGAATCAAGACATCTATGAAAGTAAACAGTCGCATACAGATTTTGAAAAGAAAACTCATTCAACCACTTGGATTTCTTCTTTTATTGTGGTTATGGGCCTTATCTCAACAAGTTGAGATGTTGTCTTTTTTTTGAAGGAGCAGCTGTGATATCTGTGCTGACTTACTCTGAAAGAACTCTGTTTCTCCTGTTTCTGAGCTGAATGAAAGTCTCCATGCAAGACAACAGCTGCACAGAGCTGAACACAGCTTTACACTTGAACACGCATTCATACACATGAGCCTGGAGGAATAAACATAGCAAAACAAAGATTCAAATGAAACTGACAATACACCAGGTCAGTGTTCATCAAGCAACGGAATACGCACAGTGCCCCTCAATCTCAGACCAACAGAGAGTCGACTGTGAACGATCGTCACCTGATATTCATCATACGGTCTGTGTCTCCACCCACAGGCGTAATGGTGCCACTGCACATCACCAAACGCATAAGAACAAATCAACCATGTAAATGAATCGACACCACTGAAACAAGAGAGAAATTGTTTCATCAATAACTGGAATAATTTTATTAAAAATATAAATATATATATATATATATATATATTTCAATAGTTATCTGCTTTAATCAATTTGTGTGGGGGGAGTGGGGGCACTGAATTAGTGAATTCAGGAATTTGTGAAAGAAAACAAGTGCTTTATGCTCATTGCGAGCATAAAAGGTGAACTTGAATGGAATTGTAATTCTCTGCTGAAAAAAATAAGGAAAAAATCTTTCCTGTTGTTCCTCTATTGTCAGTCTCATTTGAATCTTTGTTTTGCTTTGATTATTCCTCCAGGCTGATGAGTATGAATGAGTATTCAAGTGTAAAGCTGTGTGCAGCTCTGTTTTCTTGCATAGAGACTTTAATTCAGCTCAGAAACAGGAGAAAAAGAGTTATTTCAGAGTAAGTCAGCACAGATATCACTGCTGCTCCTTCAAAAAAAAGATTTCAACTATTTCCTTATGGGGGAACCTACAATGTAGTGAGGAACAACAGGAGAGATGTTTCCCTCATGTATTTCAGCAGAAAATAACAATTCCACTCAAGTTCACCCTTTCTGCTCACACTGCGCATAACTCAGCGAGAGAAGCACAATAGAGCAATAAAAAATGACATCCCACTGTCTGAATGAGTTTTCATGTTAAATTGAGAATTCAACTATTTCCTTATGGGGGAACCTACAATGTACTGAGGAACAACAGGAGAGATGTTTCCCTCATGTATTTCAACATAAAATAACAATTCCACTCAAGTTCACCCTTTCTGCTCACACTGCACATAACTCAGCGAGAGAAGCACAATAGAGCAATAAAAAATGACATCCCACTGTCTGAATGAGTTTTCATGTTAAATTGAGAATTCAACTATTTCCTTATGGGGGAACCTACAATGTACTGAGGAACAACAGGAGAGATGTTTCCCTCATTTATTTCAGCAGAAAATAACAATTCCACTCAAGTTCACCCTTTCTGCTCACACTGCACATAACTCAGCGAGAGAAGCACAATAGAGCAATAAAAAATGACATCCCACTGTCTGAATGAGTTTTCATGTTAAATTGAGTATTCAACTATTTCCTTATGGGGGAACCTACAATGTACTGAGGAACAACAGGAGAGATGTTTCCCTCATGTATTTCAGCAGAAAATAACAATTCCACTCAAGTTCACCCTTTCTGCTCACACTGCGCATAACTCAGCGAGAGAAGCACAATAGAGCAATAAAAAATGACATCCCACTGTCTGAATGAGTTTTTATGTTAAATTGTAAAATCAACTATTTCCTTATGGGGGACCCTACAATGTACTGAGGAACAACAGGAGAGATGTTTCCCTCATGTATTTCAGCAGAAAATAACAATTCCACTCAAGTTCACCCTTTCTGCTCACACTGCGCATAACTCAGCGAGAGAAGCACAATAGAGCAATAAAAAATGACATCCCGCTGTCTGAATGAGTTTTCATGTTAAATTGAGAATTCAACTATTTCCTTATGGGGGAACCTACAATGTAGTGAGGAACAACAGGAGAGATGTTTCCCTCATGTATTTCAGCAGAAAATAACAATTCCACTCAAGTTCACCCTTTCTGCTCACACTGCGCATAACTCAGCGAGAGAAGCACAATAGAGCAATAAAAAATGACATCCCACTGTCTGAATGAGTTTTTATGTTAAATTGAGAATTCAACTATTTCCTTATGGGGGAACTTACAATGTACTGAGGAACAACAGGAGAGATGTTTCCCTCATGTATTTCAGCAGAAAATAACAATTCCACTCAAGTTCACCCTTTCTGCTCACACTGCACATAACTCAGCGAGAGAAGCACAATAGAGCAATAAAAAATGACATCCCACTGTCTGAATGAGTTTTCATGTTAAATTGAGAATTCAACTATTTCCTAATGGGGGGACCTACAATGTACTGAGGAACAACAGGAGAGATGTTTCCCTCATGTATTTCAGCAGAAAATAACAATTCCACTCAAGTTCACCCTTTCTGCTCACACTGCGCATAACTCAGCGAGAGAAGCACAATAGAGCAATAAAAAATGACATCCCACTGTGTGAATGAGTTTTCATGTTAAATTGAGAATTCAACTATTTCCTTATGGGGGAACCTACAATGTAGTGAGGAACAACAGGAGAGATGTTTCCCTCATGTATTTCAGCAGAAAATAACAATTCCACTCAAGTTCACCCTTTCTGCTCACACTGCGCATAACTCAGCGAGAGAAGCACAATAGAGCAATAAAAAATGACATCCCACTGTCTGAATGAGTTTTTATGTTAAATTGAGAATTCAACTATTTCCTTATGGGGGAACTTACAATGTACTGAGGAACAACAGGAGAGATGTTTCCCTCATGTATTTCAGCAGAAAATAACAATTCCACTCAAGTTCACCCTTTCTGCTCACACTGCACATAACTCAGCGAGAGAAGCACAATAGAGCAATAAAAAATGACATCCCACTGTCTGAATGAGTTTTCATGTTAAATTGAGAATTCAACTATTTCCTTATGGGGGGACCTACAATGTACTGAGGAACAACAGGAGAGATGTTTCCCTCATGTATTTCAGCAGAAAATAACAATTCCACTCAAGTTCACCCTTTCTGCTCACACTGCGCATAACTCAGCGAGAGAAGCACAATAGAGCAATAAAAAATGACATCCCACTGTGTGAATGAGTTTTCATGTTAAATTGAGAATTCAACTATTTCCTTATGGGGGAACCTACAATGTACTGAGGAACAACAGGAGAGATGTTTCCCTCATGTATTTCAGCAGAAAATAACAATTCCACTCAAGTTCACCCTTTCTGCTCACACTGCGCATAATTCAGCGAGAGAAGCACAATAGAGCAATCAAAAAATGACATCCCACTGTCTGAATGAGTTTTCATGTTAAATTGTGAAATCAACTATTTCCTTGTGGGGGAACCTACAATGTACTGAGGAACAACAGGAGAGATGTTTCCCTCATGTATTTCAACAGAAAATAACAATTCCACTCAAGTTCACCCTTTCTGCTCACACTGCGCATAACTCAGCGAGAGAAGCACAATAGAGCAATAAAAAATGACATCCCACTGTCTGAATGAGTTTTCATGTTAAATTGAGAAATCAACTATTTCCTCATGGGGGAACCTACAATGTACTGAGGAACAACAGGACAGATGTTTCCCTCATGTATTTCAGCAGAAAATAACAATTCCACTCAAGTTCACCCTTTCTGCTCACACTGCGCATAACTCAGCGAGAGAAGCACAATAGAGCAATAAAAAATGACATCCCACTGTCTGAATGAGTTTTCATGTTAAATTGAGAATTCAACTATTTCCTTATGGGGGGACCTACAATGTACTGAGGAACAACAGGAGAGATGTTTCCCTCATGTATTTCAGCAGAAAATAACAATTCCACTCAAGTTCACCCTTTCTGCTCACACTGCGCATAACTCAGCGAGAGAAGCACAATAGAGCAATAAAAAATGACATCCCACTGTCTGAATGAGTTTTTATGTTAAATTGAGAATTCAACTATTTCCTTATGGGGGAACCTACAATGTACAGGAGAGATGTTTCCCTCATGTATTTCAGCAGAAAATAACAATTCCACTCAAGTTCACCCTTTCTGCTCACACTGCGCATAACTCAGCGAGAGAAGCACAATAGAGCAATAAAAAATGACATCCCACTGTCTGAATGAGTTTTTATGTTAAATTGTAAAATCAACTATTTCCTTATGGGGGACCCTACAATGTACTGAGGAACAACAGGAGAGATGTTTCCCTCATGTATTTCAGCAGAAAATAACAATTCCACTCAAGTTCACCCTTTCTGCTCACACTGCGCATAACTCAGCGAGAGAAGCACAATAGAGCAATAAAAAATGACATCCCGCTGTCTGAATGAGTTTTCATGTTAAATTGAGAATTCAACTATTTCCTTATGGGGGAACCTACAATGTAGTGAGGAACAACAGGAGAGATGTTTCCCTCATGTATTTCAGCAGAAAATAACAATTCCACTCAAGTTCACCCTTTCTGCTCACACTGCGCATAACTCAGCGAGAGAAGCACAATAGAGCAATAAAAAATGACATCCCACTGTCTGAATGAGTTTTTATGTTAAATTGAGAATTCAACTATTTCCTTATGGGGGAACTTACAATGTACTGAGGAACAACAGCAGAGATGTTTCCCTCATGTATTTCAGCAGAAAATAACAATTCCACTCAAGTTCACCCTTTCTGCTCACACTGCACATAACTCAGCGAGAGAAGCACAATAGAGCAATAAAAAATGACATCCCACTGTCTGAATGAGTTTTCATGTTAAATTGAGAATTCAACTATTTCCTTATGGGGGGACCTACAATGTACTGAGGAACAACAGGAGAGATGTTTCCCTCATGTATTTCAGCAGAAAATAACAATTCCACTCAAGTTCACCCTTTCTGCTCACACTGCGCATAACTCAGCGAGAGAAGCACAATAGAGCAATAAAAAATGACATCCCACTGTCTGAATGAGTTTTTATGTTAAATTGAGAATTCAACTATTTCCTTATGGGGGAACTTACAATGTACTGAGGAACAACAGGAGAGATGTTTCCCTCATGTATTTCAGCAGAAAATAACAATTCCACTCAAGTTCACCCTTTCTGCTCACACTGCACATAACTCAGCGAGAGAAGCACAATAGAGCAATAAAAAATGACATCCCACTGTCTGAATGAGTTTTCATGTTAAATTGAGAATTCAACTATTTCCTTATGGGGGGACCTACAATGTACTGAGGAACAACAGGAGAGATGTTTCCCTCATGTATTTCAGCAGAAAATAACAATTCCACTCAAGTTCACCCTTTCTGCTCACACTGCGCATAACTCAGCGAGAGAAGCACAATAGAGCAATAAAAAATGACATCCCACTGTGTGAATGAGTTTTCATGTTAAATTGAGAATTCAACTATTTCCTTATGGGGGAACCTACAATGTACTGAGGAACAACAGGAGAGATGTTTCCCTCATGTATTTCAGCAGAAAATAACAATTCCACTCAAGTTCACCCTTTCTGCTCACACTGCGCATAATTCAGCGAGAGAAGCACAATAGAGCAATCAAAAAATGACATCCCACTGTCTGAATGAGTTTTCATGTTAAATTGTGAAATCAACTATTTCCTTGTGGGGGAACCTACAATGTACTGAGGAACAACAGGAGAGATGTTTCCCTCATGTATTTCAACAGAAAATAACAATTCCACTCAAGTTCACCCTTTCTGCTCACACTGCGCATAACTCAGCGAGAGAAGCACAATAGAGCAATAAAAAAATGACATCCCACTGTCTGAATGAGTTTTCATGTTAAATTGAGAAATCAACTATTTCCTTATGGGGGAACCTACAATGTACTGAGGAACAACAGGAGAGATGTTTCCCTCATGTATTTCAGCAGAAAATAACAATTCCACTCAAGTTCACCCTTTCTGCTCACACTGCGCATAACTCAGCGAGAGAAGCACAATAGAGCAATAAAAAATGACATCCCACTGTCTGAATGAGTTTTTATGTTAAATTGAGAATTCAACTATTTCCTTATGGGGGGACCTACAATGTACTCAGGAAAAACAGGAGAGATGTTTCCCTCATGCATTTCAGCAGAAAATAACAATTCCACTCAAGTTCACCCTTTCTGCTCACACTGCGCATAACTCAGCGAGAGAAGCACAATAGAGCAATAAAAAATGACATCCCACTGTCTGAATGAGTTTTCATGTTAAATTGAGTATTCAACTATTTCCTTATGGGGGAACCTACAATGTACTGAGGAACAACAGGAGAGATGTTTCCCTCATGTATTTCAGCAGAAAATAACAATTCCACTCAAGTTCACCCTTTCTGCTCACACTGCGCATAACTCAGCGAGAGAAGCACAATAGAGCAATAAAAAATGACATCCCACTGTCTGAATGAGTTTTTATGTTAAATTGAGAATTCAACTATTTCCTTATGGGGGAACCTACAATGTACTGAGGAACAACAGGAGAGATGTTTCCCTCATGTATTTCAGCAGAAAATAACAATTCCACTCAAGTTCACCCTTTCTGCTCACACTGCGCATAACTCAGCGAGAGAAGCACAATAGAGCAATAAAAAATGACATCCCACTGTCTGAATGAGTTTTCACCCCATCAGACTTGAATTGAATTAGGGTTAACGATAAGGCTGAAACTAGGGTTAGGGTTAGGGTTAGCTGAAATTAGGGTTAGGGTTTCTGCGTTCCTCAAGTACTAGAAGACCCAAATTTGGCGTGGGCGCTTCTTTGGGGCTCTTGATGAAATAGCAAGTGGCCCCATGTCTCTATGACAAAGTTGAAATGTCAACCCATAGACTTGCATTGAATGAGGGTTAAGGATAAGGCTTGAAAGTAGGGTTAGGGTAGGGATGGAGTTGTTATTCTCTGCTGGAATACATGAGGGAAACATCTCTCATGTTGTTCCTCAGTACATTTTAGGTTCCCCAACAAGGAAAAAGGTGAATTCTGAATTTAACATGAAAACTCATTCAGACGTCAGGATGTCATTCTTTATGGTGTTTATTGGCCTTATCTCAACGATTTGAGAGGTTGTTTTTTTTTTTTTTTTTAAAGGAGCAGCAGTGATATCTGTGCTGACTTACTCTGAAAGAATTCTGTTTCTCCTGTTTCTGAGCTGAATTGAAAGTCTCCATGCAAGACAACAGCTGCACACAGCTGCACACAGCTTTACACTTGAACACTCATTCATACAGATGAGCCTGAAGGAATAAACAGAGGTCTGTCATCAGTCATGGCGTGAAAAAATATTTTCTGCTCCTCCTGTGTTCATAAAGAGTTTTTTTTTTATATCTTTTTTAATGTTCCCCAGTAAATTGAGTGTTATTCAAGCAGCAGAAGCAGCATCAGCAACACCAGCAGCTGCTGAAGTACTTTAATTGGTTTGTAATCAGACTTACAAGTCTGTTTACAAACAACTTCAGACTTCAAAGCGTTTGAACGGCTTTGATCATCAGACCTAAAAGTCTGTTTACAAACAACTTCAGACTTCAAAGTTTTTGAAAATGTTTCAACACGCATTCCATCACTTTGATGTCTGTTTTCTTCAAGCAGCAGCATTTTTTATTGAGCAAATTGTATTCTGTGTGGAATAACAGGTTGGATTTTTTTTTCTCTCTTGTTCCTCAGCTGAATCAAGACATCTATGAAAGTAAACAGTCGCATACAGATTTTGAAAAGAAAACTCATTCAACCACTTGGATTTCTTCTTTTATTGTGGTTATGGGCCTTATCTCAACAAGTTGAGATGTTGTCTTTTTTTTGAAGGAGCAGCTGTGATATCTGTGCTGACTTACTCTGAAAGAACTCTGTTTCTCTTGTTTCTGAGCTGAATGAAAGTCTCCATGCAAGACAACAGCTGCACAGAGCTGCACACAGCTTTACACTTGAACACTCATTCATACACATGAGCCTAAAGAAATAAACATAGCAAAACAAAGATTCAAATGAAACTGACAATACACCAGGTCAGTGTTCATCAATCTCAGACCAACAGAGAGTCGACTGTGAACGATCGTCACCTGATATTCATCATACGGTCTGTGTCTCCACCCACAGGCGAAATGGTGCCACTGCACATCACCAAACGCATAAGAACAAATCAACCATGTAAATGAATCGACACCACTGAAACAAGAGAGAAATTGTTTCATCAATAACTGGAATAATGTTATTATTAAAATATATATATATATATATATTTCAATAGTTAGCTGCTTTAATCAATGTGTGTGGGGGGAGTGGGGGCACTGAATTAGTGAATTCAGGAATTTGTGAAAGAAAACAAGTGCTTTATGCTCATTGCGAGCATAAAAGGTGAACTTGAATGGAATTGTAATTCTCTGCTGAAAAAAATAAGGAAAAAAATGTTCCTGTTGTTCCTCTATTGTCAGTCTCATTTGAATCTTTGTTTTGCATTGTTTATTCCTCCATGCTGATGAGTATGAATGAGTGTTCAAGTGTAAAGCTGTGTGCAGCTCTGTGCAGCTGTTTTCTTGCATAGAGACTTTAATTCAGCTCAGAAACAGGAGAAAAAGAGTTATTTCAGAGTAAGTCAGCACAGATATCACTGCTGCTCCTTCAAAAAAAAGATTTCAACTATTTCCTTATGGGGGAACCTACAATGTAGTGAGGAACAACAGGAGAGATGTTTCCCTCATGTATTTCAGCAGAAAATAACAATTCCACTCAAGTTCACCCTTTCTGCTCACACCGCGCATAACTCAGCGAGAGAAGCACAATAGAGCAATAAAAAATGACATCCCACTGTCTGAATGAGTTTTCATGTTAAATTGTAAAATCAACTATTTCCTTATGGGGGAACCTACAATGTACTGAGGAACAACAGGAGAGATGTTTCCCTCATGTATTTCAGCAGAAAATAACAATTCCACTCAAGTTCACCCTTTCTGCTCACACTGCGCATAACTCAGCGAGAGAAGCACAATAGAGCAATAAAAAATGACATCCCACTGTCTGAATGAGTTTTCATGTTAAATTGAGAATTCAACTATTTCCTTATGGGGGAACCTACATTGTACTGAGGAACAACAGGAGAGATGTTTCCCTCATGCATTTCAGCAGAAAATAACAATTCCACTCAAGTTCACCCTTTCTGCTCACACTGCGCATAACTCAGCGAGAGAAGCACAATAGAGCAATAAAAAATGACATCCCACTGTCTGAATGAGTTTTCATGTTAAATTGAGTATTCAACTATTTCCTTATGGGGGAACCTACAATGTACTGAGGAACAACAGGAGAGATGTTTCCCTCATGTATTTCAGCAGAAAATAACAATTCCACTCAAGTTCACCCTTTCTGCTCACACTGCGCATAACTCAGCGAGAGAAGCACAATAGAGCAATAAAAAATGACATCCCACTGTCTGAATGAGTTTTCATGTTAAATTGAGAATTCAACTATTTCCTTATGGGGGGACCTACAATGTACTCAGGAACAACAGGAGAGATGTTTCCCTCATGTATTTCAGCAGAAAATAACAATTCCACTCAAGTTCACCCTTTCTGCTCACACTGCGCATAACTCAGCGAGAGAAGCACAATAGAGCAATAAAAAATGACATCCCGCTGTCTGAATGAGTTTTCATGTTAAATTGAGAATTCAACTATTTCCTTATGGGGGAACCTACAATGTAGTGAGGAACAACAGGAGAGATGTTTCCCTCATGTATTTCAGCAGAAAATAACAATTCCACTCAAGTTCACCCTTTCTGCTCACACTGCGCATAACTCAGCGAGAGAAGCACAATAGAGCAATAAAAAATGACATCCCACTGTCTGAATGAGTTTTTATGTTAAATTGAGAATTCAACTATTTCCTTATGGGGGAACTTACAATGTACTGAGGAACAACAGGAGAGATGTTTCCCTCATGTATTTCAGCAGAAAATAACAATTCCACTCAAGTTCACCCTTTCTGCTCACACTGCACATAACTCAGCGAGAGAAGCACAATAGAGCAATAAAAAATGACATCCCACTGTCTGAATGAGTTTTCATGTTAAATTGAGAATTCAACTATTTCCTAATGGGGGGACCTACAATGTACTGAGGAACAACAGGAGAGATGTTTCCCTCATGTATTTCAGCAGAAAATAACAATTCCACTCAAGTTCACCCTTTCTGCTCACACTGCGCATAACTCAGCGAGAGAAGCACAATAGAGCAATAAAAAATGACATCCCACTGTGTGAATGAGTTTTCATGTTAAATTGAGAATTCAACTATTTCCTTATGGGGGAACCTACAATGTAGTGAGGAACAACAGGAGAGATGTTTCCCTCATGTATTTCAGCAGAAAATAACAATTCCACTCAAGTTCACCCTTTCTGCTCACACTGCGCATAACTCAGCGAGAGAAGCACAATAGAGCAATAAAAAATGACATCCCACTGTCTGAATGAGTTTTTATGTTAAATTGAGAATTCAACTATTTCCTTATGGGGGAACTTACAATGTACTGAGGAACAACAGGAGAGATGTTTCCCTCATGTATTTCAGCAGAAAATAACAATTCCACTCAAGTTCACCCTTTCTGCTCACACTGCACATAACTCAGCGAGAGAAGCACAATAGAGCAATAAAAAATGACATCCCACTGTCTGAATGAGTTTTCATGTTAAATTGAGAATTCAACTATTTCCTTATGGGGGGACCTACAATGTACTGAGGAACAACAGGAGAGATGTTTCCCTCATGTATTTCAGCAGAAAATAACAATTCCACTCAAGTTCACCCTTTCTGCTCACACTGCGCATAACTCAGCGAGAGAAGCACAATAGAGCAATAAAAAATGACATCCCACTGTGTGAATGAGTTTTCATGTTAAATTGAGAATTCAACTATTTCCTTATGGGGGAACCTACAATGTACTGAGGAACAACAGGAGAGATGTTTCCCTCATGTATTTCAGCAGAAAATAACAATTCCACTCAAGTTCACCCTTTCTGCTCACACTGCGCATAATTCAGCGAGAGAAGCACAATAGAGCAATCAAAAAATGACATCCCACTGTCTGAATGAGTTTTCATGTTAAATTGTGAAATCAACTATTTCCTTGTGGGGGAACCTACAATGTACTGAGGAACAACAGGAGAGATGTTTCCCTCATGTATTTCAACAGAAAATAACAATTCCACTCAAGTTCACCCTTTCTGCTCACACTGCGCATAACTCAGCGAGAGAAGCACAATAGAGCAATAAAAAATGACATCCCACTGTCTGAATGAGTTTTCATGTTAAATTGAGAAATCAACTATTTCCTCATGGGGGAACCTACAATGTACTGAGGAACAACAGGACAGATGTTTCCCTCATGTATTTCAGCAGAAAATAACAATTCCACTCAAGTTCACCCTTTCTGCTCACACTGCGCATAACTCAGCGAGAGAAGCACAATAGAGCAATAAAAAATGACATCCCACTGTCTGAATGAGTTTTCATGTTAAATTGAGAATTCAACTATTTCCTTATGGGGGGACCTACAATGTACTGAGGAACAACAGGAGAGATGTTTCCCTCATGTATTTCAGCAGAAAATAACAATTCCACTCAAGTTCACCCTTTCTGCTCACACTGCGCATAACTCAGCGAGAGAAGCACAATAGAGCAATAAAAAATGACATCCCACTGTCTGAATGAGTTTTTATGTTAAATTGAGAATTCAACTATTTCCTTATGGGGGGACCTACAATGTACTCAGGAAAAACAGGAGAGATGTTTCCCTCATGCATTTCAGCAGAAAATAACAATTCCACTCAAGTTCACCCTTTCTGCTCACACTGCGCATAACTCAGCGAGAGAAGCACAATAGAGCAATAAAAAATGACATCCCACTGTCTGAATGAGTTTTCATGTTAAATTGAGTATTCAACTATTTCCTTATGGGGGAACCTACAATGTACAGGAGAGATGTTTCCCTCATGTATTTCAGCAGAAAATAACAATTCCACTCAAGTTCACCCTTTCTGCTCACACTGCGCATAATTCAGCGAGAGAAGCACAATAGAGCAATCAAAAAATGACATCCCACTGTCTGAATGAGTTTTCATGTTAAATTGTGAAATCAACTATTTCCTTGTGGGGGAACCTACAATGTACTGAGGAACAACAGGAGAGATGTTTCCCTCATGTATTTCAACAGAAAATAACAATTCCACTCAAGTTCACCCTTTCTGCTCACACTGCGCATAACTCAGCGAGAGAAGCACAATAGAGCAATAAAAAATGACATCCCACTGTCTGAATGAGTTTTCATGTTAAATTGAGAAATCAACTATTTCCTCATGGGGGAACCTACAATGTACTGAGGAACAACAGGACAGATGTTTCCCTCATGTATTTCAGCAGAAAATAACAATTCCACTCAAGTTCACCCTTTCTGCTCACACTGCGCATAACTCAGCGAGAGAAGCACAATAGAGCAATAAAAAATGACATCCCACTGTCTGAATGAGTTTTCATGTTAAATTGAGAATTCAACTATTTCCTTATGGGGGGACCTACAATGTACTGAGGAACAACAGGAGAGATGTTTCCCTCATGTATTTCAGCAGAAAATAACAATTCCACTCAAGTTCACCCTTTCTGCTCACACTGCGCATAACTCAGCGAGAGAAGCACAATAGAGCAATAAAAAATGACATCCCACTGTCTGAATGAGTTTTTATGTTAAATTGAGAATTCAACTATTTCCTTATGGGGGGACCTACAATGTACTCAGGAAAAACAGGAGAGATGTTTCCCTCATGCATTTCAGCAGAAAATAACAATTCCACTCAAGTTCACCCTTTCTGCTCACACTGCGCATAACTCAGCGAGAGAAGCACAATAGAGCAATAAAAAATGACATCCCACTGTCTGAATGAGTTTTCATGTTAAATTGAGTATTCAACTATTTCCTTATGGGGGAACCTACAATGTACAGGAGAGATGTTTCCCTCATGTATTTCAGCAGAAAATAACAATTCCACTCAAGTTCACCCTTTCTGCTCACACTGCGCATAACTCAGCGAGAGAAGCACAATAGAGCAATAAAAAATGACATCCCACTGTCTGAATGAGTTTTTATGTTAAATTGTAAAATCAACTATTTCCTTATGGGGGACCCTACAATGTACTGAGGAACAACAGGAGAGATGTTTCCCTCATGTATTTCAGCAGAAAATAACAATTCCACTCAAGTTCACCCTTTCTGCTCACACTGCGCATAACTCAGCGAGAGAAGCACAATAGAGCAATAAAAAATGACATCCCGCTGTCTGAATGAGTTTTCATGTTAAATTGAGAATTCAACTATTTCCTTATGGGGGAACCTACAATGTAGTGAGGAACAACAGGAGAGATGTTTCCCTCATGTATTTCAGCAGAAAATAACAATTCCACTCAAGTTCACCCTTTCTGCTCACACTGCGCATAACTCAGCGAGAGAAGCACAATAGAGCAATAAAAAATGACATCCCACTGTCTGAATGAGTTTTTATGTTAAATTGAGAATTCAACTATTTCCTTATGGGGGAACTTACAATGTACTGAGGAACAACAGCAGAGATGTTTCCCTCATGTATTTCAGCAGAAAATAACAATTCCACTCAAGTTCACCCTTTCTGCTCACACTGCACATAACTCAGCGAGAGAAGCACAATAGAGCAATAAAAAATGACATCCCACTGTCTGAATGAGTTTTCATGTTAAATTGAGAATTCAACTATTTCCTTATGGGGGGACCTACAATGTACTGAGGAACAACAGGAGAGATGTTTCCCTCATGTATTTCAGCAGAAAATAACAATTCCACTCAAGTTCACCCTTTCTGCTCACACTGCGCATAACTCAGCGAGAGAAGCACAATAGAGCAATAAAAAATGACATCCCACTGTCTGAATGAGTTTTCATGTTAAATTGAGAATTCAACTATTTCCTTATGGGGGAACCTACAATGTAGTGAGGAACAACAGGAGAGATGTTTCCCTCATGTATTTCAGCAGAAAATAACAATTCCACTCAAGTTCACCCTTTCTGCTCACACTGCGCATAACTCAGCGAGAGAAGCACAATAGAGCAATAAAAAATGACATCCCACTGTCTGAATGAGTTTTTATGTTAAATTGAGAATTCAACTATTTCCTTATGGGGGAACTTACAATGTACTGAGGAACAACAGGAGAGATGTTTCCCTCATGTATTTCAGCAGAAAATAACAATTCCACTCAAGTTCACCCTTTCTGCTCACACTGCACATAACTCAGCGAGAGAAGCACAATAGAGCAATAAAAAATGACATCCCACTGTCTGAATGAGTTTTCATGTTAAATTGAGAATTCAACTATTTCCTTATGGGGGGACCTACAATGTACTGAGGAACAACAGGAGAGATGTTTCCCTCATGTATTTCAGCAGAAAATAACAATTCCACTCAAGTTCACCCTTTCTGCTCACACTGCGCATAACTCAGCGAGAGAAGCACAATAGAGCAATAAAAAATGACATCCCACTGTGTGAATGAGTTTTCATGTTAAATTGAGAATTCAACTATTTCCTTATGGGGGAACCTACAATGTACTGAGGAACAACAGGAGAGATGTTTCCCTCATGTATTTCAGCAGAAAATAACAATTCCACTCAAGTTCACCCTTTCTGCTCACACTGCGCATAATTCAGCGAGAGAAGCACAATAGAGCAATCAAAAAATGACATCCCACTGTCTGAATGAGTTTTCATGTTAAATTGTGAAATCAACTATTTCCTTGTGGGGGAACCTACAATGTACTGAGGAACAACAGGAGAGATGTTTCCCTCATGTATTTCAACAGAAAATAACAATTCCACTCAAGTTCACCCTTTCTGCTCACACTGCGCATAACTCAGCGAGAGAAGCACAATAGAGCAATAAAAAAATGACATCCCACTGTCTGAATGAGTTTTCATGTTAAATTGAGAAATCAACTATTTCCTTATGGGGGAACCTACAATGTACTGAGGAACAACAGGAGAGATGTTTCCCTCATGTATTTCAGCAGAAAATAACAATTCCACTCAAGTTCACCCTTTCTGCTCACACTGCGCATAACTCAGCGAGAGAAGCACAATAGAGCAATAAAAAATGACATCCCACTGTCTGAATGAGTTTTTATGTTAAATTGAGAATTCAACTATTTCCTTATGGGGGGACCTACAATGTACTCAGGAAAAACAGGAGAGATGTTTCCCTCATGCATTTCAGCAGAAAATAACAATTCCACTCAAGTTCACCCTTTCTGCTCACACTGCGCATAACTCAGCGAGAGAAGCACAATAGAGCAATAAAAAATGACATCCCACTGTCTGAATGAGTTTTCATGTTAAATTGAGTATTCAACTATTTCCTTATGGGGGAACCTACAATGTACTGAGGAACAACAGGAGAGATGTTTCCCTCATGTATTTCAGCAGAAAATAACAATTCCACTCAAGTTCACCCTTTCTGCTCACACTGCGCATAACTCAGCGAGAGAAGCACAATAGAGCAATAAAAAATGACATCCCACTGTCTGAATGAGTTTTTATGTTAAATTGAGAATTCAACTATTTCCTTATGGGGGAACCTACAATGTACTGAGGAACAACAGGAGAGATGTTTCCCTCATGTATTTCAGCAGAAAATAACAATTCCACTCAAGTTCACCCTTTCTGCTCACACTGCGCATAACTCAGCGAGAGAAGCACAATAGAGCAATAAAAAATGACATCCCACTGTCTGAATGAGTTTTCACCCCATCAGACTTGAATTGAATTAGGGTTAACGATAAGGCTGAAACTAGGGTTAGGGTTAGGGTTAGCTGAAATTAGGGTTAGGGTTTCTGCGTTCCTCAAGTACTAGAAGACCCAAATTTGGCGTGGGCGCTTCTTTGGGGCTCTTGATGAAATAGCAAGTGGCCCCATGTCTCTATGACAAAGTTGAAATGTCAACCCATAGACTTGCATTGAATGAGGGTTAAGGATAAGGCTTGAAAGTAGGGTTAGGGTAGGGATGGAGTTGTTATTCTCTGCTGGAATACATGAGGGAAACATCTCTCATGTTGTTCCTCAGTACATTTTAGGTTCCCCAACAAGGAAAAAGGTGAATTCTGAATTTAACATGAAAACTCATTCAGACGTCAGGATGTCATTCTTTATGGTGTTTATTGGCCTTATCTCAACGATTTGAGAGGTTGTTTTTTTTTTTTTTTTTAAAGGAGCAGCAGTGATATCTGTGCTGACTTACTCTGAAAGAATTCTGTTTCTCCTGTTTCTGAGCTGAATTGAAAGTCTCCATGCAAGACAACAGCTGCACACAGCTGCACACAGCTTTACACTTGAACACTCATTCATACAGATGAGCCTGAAGGAATAAACAGAGGTCTGTCATCAGTCATGGCGTGAAAAAATATTTTCTGCTCCTCCTGTGTTCATAAAGAGTTTTTTTTTTATATCTTTTTTAATGTTCCCCAGTAAATTGAGTGTTATTCAAGCAGCAGAAGCAGCATCAGCAACACCAGCAGCTGCTGAAGTACTTTAATTGGTTTGTAATCAGACTTACAAGTCTGTTTACAAACAACTTCAGACTTCAAAGCGTTTGAACGGCTTTGATCATCAGACCTAAAAGTCTGTTTACAAACAACTTCAGACTTCAAAGTTTTTGAAAATGTTTCAACACGCATTCCATCACTTTGATGTCTGTTTTCTTCAAGCAGCAGCATTTTTTATTGAGCAAATTGTATTCTGTGTGGAATAACAGGTTGGATTTTTTTTTCTCTCTTGTTCCTCAGCTGAATCAAGACATCTATGAAAGTAAACAGTCGCATACAGATTTTGAAAAGAAAACTCATTCAACCACTTGGATTTCTTCTTTTATTGTGGTTATGGGCCTTATCTCAACAAGTTGAGATGTTGTCTTTTTTTTGAAGGAGCAGCTGTGATATCTGTGCTGACTTACTCTGAAAGAACTCTGTTTCTCTTGTTTCTGAGCTGAATGAAAGTCTCCATGCAAGACAACAGCTGCACAGAGCTGCACACAGCTTTACACTTGAACACTCATTCATACACATGAGCCTAAAGAAATAAACATAGCAAAACAAAGATTCAAATGAAACTGACAATACACCAGGTCAGTGTTCATCAATCTCAGACCAACAGAGAGTCGACTGTGAACGATCGTCACCTGATATTCATCATACGGTCTGTGTCTCCACCCACAGGCGAAATGGTGCCACTGCACATCACCAAACGCATAAGAACAAATCAACCATGTAAATGAATCGACACCACTGAAACAAGAGAGAAATTGTTTCATCAATAACTGGAATAATGTTATTATTAAAATATATATATATATATATATTTCAATAGTTAGCTGCTTTAATCAATGTGTGTGGGGGGAGTGGGGGCACTGAATTAGTGAATTCAGGAATTTGTGAAAGAAAACAAGTGCTTTATGCTCATTGCGAGCATAAAAGGTGAACTTGAATGGAATTGTAATTCTCTGCTGAAAAAAATAAGGAAAAAAATGTTCCTGTTGTTCCTCTATTGTCAGTCTCATTTGAATCTTTGTTTTGCATTGTTTATTCCTCCATGCTGATGAGTATGAATGAGTGTTCAAGTGTAAAGCTGTGTGCAGCTCTGTGCAGCTGTTTTCTTGCATAGAGACTTTAATTCAGCTCAGAAACAGGAGAAAAAGAGTTATTTCAGAGTAAGTCAGCACAGATATCACTGCTGCTCCTTCAAAAAAAAGATTTCAACTATTTCCTTATGGGGGAACCTACAATGTAGTGAGGAACAACAGGAGAGATGTTTCCCTCATGTATTTCAGCAGAAAATAACAATTCCACTCAAGTTCACCCTTTCTGCTCACACCGCGCATAACTCAGCGAGAGAAGCACAATAGAGCAATAAAAAATGACATCCCACTGTCTGAATGAGTTTTCATGTTAAATTGTAAAATCAACTATTTCCTTATGGGGGAACCTACAATGTACTGAGGAACAACAGGAGAGATGTTTCCCTCATGTATTTCAGCAGAAAATAACAATTCCACTCAAGTTCACCCTTTCTGCTCACACTGCGCATAACTCAGCGAGAGAAGCACAATAGAGCAATAAAAAATGACATCCCACTGTCTGAATGAGTTTTCATGTTAAATTGAGAATTCAACTATTTCCTTATGGGGGAACCTACATTGTACTGAGGAACAACAGGAGAGATGTTTCCCTCATGCATTTCAGCAGAAAATAACAATTCCACTCAAGTTCACCCTTTCTGCTCACACTGCGCATAACTCAGCGAGAGAAGCACAATAGAGCAATAAAAAATGACATTCCACTGTCTGAATGAGTTTTCATGTTAAATTGAGTATTCAACTATTTCCTTATGGGGGAACCTACAATGTACTGAGGAACAACAGGAGAGATGTTTCCCTCATGTATTTCAGCAGAAAATAACAATTCCACTCAAGTTCACCCTTTCTGCTCACACTGCGCATAACTCAGCGAGAGAAGCACAATAGAGCAATAAAAAATGACATCCCACTGTCTGAATGAGTTTTCATGTTAAATTGAGAATTCAACTATTTCCTTATGGGGGGACCTACAATGTACTCAGGAACAACAGGAGAGATGTTTCCCTCATGTATTTCAGCAGAAAATAACAATTCCACTCAAGTTCACCCTTTCTGCTCACACTGCGCATAACTCAGCGAGAGAAGCACAATAGAGCAATAAAAAATGACATCCCACTGTCTGAATGAGTTTTCATGTTAAATTGAGTATTCAACTATTTCCTTATGGGGGAACCTACAATGTACAGGAGAGATGTTTCCCTCATGTATTTCAGCAGAAAATAACAATTCCACTCAAGTTCACCCTTTCTGCTCACACTGCGCATAACTCAGCGAGAGAAGCACAATAGAGCAATAAAAAATGACATCCCACTGTCTGAATGAGTTTTTATGTTAAATTGTAAAATCAACTATTTCCTTATGGGGGACCCTACAATGTACTGAGGAACAACAGGAGAGATGTTTCCCTCATGTATTTCAGCAGAAAATAACAATTCCACTCAAGTTCACCCTTTCTGCTCACACTGCGCATAACTCAGCGAGAGAAGCACAATAGAGCAATAAAAAATGACATCCCGCTGTCTGAATGAGTTTTCATGTTAAATTGAGAATTCAACTATTTCCTTATGGGGGAACCTACAATGTAGTGAGGAACAACAGGAGAGATGTTTCCCTCATGTATTTCAGCAGAAAATAACAATTCCACTCAAGTTCACCCTTTCTGCTCACACTGCGCATAACTCAGCGAGAGAAGCACAATAGAGCAATAAAAAATGACATCCCACTGTCTGAATGAGTTTTCATGTTAAATTGAGTATTCAACTATTTCCTTATGGGGGAACCTACAATGTACTGAGGAACAACAGGAGAGATGTTTCCCTCATGTATTTCAGCAGAAAATAACAATTCCACTCAAGTTCACCCTTTCTGCTCACACTGCGCATAACTCAGCGAGAGAAGCACAATAGAGCAATAAAAAATGACATCCCACTGTCTGAATGAGTTTTCATGTTAAATTGAGAATTCAACTATTTCCTTATGGGGGGACCTACAATGTACTCAGGAACAACAGGAGAGATGTTTCCCTCATGTATTTCAGCAGAAAATAACAATTCCACTCAAGTTCACCCTTTCTGCTCACACTGCGCATAACTCAGCGAGAGAAGCACAATAGAGCAATAAAAAATGACATCCCACTGTCTGAATGAGTTTTCATGTTAAATTGAGAATTCAACTATTTCCTTATGGGGGAACCTACAATGTACTGAGGAACAACAGGAGAGATGTTTCCCTCATGTATTTCAGCAGAAAATAACAATTCCACTCAAGTTCACCCTTTCTGCTCACACTGCGCATAACTCAGCGAGAGAAGCACAATAGAGCAATAAAAAATGACATCCCACTGTCTGAATGAGTTTTTATGTTAAATTGAGAATTCAACTATTTCCTTATGGGGGACCCTACAATGTACTGAGGAACAACAGGAGAGATGTTTCCCTCATGTATTTCACCAGAAAATAACAATTCCACTCAAGTTCACCCTTTCTGCTCACACTGCGCATAACTCAGCGAGAGAAGCACAATAGAGCAATAAAAAATGACATCCCACTGTCTGAATGAGTTTTTATGTTAAATTGAGAATTCAACTATTTCCTTATGGGGGGACCTACAATGTATTCAGGAATAACAGGAGAGATGTTTCCCTCATGTATTTCAGCAGAAAATAACAATTCCACTCAAGTTCATCCTTTCTGCTCACACTGCGCATAACTCAGCGAGAGAAGCACAATGGAGCAATAAAAAATGACATCCCACTGTGTGAATGAGTTTTCATGTTAAATTGAGAATTCAACTATTTCCTTATGGGGGAACCTACATTGTACTGAGGAACAACAGGAGAGATGTTTCCCTCATGCATTTCAGCAGAAAATAACAATTCCACTCAAGTTCACCCTTTCTGCTCACACTGCGCATAACTCAGCGAGAGAAGCACAATAGAGCAATAAAAAATGACATCCCACTGTCTGAATGAGTTTTCATGTTAAATTGAGTATTCAACTATTTCCTTATGGGGGAACCTACAATGTACTGAGGAACAACAGGAGAGATGTTTCCCTCATGTATTTCAGCAGAAAATAACAATTCCACTCAAGTTCACCCTTTCTGCTCACACTGCGCATAACTCAGCGAGAGAAGCACAATAGAGCAATAAAAAATGACATCCCACTGTCTGAATGAGTTTTTATGTTAAATTGAGAATTCAACTATTTCCTTATGGGGGACCCTACAATGTACTGAGGAACAACAGGAGAGATGTTTCCCTCATGTATTTCACCAGAAAATAACAATTCCACTCAAGTTCACCCTTTCTGCTCACACTGCGCATAACTCAGCGAGAGAAGCACAATAGAGCAATAAAAAATGACATCCCACTGTCTGAATGAGTTTTTATGTTAAATTGAGAATTCAACTATTTCCTTATGGGGGGACCTACAATGTATTCAGGAATAACAGGAGAGATGTTTCCCTCATGTATTTCAGCAGAAAATAACAATTCCACTCAAGTTCATCCTTTCTGCTCACACTGCGCATAACTCAGCGAGAGAAGCACAATGGAGCAATAAAAAATGACATCCCACTGTGTGAATGAGTTTTCATGTTAAATTGAGAATTCAACTATTTCCTTATGGGGGAACCTACATTGTACTGAGGAACAACAGGAGAGATGTTTCCCTCATGCATTTCAGCAGAAAATAACAATTCCACTCAAGTTCACCCTTTCTGCTCACACTGCGCATAACTCAGCGAGAGAAGCACAATAGAGCAATAAAAAATGACATCCCACTGTCTGAATGAGTTTTCATGTTAAATTGAGTATTCAACTATTTCCTTATGGGGGAACCTACAATGTACTGAGGAACAACAGGAGAGATGTTTCCCTCATGTATTTCAGCAGAAAATAACAATTCCACTCAAGTTCACCCTTTCTGCTCACACTGCGCATAACTCAGCGAGAGAAGCACAATAGAGCAATAAAAAATGACATCCCACTGTCTGAATGAGTTTTCATGTTAAATTGAGTATTCAACTATTTCCTTATGGGGGAACCTACAATGTACTGAGGAACAACAGGAGAGATGTTTCCCTCATGTATTTCAGCAGAAAATAACAATTCCACTCAAGTTCACCCTTTCTGCTCGCACTGCGCATAACTCAGCGAGAGAAGCACAATAGAGCAATAAAAAATGACATCCCACTGTCTGAATGAATTTTTATGTTAAATTGAGAATTCAACTATTTCCTTATGGGGGGACCTACAATGTACTCAGGAACAACAGGAGAGATGTTTCCCTCATGTATTTCAGCAGAAAATAACAATTCCACTCAAGTTCACCCTTTCTGCTCACACTGCGCATAACTCAGCGAGAGAAGCACAATAGAGCAATAAAAAATGACATCCCACTGTCTGAATGAGTTTTCATGTTAAATTGAGAATTCAACTATTTCCTTATGGGGGAACCTACAATGTACTGAGGAACAACAGGAGAGATGTTTCCCTCATGTATTTCAGCAGAAAATAACAATTCCACTCAAGTTCACCCTTTCTGCTCACACTGCGCATAACTCAGCGAGAGAAGCACAATAGAGCAATAAAAAATGACATCCCACTGTCTGAATGAGTTTTTATGTTAAATTGAGAATTCAACTATTTCCTTATGGGGGGACCTACAATGTACTCAGGAACAACAGGAGAGATGTTTCCCTCATGCATTTCAGCAGAAAATAACAATTCCACTCAAGTTCACCCTTTCTGCTCACACTGCGCATAACTCAGCGAGAGAAGCACAATAGAGCAATAAAAAATGACATCCCACTGTCTGAATGAGTTTTTATGTTAAATTGAGAATTCAACTATTTCCTTATGGGGGACCCTACAATGTACTGAGGAACAACAGGAGAGATGTTTCCCTCATGTATTTCACCAGAAAATAACAATTCCACTCAAGTTCACCCTTTCTGCTCACACTGCGCATAACTCAGCGAGAGAAGCACAATAGAGCAATAAAAAATGACATCCCACTGTCTGAATGAGTTTTTATGTTAAATTGAGAATTCAACTATTTCCTTATGGGGGGACCTACAATGTATTCAGGAATAACAGGAGAGATGTTTCCCTCATGTATTTCAGCAGAAAATAACAATTCCACTCAAGTTCATCCTTTCTGCTCACACTGCGCATAACTCAGCGAGAGAAGCACAATAGAGCAATAAAAAATGACATCCCACTGTGTGAATGAGTTTTCACCCCATCAGACTTGAATTGAATTAGGGTTAACGTTAAGGCTGAAACTAGGGTTAGGGTTAGGGTTAGCTGAAATTAGGGTTAGGGTTTCTGCGTTCCTCAAGTACTAGAAGACCCAAATTCGGCGTGTGCGCTTCTTTTGGGGCTCTTGATGAAAAAGCAAGTGGCCCCATGTCTCTAGGACAAAGTTGAAATGTCAACCCATAGACTTGCATTGAATGATGGTTAAAGATAAAGCTGAAAGTAGGGTTAGGGTAGGGATGGAGTTGTTATTCTCTGCTGGAATACATGAGGGAAACATCTCTCATATTGTTCCTCAGTACATTTTAGGTTCCCCAACAAGGTTAAAGGTGAATTCTGAATTTAACATGAAAACTCATTCAGACGTCAGGATGTCATTCTTTATGGTGTTTATTGGCCTTATCTCAACGATTTGAGAGGTTGTTTTTTTTTTTTTTTTAAAGGAGCAGCAGTGATATCTGTGCTGACTTACTCTGAAAGAACTCTGTTTCTCCTGTTTCTGAGCTGAATGAAAGTCTCCATGCAAGACAACGGCTGCACAGAGCTGCACACAGCTTTACACTTGAACACTCATTCATACACATGAGCCTGAAGGAATAAACAGAGGTCTGTCATCAGTCATGGCATGAAAAAATATTTTCTGCTCCTCCTGTGTTCATAAAGAGTTTTTGTTTTATATCTTTTTTAATGTTCCCCAGTAAATTGAGTGTTATTCAAGCAGCAGAAGCAGCATCAGCAACGCCAGCAGCTGCTGAAGCACTTTAATTGGTTTGTAATCAGACTTACAAGTCTGTTTACAAACAACTTCAGACTTCAAAGCATTTGAACGGCTTTGATCATCAGACCTAAAAGTCTGTTTACAAACAACTTCAGACTTCAAAGTTTTTGAAAATGTGTGAACACGCATTCCATCACTTTGATGTCTGTTTTCTTCAAGCAGCAGCATTTTTTATTGAGCAAATTGTATTCTGAGTGGAATAACAGGTTGGATTTTTTTTTTCTCTCTTGTTCCTCAGCTGAATCAAGACATCTATGAAAGTAAACAGTCGCATACAGATTTTGAAAAGAAAACTCATTCAACCACTTGGATTTCTTCTTTTATTGTGGTTATGGGCCTTATCTCAACAAGTTGAGATGTTGTCTTTTTTTTGAAGGAGCAGCTGTGATATCTGTGCTGACTTACTCTGAAAGAACTCTGTTTCTCCTGTTTCTGAGCTGAATGAAAGTCTCCATGCAAGACAACAGCTGCACAGAGCTGCACACAGCTTTACACTTGAACACTCATTCATACACATGAGCCTGGAGGAATAAACATAGCAAAACAAAGATTCAAATGAAACTGACAATACACCAGGTCAGTGTTCATCAAGCAACGGAATACGCACAGTGCCCCTCAATCTCAGACCAACAGAGAGTCGACTGTGAACGAGCGTCACCTGATATTCATCATACGGTCTGTGTCTCCACCCACAGGCGTAATGGTGCCACTGCACATCACCAAACGCATAAGAACAAATCAACCATGTAAATGAATCGACACCACTGAAACAAGAGAGAAATTTTTTCATCAATAACTGGAATAATTTTATTAAAAAAAAAAAAAAAAAAAATATATATATATATATATATATATATATATATATATATATATATATATATATATATATATATATATATATATATATATATTTCAATAGTTATCTGCTTTAATCAATGTGTGTGGGGGGAGTGGGGGCACTGAATTAGTGAATTCAGGAATTTGTGAAAGAAAACAAGTGCTTTATGCTCATTGCGAGCATAAAAGGTGAACTTGAATGGAATTGTTATTCTCTGCTGAAAAAAATGAGGAAAAAATCTTTCCTGTTGTTCCTCTATTGTCAGTCTCATTTGAATCTTTGTTTTGCATTGTTTATTCCTCCAGGCTGATGAGTATGAATGAGTGTTCAAGTGTAAAGCTGTGTGCAGCTCTGTGCAGCTGTTTTCTTGCATAGAGACTTTAATTCAGCTCAGAAACAGGAGAAAAAGAGTTATTTCAGAGTAAGTCAGCACAGATATCACTGCTGCTCCTTCAAAAAAAAGATTTCAACTATTTCCTTATGGGGGGAACCTACAATGTAGTGAGGAACAACAGGAGAGATGTTTCCCTCATGCATTTCAGCAGAAAATAACAATTCCACTCAAGTTCACCCTTTCTGCTCACACTGCGCATAACTCAGCGAGAGAAGCACAATAGAGCAATAAAAAATGACATCCCACTGTCTGAATGAGTTTTCATGTTAAATTGAGAATTCAACTATTTCCTTATGGGGGGACCTACAATGTACTCAGGAACAACAGGAGAGATGTTTCCCTCATGTATTTCAGCAGAAAATAACACTTCCACTCAAGTTCACCCTTTCTGCTCACACTGCGCATAACTCAGCGAGAGAAGCACAATAGAGCAATAAAAAATGACATCCCACTGTCTGAATGAGTTTTTATGTTAAATTGAGAATTCAACTATTTCCTTATGGGGGGACCTACAATGTACTGAGGAACAACAGGAGAGATGTTTCCCTCATGTATTTCAGCAGAAAATAACAATTCCACTCAAGTTCACCCTTTCTGCTCACACTGCGCATAACTCAGCGAGAGAAGCACAATAGAGCAATAAAAAATGACATCCCACTGTCTGAATGAGTTTTCATGTTAAATTGAGAAATCAACTATTTCCTCATGGGGGAACCTACAATGTACTGAGGAACAACAGGACAGATGTTTCCCTCATGTATTTCAGCAGAAAATAACAATTCCACTCAAGTTCACCCTTTCTGCTCACACTGCGCAAAACTCAGCGAGAGAAGCACAATAGAGCAATAAAAAATGACATCCCACTGTCTGAATGAGTTTTCATGTTAAATTGAGTATTCAACTATTTCCTTATGGGGGAACCTACAATGTACTGAGGAACAACAGGAGAGATGTTTCCCTCATGTATTTCAGCAGAAAATAACAATTCCACTCAAGTTCACCCTTTCTGCTCACACTGCGCATAAGTCAGCGAGAGAAGCACAATAGAGCAATAAAAAATGACATCCCACTGTCTGAATGAGTTTTCATGTTAAATTGAGAATTCAACTATTTCCTTATGGGGGAACCTACAATGTACTCAGGAACAACAGGAGAGATGTTTCCCTCATGTATTTCAGCAGAAAATAACAATTCCACTCAAGTTCACCCTTTCTGCTCACACTGCGCAAAACTCAGCGAGAGAAGCACAATAGAGCAATAAAAAATGACATCCCACTGTCTGAATGAGTTTTTATGTTAAATTGAGAATTCAATTATTTCCTTATGGGGGGACCTACAATGTACTCAGGAACAACAGGAGAGATGTTTCCCTCGTGTATTTCAGCAGAAAATAACAATTCCACTCAAGTTCACCCTTTCTGCTCACACTGCGCATAACTCAGCGAGAGAAGCACAATAGAGCAATAAAAAATGACATCCCACTGTCTGAATGAGTTTTCATGTTAAATTGAGAATTCAACTATTTCCTTATGGGGGAACCTACAATGTACTGAGGAACAACAGGAGAGATGTTTCCCTCATGTATTTCAGCAGAAAATAACAATTCCACTCAAGTTCACCCTTTCTGCTCACACTGCGCATAACTCAGCGAGAGAAGCACAATAGAGCAATAAAAAATGACATCCCACTGTCTGAATGAGTTTTTATGTTAAATTGAGTATTCAACTATTTCCTTATGGGGGGGACCTACAATGTACTCAGGAACAACAGGAGAGATGTTTCCCTCATGTATTTCAGCAGAAAATAACAATTCCACTCAAGTTCACCCTTTCTGCTCACACTGCGCAAAACTCAGCGAGAGAAGCACAATAGAGCAATAAAAAATGACATCCCACTGTCTGAATGAGTTTTTATGTTAAATTGAGAATTCAACTATTTCCTTATGGGGGGACCTACAATGTACTGAGGAACAACAGGAGAGATGTTTCCCTCATGTATTTCAGCAGAAAATAACAATTCCACTCATGTTCACCCTTTCTGCTCACACTGCGCATAACTCAGCGAGAGAAGCACAATAGAGCAATAAAAAATGACATCCCACTGTCTGAATGAGTTTTTATGTTAAATTGAGTATTCAACTATTTCCTTATGGGGGGGACCTACAATGTACTCAGGAAAAACAGGAGAGATGTTTCTCTTATGTATTTCTTCAGAAAATAACAATTCCACTCAAGTTCACCCTTTCTGCTCACACTGCGCATAACTCAGCGAGAGAAGCACAATAGAGCAATAAAAAATGACATCCCACTGTCTGAATGAGTTTTCATGTTAAATTGAGAATTCAACTATTTCCTTATGGGGGGACCTACAATGTACTCAGGAACAACAGGAGAGATGTTTCCCTCATGTATTTCAGCAGAAAATAACAATTCCACTCAAGTTCACCCTTTCTGCTCACACTGCGCAAAACTCAGCGAGAGAAGCACAATAGAGCAATAAAAAATGACATCCCACTGTCTGAATGAGTTTTTATGTTAAATTGAGAATTCAATTATTTCCTTATGGGGGGACCTACAATGTACTCAGGAACAACAGGAGAGATGTTTCCCTCGTGTATTTCAGCAGAAAATAACAATTCCACTCAAGTTCACCCTTTCTGCTCACACTGCGCATAACTCAGCGAGAGAAGCACAATAGAGCAATAAAAAATGACATCCCACTGTCTGAATGAGTTTTCATGTTAAATTGAGAATTCAACTATTTCCTTATGGGGGAACCTACAATGTACTGAGGAACAACAGGAGAGATGTTTCCCTCATGTATTTCAGCAGAAAATAACAATTCCACTCAAGTTCACCCTTTCTGCTCACACTGCGCATAACTCAGCGAGAGAAGCACAATAGAGCAATAAAAAATGACATCCCACTGTCTGAATGAGTTTTTATGTTAAATTGAGTATTCAACTATTTCCTTATGGGGGGGACCTACAATGTACTCAGGAACAACAGGAGAGATGTTTCCCTCATGTATTTCAGCAGAAAATAACAATTCCACTCAAGTTCACCCTTTCTGCTCACACTGCGCAAAACTCAGCGAGAGAAGCACAATAGAGCAATAAAAAATGACATCCCACTGTCTGAATGAGTTTTTATGTTAAATTGAGAATTCAACTATTTCCTTATGGGGGGACCTACAATGTACTGAGGAACAACAGGAGAGATGTTTCCCTCATGTATTTCAGCAGAAAATAACAATTCCACTCATGTTCACCCTTTCTGCTCACACTGCGCATAACTCAGCGAGAGAAGCACAATAGAGCAATAAAAAATGACATCCCACTGTCTGAATGAGTTTTTATGTTAAATTGAGTATTCAACTATTTCCTTATGGGGGGGACCTACAATGTACTCAGGAAAAACAGGAGAGATGTTTCTCTTATGTATTTCTTCAGAAAATAACAATTCCACTCAAGTTCACCCTTTCTGCTCACACTGCGCATAACTCAGCGAGAGAAGCACAATAGAGCAATAAAAAATGACATCCCACTGTCTGAATGAGTTTTCATGTTAAATTGAGAATTCAACTATTTCCTTATGGGGGGACCTACAATGTACTCAGGAACAACAGGAGAGATGTTTCCCTCATGTATTTCAGCAGAAAATAACAATTCCACTCAAGTTCACCCTTTCTGCTCACACTGCGCAAAACTCAGCGAGAGAAGCACAATAGAGCAATAAAAAATGACATCCCACTGTCTGAATGAGTTTTTATGTTAAATTGAGAATTCAATTATTTCCTTATGGGGGGACCTACAATGTACTCAGGAACAACAGGAGAGATGTTTCCCTCGTGTATTTCAGCAGAAAATAACAATTCCACTCAAGTTCACCCTTTCTGCTCACACTGCGCATAACTCAGCGAGAGAAGCACAATAGAGCAATAAAAAATGACATCCCACTGTCTGAATGAGTTTTTATGTTAAATTGAGAATTCAACTATTTCCTTATGGGGGGACCTACAATGTACTGAGGAACAACAGGAGAGATGTTTCCCTCATGTATTTCAGCAGAAAATAACAATTCCACTCATGTTCACCCTTTCTGCTCACACTGCGCATAACTCAGCGAGAGAAGCACAATAGAGCAATAAAAAATGACATCCCACTGTCTGAATGAGTTTTTATGTTAAATTGAGTATTCAACTATTTCCTTATGGGGGGGACCTACAATGTACTCAGGAAAAACAGGAGAGATGTTTCTCTTATGTATTTCTTCAGAAAATAACAATTCCACTCAAGTTCACCCTTTCTGCTCACACTGCGCATAACTCAGCGAGAGAAGCACAATAGAGCAATAAAAAATGACATCCCACTGTCTGAATGAGTTTTCATGTTAAATTGAGTATTCAACTATTTCCTTATGGGGGAACCTACAATGTACTGAGGAACAACAGGAGAGATGTTTCCCTCATGTATTTCAGCAGAAAATAACAATTCCACTCAAGTTCACCCTTTCTGCTCACACTGCGCATAACTCAGCGAGAGAAGCACAATAGAGCAATAAAAAATGACATCCCACTGTCTGAATGAGTTTTCATGTTAAATTGAGAATTCAACTATTTCCTTATGGGGGGACCTACAATGTACTCAGGAACAACAGGAGAGATGTTTCCCTCATGTATTTCAGCAGAAAATAACAATTCCACTCAAGTTCACCCTTTCTGCTCACACTGCGCATAACTCAGCGAGAGAAGCACAATAGAGCAATAAAAAATGACATCCCACTGTCTGAATGAGTTTTCATGTTAAATTGAGAATTCAACTATTTCCTTATGGGGGAACCTACAATGTACTGAGGAACAACAGGAGAGATGTTTCCCTCATGCATTTCAGCAGAAAATAACAATTCCACTCAAGTTCACCCTTTCTGCTCACACTGCGCATAACTCAGCGAGAGAAGCACAATAGAGCAATAAAAAATGACATCCCACTGTCTGAATGAGTTTTCATGTTAAATTGAGTATTCAACTATTTCCTTATGGGGGAACCTACAATGTACTGAGGAACAACAGGAGAGATGTTTCCCTCATGTATTTCAGCAGAAAATAACAATTCCACTCAAGTTCACCCTTTCTGCTCACACTGCGCATAACTCAGCGAGAGAAGCACAATAGAGCAATAAAAAATGACATCCCACTGTCTGAATGAGTTTTTATGTTAAATTGAGAATTCAACTATTTCCTTATGGGGGAACCTACAATGTACTGAGGAACAACAGGAGAGATGTTTCCCTCATGTATTTCAGCAGAAAATAACAATTCCACTCAAGTTCACCCTTTCTGCTCACACTGCGCATAACTCAGCGAGAGAAGCACAATAGAGCAATAAAAAATGACATCCCACTGTCTGAATGAGTTTTCATGTTAAATTGAGTATTCAACTATTTCCTTATGGGGGAACCTACAATGTACTGAGGAACAACAGGAGAGATGTTTCCCTCATGTATTTCAGCAGAAAATAACAATTCCACTCAAGTTCACCCTTTCTGCTCACACTGCGCATAACTCAGCGAGAGAAGCACAATAGAGCAATAAAAAATGACATCCCACTGTCTGAATGAGTTTTCATGTTAAATTGAGAATTCAACTATTTCCTTATGGGGGGACCTACAATGTACTCAGGAACAACAGGAGAGATGTTTCCCTCATGTATTTCAGCAGAAAATAACAATTCCACTCAAGTTCACCCTTTCTGCTCACACTGCGCATAACTCAGCGAGAGAAGCACAATAGAGCAATAAAAAATGACATCCCACTGTCTGAATGAGTTTTCATGTTAAATTGAGTATTCAACTATTTCCTTATGGGGGAACCTACAATGTACTGAGGAACAACAGGAGAGATGTTTCCCTCATGTATTTCAGCAGAAAATAACAATTCCACTCAAGTTCACCCTTTCTGCTCACACTGCGCATAACTCAGCGAGAGAAGCACAATAGAGCAATAAAAAATGACATCCCACTGTCTGAATGAGTTTTTATGTTAAATTGAGAATTCAACTATTTCCTTATGGGGGAACCTACAATGTACTGAGGAACAACAGGAGAGATGTTTCCCTCATGTATTTCAGCAGAAAATAACAATTCCACTCAAGTTCACCCTTTCTGCTCACACTGCGCATAACTCAGCGAGAGAAGCACAATAGAGCAATAAAAAATGACATCCCACTGTCTGAATGAGTTTTCATGTTAAATTGAGTATTCAACTATTTCCTTATGGGGGAACCTACAATGTACTGAGGAACAACAGGAGAGATGTTTCCCTCATGTATTTCAGCAGAAAATAACAATTCCACTCAAGTTCACCCTTTCTGCTCGCGCTGCGCATAACTCAGCGAGAGAAGCACAATAGAGCAATAAAAAATGACATCCCACTGTCTGAATGAGTTTTTATGTTAAATTGAGAATTCAACTATTTCCTTATGGGGGGACATACAATGTACTCAGGAACAACAGGACAGATGTTTCCCTCATGTATTTCAGCAGAAAATAACAATTCCACTCAAGTTCACCCTTTCTGCTCACACTGCGCATAACTCAGCGAGAGAAGCACAATAGAGCAATAAAAAATGACATCCCACTGTCTGAATGAGTTTTCATGTTAAATTGAGTATTCAACTATTTCCTTATGGGGGAACCTACAATGTACTGAGGAACAACAGGAGAGATGTTTCCCTCATGTATTTCAGCAGAAAATAACAATTCCACTCAAGTTCACCCTTTCTGCTCACACTGCGCATAACTCAGCGAGAGAAGCACAATAGAGCAATAAAAAATGACATCCCACTGTCTGAATGAGTTTTTATGTTAAATTGAGAATTCAACTATTTCCTTATGGGGGAACCTACAATGTACTGAGGAACAACAGGAGAGATGTTTCCCTCATGTATTTCAGCAGAAAATAACAATTCCACTCAAGTTCACCCTTTCTGCTCACACTGCGCATAACTCAGCGAGAGAAGCACAATAGAGCAATAAAAAATGACATCCCACTGTCTGAATGAGTTTTTATGTTAAATTGAGAATTCAACTATTTCCTTATGGGGGGACCTACAATGTATTCAGGAATAACAGGAGAGATGTTTCCCTCATGTATTTCAGCAGAAAATAACAATTCCACTCAAGTTCACCCTTTCTGCTCACACTGCGCATAACTCAGCGAGAGAAGCACAATAGAGCAATAAAAAATGACATCCCACTGTCTGAATGAGTTTTCATGTTAAATTGAGAATTCAACTATTTCCTTATGGGGGAACCTACAATGTACTGAGGAACAACAGGAGAGATGTTTCCCTCATGTATTTCAGCAGAAAATAACAATTCCACTCAAGTTCACCCTTTCTGCTCACACTGCGCATAACTCAGCGAGAGAAGCACAATAGAGCAATAAAAAATGACATCCCACTGTCTGAATGAGTTTTCATGTTAAATTGTAAAATCAACTATTTCCTTATGGGGGACCCTACAATGTACTGAGGAACAACAGGAGAGATGTTTCCCTCATGTATTTCAGCAGAAAATAACAATTCCACTCAAGTTCACCCTTTCTGCTCACACTGCGCATAACTCAGCGAGAGAAGCACAATAGAGCAATAAAAAATGACATCCCACTGTCTGAATGAGTTTTCATGTTAAATTGAGTATTCAACTATTTCCTTATGGGGGAACCTACAATGTACTGAGGAACAACAGGAGAGATGTTTCCCTCATGTATTTCAGCAGAAAATAACAATTCCACTCATGTTCACCCTTTCTGCTCACACTGCGCATAACTCAGCGAGAGAAGCACAATAGAGCAATAAAAAATGACATCCCACTGTCTGAATGAGTTTTCATGTTAAATTGAGAATTCAACTATTTCCTTATGGGGGGACCTACAATGTACTCAGGAACAACAGGAGAGATGTTTCCCTCATGTATTTCAGCAGAAAATAACAATTCCACTCAAGTTCACCCTTTCTGCTCACACTGCGCATAACTCAGCGAGAGAAGCACAATAGAGCAATAAAAAATGACATCCCACTGTCTGAATGAGTTTTTATGTTAAATTGAGAATTCAACTATTTCCTTATGGGGGAACCTACAATGTACTCAGGAACAACAGGAGAGATGTTTCCCTCATGTATTTCAGCAGAAAATAACAATTCCACTCAAGTTCACCCTTTCTGCTCACACTGCGCATAACTCAGCGAGAGAAGCACAATAGAGCAATAAAAAATGACATCCCACTGTCTGAATGAGTTTTTATGTTAAATTGAGAATTCAACTATTTCCTTATGGGGGGACCTACAATGTACTCAGGAACAACAGGAGAGATGTTTCCCTCATGTATTTCAGCAGAAAATAACAATTCCACTCAAGTTCACCCTTTCTGCTCACACTGCGCATAACTCAGCGAGAGAAGCACAATAGAGCAATAAGAAATGACATCCCACTGTCTGAATGAGTTTTAATGTTAAATTGAGAATTCAACTATTTCCTTATGGGGGGACCTACAATGTACTCAGGAACAACAGGAGAGATGTTTCCCACATGTATTTCAGCAGAAAATAACAATTCCACTCAAGTTCACCCTTTCTGCTCACACTGCGCATAACTCAGCGAGAGAAGCACAATAGAGCAATAAAAAATGACATCCCACTTTCTGAATGAGTTTTCATGTTAAATTGTGAAATCAACTATTTCCTTGTGGGGGAACCTACAATGTACTGAGGAACAACAGGAGAGATGTTTCCCTCATGTATTTCAGCAGAAAATAACAATTCCACTCAAGTTCACCCTTTCTGCTCACACTGCGCATAACTCAGCGAAAGAAGCACAATAGAGCAATAAAAAATGACATCCCACTGTCTGAATGAGTTTTCACCCCATCAGACTTGAATTGAATTAGGGTTAACGATAAGGCTGAAACTAGGGTTAGGGTTAGGGTTAGCTGAAATTAGGGTTAGGGTTTCTGCGTTCCTCAAGTACTAGAAGCCCCAAATTTGGCGTGGGCGCTTCTTTGGGGCTCTTGATGAAATAACAAGTGGCATGTCTCTAGGACAAAGTTGAAATTTCACCCCATAGACTTGCATTGAATGAGGGTTAAGGATAAGGCTGAAAGTAGGGTTCGGGTAGGGATGGAATTGTTATTCTCTGTTGGAATACATGAGGGAAACATCTCTCATGTTGTTCCTCAGTACATTGTAGGTTCCCCAATAAGGAAACAGGTGAATTCTGAATTTAACATGAAAACTCATTCAGACGTCAGGATGTCATTTTTTATTGTGTTTATTGGCCTTATCTCAACGATTTGAGAGGTTGTTTTTTTTTTTTTTTTTAAAGGAGCAGCAGTGATATCTGTGCTGACTTACTCTGAATGAACTTTGTGTCTCCTGTTTCTGATCTGAATTAAAGTCTCTATGCAAAAAACAGCTGCAAAGAGCTCTGCACAGCTTTACATTTGAACACTCATTCATACACATGAGCCTGAAGGAATAAACAGAGGTCTGTCATCAGTCATGGCGTGAAAAAATATTTTCTGCTCCTCCTGTGTTCATAAAGAGTTTTTTTTATATATCTTTTTTAGTGTTCCCCAGTAAATTGAGTGTTATTCAAGCAGCAGAAGCAGCATCAGCAACGCCAGCAGCTGCAGAAACGCTTTAATTGTTTTGTAATCAGACTTACAAGTCTGTTTACAAACAACTTCAGACTTCAAAGCGTTTGAACGGCTTTGATCATCAGACCTAAAAGTTTCTTTACAAACAACTTCAGACTTCAAAGTTTTTGAAAATGTTTGAACACGCATTCCATCACTTTGATGTCTGTTTTCTTCAAGCAGCAGCATTTTTTATTGAGCAAATTGTATTCTGTGTGGAATAACAGGTTGGATTTTTTTTTTCTCTCTTGTTCCTCAGCTGAATCAAGACATCTATGAAAGTAAACAGTCGCAAACAGATTTTGAAAAGAAAACTCATTCAACCACTTGGATTTCTTTTTTTATTGTGGTTATGGGCCTTATCTCAACAAGTTGAGATGTTGTCTTTTTTTTTGAAGGAGCAGCTGTGATATCTGTGCTGACTTACTCTGAATGAACTCTGTTTCTTCTGTTTCTGAGCTGAATGAATGTCTCCATGCAAGACAACAGCTGCACAGAGCTGCACACAGCTTTGCACTTGAACACTCATTCATACACATGAGCCTGAAGGAATAAACATAGCAAAACAAAGATTCAAATGAAACTGACAATACACCAGGTCAGTGTACATTGAGCAACGGAATACGCACAGTGCCCCTCCCTCTCAGACCAACAGAGGTCTGTCATCAGTCATGGCGTGAAAAAATATTTTCTTCTCCTCCTGTGTTCATAAAGAGTTTTTTTTATATCTTTTTTAGTGTTCCCCAGTAAATTGAGTGTTATTCAAGCAGCAGAAGCAGCATCAGAAACGCCAGCAGTTTCAGAAGCGCTTTAATTGGTTTGTAATCAGACTTACAAGTCTGTTTACAAACAACTTCAGACTTCAAAGCGTTTGAACGGCTTTGATCATCAGACCTAAAAGTTTCTTTACAAACAACTTCAGACTTCAAAGTTTTTGAAAATGTTTGAACACGCATTCCATCACTTTGATGTCTGTTTTCTTCAAGCAGCAGCATTTTTTATTGAGCAAATTGTATTCTGTGTGGAATAACAGGTTGGATTTTTTTTTTCTCTCTTGTTCCTCAGCTGAATCAAGACATCTATGAAAGTAAACAGTCGCATACAGATTTTGAAAAGAAAACTCATTCAACCACTTGGATTTCTTTTTTTATTGTGGTTATGGGCCTTATCTCAACAAGTTGAGATGTTGTCTTTTTTTTTGAAGGAGCAGCTGTGATATCTGTGCTGACTTACTCTGAATGAACTCTGTTTCTTCTGTTTCTGAGCTGAATGAATGTCTCCATGCAAGACAACAGCTGCACAGAGCTGCACACAGCTTTGCACTTGAACACTCATTCATACACATGAGCCTGAAGGAATAAACATAGCAAAACAAAGATTCAAATGAAACTGACAATACACCAGGTCAGTGTACATTGAGCAACGGAATACGCACAGTGCCCCTCCCTCTCAGACCAACAGAGGTCTGTCATCAGTCATGGCGTGAAAAAATATTTTCTTCTCCTCCTGTGTTCATAAAGAGTTTTTTTTATATCTTTTTTAGTGTTCCCCAGTAAATTGAGTGTTATTCAAGCAGCAGAAGCAGCATCAGAAACGCCAGCAGTTTCAGAAGAATTTTAATTGGTTTGTAATCAGACTTACAAGTCTGTTTACAAACAACTTCAGACTTCAAAGCGTTTGAACGGCTTTGATTATCAGACCTACAAGTCTGTTTACAAACAACTTCAGACTTCAAAGTTTTTGAAAATGTTTGCACACGCATTCCATCACTTTGATGTCTGTTTTCTTCAAGCAGCAGCATTTTTTATTGAGCAAATTGTATTCTGTGTGGAATAACAGGTTGAATTTTTTTTTTCTCTCTTGTTCCTCAGCTGAATCAAGACATCTATGAAAGGAAACAGTCGCATACAGATTTTGAAAAGAAAACTCATTCAACCACTTGGATTTCTTTTTTTATTATGGTTATGGGCCTTATCTCAACAAGTTGAGATGTTGTCTTTTTTTTTGAAGGAGCAGCTGTGATATCTGTGCTGACTTACTCTGAAAGAACTCTGTTTCTCCTGTTTCTGAGCTGAATGAAAGTCTCCATGCAAGACAACAGCTGCACAGAGCTGCACACAGCTTTACACTTGAACACTCATTCATACACATGAGCCTGAAGGAATAAAAATAGCAAAACAAAGATTCAAATGAAACTGACAATACACCAGGTCAGTGTACATTCAGCAACGGAATACGCACAGTGCCCCTCCCTCTCAGACCAACAGAGGTCTGTCATTAGTCATGGCGTGAAAAAATATTTTCTGCTCCTCCGGTGTTCATAAAGAGTTTTTTTTTATATCTTTTTTAGTGTTCCCCAGTAAATTGAGTGTTATTCAAGCAGCAGAAGCAGCATCAGCAACGCCAGCAACTGCAGAAGAACTTTAATTGGTTTGTAATCAGACTTACAAGTCTGTTTACAAACAACTTCAGACTTCAAAGCGTTTGAACGGCTCTGATTATCAGACCTACAAGTCTGTTTACAAACAACTTCAGACTTCAAAGTTTTTGAAAATGTTTGCACACGCATTCCATCACTTTGATGTCTGTTTTCTTCAAGCAGCAGCATTTTTTATTGAGCAAATTGTATTCTGTGTGGAATAACAGGTTGAATTTTTTTTTCTCTCTTGTTCCTCAGCTGAATCAAGACATCTATGAAAGGAAACAGTCGCATACAGATTTTGAAAAGAAAACTCATTCAACCACTTGGATTTCTTTTTTTATTATGGTTATGGGCCTTATCTCAACAAGTTGAGATGTTGTCTTTTTTTTTGAAGGAGCAGCTGTGATATCTGTGCTGACTTACTCTGAAAGAACTCTGTTTCTCCTGTTTCTGAGCTGAATGAAAGTCTCCATGCAAGACAACAGCTGCACAGAGCTGCACACAGCTTTACACTTGAACACTCATTCATACACATGAGCCTGAAGGAATAAAAATAGCAAAACAAAGATTCAAATGAAACTGACAATACACCAGGTCAGTGTACATTCAGCAACGGAATACGCACAGTGCCCCTCCCTCTCAGACCAACAGAGGTCTGTCATTAGTCATGGCGTGAAAAAATATTTTCTGCTCCTCCGGTGTTCATAAAGAGTTTTTTTTTATATCTTTTTTAGTGTTCCCCAGTAAATTGAGTGTTATTCAAGCAGCAGAAGCAGCATCAGCAACGCCAGCAACTGCAGAAGAACTTTAATTGGTTTGTAATCAGACTTACAAGTCTGTTTACAAACAACTTCAGACTTCAAAGCGTTTGAACGGCTCTGATTATCAGACCTACAAGTCTGTTTACAAACAACTTCAGACTTCAAAGTTTTTGAAAATGTTTGCACACGCATTCCATCACTTTGATGTCTGTTTTCTTCAAGCAGCAGCATTTTTTATTGAGCAAATTGTATTCTGTGTGGAATAACAGCTTGGATTTTTTTTTCTCTCTTGTTCCTCAGCTGAATCAAGACATCTATGAAAGTAAACAGTCGCATACAGATTTTGAAAAGAAAACTCATTCAACCACTTGGATTTCTTTTTTTATTGTGGTTATGGGCCTTATCTCAACAAGTTGAGATGTTGTCTTTTTTTTTGAAGGAGCAGCTGTGATATCTGTGCTGACTTACTCTGAATGAACTCTGTTTCTCCTATTTCTGAGCTGAATGAAAGTCTCCATGCAAGACAACAGCTGCACAGAGCTGCACACAGCTTTGCACTTGAACACTCATTCATACACATGAGCCTAAAGGAATAAACATAGAAAAACAAAGATTCAAATGAAACTGACAATACACCAGGTCAGTGTACATTAAGCAACGGAATACGCACAGTGCCCCTCCCTCTCAGACCAACAGAGGTCTGTCATCAGTCATGGCGTGAAAAAATATTTTCTGCTCCTCCTCTGTTCATAAAGAGTTTTTTTTTATATCTTTTTTAGTGTTCCCCAGTAAATTGAGTGTTATTCAAGCAGCAGAAGCAGCATCAGCAACGCCAGCAGCTGCAGAAGCACTTTAATTGTTTTGTAATCAGACTTACAAGTCTGTTTACAAACAACTTCAGACTTCAAAGCGTTTGAACGGCTTTGAACATCAGACCTAAAAGTCTCTTTACAAACAACTTCAGACTTCAAAGCGTTTGAATGGCTTTGATCATCAGACCTAAAAGTTTCTTTACAAACAACTTCAGACTTCAAAGTTTTTGAAAATGTTTGAACACGCATTCCATCACTTTGATGTCTGTTTTCTTCAAGCAGCAGCATTTTTTATTGAGCAAATTGTATTCTGTGTGGAATAACAGGTTGGATTTTTTTTTTCTCTCTTGTTCCTCAGCTTAATCAAGACATCTATGAAAGTAAACAGTCGCATACAGATTTTGAAAAGAAAACTCATTCAACCACTTGGATTTCTTTTTTTATTATGGTTATGGGCCTTATCTCAACAAGTTGAGATGTTGTCTTTTTTTTTTGAAGGAGCAGCTGTGATATCTGTGCTGACTTACTCTGAATGAACTCTGTTTCTCCTGTTTCTGAGCAGAATGAAAGTCTCCATGCAAGACAACAGCTGCACAGAGCTGCACACAGCTTTACACTTGAACACTCATTCATACACATGAGCCTGAAGGAATAAACATAGCAAAACAAAGATTCAAATGAGACTGACAATACACCAGGTCAGTGTTCATCAAGCAACGGAATACGCACAGTGCCCCTCAATCTCAGACCAACAGAGAGTCGACTGTGTTCGATCGTCACCTGATATTCATCACACGGTCTGTGTCTCCACCCAGAGGCGTAATGGTGCCACTGCACATCACCAAACGCATTAGAACAAATCAACAATGCAAATGAATTGACACCACTGAAACAAGAGAGAAATTGTTTCATCAATAACTGGAATAATTTTATTAAAAAACAACAACAAAAAGATGTCAAAAATTATCTGCTTTAAACAGTGTGTGTGGGGGGAGTGGGGGCACTGAATTAGTGAATTCAGGAATTTGTGAAAGAAAACAAGTGACAAATACACCAGGTCAGTGTACATTAAGCAACGGAATACGCACAGTGCCCCTCCCTCTCAGACCAACAGAGGTCTGTCATCAGTCATGGCGTGAAAAAATATTTTCTGCTCCTCCGGTGATCATAAAGAGTTTTTTTTTATATCTTTTTTAGTGTTCCCCAGTAAATTGAGTGTTATTCAAGCAGCAGAAGCAGCATCAGCAACGCCAGCAACTGCAGAAGAACTTTAATTGGTTTGTAATCAGACTTACAAGTCTGTTTACAAACAACTTCAGACTTCAAAGCGTTTGAATGGCTTTGATCATCAGACCTAAAAGTTTCTTTACAAACAACTTCAGACTTCAAAGTTTTTGAAAATGTTTGCACACGCATTCCATCACTTTGATGTCTGTTTTCTTCAAGCAGCAGCATTTTTTATTGAGCAAATTGTATTCTGTGTGGAATAACAGCTTGGATTTTTTTTTCTCTCTTGTTCCTCAGCTGAATCAAGACATCTATGAAAGTAAACAGTCGCATACAGATTTTGAAAAGAAAACTCATTCAACCACTTGGATTTCTTTTTTTATTGTGGTTATGGGCCTTATCTCAACAAGTTGAGATGTTGTCTTTTTTTTTGAAGGAGCAGCTGTGATATCTGTGCTGACTTACTCTGAATGAACTCTGTTTCTCCTATTTCTGAGCTGAATGAAAGTCTCCATGCAAGACAACAGCTGCACAGAGCTGCACACAGCTTTGCACTTGAACACTCATTCATACACATGAGCCTAAAGGAATAAACATAGAAAAACAAAGATTCAAATGAAACTGACAATACACCAGGTCAGTGTACATTAAGCAACGGAATACGCACAGTGCCCCTCCCTCTCAGACCAACAGAGGTCTGTCATCAGTCATGGCGTGAAAAAATATTTTCTGCTCCTCCTCTGTTCATAAAGAGTTTTTTTTTATATCTTTTTTAGTGTTCCCCAGTAAATTGAGTGTTATTCAAGCAGCAGAAGCAGCATCAGCAACGCCAGCAGCTGCAGAAGCACTTTAATTGTTTTGTAATCAGACTTACAAGTCTGTTTACAAACAACTTCAGACTTCAAAGCGTTTGAACGGCTTTGAACATCAGACCTAAAAGTCTCTTTACAAACAACTTCAGACTTCAAAGCGTTTGAATGGCTTTGATCATCAGACCTAAAAGTTTCTTTACAAACAACTTCAGACTTCAAAGTTTTTGAAAATGTTTGAACACGCATTCCATCACTTTGATGTCTGTTTTCTTCAAGCAGCAGCATTTTTTATTGAGCAAATTGTATTCTGTGTGGAATAACAGGTTGGATTTTTTTTTTCTCTCTTGTTCCTCAGCTTAATCAAGACATCTATGAAAGTAAACAGTCGCATACAGATTTTGAAAAGAAAACTCATTCAACCACTTGGATTTCTTTTTTTATTGTGGTTATGGGCCTTATCTCAACAAGTTGAGATGTTGTCTTTTTTTTTGAAGGAGCAGCTGTGATATCTGTGCTGACTTATTCTGAATGAACTCTGTTTCTCCTGTTTCTGAGCTGAATGAAAGTCTCCATGCAAGACAACAGCTGCACAGAGCTGCACACAGCTTTACACTTGAACACTCATTCATACACATGAGCCTGAAGGAATAAAAATAGCAAAACAAAGATTCAAATGAAACTGACAATACACTAGGTCAGTGTACATTAAGCAACAGAATACGCACAGTGCCCCTCCCTCTCAGACCAACAGAGGTCTGTTATCAGTCATGGCGTGAAAAAATATTTTCTGCTCCTCCGGTGTTCATAAAGAGTTTTTTTTTTATATCTTTTTTCGTGTTCCCCAGTAAATTGAGTGTTATTCAAGCAGCAGAAGCAGCATCAGCAACGCCAGCAGCTGCAGAAGCACTTTAATTGGTTTGTAATCAGACTTACAAGTCTGTTTACAAACAACTTCAGACTTCAAAGCGTTTGAACGGCTTTGATCATCAGACCTAAAAGTCTCTTTACAAACAACTTCAGACTTCAAAGTTTTTGAAAATGTTTGAACACGCATTCCATCACTTTGATGTCTGTTTTCTTCAAGCAGCAGCATTTTTTATTGAGCAAATTGTATTCTGTGTGGAATAACAGGTTGGATTTTTTTTTCTCTCTTGTTCCTCAGCTTAATCAAGACATCTATGAAAGTAAACAGTCGCATACAGATTTTGAAAAGAAAACTCATTCAACCACTTGGATTTCTTTTTTTATTATGGTTATGGGCCTTATCTCAACAAGTTGAGATGTTGTCTTTTTTTTTGAAGGAGCAGCTGTGATATCTGTGCTGACTTACTCTGAATGAACTCTGTTTCTCCTGTTTCTGAGCAGAATGAAAGTCTCCATGCAAGACAACAGCTGCACAGAGCTGCACACAGCTTTACACTTGAACACTCATTCATACACATGAGCCTGAAGGAATAAACATAGCAAAACAAAGATTCAAATGAGACTGACAATACACCAGGTCAGTGTTCATCAAGCAACGGAATACGCACAGTGCCCCTCAATCTCAGACCAACAGAGAGTCGACTGTGTTCGATCGTCACCTGATATTCATCACACGGTCTGTGTCTCCACCCACAGGCGTAATGGTGCCACTGCACATCACCAAACGCATTAGAACAAATCAACAATGCAAATGAATTGACACCACTGAAACAAGAGAGAAATTGTTTCATCAATAACTGGAATAATTTTATTAAAAAACAACAACAAAAAGATGTCAAAAATTATCTGCTTTAAACAGTGTGTGTGGGGGGAGTGGGGGCACTGAATTAGTGAATTCAGGAATTTGTGAAAGAAAACAAGTGACAAATACACCAGGTCAGTGTACATTAAGCAACGGAATACGCACAGTGCCCCTCCCTCTCAGACCAACAGAGGTCTGTCATCAGTCATGGCGTGAAAAAATATTTTCTGCTCCTCCGGTGATCATAAAGAGTTTTTTTTTATATCTTTTTTAGTGTTCCCCAGTAAATTGAGTGTTATTCAAGCAGCAGAAGCAGCATCAGCAACGCCAGCAACTGCAGAAGAACTTTAATTGGTTTGTAATCAGACTTACAAGTCTGTTTACAAACAACTTCAGACTTCAAAGCGTTTGAATGGCTTTGATCATCAGACCTAAAAGTTTCTTTACAAACAACTTCAGACTTCAAAGTTTTTGAAAATGTTTGAACACGCATTCCATCACTTTGATGTCTGTTTTCTTCAAGCAGCAGCATTTTTTATTGAGCAAATTGTATTCTGTGTGGAATAACAGCTTGGATTTTTTTTTCTCTCTTGTTCCTCAGCTGAATCAAGACATCTATGAAAGTAAACAGTCGCATACAGATTTTGAAAAGAAAACTCATTCAACCACTTGGATTTCTTTTTTATTGTGGTTATGGGCCTTATCTCAACAAGTTGAGATGTTGTCTTTTTTTTTGAAGGAGCAGCTGTGATATCTGTGCTGACTTACTCTGAATGAACTCTGTTTCTTCTGTTTCTGAGCTGAATGAATGTCTCCATGCAAGACAACAGCTGCACAGAGCTGCACACAGCTTTGCACTTGAACACTCATTCATACACATGAGCCTGAAGGAATAAACATAGCAAAACAAAGATTCAAATGAAACTGACAATACACCAGGTCAGTGTACATTGAGCAACGGAATACGCACAGTGCCCCTCCCTCTCAGACCAACAGAGGTCTGTCATCAGTCATGGCGTGAAAAAATATTTTCTATCCTTCTGTGTTCATAAAGAGTTTTTTTTTAAATCTTTTTTAGTGTTCCCCAGTAAATTGAGTGTTATTCGAGCAGCAGAAGCAGCATCAGCAACGCCAGCAGCTGCAGAAGCACTTTAATTGGTTTGTAATCAGACTTACAAGTCTGTTTACAAACAACTTCAGACTTCAAAGCGTTTGAACGGCTTTGATCATCAGACCTAAAAGTCTTTTTACAAACAACTTCAGACTTCAAAGTTTTTGAAAATGTTTGAACACGCATTCCATCACTTTGATGTCTGTTTTCTTCAAGCAGCAGCATTTTTTATTGAGCAAATTGTATTCTGTGTGGAATAACAGGTTGGATTTTTTTTTTCTCTCTTGTTCCTCAGCTTAATCAAGACATCTATGAAAGTAAACAGTCGCATACAGATTTTGAAAAGAAAACTCATTCAACCACTTGGATTTCTTTTTTTATCGTGGTTATGGGCCTTATCTCAACAAGTTGAGATGTTGTCTTTTTTTTTGAAGGAGCAGCTGTGATATCTGTGCTGACTTATTCTGAATGAACTCTGTTTCTCCTGTTTCTGAGCAGAATGAAAGTCTCCATGCAAGACAACAGCTGCACAGAGCTGCACACAGCTTTACACTTGAACACTCATTCATACACATGAGCCTGAAGGAATAAAAATAGCAAAACAAAGATTCAAATGAAACTGACAATACACCAGGTCAGTGTACATTCAGCAACGGAATACGCACAGTGCCCCTCCCTCTCAGACCAACAGAGGTCTGTCATCAGTCATGGCGTGAAAAAATATTTTCTGCTCCTCCGGTGTTCATAAAGAGTTTTTTTTTTATATCTTTTTTAGTGTTCCCCAGTAAATTGAGTGTTATTCAAGCAGCAGAAGCAGCATCAGCAACGCCAGCAACTGCAGAAGAACTTTAATTGGTTTGTAATCAGACTTACAAGTCTGTTTACAAACAACTTCAGACTTCAAAGCGTTTGAACGGCTTTGATTATCAGACCTACAAGTCTGTTTACAAACAACTTCAGACTTCAAAGTTTTTGAAAATGTTTGCACACGCATTCCATCACTTTGATGTCTGTTTTCTTCAAGCAGCAGCATTTTTTATTGAGCAAATTGTATTCTGTGTGGAATAACAGCTTGGATTTTTTTTTCTCTCTTGTTCCTCAGCTGAATCAAGACATCTATGAAAGTAAACAGTCGCATACAGATTTTGAAAAGAAAACTCATTCAACCACTTGGATTTCTTTTTTTATTGTGGTTATGGGCCTTATCTCAACAAGTTGAGATGTTGTCTTTTTTTTTGAAGGAGCAGCTGTGATATCTGTGCTGACTTACTCTGAATGAACTCTGTTTCTCCTATTTCTGAGCTGAATGAAAGTCTCCATGCAAGACAACAGCTGCACAGAGCTGCACACAGCTTTGCACTTGAACACTCATTCATACACATGAGCCTGAAGGAATAAACATAGAAAAACAAAGATTCAAATGAAACTGACAATACACCAGGTCAGTGTACATTAAGCAACGGAATACGCACAGTGCCCCTCCCTCTCAGACCAACAGAGGTCTGTCATCAGTCATGGCGTGAAAAAATATTTTCTGCTCCTCCGGTGATCATAAAGAGTTTTTTTTTATATCTTTTTTAGTGTTCCCCAGTAAATTGAGTGTTATTCGAGCAGCAGAAGCAGCATCAGCAACGCCAGCAGCTGCAGAAGCACTTTAATTGGTTTGTAATCAGACTTACAAGTCTGTTTACAAACAACTTCAGACTTCAAAGCGTTTGAACGGCTTTGATCATCAGACCTAAAAGTCTCTTTACAAACAACTTCAGACTTCAAAGTTTTTGAAAATGTTTGAACACGCATTCCATCACTTTGATGTCTGTTTTCTTCAAGCAGTAGCATTTTTTATTGAGCAAATTGTATTCTGTGTGGAATAACTGGTTGGATTTTTTTTTCTCTCTTTTCCTCTGCTGAATCAAGACATCTATGAAAGGAAACAGTCGCATACAGATTTTGAAAAGAAAACTCATTCAACCACTTGGATTTCTTTTTTTATTGTGGTTATGGGCCTTATCTCAACAAGCTGAGATGTTGTCTTTTTTTTTGAAGGAGCAGCTGTGATATCTGTGCTGACTTACTCTGAAAGAACTCTGTTTCTCCTGTTTCTGAGCTGAATGAAAGTCTCCATGCAAGACAACAGCTGCACAGAGCTGCACACAGCTTTACACTTGAACACTCATTCATACACATGAGCCTGAAGGAATAAAAATAGCAAAACAAAGATTCAAATGAAACTGACAATACACTAGGTCAGTGTACATTAAGCAACAGAATACGCACAGTGCCCCTCCCTCTCAGACCAACAGAGGTCTGTCATCAGTCATGGCGTGAAAAAATATTTTCTGCTCCTCCGGTGTTCATAAAGAGTTTTTTTTTTATATCTTTTTTAGTGTTCCCCAGTAAATTGAGTGTTATTCAAGCAGCAGAAGCAGCATCAGCAACGCCAGCAGCTGCAGAAGCACTTTAATTGGTTTGTAATCAGACTTACAAGTCTGTTTACAAACAACTTCAGACTTCAAAGCGTTTAAACGGCTTTGATCATCAGACCTAAAAGTCTCTTTACAAACAACTTCAGACTTCAAAGTTTTTGAAAATGTTTGAACACGCATTCCATCACTTTGATGTCTGTTTTCTTCAAGCAGCAGCATTTTTTATTGAGCAAATTGTATTCTGTGTGGAATAACAGGTTGGATTTTTTTTTCTCTCTTGTTCCTCAGCTTAATCAAGACATCTATGAAAGTAAACAGTCGCATACAGATTTTGAAAAGAAAACTCATTCAACCACTTGGATTTCTTTTTTTATTGTGGTTATGGGCCTTATCTCAACAAGTTGAGATGTTGTCTTTTTTTTTGAAGGAGCAGCTGTGATATCTGTGCTGACTTACTCTGAATGAACTCTGTTTCTTCTGTTTCTGAGCTGAATGAATGTCTCCATGCAAGACAACAGCTGCACAGAGCTGCACACAGCTTTGCACTTGAACACTCATTCATACACATGAGCCTGAAGGAATAAACATAGCAAAACAAAGATTCAAATGAAACTGACAATACACCAGGTCAGTGTACATTCAGCAACGGAATACGCACAGTGCTCCTCCCTCTCAGACCAACAGAGGTCTGTCATCAGTCATGGTGTGAAAAAATATTTTCTGCTCCTCCGGTGTTCATTAAGAGTTTTTTTTTATATCTTTTTTTGTGTTCCCCAGTAAATTGAGTGTTATTCGAGCAGCAGAAGCAGCATCAGCAACGCCAGCAGCTGCAGAAGCACTTTAATTGGTTTGTAATCAGACTTACAAGTCTGTTTACAAACAACTTCAGACTTCAAAGCGTTTGAACGGCTTTGATCATCAGACCTAAAAGTCTGTTTACAAACAACTTCAGACTTCAAAGTTTTTGAAAATGTTTGAACACGCATTCCATCACTTTGATGTCTGTTTTCTTCAAGCAGCAGCATTTTTTATTGAGCAAATTGTATTCTGTGTGGAATAACAGGTTGGATTTTTTTTTTCTCTCTTGTTCCTCAGCTGAATCAAGACATCTATGAAAGTAAACAGTCGCATACAGATTTTGAAAAGAAAACTCATTCAACCACTTGGATTTCTTTTTTTATTGTGGTTATGGGCCTTATCTCAACAAGTTGAGATGTTGTCTTTTTTTTTGAAGGAGCAGCTGTGATATCTGTGCTGACTTACTCTGAATGAACTCTGTTTCTTCTGTTTCTGAGCTGAATGAATGTCTCCATGCAAGACAACAGCTGCACAGAGCTGCACACAGCTTTGCACTTGAACACTCATTCATACACATGAGCCTGAAGGAATAAACATAGCAAAACAAAGATTCAAATGAAACTGACAATACACCAGGTCAGTGTACATTCAGCAACGGAATAGGCACAGTGCCCCTCCCTCTCAGACCAACAGAGGTCTGTCATCAGTCATGGCGTGAAAAAATATTTTCTGCTCCTCCCGTGTTCATAAAGAGTTTTTTTTTATATCTTTTTTAATGTTTCCCAGTAAATTGAGTGTTATCCGAGCAGCAGAAGCAGCATCAGCAACGCCAGCAGCTGCAGAAGCACTTTAATTGGTTTGTAATCAGACTTACAAGTCTGTTTACAAACAACTTCAGACTTCAAAGCGTTTGAACGGCTTTGATCATCAGACCTAAAAGTCTGTTTACAAACAACTTCAGACTTCAAAGTTTTTGAAAATGTTTGAACACGCATTCCATCACTTTGATGTCTGTTTTCTTCAAGCAGCAGCATTTTTTATTGAGCAAATTGTATTCTGTGTGGAATAACAGGTTGGATTTTTTTTTTCTCTCTTGTTCCTCAGCTGAATCAAGACATCTATGAAAGTAAACAGTCGCATACAGATTTTGAAAAGAAAACTCATTCAACCACTTGGATTTCTTTTTTTATTGTGGTTATGGGCCTTATCTCAACAAGTTGAGATGTTGTCTTTTTTTTTGAAGGAGCAGCTGTGATATCTGTGCTGACTTACTCTGAATGAACTCTGTTTCTTCTGTTTCTGAGCTGAATGAATGTCTCCATGCAAGACAACAGCTGCACAGAGCTGCACACAGCTTTGCACTTGAACACTCATTCATACACATGAGCCTGAAGGAATAAACATAGCAAAACAAAGATTCAAATGAAACTGACAATACACCAGGTCAGTGTACATTCAGCAACGGAATAGGCACAGTGCCCCTCCCTCTCAGACCAACAGAGGTCTGTCATCAGTCATGGCGTGAAAAAATATTTTCTGCTCCTCCCGTGTTCATAAAGAGTTTTTTTTTATATCTTTTTTAATGTTTCCCAGTAAATTGAGTGTTATCCGAGCAGCAGAAGCAGCATCAGCAACGCCAGCAGCTGCAGAAGCACTTTAATTGGTTTGTAATCAGACTTACAAGTCTGTTTACAAACAACTTCAGACTTCAAAGCGTTTGAACGGCTTTGATCATCAGACCTAAAAGTCTCTTTACAAACAACTTCAGACTTCAAAGTTTTTGAAAATGTTTGAACACGCATTCCATCACTTTGATGTCTGTTTTCTTCAAGCAGCAGCATTTTTTATTGAGCAAATTGTATTCTGTGTGGAATAACAGGTTGGATTTTTTTTTTCTCTCTTTTCCTCTGCTGAATCAAGACATCTATGAAAGGAAACAGTCGCATACAGATTTTGAAAAGAAAACTCATTCAACCACTTGGATTTCTTTTTTTATTATGGTTATGGGCCTTATCTCAACAAGTTGAGATGTTGTCCTTTTTTTTGAAGGAGCAGCTGTGATATCTGTGCTGACTTACTCTGAAAGAACTCTGTTTCTCCTGTTTCTGAGCTGAATGAAAGTCTCCATGCAAGACAACAGCTGCACAGAGCTGCACACAGCTTTACACTTGAACACTCATTCATACACATGAGCCTGAAGGAATAAAAATAGCAAAACAAAGATTCAAATGAAACTGACAATACACCAGGTCAGTGTACATTCAGCAACGGAATACGCACAGTGCCCCTCCCTCTCAGACCAACAGAGGTCTGTCATCAGTCATGGCGTGAAAAAATATTTTCTGCTCCTCCGGTGTTCATAAAGAGTTTTTTTTTATATCTTTTTTAGTGTTCCCCAGTAAATTGAGTGTTATTCAAGCAGCAGAAGCAGCATCAGCAACGCCAGCAACTGCAGAAGAACTTTAATTGGTTTGTAATCAGACTTACAAGTCTGTTTACAAACAACTTCAGACTTCAAAGCGTTTGAACGGCTTTGATCATCAGACCTACAAGTCTGTTTACAAACAACTTCAGACTTCAAAGTTTTTGAAAATGTTTGCACACGCATTCCATCACTTTGATGTCTGTTTTCTTCAAGCAGCAGCATTTTTTATTGAGCAAATTGTATTCTGTGTGGAATAACAGCTTGGATTTTTTTTTCTCTCTTGTTCCTCAGCTGAATCAAGACATCTATGAAAGTAAACAGTCGCATACAGATTTTGAAAAGAAAACTCATTCAACCACTTGGATTTCTTTTTTTATTGTGGTTATGGGCCTTATCTCAACAAGTTGAGATGTTGTCTTTTTTTTTGAAGGAGCAGCTGTGATATCTGTGCTGACTTACTCTGAATGAACTCTTTTTCTCCTGTTTCTGAGCTGAATGAAAGTCTCCATGCAAGACAACAGCTGCACAGAGCTGCACACAGCTTTGCACTTGAACACTCATTCATACACATGAGCCTGAAGGAATAAACATAGCAAAACAAAGATTCAAATGAAACTGACAATACACCAGGTCAGTGTACATTAAGCAACGGAATACGCACAGTGCCCCTCCCTCTCAGACCAACAGAGGTCTGTCATCAGTCATGGCGTGAAAAAATATTTTCTGCTCCTCCTCTGTTCATAAAGAGTTTTTTTTATATCTTTTTTAGTGTTCCTCAGTAAATTGAGTGTTATTCAAGCAGCAGAAGCAGCATCAGCAACGCCAGCAGCTGCAGAAGCACTTTAATTGGTTTGTAATCAGACTTACAAGTCTGTTTACAAACAACTTCAGACTTCAAAGCGTTTGAACGGCTTTGATCATCAGACCTAAAAGTCTCTTTACAAACAACTTCAGACTTCAAAGTTTTTGAAAATGTTTGAACACGCATTCCATCACTTTGATGTCTGTTTTCTTCAAGCAGCAGCATTTTTTATTGAGCAAATTGTATTCTGTGTGGAATAACAGCTTGGATTTTTTTTTCTCTCTTGTTCCTCAGCTTAATCAAGACATCTATGAAAGTAAACAGTCGCATACAGATTTTGAAAAGAAAACTCATTCAACCACTTGGATTTCTTTTTTTATTGTGGTTATGGGCCTTATCTCAACAAGTTGAGATGTTGTCTTTTTTTTTGAAGGAGCAGCTGTGATATCTGTGCTGACTTATTCTGAATGAACTCTGTTTCTCCTGTTTCTGAGCTGAATGAAAGTCTCCATGCAAGACAACAGCTGCACAGAACTGCACACAGCTTTGCACTTGAACACTAATTCATACAAATGAGCCTGAAGGAATAAAAATAGCAAAACAAAGCTTCAAATGAAACTGACAATACACCAGGTCAGTGTACATTAAGCAACGGAATACCCACAGTGCCCCTCCCTCTCAGACCAACAGAGGTCTGTCATCAGTCATGACGTGAAAAAATATTTTCTATCCTTCTGTGTTCATAAAGAGTTTTTTTTTATATCTTTTTTAGTGTTCCCCAGTAAATTGAGTGTTATTCGAGCAGCAGAAGCAGCATCAGCAACGCCAGCAGCTTCAGAAGCACTTTAATTGGTTTGTAATCAGACTTACAAGTCTGTTTACAAACAACTTCAGATTTCAAAGCGTTTGAACGGCTTTGATCATCAGACCTACAAGTCTCTTTACAAACAACTTCAGACTTCAAAGTTTTTGAAAATGTTTGAACACGCATTCCATCACTTTGATGTCTGTTTTCTTCAAGCAGCAGCATTTTTTATTGAGCAAATTGTATTCTGTGTGGAATAACAGGTTGGATTTTTTTTTTCTCTCTTGTTCCTCAGCTTAATCAAGACATCTATGAAAGTAAACAGTCGCATACAGATTTTGAAAAGAAAACTCATTCAACCACTTGGATTTCTTTTTTTATTGTGGTTATGGGCCTTATCTCAACAAGTTGAGATGTTGTCTTTTTTTTTGAAGGAGCATCTGTGATATCTGTGCTGACTTAGTCTGAAAGAACTCTGTTTCTCCTGTTTCTGAGCTGAATGAAAGTCTCAATGCAAGACAACAGCTGCACAGAGCTGCACACAGCTTTGCACTTGAACACTCATTCATACACATGAGCCTGAAGGAATAAACATAGCAAAACAAAGATTCAAATGAAACTGACAATACACCAGGTCAGTGTACATTAAGCAACGGAATACGCACAGTGCCCCTCCCTCTCAGACCAACAGAGGTCTGTCATCAGTCATGGCGTGAAAAAATATTTTCTGCTCCTTCTGTGTTCATAAAGAGTTTTTTTTTATATCTTTTTTAGTGTTCCCCAGTAAATTGAGTGTTATTCAAGCAGCAGAAGCAGCATCAGCAACGCCAGCAGCTGCAGATGCACTTTAATTGGTTTGTAATCAGACTTACAAGTCTGTTTACAAACAACTTCAGACTTCAAAGTTTTTGAAAATGTTTGAACACGCATTCCATCACTTTGATGTCTGTTTTCTTCAAGCAGCAGCATTTTTTATTGAGCAAATTGTATTCTGTGTGGAATAACAGGTTGGATTTTTTTTTTCTCTCTTGTTCCTCAGCTTAATCAAGACATCTATGAAAGTAAACAGTCGCATACAGATTTTGAAAAGAAAACTCATTCAACCACTTGGATTTCTTTTTTTATTGTGGTTATGGGCCTTATCTCAACAAGTTGAGATGTTGTCTTTTTTTTTGAAGGAGCAGCTGTGATATCTGTGCTGACTTATTCTGAATGAACTCTGTTTCTCCTGTTTCTGAGCTGAATGAAAGTCTCCATGCAAGACAACAGCTGCACAGAACTGCACACAGCTTTGCACTTGAACACTAATTCATACAAATGAGCCTGAAGGAATAAAAATAGCAAAACAAAGCTTCAAATGAAACTGACAATACACCAGGTCAGTGTACATTAAGCAACGGAATACGCACAGTGCCCCTCCCTCTCAGACCAACAGAGGTCTGTCATCAGTCATGACGTGAAAAAATATTTTCTATCCTTCTGTGTTCATAAAGAGTTTTTTTTTATATCTTTTTTAGTGTTCCCCAGTAAATTGAGTGTTATTCGAGCAGCAGAAGCAGCATCAGCAACGCCAGCAGCTTCAGAAGCACTTTAATTGGTTTGTAATCAGACTTACAAGTCTGTTTACAAACAACTTCAGATTTCAAAGCGTTTGAACGGCTTTGATCATCAGACCTACAAGTCTCTTTACAAACAACTTCAGACTTCAAAGTTTTTGAAAATGTTTGAACACGCATTCCATCACTTTGATGTCTGTTTTCTTCAAGCAGCAGCATTTTTTATTGAGCAAATTGTATTCTGTGTGGAATAACAGGTTGGATTTTTTTTTTCTCTCTTGTTCCTCAGCTTAATCAAGCCATCTATGAAAGTAAACAGTCGCATACAGATTTTGAAAAGAAAACTCATTGAACCACTTGGATTTCTTTTTTTATTGTGGTTATGGGCCTTATCTCAACAAGTTGAGATGTTGTCTTTTTTTTTGAAGGAGCATCTGTGATATCTGTGCTGACTTAGTCTGAAAGAACTCTGTTTCTCCTGTTTCTGAGCTGAATGAAAGTCTCAATGCAAGACAACAGCTGCACAGAGCTGCACACAGCTTTGCACTTGAACACTCATTCATACACATGAGCCTGAAGGAATAAACATAGCAAAACAAAGATTCAAATGAAACTGACAATACACCAGGTCAGTGTACATTAAGCAACGGAATACGCACAGTGCCCCTCCCTCTCAGACCAACAGAGGTCTGTCATCAGTCATGGCGTGAAAAAATATTTTCTGCTCCTCCTGTGTTCATAAAGAGTTTTTTTTTTATATCTTTTTTAGTGTTCCCCAGTAAATTGAGTGTTATTCAAGCAGCAGAAGCAGCATCAGCAACGCCAGCAGCTGCAGAAGCACTTTAATTGGTTTGTAATCAGACTTACAAGTCTGTTTACAAACAACTTCAGACTTCAAAGTGTTTGAACGGCTTTGATCATCAGACCTAACAGTCTGTTTACAAACAACTTCAGACTTCAAAGTTTTTAAAAATGTTTGCACACGCATTCCATCACTTTGATGTCTGTTTTCTTCAAACAGCAGCATTTTTTTATTGAGCAAATTGTATTCTGTGTGGAATAACAGGTTGGATTTTTTTTTTTCTCTCTTGTTCCTGAGCTGAATCAAGACATCTATGAAAGTAAACAGTCGCATACAGATTTTGAAAAGAAAACTCATTCAACCACTTGGATTTCTTTTTTTATTGTGGTTATGGGCCTTATCTCAACAAGTTGAGATGTTGTCTTTTTTTTTGAAGGAGCAGCTGTTATATCTGTGCTGACTTACTCTGAAAGAACTCTGTTTCTCCTGTTTCTGAGCTGAATGAAAGTCTCCATGCAAGACAACAGCTGCACACAGCTGCACACAGCTTTACACTTGAACACTCATTCATACACATGAGCCTGAAGGAATAAACATAGCAAAACAAAGATTCAAATTAAACTGACAATACACCAGGTCAGTGTACATTAAGCAATGGAATACACACAGTGCCCCTCCCTCTCAGACCAACAGAGGTCTGTCATCAGTCATGGCATAAAAAAAATATTTTCTGCTCCTCCTGTGTTCATAAAGAGTTTTTTTTTTTATATCTTTTTTAGTGTTCCCCAGTAAATTGAGTGTTATTCAAGAAGCAGAAGCAGCATCAGCAACGCCAGCAGCTGCAGAAGGGTTAGGGTAAGGGTAAGGGTTAGAGTTAGGGTTAGGTGAAGACAAAATGGACACTGTACATGGTAAGCCATGGTTAGGAAAGGCACGGTCCTTCCGGGAGCCATGCCAGGCCTAGGCTCCCCGCCCTTTGGTTTTTCCCACCACCCGAAGGTGGTGGGGGATGCAAAAATTGGACATAAATGCCGTGAAAAATGAAGATCGGGTCGTGGCGCAACGTTTCGACCAGTTGAGGTCTTCCTCAGGCGCTCACCGGTCTTGGGGCTTGGAGCAGACTGCCGATTGTGGCATATTGACTGCTCTTTGGGGCTGTGGCAGCTCCCTCTCTCGCCTCCATTCTTCCGTCCTCACACTTCATCCCTCTCGCTCTGCTTTTCGCTTGTTCTGTTCTTTGTTGTTTTTCGCTCATGTGCGTTTTTCTTATGTACCCTTGTATGTCCTTTGTAATTATCAATTTAGATTTTATTAAATTCCCTTGTTTTTATCCCAATTTGTCCCATCACTAATTGTTATGTAGTACTTATGTGTTGTATTTTATGTTTTGTATTTGTGTGCCAATTATGCCTAATTATGTGTTATTTATTTCTCCCACAGGTTGCAGTTTATCGTCGTGCCCAGGACGGAGTCGGATTGGGAAGTATTAGGTAGGTTTAATTTGTTTTATAATTTGTTGTTGTATATTAATTTGTTTAATTTTTCTTCCCCCAGGTTGCAGTTTTACGTCGTGCCCAGGACGAAGCCGGTTTGGTAGGTAAGGTAAGTAATTTAGTCCCTTTGTCTTTCTCTTTCCTCTTTCCTTTTCTCTTCCTGTCGTCCGTTTCCTTTCCGTTTCCTCTTGACCTTTGACCTTTCCTCCTCCTCCTTCCTTTTTCCTTCAGCGTCAGAGGGGAGTGGTTAGGTTTAGGGTTCAGGAATTGGGCGGGGATTAGGGTTAGGGTTAGGGTAAGGGTAAGGGTTAGGGTTAGGATTAGGGTAAGGGTTAGGGTTAGGGTTAGGGTAGGGTTAGGGTTAGGACGAGGGAAGAAGGGCCTCCCCCTATTGGAGGAGGCCGGTGCTCTCTCCGTCCCCCTGCCGGATCTCCCGTACCCCTGATCCCGTTGTTGGGGGCGGGAGTCTTTACGGCGTTTGCCGTAACGGACCTCCGTCCACTCCATGAATTGTATGAAAGGTAAGTATGTATTTATTGTGTGAGTGTGTTCCAGGTGAGTATGTATTTATTGTTTGTGTTGTCCAGGTAAGTATGTATTTATTGTTATTTATTGTATGATTGTGTTCAGGTAAGTATGTATTGATAGTATGAATGTATTTATTCAATAATGAAATGTATAATTTATTAGTATATTTATTATTATTTATTAGTTTATTTATTTATTAATCAGAATATATCTATTAATAAACAAACAAAAAAACAAAAACAATAAACAACGAAAGAAGGTGTGCCAAAATAAACAAAGAAAACACGACGTTTCGGCCGATAAACAGGCCTTCATCAGGTGTAGGCACACTAAAAATAATGATGTGCTCTCTTCGAGAGCTGGAGCAATAATGAGCCTCTGCTCCAAATGCTCCTTTATATAATGAGCGCTTTTTTAACGCTTTTTTTATTTAACGCTTTTGAACGGTTTTTTAATTAACGCTTTTTTAACAGTTTTTTAACAGTTTTTTAATTAAATTTTTGCTCTCTTTTTATACATTTAAATCTTTTTAACTTTTTAATTGTTTTTAATAGTTTTTATCTTTTTTTGTACATTTTATCAGTTTTTTAATTTTTTTGTAATATTTTTTATTTTTATATATTTTTTATTTTTTTAGGAAATGATGAGATGATAGACAGGTTAAGTTTAGGATAGGATAGAATAGTGGTTAGGGTTAGGGTTAGGGTAAGGTTGCGGAAGTAGTTTCCCCTTCCATAGGAAGGGGAAGGAGCTCTGGCCCTCCCGCCATAGCGGTCGCCGTCCCGCCGGGTCCCTCCATAAAAGTAGGGGGGACGCTGTCCCCGCCGATTGTTGCGGTGGACTGTTGTCCAACTGTCCGCCATCAGGTAAGTGGTAAGTATTTATTTATTGTATATTTATTTCTGTATTTATTAATTGTGTATTTATATAATATTGTGTCTTAATCAACTTATTTATTTATTTATACTATTTATTTATTTATGTATAATATTTATTTATTTATTTATTAATAAAAACAAAAATAAAAACAAAAATAAACAACAAACAAAGGAAGTGTGCCAACTGAAACGACGTTTCGACCCTCCTCTGGGTCTTCCTCAGGTTTCTGTGGCACAAAAAAACTGAATGCAGCTGCTAAATAGAGGCGATGTTGCTCTCTCGAAGTCTGGAACTGAAATGAGGCTTCTAACTGCTGCTGTTCTAATTTAACAAAAAAAGCGATGAACGCTATTGCACTTTTGCACTTTATAAATTAGATAGAAAATAGGTAAATCCCAATGGATTCTTAATGTAATTGAACTTTATGAACTGTTTTTAATGTTTTAATAGTTATAAAATAGTTTTTTAGCGTTTTAATGTTTTTAAATTGCTTTTAATAAGATTTTGTATTTTTGTATTTTTTTAATGTTTTTATTTTTTTCTTAAATTTTTAATTGTTCTTAATAATGTTTTTAAGTGTTTTTAATCACGTTTTTAATGTTTTTAAGATTTTTTTGGATTTTTAATGTTTTTAATAATACATATACACAAATTAAGGTTAGAAATAATACAAAGGTTAGGGTTATGATTAGGATTAATGTTAAAGCCAGATTAGGGTTAGGGTTAGGGTTAGGGTTAGGGTAAGGGTAAGGGTTAGGGTTAGGGTTAGGGTAGGGTTAGGGTTAGGGTTAGGGTAGGGTTAGGGTTAGGGTAGGGTTAGGGTTAGGGTAGGGTTAGGGTTAGGGTTAGGGTAGGGTTAGGGTTAGGGTTAGGGTAGGGTTAGGGTTAGGTTTTCTGAAAAAAGCCTCCCTCCCGTAGGAGGGAGGAGGTGCACGGGCCCTCCGCCCTTCGCGACGTCCACCCCACCAGTCCCCTCGGGATGAATTGGGGGGCTGACCCCTGGGGCGGCCATAGTGGACCGTAGTCCAGCCGTCCCCCATCCCAAATTGTTCTTTTTAATTATTTATTGTATGAATGTGTGTATGCTTGTGTAATTTATTTATTTATTTATTTATTTGTATGTATTTATTAATAATAAAATAACAAAAATAATAAAAAAATAACAAAAATAAAAAAACAAACAACAAAAGAAGGTGTGCTAAAACAAAAAAATTCACGACGTTTCAACTCTTATGAGTCTTCCTCAGGTGAAAAAAAATGAGAGCACACAAAAAAAGGTGTAACCTCCTCAATCGCTGGAGGAGGAATGACAAGGAGAGCTGAGCTGCAAGTGAATTTATACCCTCGCTTTTTTTTTTTTTTTTTTTTTTTTTTTTTTTTTTTCGAACTCTCGCTTTTCTTTAACTTTTTAAATAAAATGAACTGTGAATGATTTCTTGGTTTTAATTAACGTAATAATCAAACTTTTTATTGTTTTTAATCAATATTTAAATTTTTAATAGTTTTTAATAATTTTAAATTGTTTTTTTCAACATTTTTCATTTTTTAACTTTTTATTGTAGATTTTCATAGTTTTTAACTTTTTTTGGTGTTTTTAACCTTTTAAATAGTTTTTAAGGTGTTTTTTTTAGATTTTTTTGGTGTTTTTAAGAAAAGAATTTTTTAATTTTTTTTGTTATTTTTATATATTTTTTATTTTTTTAATGTTTTTAATGTTTTTAAGAGTTTAATTATTTATTTACTTATAGGAAAAAAAAAAAAAAAAAAAAAAAAAAAAAAAAAAAAAATAGAATTTAAGTTAGGGTTAGGAAGAAACAGAGTTAAGTTTAAGAATAGAGCTAGGGTTAAGATTAGGGCAGAGATTAGGGTTAAGTTTAGGCATAGAAAAGAAACGGGGTTAGGTTTAGGAAATAGAGCTAGGGTTAGGGTTAGGGCAGAAATTAGGGTTAGGGTTAGGTATAGAAAAGAAACAGGGTTAGGTTTAGGAAATAGAGCTAGGGTTAGGATTAGGGCAGAGATTAGGGTTAAGTTTAGGGTTAGGGTTAGGGTAGGGTTAGGGTTAGGGTTAGGGTTAGGGTTAGGGTAGGGTTAGGGTTAGGGTTAGGGTTAGGGTAAGGGTTAGGGTTAGGGTTAGGGTTAGGGTAGGGTTAGGGTTAGGGTTAGGGTTAGGGTAAGGGTTAGGGTTAGGGTTAGGGTAGGGTTAGGGTTAGGGTTAGGGTTAGGTTTTGGGAAAAGAGTTCCCTCCCTAAGGAGAGAACGGTGCACTCTCTGCTGTGAGAGCATGATTAGGGTAGGCCTCTAAGCCCTTAAAGATGTTCCACCACCCGAAGGTGGTGGGGAATCCAAAAATTATACAAATCTTGTATCAGATTGTAAAGACGGCGTACGCGCAACGTTTCGGCCTGAAAAGGCCTTCCTCAGGCGCTGGCCGTCTGGACGAGATGACTGCCTGTTATGGCGTAAGTCACTCTGGTGCCCGTGCACTGCTGCACCTCCCTTCCCAAAAATTGTTTAATTTAAGTATCCAATTAGTGTTTTAGTTGTGCCAATGTATTGGTTTTAAATTTATTGCCTGATTAATCTTTTTTTCTTTCTTTTTAGGTTGCAGTTTAACGTCTTACCCAGGACGCGGAGGTAAGTGTTGCCAATTAGTGTTTTTCTGTGTCTTCAATATGAGTTTTGATTCTTTTTCTTCCTTTTTTACAGGGTTCCAGATTAGGTAAGTGAGGTAAGTATCCTCTTTTCTTTCTTTTCCTCCTTTTCTTCCTTCTCCTCTATCCTTCCTTTGATGTTTTCTTCCTTTCTTGTCCCCGTCTTCTTCTTCCTTTGTCTTCTGCTCTTCCTGTCCTCCTCCTTTCTTCCTCCAGTCCTTCTTCTGAACCGGATCCTTGTCCTTAGCCGCACTAATCTTCTTCTTTTCTCTTCTTTCAGGTCCTATTTCAGAGCTTCATCAGATCATCTGCCGTCCTCAATGTCTTGACCCCCCATCCCCATATAAGCGCTGAAAAGCGGTTTCTAATAAAATATTGGCTCTACTGGTATTTTCTTCAGTGGCCTTCTTTATAACAGCTCAACCGGTATTCCTCTTCGGCGGCTTTTTTCAATTCCCTAACTGTAGACAGAGTAAAATGGCTTCCAATGACTGATGGGCTTAGATTTAGTGCATGAAATCCAATATGGGTTTCCGATCGGGGCCCAGGCTAGGGTTAGGGTTAGGGTTAGGTTTGAGATAAAGAGTTCTCCCAAAGGAGAAAACAGAGCACTCTCTGCGAGAAGATGTGCTCTGGGTGGGCCCCCAAGCCCTTAGATGGTCCACCACCCGAAGGTGGTGGGGTGTCCAAAAATTATACTTAGCATATAGCTAGCATGAGACGGCGTTCGCGCAACGTTTCGGCCTTAGAAGGCCTTCCTCAGGCGCTGGCCGTCAAGAGTCGACTGCCTCGTATGGCCTGTCACTCTGATGTTAGTCCCGTGCACTGCTTGCACCTCCCTATGAGTTCGCTAATTAAATTGCCAAATGGTTTTTAATCAAATATGAATTTTAGAATGTCCAATTAATAGGTTTTAATCTTATATGAATTTTCCAATTTTTGTTTCAGGATGCAGTTTAACGTCGTGCCCAGGACGCAGGTAAGTAATTTAGTATAATTTATTAGGTTTTTAATTAAGTGACTGTATATAGTTTTTTATGAATTAATTTGTACCTGAAATAGGCACCCACCGTCATCTACTACGTATTCCCTAGTATGGGATTGTTTACGTTTTTCCCTCAGGTGGGAAGACCGTTCCTGTCATAAAGAGTACCGGACCCCTAATATGGGGCCTCTTACATGACTCAAACATCGAGGTAAGTCTTTTTCAATTAGTGTTTATTAGTGTCGAATTGTTTTATAATTTCTTTTTCTTCTTCTTTACAGGGGCTGTCCAATTAGGTAAGTATAAGGTAAGTAAATTTGTTTGTCAAATTGTTTGTTCTGTCTTTTACAGGTTTTCCAGGTAAGTGGTTTCTTCCTTTCTTCTTCTTCTAGGTTCTCCAATCAGGTAAGTGGTTTCTTTTTCCTCTATCCTCTTCCTTTCCTCTCTCTTCATCCCTTTCTTCCTTTCCCCTTCCCGTCTTCTTTCTCCCTTGTCTTCTTTTCCTCTGTCCTTCCCGTTCCTCTCCTTTATTCCACTAATCTTCTCCTTTCTTTTCTTCCAGGTCCATGGTCATCCACTCCATTGTGTCTTCTGCTGTTCTCGATGCCTTAGTGAAAACCCCCCATCCCCATATGTGCGCTAATATGCGATTCAATAAAGTATATATTGGCTCAACTGTCCCTCTTACAGCGGCCTCTTTCTTGTGGACTGGCGTGAGTGATAGCTTTAGACAGACAAATGGGTTTTTGATCAGATTTAGGGATTAAATACTGAGATAGATTAGGGTTAAGGGTTGGATTAAGGGGTTAGGAACAGGGTCAGGGGTTCTGATTAGGTACAGGGTTAGGGGTTAAGGTTAGGATTAGGGTTAGGTTGTGGTTAGATGTAGTCCAATTAGGGGTTAATTTATAGAGGTCGAAATTGGTTAAGTTTAGGTAATAAGATCGAATCATTCTGTTTAGGCGTAGAGGTCAAATTGGTTAGGTTTAGGGTTTAGGCTTAGGGTTAGGTGTACATATCAAATAGGAAATAAAAGCAGGCAAATAAGGGGATCAAGGGCTAGGGGACCACATCCCATCACAACATCCTCCGAGACCTGGCTAGGATAGGTTTGAGATAAAGAGTTCTCCCAAAGGAGAAAACAGAGCACTCTCTGCGAGAAGATGTGCTCTGGGTGGGCCCCCAAGCCCTTAGATGGTCCACCACCCGAAGGTGGTGGGGTGTCCAAAAATTATACTTAGCATATAGCTAGCATGAGACGGCGTTCGCGCAACGTTTCGGCCTTAGAAGGCCTTCCTCAGGCGCTGGCCGTCAAGAGTCGACTGCCTCGTATGGCCTGTCACTCTGATGTTAGTCCCGTGCACTGCTTGCACCTCCCTATGAGTTCGCTAATTAAATTGCCAAATGGTTTTTAATCAAATATGAATTTTAGAATGTCCAATTAATAGGTTTTAATCTTATATGAATTTTCCAATTTTTGTTTCAGGATGCAGTTTAACGTCGTGCCCAGGACGCAGGTAAGTAATTTAGTATAATTTATTAGGTTTTTAATTAAGTGACTGTATATAGTTTTTTATGAATTAATTTGTACCTGAAATAGGCACCCACCGTCATCTACTACGTATTCCCTAGTATGGGATTGTTTACGTTTTTCCCTCAGGTGGGAAGACCGTTCCTGTCATAAAGAGTACCGGACCCCTAATATGGGGCCTCTTACATGACTCAAACATCGAGGTAAGTCTTTTTCAATTAGTGTTTATTAGTGTCGAATTGTTTTATAATTTCTTTTTCTTCTTCTTTACAGGGGCTGTCCAATTAGGTAAGTATAAGGTAAGTAAATTTGTTTGTCAAATTGTTTGTTCTGTCTTTTACAGGTTTTCCAGGTAAGTGGTTTCTTCCTTTCTTCTTCTTCTAGGTTCTCCAATCAGGTAAGTGGTTTCTTTTTCCTCTATCCTCTTCCTTTCCTCTCTCTTCATCCCTTTCTTCCTTTCCCCTTCCCGTCTTCTTTCTCCCTTGTCTTCTTTTCCTCTGTCCTTCCCGTTCCTCTCCTTTATTCCACTAATCTTCTCCTTTCTTTTCTTCCAGGTCCATGGTCATCCACTCCATTGTGTCTTCTGCTGTTCTCGATGCCTTAGTGAAAACCCCCCATCCCCATATGTGCGCTAATATGCGATTCAATAAAGTATATATTGGCTCAACTGTCCCTCTTACAGCGGCCTCTTTCTTGTGGACTGGCGTGAGTGATAGCTTTAGACAGACAAATGGGTTTTTGATCAGATTTAGGGATTAAATACTGAGATAGATTAGGGTTAAGGGTTGGATTAAGGGGTTAGGAACAGGGTCAGGGGTTCTGATTAGGTACAGGGTTAGGGGTTAAGGTTAGGATTAGGGTTAGGTTGTGGTTAGATGTAGTCCAATTAGGGGTTAATTTATAGAGGTCGAAATTGGTTAAGTTTAGGTAATAAGATCGAATCATTCTGTTTAGGCGTAGAGGTCAAATTGGTTAGGTTTAGGGTTTAGGCTTAGGGTTAGGTGTACATATCAAATAGGAAATAAAAGCAGGCAAATAAGGGGATCAAGGGCTAGGGGACCACATCCCATCACAACATCCTCCGAGACCTGGCTAGGATAGGTTTGAGATAAAGAGTTCTCCCAAAGGAGAAAACAGAGCACTCTCTGCGAGAAGATGTGCTCTGGGTGGGCCCCCAAGCCCTTAGATGGTCCACCACCCGAAGGTGGTGGGGTGTCCAAAAATTATACTTAGCATATAGCTAGCATGAGACGGCGTTCGCGCAACGTTTCGGCCTTAGAAGGCCTTCCTCAGGCGCTGGCCGTCAAGAGTCGACTGCCTCGTATGGCCTGTCACTCTGATGTTAGTCCCGTGCACTGCTTGCACCTCCCTATGAGTTCGCTAATTAAATTGCCAAATGGTTTTTAATCAAATATGAATTTTAGAATGTCCAATTAATAGGTTTTAATCTTATATGAATTTTCCAATTTTTGTTTCAGGATGCAGTTTAACGTCGTGCCCAGGACGCAGGTAAGTAATTTAGTATAATTTATTAGGTTTTTAATTAAGTGACTGTATATAGTTTTTTATGAATTAATTTGTACCTGAAATAGGCACCCACCGTCATCTACTACGTATTCCCTAGTATGGGATTGTTTACGTTTTTCCCTCAGGTGGGAAGAGGTTAGGGTTAGGGTTAGGGTTAGGATAGCGGAAATTGTTTCCCCTCCCATAAGGAGGGTTAGGGTTAGGGTTAGGGTTAGGGTTAGGGTTAGGGTAAGGGTTAGGGTTAGGGTTAGGGTTAGGGTTAGGGTTAGGGTTAGGTTAGGGTTAGGGTTAGGGTTAGGGTAGGGTTAGGGTTAGGGTTAGGGTTAGGTTTTGGGAAAAGAGTTAGGGTTAGGGTTAGGGTTAGGGTTAGGGTTAGGGTTAGGGTAGGGTTAGGGTTAGGGTTAGGGTTAGGGTTAGGGTAGGGTTAGGGTTAGGGTAAGGGTTAGGGTTAGGGTTAGGGTTAGGGTAGGGTTAGGGTTAGGGTTAGGGTTAGGGTTAGGGTAGGGTTAGGGTTAGGGTTAGGGTAAGGGTTAGGGTTAGGGTTAGGGTTAGGGTTAGGGTTAGGGTAAGGGTTAGGGTTAGGGTTAGGGTTAGGGTTAGGGTAGGGTTAGGGTTAGGGTTAGGGTTAGGGTTAGGGTTAGGGTAGGGTTAGGGTTAGGGTTAGGGTTAGGGTTAGGGTTTAGGGTTAGGGTTAGGGTTAGGGTTAGGGTTAGGGTAAGGGTTAGGGTTAGGGTTAGGGTTAGGGTTAGGGTTAGGGTAGGGTTAGGGTTAGGGTTAGGGTTAGGGTTAGGGTAAGGGTTAGGGTTAGGGTTAGGGTTAGGATTTGGGTTGAGGTTCCGGTAACTCCGCCAGGAGAAACCGGAAGGGGCACTAGCCATCCCCCGTGTCGGTACCTTTACTCTGGTGTCGGTTCTCAACGTGCGTCTGGAAAGTGACGTCACCCAAGCTGGCGTTCCATGAGGAGCAACAATAATCCAAAAGGAAGAAAGGTCTTTGCAAAGTCCAGTAGTTGTTAAAAAATCTTTCTTGTTTATTTGCAAACAGAAGTTTTCAGTGCAAATACAATTGACAAAGTCAGTCAATAAAGGCAAAATGGCCAGAAAGAAAGCAAAATGTAAATAAAAGCAGGTGAGTAAACGCTCAAATAAAATACAAATATACAAAAATTATGTATAAAGCCCGTCGCGACGTTTCGAAAAAAAATGCAACTTCTTCAGGCGGGGCAAGACAAAGTGCGTCTGAAAAGGTAGAGCGTTTCTGAAGTGAGCAGAGTGAAGTAAAGTTATATAGGGCTCATGAGACCGCCCTGAAAAGTCACGTGACTGGTGTTGTTTACAAGGTGTCATGAGAAACGTGCTTTGCAAAGAAAGTACAAGGGTGCCCTCTGTGGGAATTTGAGAGATACAACATGGGGACCGAAAACCCAAGAAAAAGAACAAAATACAGTTTATAAAGTTATTTACAGAAATTATGTTTACAAAGCAACCATCGCAATGAGGTATCCATCTTTAAAATTGAAATATAACAGAAAAGACAAAGAGATGGCTACAGTGGCAAAATTGTGGGAGATGCAAATAATTAGGGTTAATGAAACTTTAAGTTTAGGCGCAGATGAGACTGTCATATTAGGGTTAGGGTTAAAGAATTAGAACTTAAGTTTAGGCGTTAAAATCAAACTGGTTCAGGTTAGAATTAAGGCTAAGGTTAGGGTTAAAGAATTAACTAAATTTAGGAAGCCAAACTTAAGTTTAGGCGTTAAAATCAAACTGGTTCAGATTAGGGTTAAGGCTAAGGTTAGGGTTAAAAAATTAACTAAATTTAGGAAGCCAAACTTAAGTTTAGGCGTTAAAATCAAACTGGTTCAGATTAGGGTTAAGGCTAAGGTTAGAGTTAAGGAATTAACTAAAATTAAGAAGCCAAACTTAAGTTTAGGCGTTAAAATCAAACTGGTTCAGATTAGGGTTAAGGCTAAGGTTAAGGTTAAGGAATAAAATAGAAATAAGAAGCCAAAATTAAGATTAGGCGTTTAAGGCCATCAATCTGCAGGTCATCTACATTCAAATGGAGAGAAGCGTGACACATTAGAATCCCCGATGAGCAATTTTTTAATGTGCATAGTCAAAGTCCAATCGGGCATCTTGCGATGTGTGGAAGGGTGCACATTGATCTGACCCCTGAGTGAAGATGGAGGCTGATGAATCGACAGGTGAGAGTTCCCTGAATCAGTGACCAGAAGGAGCGGGTCATCAGAGGCATCAGCGAAATCTGCATCTTCTGCCTCCTGAGAATCTGCATTGTAATCCGATTCATGACAGTCAGTGTCTGTGAGATCCACCAGTACTTCTGGTTCAAGGGGACCGACAGGGTCCTCATCTTTGGAAGAAAGGATTCTGTGTTCAGGTTGAATATACTCCACTGCATCCGTCTGGGCCGTCAACAAAAAGTTGGGGTCTTCAGCTGTTTGCTGAGTGGAAGAGTTGGTCACCTTTGACCTAGATCCAAGCAAAGGGAAAGGTGGAAAATCCCGTGAGATCTTCTGGTGGTGTGGGCCTGCATGAGGAGGGGCCACAGCAGTGAGAGGTGTGATTGACAGGCAGGTTGTATTGATCCTGCGCTTCAAAGGCCTGGAAGAAGAAGTGGAGGCTGGTTGCACAGGAAGCGAGGGAGGGGTGCGAGGGTCGTTGGGCTCCATCTTTGAAGTCCCTGTGGCACGGTGAGGTGGCGGCTCTTTAGGAGGAGGGGGAGGAGGGGGAGCAGGGGGAGCAGGAACTGCAGGGGAGTGAGAGGGAGGAGGAGGGGGGCAGGAAGAGCCCTCATCACCACTATCTTCATTGAAGTCAGAAGTAGATTCCTCGATCTGTGAAAGAATAAAATCCTCTGCCCGTTTGATGGTGGACTGTTTCAGTCGTGGAAACTTTCTGGAAGCCCATCTGGCGGCCACCTTGAAGGGGGCTCTCCAGTCCTGTAAGTCTCTGTTGTGGAGTTTGATCATCAAACCAATGAGGCATTCATCATAGTGTTGAATTAAAATCTCCCGTGCGATCACACTCCACTGACGTGCATTGCCCTCCAGTGCGAGCATAGTGGATGAGTTCGGCATTGCAGGTCGAATTAAATCACACAAGTGGTCAACAGCGCGGCGAATAGTGATGGGGCACTTATTGCCGTCCGCAAAAGACACATTGCGCAAATGGTGATTTATTGCAATTATGTTAAAACAGATCCGTATAAGTTGTGCAAAATTTTCGTCAGGTGCGGGTTCCCGGAGTGGGTCATCAGCGTGCCTGTGATCCAAGTGCTCCGCGCCGCGCGTGTGAGTCGGGCGATCAGCAAAGCGGTCACCTCCGCATCTCTCGGGAAGGTGGTCACGATGGCGGCCAGGGCGACAGTTGTTTCGGCGTGACCGGTAATCACGGTGGGATCGATCATAATAAAAATCACAGTCATCATCGTGTGCATCAAAACTCACGGAGCGTCTGGAACGGTGAGTGCGGAGATAGTTTCTTTGACGACCAGAGTCATAGGAACGGAACGGAGGAGGTATTCGCCGGTTAGGATTTGGGTTGAGGTTCCGGTAACTCCGCCAGGAGAAACCGGAAGGGGCACTAGCCATCCCCCGTGTCGGTACCTTTACTCTGGTGTCGGTTCTCAACGTGCGTCTGGAAAGTGACGTCACCCAAGCTGGCGTTCCATGAGGAGCAACAATAATCCAAAAGGAAGAAAGGTCTTTGCAAAGTCCAGTAGTTGTTAAAAAATCTTTCTTGTTTATTTGCAAACAGAAGTTTTCAGTGCAAATACAATTGACAAAGTCAGTCAATAAAGGCAAAATGGCCAGAAAGAAAGCAAAATGTAAATAAAAGCAGGTGAGTAAACGCTCAAATAAAATACAAATATACAAAAATTATGTATAAAGCCCGTCGCGACGTTTCGAAAAAAAATGCAACTTCTTCAGGCGGGGCAAGACAAAGTGCGTCTGAAAAGGTAGAGCGTTTCTGAAGTGAGCAGAGTGAAGTAAAGTTATATAGGGCTCATGAGACCGCCCTGAAAAGTCACGTGACTGGTGTTGTTTACAAGGTGTCATGAGAAACGTGCTTTGCAAAGAAAGTACAAGGGTGCCCTCTGTGGGAATTTGAGAGATACAACATGGGGACCGAAAACCCAAGAAAAAGAACAAAATACAGTTTATAAAGTTATTTACAGAAATTATGTTTACAAAGCAACCATCGCAATGAGGTATCCATCTTTAAAATTGAAATATAACAGAAAAGACAAAGAGATGGCTACAGTGGCAAAATTGTGGGAGATGCAAATAATTAGGGTTAATGAAACTTTAAGTTTAGGCGCAGATGAGACTGTCATATTAGGGTTAGGGTTAAAGAATTAGAACTTAAGTTTAGGCGTTAAAATCAAACTGGTTCAGGTTAGAATTAAGGCTAAGGTTAGGGTTAAAGAATTAACTAAATTTAGGAAGCCAAACTTAAGTTTAGGCGTTAAAATCAAACTGGTTCAGATTAGGGTTAAGGCT